>NW_028318614.1:11185000-12385000 GCF_062004578.1 Staurois parvus
GATGACCGTTCAAAAGCCCCTATAGGTCATCAGTTTAGTGTTATGGAGGAGGTGCTGTGGCGTGTGCTGCGATATGCAATGTGTATTGCAATCAATGTTTTGACGTGTAGGCACCCCAACGTGCATTTACGTTCGTGCGTATATGTGTGGGGGGCTGGGGGCTCAAAACTGCATTGCAATATATCTTTTCCCAGCTATTCTAGCCGGGAAAGTGACAGCCATGACCTGAAAGTAACGTCATGAACGTTGCCTTCCAGGTCACACAAAGAAGGGATGCTCGTCTGCTCTCCTCTCTCCCCTCCACCCACCGGCACATGCCATGGCTCTCCCTGGGTCTGCAGATGGGCAAACTGAGCCCGGATACATGGTGGGAGCACGCCCACAGTGGGGGGCCACCATTGCCGGGGGCTGTGGAAACAATCGGTGGCAGCAGAGCCACCTGACTGCTTCCACCTAACAGGCAGGAGTCTGCCTGTCAGTTTATACCCTGGATTGTGTACGGACCTGACAGCGTAAGGGTTAACGAATATTTACTATATCTGTCTTGCAGATCTAGAGCCCTTTAGGTTCCATTCACACTTGACGACTCCAAAGTTGCAACTTTGGACACAGCATTGAAATCACACTGCTGCGATTTCAGGTGCGATTTGGGATTGAAATCTTACCTGATATCTGATCAAATGAATGTGAATGTTCTAACATACACGATTTGCTGCAGAGTTCAAAAGTATTACTTTTTCTGCAGTTTGTTGGAATTTCACATAAACTACAATAGAAATTGTACTGCAAAACGCAATGGAAAACACAAGAAATCGTTGGGAAATCTTTCGAAAACGCAGCAAACTGTGCGCTTTTAAATCGCATCCAGTGTGACTGGGGGCTAATGCAACTTTGCAAGGATAAAAGTTGGATACAACTTTGGCTTTCATTAATAATGGACAACTGTTGCATGTAAACATTCAGGTGCAACCAGGGGCGGACTGACCATTTGGAAACTCAGGCACTGCCTGGGGTCAATAGGGGGCCCCATGAGATGCCACTGGTACCTTTTTATTTCATAAGCTTTTTTGAGTTTTCAACTACACAGGGGTCCCATGATCCCTTATTGCCCGGAGGCACCATGAGTTGTCAGTCCGCCCCTGGGTGCAACTTTAATACAACTTTTGAGAGTTTACATTGCAGTCTATGGAACTCAAGTTGCATGAAAGACGTACCAAAGTATTGCATGAGCTACACTGACGTTGCTGCAACTTTAAGCCATACATATTTGAACAGCTGTCTTTGAAAAACATGGGGTACGACTTGTCATGCAACTTTTTAGTGTCCAAAGTTGCATGACAAGTTGCACAAGTGTGAATGGAGTCTTAATGGATTTTTCCTACATTGCATTTCTATAATCTCCCAGTGTTTGCAAAGATTCTCTCCAGTGCTCCAGTTTCTTTTCCTAATTCGAAAAGCTACAGCAAGATTGGTTGGCTTCTAACCAAGTTGGTTCTTGAGTTCATTGGACTGTTGTAAGGATATTAGTGTGTTCCTCTGGTGCATGCTATGATGTGAGTGGACTGGGTGCACTAGGAAGCCCTGTAATGATAAATTGAAGCTTTTTTTTTTTTTTTCTTCAAATTTGGTAAATGCATAAATAAGCTTGGAAATGTGGAACATCCCTCTGCAACTAATCTCCCAGGTAATTTTATCTGCATGTGAGGTGCACTGCTCCGTGTATTAGTAGGTAATGTTTATGGGCAGGGAAATTGGTGAAAGAGATATTTGCTTAGCACCACGTGATGCAAGAATTTAACAACCTGCGTGTAAAGTTCATAGTCTCAAGTTCTTTATGGGAGGAGAAGGAATGAGCCCATGGCTCTGATATTTGTGTGAGTAGAAGGTGATTGCTGCCTGCCAGCTATTGGGGAGCTTGGTTCATTTAGAGAAATGCTAGTACCTGTAGTTGTATACACTGCTCAAATAAATTAAAAGAACACTTTTTATTGAGAGTATAGCATCAAATCAATTAAACTCCTGGGATATTGATCTAATCAGTTAAGTATTAGAGGGGGTTGTTAATCAGTTTCAGTTGCTATGGTATTAATGACAGGTGCACTAGATGGGCAACAATGAGACAACCCCCAAAACAGGAATGGTTTACAGGTGGAGGCCACTGACATTTCTTTTCTCTACTCATCTTTTCTGTTTTTCACTAGTTTTGCATTTGGCTGGGGTCAGTGTCACTACTGGTAGCATGAGGCGATACCTGGACCTTACAGAGGTTGCACAGGCAGTCCAACTCTAGGTTGGCACATCAATACGTGCCATTGCCAGAAGGTTTGCTGTGTCTCCCAGCACAGTCTCAAAAGTATGGAGGAGATTCCAGGAGACAGGCAGTTACTCTAGGAGAGCTGGACAGGGCCATTGAAGGTACGTAACCCATCAGCAGGATCGGTATCTGCTCCTTTGTGCAAGGAGGAACAGGATGAGCACTGCCAGAGCCCTACAAAATGACCTCCAGCAGGCTACTGGTGTGAATGTCTCTGACCAAACAATCAGAAACCAACTTCATGAGGGTGGCCTGAGGGCCTGACGGCCTCTAGTGGACCCTGTGCTCACTGCCCAGCACTATAGAGCTCAATTGGCATTTACCATTGAACATCAGAATTGGCAGGTCTGCCACTGGCACCCTGTGCTTTTTACAGATGAGGGTCTGGAGAAGCCATGGAGAATGTTGTGCTGCCTGTAACATTGTTCAGCATGACTGTTTTGGTGGTGGGTCAGTGATGGTCTGGGGAGGCATATCCATGGAGGGACAGACAGACCTCTACAGGCTAGATAATGGCACCTTGGCTGCCATTAGGTATTGGGATGAAATCCTTGGACCCACTGTCAGAACCTATGCTGGTGCAGTAGGTCCTGGGTTCCTCCTGGTGCATGACAATGCCTGGCCTCGTGGAGAGAGTATGCAGGCAGTTCCTGGAGGATGAAGGAATTGATACCATTGAATGACCCCCATGCTCTCCTGACCTAAATCCAATAGGACACCACTTGGATATAATGTTTTGGTCCATCCGACACCACCAAGTTGATGTCATACTGTCCCAGAGCTCAGTGATGCCCTGGTCCAGATCTGGGAGGAAATACCCCAGGACACCATCCGTCATCTCATTAGGAGCATTCCCCAATGTTGTCAGGCATGCATACAAGCACGTGGGGGGGCAAACAAACTACTGAGTACCATTCTGAGTAGCTGCAATTAAATTTCAGCAAAATTGACTAGCCTGCTGCATCGTTCTCTCTGATTTTCAAGGTGTCTTTAAACTCAGTCCTCTATAGTTTGATAATTTGCATTTCCATCAAATGATGGGGCATCCTTATGTTGCTAACACATTACTTAGTCCACATCAGTATAAATATCCAGCATGATATTTTTCCCCATTGAGATCTGATGTGTTTTCAAAGTGTTCCTTTAATGTTTTTGAGCAGTGTATAAATTCCCACTTGAAGTGGAACTCCAGACAGGACTGGATTTTAGTTTTTTGATTTATTGGGTGAACATTATAACTACTGTCAAGTTCTTCATGTGGTTTGTGTCTCCAGCGGAGACAAAAAAGGAAGTGAGGAGAAATTTTCAACTTTGCCACTGGAAAATATATCCCTTTTTAAAAATTTCCACTCCATCTTTGATCGTATGACAACTAACAGTTTGGATTTCCCCTCCCTTTAAGTTTGGCCACTAGTACAAATGGTGGGAGAACCTTTCCTATAGAGAAACAGAAAGCAATAAAATAAATGAGGAAGTGGCAAGCTGAGACATGGTGTGAGTTTTCCAAATGGTGTGTCAGATTTTTTTTTTTTTTTAAGGCATTTGTCACATGTACAAAGGACTCTGCTCAGCCTCAAATTAACTTTGTAAGAAGATAGTGCCCAAGGTATTGTTGAGAGTCCAAAAGGATTTTATTCATCACCGTAATCATTTAAAAACACCCAGCATGTTTCAGGGGTTCCAACTGAATTAAACTTATGGTAATATTCTTTAGCTACCTGAGTGGATATCTACAGAACATGAGCATGTCACTATAAAAGAAACCCATAAACTAGTATTTTTCTGCCTCCCTTTTCTTGACCTGGTCAAAGGCATAATGGTTTTAAGGTTTCACGCCAATTTTGCAAAGTTGCCTCTCAAATTTATACCATTTTTATTTGTGGAGGTCATTTTAAGCCTTGGCCTTATTTTGTATGTCGATTAGAATCTTCTCTTGTAGTTGTCATTGGTATTTGACTATATAGCCATGTTTTTTAAAGTAAACTTTTTGTACTGGGGAAAAAAAAACAGGTTAAAGCAACCTTCAAGGATGGCATCAGTAGCCTGCAGATTATTCTCACCTCGAAAGTCCCCATGCTGTGCCCCCCAATGCCCTGAATCTTTATAGGTAGCTTTTAGGAGACCCATTACCCCATATTTTTAATGCAGGTGTTTTCCTTGCCAATTGAGGTGTGTCCACATTAAATCATGGGATGAAGTGAAGAGTGCCTCTTCTATGTCTAGTTTCAGCAGTTTGTAAAATTCAAACCCATATAATCTCCTCGGGTGCCAATTTATGGGTGCAGTCTGCTGATACTGGCTGGTGGCATCTGTCCCCAAAGAAAGTGAATCTGTTTGACCGCACTGACATTGTATGGTGTTCAGAAAATCTGTCTATCAATCAGCACATGAATATGCATGAAGGAAATCAAGAACAGATGAGATAAGGTAATTAGCTGGGAAGTGCCAGATACCATCTCAAGATCCATTGCCAGGATTTATCTGCACAGGATGCACTGGATCCCATAGATATGCTATTGCTTCTTGATCAGACTATGACCAGCCAATTGTAGGATAATCAATAATGTGTTCTGTTTGGAGTATATATTTTTATTCCAGGTTTCACTCAAACTACTGTTTACTACTGTGCTATCATGCAATGATCTACCTGGGCATAAAACCCAAATAATGGTGTCAGGGACTTGGCTTTGGTGGTTTTGGTAATCAGGTGGAAATATTTCATAAACACTCCTAGTCTGGCCACCACTAACATGCAATATTGGGTTGATCATCCTTCCTGCACATAGCAATGGATTTCAAGTACATGTCAGTTGAAAAAGTGCTTGTCCAAGGGTGTGATCATTTTGTCACTGAATGGTCAGATTCCCCTTTGTATGGCCATCTTTAGAATAGTTTCACACATGGTTTTAAATGCCTGTTCTGTCGAATAAAAACAAAATATCCCTAAAATGCTGCATATCTGACAGGATCAAAGCAATTCTTACTGACCTTGTCACAGAGGTGAAGCAAATAAGAGGTCTGCCAGGATGCATGCTGAGATTTAAAGTTTACACTTATTACAGGCCTGTAATGATGGAAAACTGTATTAAACTAGAACTTCATACAAAAAAAAAATGGTAACGGCTTATGATGCTTCCCTACTCTTAAAAATCTGAGGGTAAAAAAAAATAATGTCTGGAGGTGGGCTGCTAAACACATGTAACAAGCTGGTTTCCATGAAATATTACTTCTGAGGTGTTTCTAGAAATTTAAGGCGCCTATAAGAACTGACTATATTTAAAACTTATAAAGAACAGGAAAAATTGGAACACTCAAAGGATACAAACGTTTTGATGCTGACCGTATTCAAGACATAAAAAAACCTAAAGTATCCATTTTGGGTGGGTTGATTTTATGCCCGTTTTTGTGAATTTCATATGTTGGTTTGGAAGCATTCTAGAGCCTTCAAAAACATGGCACCCAGCTGAGCACAATACAATAAGGGATCTTTCACACAGGCATTTAATTGTAAAGCAGCCTTAATGTGTATTGACCCACCTATAGCGTTAATGAGCGTTTTGGATGTGTTATACAGGCATTCACATTGCATAAAGCAACGCTCCTCAAATGCCTTGTGAGATGGTTTTTATTTTTTACAAGGCTAACATGGGAAATGATCACTTTTGATGCTTTGTAAACGCGCTTGCAGCAGCGTTTTTTGGGTTTTTTTCGCCTCGCCGAGCGCGAGGCAACACTAATGTCACAGTGTGCACTCCTCCATCTGTTTATGGATTTTGAGTTACATTTATAGGCATTAAAAATGCGACCCAACTTCCTACTTTTAAGGCCTGTGTGAAAGAGCCCTAAATCTTTGCTCATACTATGTCCCTTGAGCTGTGTTTTTGTGCACACCACCACACATCTATGGTGTATACAGTGCATATAGAAAACCATTGATTAACAGACACTGTGAACAAACACCCAAGGATGCAAAAACTAGAAACATCCTGCACCTTTGCTATCTAGGTCTCTGGTGCCCAAACTAAAGTCCTTTGCAGACACTGATCTGTTTTTATATACTGTATTGCCCTGTTGTAGCAGTAATTTCCAGCAGTCTCATGTAATGTCTTGAGTCTGACACTCTCCTGCAGCATGCCTGTGGTCTCTGACCATCTCTTATATCATGTCTATAATCTCTGAACATCTCAGGTACTGCCCATAGTCTCTGAACGTCCTTTGTATTATACCCACAGTCTCTGAATGTCCCTTTTTATTACAGCCACAGAATGACCATCTCTTGTATCCTGTTGATAGTCTCTGAGCATCTCCTGTATCATGCCTACAGTTTCTGACTATACCTTGTATTATACCCACAGTCTGACCATCCCTCATATTATACCCACAGTATCTGAACATTCTTTGTATTACAGCTACAGAATGACCATCTCTTGTATCAGGTCTATATTATTATTATTATTATTATACAAGATTTATATAGCACCAACAGTTTACGCAACGCCTTACAAAATGAAGGTAGACATTACAGTTGCAATACAATTTGGTACAAGAGGAAACGGAGGGCCCTGCTTGTTGGAGTTTACAATCTAGGAGATAGTCTCTGGACATCTCCTGTACCAAGCCCACAGTCTCTGGACATCTCCTGTACCAAGCCCACAGTCTCTGGACATCTCCTGTACCAAGCCCACAGTCTCTGGACATCTCCTGTACCAAGCCCACAGTCTCTGGACATCTCCTGTACCAAGCCCACAGTCTCTGGACATCTCCTGTACCAAGCCCACAGTCTCTGGACATCTCCTGTACCAAGCCCACAGTCTCTGGACATCTCCTGTACCAAGCCCACAGTCTCTGGACATCCCTTGTATCATGCCCATAATCTTTGACTGTGATCTGTGGTGTATATGCAGTCTGACACTGTATATATTCACAAAATTTTATGTGGGGCCCATTGATGTCAAGGGCTGCACTTGAGGCCCCCATATCAAGAAAGTTGGCCAACATTGATCTAGGCTGTCCATGGTGTAAGAGCAGTTGATGGTCTCTGTTCTGTGACTGTATTTCTGTATGATTCAGGTGGTGTAGAAAGTGACGTGTATTTGGCATGCTTTATCATGTTCCCCCTTTGGATATTGCGGCTCAGGCCCATACTACATGCACGCAATCTAACATTCCTGTGGAATGATGTGCTCCTTGTTGCTGCTGACTGTCCTCAGTCTGGTCAGGAAGGGGTGAACGGTGTCCTCTGGTATTGTGTCACCTGTGTGTAACAAGGAGGGGCATGTCAGGGCGGAGGGAGAAGGGAGTGTACATGCCTGTCGCCTGGGTGTTGAATTTCGGATGCTATGTGTATAGACCTGTTTATTAGTATGAGTAGGAAGGGGCTAGGTGAGGAAGTTATAACCATTTCTATGCCAAAAATGACTTGCTTGCTGTACAACCCACAAATAAATGGAGGAAGGAGAAGAGGGAGATTAACAGAGGCGTAATAAGTCACCCCTCCCCATACCAGTTCTCTTAATTACATAGCTGTAATGGTCTTCATCCCACTTGTAAATATTCTGTCCTACCAATACTGATACTTTTTTTTTTTTTTTTTATAAATACGAATGACTTGTTCAACTACTGGTTTGCTATAAGACTCTGGGATCCCGGTGACAAGACCTTCCCAGTTCCACCCATCTGCTGCAGCAATTACAAAGGCTTCTCTCTCTCCTCTGGCTTTTTCTTCTTTGTGTACAATCTAGAGGAGACTTGCTCATGGAGTATTCCTGCCAATTTAAAGTAAATGCATATTTTCTCATGTTAAGGTGTATTCTAAAACCGGACATACTACTTATTAACTTCCTTTTGGCTTGTTAAATATCAATAGTTTATAAGTGCAAAAAACAAAAAGTACCTTTTTTTTTGATTCTGTCAGAAATCTTGTGAGCTGATAATGTCTTGTGCTGATTATTATCAGTTAACATTGATCCTGGGTCTCTGTGAACACAGAACACCTCTACCATTTATGGGGAGGGAGCATGTTAAAATGATCATGTGCTTTTCCTCTGTAGGGCAAAGAAATAGTCCTCCACTAGATCTGTCACCAGAATGTCGTGAATACACTACAGTAGTTCATATTGTGCCTGATTTTCTTCTCAGTTTACCACCACAATGGGCCACGTTTTTCTTCCTCTGGATTTTATTTAATGATACGTGTTGACCTGAAATGTGCTGGCATGTATGTAACCTGATTTTAAATGCCTTCAAACCTTTTAACAAACTTACTGCTGATAGGATACGGTTTCCTCTAAATGTCTGTTTGGAGCTGCTTGGAATCTGAGTTAATGGGAGAATACTGTGAGAAGATGGGAAACCAAGACACACAGTGCACAGATCATTTATGGGGAAAGCCTAAGGTGGGCATGAGGCTCTGGTGAGCGTTAACCTGAGGGGTCTGTTGAGGGTTTGACCTGTGAAGAATTAAGGCACTACTCATTCAGATTAAGATTATGCTCAACAAACTTTTTGCTTAAAGTTCTGGTGTGTAGCTGCCAGGGAAAGGGAACAGGAGGAGAGCCTAAAGATACCATCTTCCCTTTGCTCTATGCTTACCTATGGAAGCTAGAAGAAGAAACCCATGTTGCTCAGGTTGGAATTTGCACAGACTAAGGACCCACCCCTGCCCCATGTGATAGTGCTTAGGCTGTGCTATCAGGCATCCAGTACTGGCAGGTTTTTTGCTAAATTCAGATGGCCAAATGGAGCAGTCACGGTTTGTGTTGTCAGACACCTGCTGAATACAATAGCCAGCAATAGTGATTCCTCCATCCATGCTGTTTAGCATGCATGGGGTGGGTCTACAAAAAATAACAGGATGGCGCAAACACCTAGTGCACTACCAGCGATTTCTTTTGTCTACAATCCAGTAGGTGCCAAGTGGATACTCAACTGGTAGGGTTGCATGTCTACATGCAGTTTCCAATCACTGTGGCATCTTGTGTTTTTTAATGCTGTTTCTTCTCCTACTTCTGTGAGTATCCTCTTGGATTCTATATAAAATAAATTAGTGGTAATGCACTAGGTGTGTGCACCATCCTGTTCTTTCTTTTTGTAGTTGTTATGGGATTCCCCCACCAGCTAAGGATTCCCAGTGGAACCCATGGATATCCATTTCTGGTCCCTTCTGGCAGTGGTAGCATTCTGAGTGCTGGGACTGACGTGTTCGGGTTTTTTTTTTTTCCTCTTGCTCAGGCCTAGCTCTAGTGTCATGTTGGAGCAGACTCCACTACTTATGATCAGCTTCATTCTGCACAGATAACACCTCTTGATCTGAAGGTACCGGTGGAGATAAACCAGTTCTGTCTCTATTAAAGGAAGGTAGCTTAAAGCAGATCTGTATTGACACTGACCATTTGGCTTTTTGATTAGATGAAGTGCCATTCTTGAGGTGTAAATATCCAGTTTAACAACTGTTTGCTTACCCAACACCATTGTTGATGGTCAGAATAATGTTCTACCTTATATCATGTTTGCTTTTAAATAATGTTTTCTAATGTTTTCCCTACCTCACTCTGTAGCTAGGCGATGCTCTAATCATCACTAGTGATGGTCCAAGCACCCCTCTGTTCGGTTTGCAGTCGAATGTTCGACTGCAAATGAATGTTCGACCGTGAACTTCGACCCAGAGACATTTCAGTAAGCAGTATCTTACTGCATTCAAGCTTGCGGTAAGAACGTACAGCATTTTCTCAAAAAGTTGGCATTCACTAAAATACCTCTTGCGTTATTTTATTAAATCATGTTGTATTTTAGTAGTGAAAACATGGGGTTATGTTTCAGCTATCAGTGGGGTTGAATAGCTCTAAGTGGCTAAAGATATTTATGGGTGTATATTGTATGAACTGAAAGACAATATTTAACGTGACTATGGACCCAGAGGAAGGGTTTATTGCAGGTTTCCCTCTTCAAAATCCATATAGTTGTTAAATTTGTACATGCATTTCTTAAAGATACATGTTCATCAAGCTAAACAGGTGATACATACAAAGGAAGGCCAAAACACCTCTATAAAGTGTGGCCCAATATGACTCCCAACAAAGAAAATCCTTCCTGATCACTGGATACAGTTGCTTAACTCCCTGGATCAAAATTCTATTATGCTCTTCTTCTTTTCCTTTTTTTTTTTTTTTTTTTTTTTTTTAAATATTGTTATATTGTAAATATTCTTCTGTCATTATGATGCACCGGTATTTATATTTGGCTTAGCAAAGTATACAAAGAGTTAAATGAAAGTGTCAGTCATAAAGTGCAGCAACAGGGATTGTAGACATCATTGAGCCCTGACCTCCCGTCTTGAGAGTGTTGTGTACAGAGAGTAAAGTCTATATGCATAGTCTACCTAGAACAAATGGTTCTTTATCTATACCTTCTCTAGGTGTTTTGTAAAACCGAGAAAAAAACTTTATAGTCCACACTGAAATCTGATTATTCCAATATAAAATATCACACCCTTCACCCAATGTTCACTTCCCCTATTCTGTGCATTGTAGGTGAGCCACTTACTACAGCCTATTGGCAGAGATGACCCAGGAAAAATTTTCCCAAAAGGGCCTGATTATCTCTTTATAACCTATAAACATTCTAGCAAACTACAGCACCAATATTTGCTGCAATAAACTTTTTCTGTCAATGGCATCCTTTAAAAGGGTTGTTCAGAAAAGGCATTTGGATACAGTGGCAATGCAAAAAACGTCTGACACACAAAGGATAGTCTGCATCCCATAAACCACCAAAGTGTCTGGAGACCACTGCTCTAGACAACAAACTGTGGCCTGGGGGACGGATGTGGCCCTTTGCTTGCTTTTATCCAGCACTTGGGGCACTACTTCATCCACTGACACCAGCAATGGGGCCCAGTGACACCATTGATAGGGAACTATTTGCCCCACTGACCCAAATGGGGTACAGTTCCTCCCAATGAAAACGATGGGGCACAGCTCCTCTCACTGACACCAAAGATGGAGCATCTCCCCCCCCCCCCCCCCCACCAGCACAGATGAGCACAGCAGTGTGCAAAACACATATTATACAGAATTTAATGTTTTGTGTCCTCTAATACATGCTATGCATCAAATTAGTACTTACTATAGCAATGAATAGGGACTATACTGCAAGCATAGACATGGGTCAGGCTGGGGTTATGCCTGAAAGGTTCTTTCAGTTGCTTGTATTAGATTTAGTGCAAAAGCTCTTCTAGATTAAATCTGAAAGTGGTCAGGTGAAAAAAGAAACAGTTGTGTTGACCACAAATGTATGGATCTGATCGGAAAGATCACGAATCTATACGGTCCTCACTTCCTCCATGTGCATTCATTCGTCAGTGCATGTCAAATGCCCCCAATTTTTACATACCTGTTTGTCACTGTTCAGCTCTGATTTTTCAGTAAAACGTATTTATCCTTTTGGATTTAATGAAACATCAACCTTACAAAATGGTCATCATGCATGCTGGAAGTAGACTAGATTTATAAAACTGCAATATCAATTAAGCCATGCTAAAGTTGCCTCTTAAGCAATAATGATATGCTTGAAAAACCACCTTTAACATGCTTTAGCTTCTTTCACAGTTTGAGGAACCAGGTCTATTGTTACAGGCCACAGGTGGACGTACACAAGAAGGTCTTGATGTACAATGCAGATAATTGATGATCCATGATCACTTTTAGGTGACCCACATTTGTCATGAAGGATCTGACTTATTATTTTCATATCTGCATGATTCAGTCAATGCCTAGACTGGGTGACCATTTTCATAGTGGACTGGGCTAGTTAGAAATCTTGCTCAGATTTGTATTTTCCTGCCCTCTCCAGTAGATAAGCCAATGCTAACAGCATCTGTGTCACTCTCCCCTTTCCTGATTGCTTGGCTGAACCTCATGTGTATGGTTACTAAGAACAAGATATTTGTTGGTCCTGCCGTGTACACCAAACTACAGAGTTTGTCCAATACAAACACAAGTTATTGTGAATCTCCGATCTTAGAAAAGTAAACCGTTTGTAAGGTGTAAATACCCATTCCATTCTCTTTCTGGTCTTATCTTCCTCTTTATTCTTTCAGTATGAATACACTTATCCATTTGACAAACAAACAAGAGTAAAGCTGGCCATACACAAGTAGAATTTAGTTTGACCGTTTTTATGAAAATTCTGAAAAATAATTTCTTGATGCATCTGATCTGGCCATCAATGTGCCAACTAATCATTTATTGTTTTGTTCTAAAACTCTTAAAGTGACACTAAACTCTGATTTAAATAATTATATTCAAATGTGTATTCTTAATTCAAATTTTCTGTGATCCAGCTTCCTGTTAGAGGCTACATTCGTTCTCTGTGGTCCTGCTCTATGCAAGAATGTAGCAACCCTTTCTTGCTTGCTCGCTCCCAAGATGGACTAGGGACTATGGGGGTTGTGGTATGCCTACAGCAGTGTGTATGAGCAGAACTAATATGCACTGCTCATTCCAAACAGCAGTGGGGGGAATAAAGAGCGGTTTGGGAGCTTGTAGAGCATGTTACACGAAGACCGTAAAACGTAATAAGTCCCAAGTAAACCTCATAAAATCTCTACATCGGGCATTACTGGATCACCCAGTGGAGGGGGCACCAGGACAAATGAGGAGATTCATAGCAATTATCTTTGTGGCAGCAAGAATTTATATCAAATCTTGGAGATCCCCCACAATTCCACTCAAATTGTTGAAGGCCAAACTGTCAGGGATCATAGTTAATGGAAGCCTCTCAGCTATCTTACATGATACAATTGCTTTCCTAAAGAAAATATGGAATCCCTGGATCAAATATGCATCTGGTGCTACTTTAACTATCTGTAAGGGCAACAACCTGGATCGGTTGGGTCACTCTCAATCACATTTCTCTTTCTTTTCTATCTTTTACTTACTCTAGTCATTCCCTCGATTGTTGGAACATTGTCTGGTTATACACTTGGCAAACACAAGTTTGAGGACCCAGGGTCTAGGCTTTTGGCTAAACTGGGTGGTCTGAGGGTCTTGGGTACCCATGGTTCACTTGTGCTCTGCCTATTTACCATAGAATCTCTTAATCTTACACTCTCTGTATCATATCTTGGGAATGCTGTAATCATCCCAAATCTCCTAATGACTCTATCCCTCTGTAAAGCGTTAATGTCAAGAGCTGTCATATGCAATAAATGTTTGTACCCCTTTTGAAATATTAAATAAAATTTTAATGGAAAAGAAATGTCAATAAGAAATCCTTTCATAAAAAAATACATTACAGGGCCATTATGAATTCTTTTTGGAAAATTTAAGGATATTTAGTATTCCTTTTAATAAACTCTGGGATTCTATTCAAGGTGCAGGTCTGGGCAAAGTTTTAAACAAATGTCTTTTGTGCCTAGCACATCCACATTACAATATGTTGGAGTTTCCCAAAATGAAGCCCACATTCATAGGTAGAATTTCGCTTGTTGGAGAATAGCTTTACATCCTTTTCCTTAGAAATTTCTCAGCACTACAGTTGAAAAATATCATCAATTTGACCCCCACTAATCATTAGAAAATTGAACAAATGTTCCAAATACATTTTATGAATAGAATTCTTGTATATGGCCAGCTTTAACTGGATGGGTGAATGCACCACAAAATGAGTGAAAAATATTATCTTTCTTGAATCTTGGTGTGCTTTTCTATTTCTTCCGGATCTGTGCAGTATTTGTGTCAAAATTTGTGTAGGACCTTCCTGTAATCCAGACCAGTCACTGCTGCTCTTTCTCCTTGTGCAGGGTGACTGGTCTTGTCTCCGCCCCTTCAGTAGGCAGCCTGTAGTGGGTGGAGCCTACTTGGTCCCTTCTACAGCTCTGCTCTCTGGACATGCCATTTACAGCACAATGATGATGTTGTCACCACTTTTATAAAGTAGTATCTGGGTTTATAAAGACATTTGGTGCACACAAGATAGGTTTATATTATGTGGCCATTTAAGAAATCTATTTGAATAAACATTTGTGTGCCAGGAGTTCAGCTTTTAAAATGGTGACATTTTATATTTATTTCCAAAAAGTTACACAAATGTATAATTTAAGGCCAGGAGTAGTAGTGCAGGACTAGATCTATTATGGTTTTTGGGTTTATGTACTCCTGCTGAGAATTCGCCTTCACCACAGCAATAGGCTGAGCAAATGGGCAGCTATCTAGCTTAGGCTGGCCATGTACTATAAAAGCTGATCTCCTATACATTTACCAAAAGTTTGTAATAATATATTGAATGGTTTGTTTAGGCATGTCCTCAGACAGTGTCTTGTACTACATAGTTGAAAGTAGAGCTAAAAAAAACTGATTGTAGAGTACATGGCCACCCTAAAGCTGGCCATACATGGATGGAATTTTGGCAGGTTCAGCAGGATTTCTCTGAATTTCGATCCAAGTATTGGTTGTTCCCATTCGAGAGGAGATGATCTAGTAAGAGACACCTCCCAAACAGAACTCTTGGAAAAATTGTGTGTGATTATGGGGTAGGGGGAGTTAGAAACTCATTTATTTAACCATCGATGGAGGAATTGGCTAGAAAAAATAGAATAAGGCTCAATGCTCACTAGCGGTTTTTTTTTTTTTTTTTTTTAAGCTCATAAAACGCTGCTGATAGCATTATTAGAAGCATTTTAGCATTTTTACAGTAGATGTAGAGCGAAAAAAGCTGATTTTTAGCAGTGTTTCGGAGTGTTTTTAGGTTTTTTTTGTTTTTTTGTTTTTTTTTTCTACTGGAAAAATGCTCCAAAAAATTCTACAAAAATCTTTTTTTTTCTCTGCTGCTAGATGCTGAAGCTCAAAAAATGCAAATAGTGTAAAGTAGTATCACAATTTTGTCTTCTAGGAGCAGAAATAAATTTGCTTTTAATGGCTTCTAGGAGCTTAAAAAAACGCTAGTGTGCATGGAGCCTGATAAGGGGAGAATTTATAGCCACTAAATAACAAGCAATTAATACATTCACCTGCTCTTTGCAGTGGAAAAGAAGCTAATGTGCCTGTTCTGTCTCTCCAGTCTAAGCATTGATAGTGTGATCTCTGTAACTTACAGTTGTGATGAGATAGCGATAACTTCAACCTCAGTTGGATACCGCAGTCAGTGACTCAATCAGAATGACATCTTATAGATCTTGTGAAGTTTGTTCTATAAACTGAGAGACTCTTACATCAATGAACATTCGATAGGTCAAAAGATCATAATGTTTCCTGCTCCATGCCATGAGGTTGGCTGCAATGCATTACTGGGAAAAGCGGTGGTATATCTATACAGCATAAACTAAACCAAAGGAAAGGGAGGAGCAGAGACAAGATATAGAAAACACTTAAAGGCATATGACAGTCAATATGAAACTCATGTGAAACATGACAGTGCCGCTCGGGGCCTGAAAACCTATTGTACTTGCTGACCCCTCAGTTTTCAGTGAGAATATGGAATGCTTCTGTTGCATCATGGGACTTTTTGTTCTATCTTCAGTTCTCAGGATAGAGAGTAAGGCAGGCCAGGGCCCTTGACCCCTTCGTCTTTTGTTTTGTTACTGTATTGTCTCATGTTCTGTCCCCCACTATAATGTACAGCGCTGAGCAAACCTTTTAGCACTATATAAATACTGTATAATAATATAACATATTGAGCGGCACTGATCATTCAGGAAAAAAACCTGACGTGGTTGTACAGAAGCCAACAGATTGACATTTTGTACAACCAGGATGTCCATACATTGATCAAAATTCAGCCAGTTCGTACTGAACTGGTCGAATATCGATCCATGTATGACAGGCTTTTAGCGAAAACTAAAGGGAGGAATAGGTGTCAGCCATGTACTGTTTATTTTATATAGTAACATTATAAAATAGCACAACCACCCAAATTCACCCAAATTCAATGTCAGATTCTTGGAAGACCTAGCTGCAGCTAAATAGAAGTACTCTCCTCTTATTCCTGCTGAATCGATCGAAATTAAAGAAGCAGGAGGCCCTGTAGGGACCTACCAAGTCCAAGTCAATTTTTGAACTGACTTTTGGAGGAGCTGTTTGGAACATTTCAGCTGAACAACCTCTGCATCCAATCAAATGCAGTCCCTGTTTGGGTATTCAGCAACTGTTGGTACCACCATTAAGAATCCATCATCCACGCTGTTTAACATGGGTGAAGGTATCCTTCAATTTTCTGTTGCTCAGCCTACGGGCTGAATGAGAAGTAGTTGCCTGTATGATTCACTTTAGAGCTCTTTTCAAAATTAGGTGATGTCTCATACTATGTAGGGAGAGAAAGTGAAGGCAGACAATTAAAAAAAACTAAATTTGATGCCATACAAAAGAAGTGTACAAATAGCACCAGGGAAGCATGGGCACAACATCTAGAGGCCAGTAGGTATAAAGGAATAATACATAGGGTACAGGCATAAAAACGTTTTAGAGACCAGGAAGATACAGGTATGACACTAGTTACCAGTGAATATGCTGCAACCTCTAAACCAGTTATAAAGGCAGAACCTGTAGGTCAAAGAAAATTCCATTCAGCTACAAGAGACTGGGTGAATAACTTGGGAATGTTGCTAGACACAACCAGCTGATCTTGTTCAGCAAATTGTATGATCTTGCATGCTGTTTAGGTTGCTTTGACCTGGTTTTGGTGTGTGTGTGTGTGTGTGTGTGTGTGTGTGTGTGTGTGTCGTATTTGCCGGCGTATAAGACGACTTTTTACCCCTTGAAAATCTTCTCAAAAGTCGGGGGTCGTCTTATACGCCGGTATACGGCATACTGACACTTTTTAGGGGGCGGTGCCGCCGCCCCCCCCTTCCAACGGAAGGGACACTAAGTACAGGGGTGGGCAGGGGCTGTTTCTTACCTGGCTCCGGTCCCACGACGATCCGGTCCAGGAAGCGTGGCTGTTCCTTCAGTTCGGCCACTGGATGTTAGCACGGCTGCTCGGCTCCGCCTCCTCACCGGTGATTGGCCGCCAGAACTGTAGCTCAGGAAAGGCACACAGGCGGCCAATCACCGGCGAGGGGGCGGAGCCGAGCGGCCCCGCGAAAATCGAGTGCAGGAGCAGCAGGTAAGTGTTCAGTGTAGAGGTGCTGCTGCAACCACATATGCTCGCTGCAGCAGCACCATACTAGAACAGGGTCAGCAAGTGTAATTTGTGTCAGTGGGAGGAATAGTGCCCCATCATTGGTGTCACTGACACCAATGATGGAGCACTATTCCTCCCACTGACACCAACGATGGGGCACTATTCCTCCCACTGACACCAACGATGGGGCGCTAATTCCCCCCCCCCCACTGACACCAACGATGGGGCGCTAATTCCCCCCCCCCCCCACTGACACCAACGATGGGGCGCTAATTCCCCCCCCCCCCACTGACACCAACGATGGGGCGCTATTCCCCCCCCCCCCACTGACACCAACGATGGGGCGCTATTCCCCCCCCCCCACTGACCCCAACGATGGGGCACTATTCCTCCCACTGGTGTGCATTGGAAGAGGGGTGTGTGTGTGTGTGTGTGTGTGTGTGTGTGTGTGTGTGTGTGTGTGTGTATATGTGCGAAAATCGAGTGCAGGAGCAGCAGGTAAGTGTTCAGTGTAGAGGTGCTGCTGCAACCACATATGCTCGCTGCAGCAGCACCATACTAGAACAGGGTCAGCAAGTGTAATTTGTGTCAGTGGGAGGAATAGTGCCCCATCATTGGTGTCACTGACACCAATGATGGAGCACTATTCCTCCCACTGACACCAACGATGGGGCACTATTCCTCCCACTGACACCAACGATGGGGCGCTAATTCCCCCCCCCCACTGACACCAACGATGGGGCGCTAATTCCCCCCCCCCCCACTGACACCAACGATGGGGCGCTAATTCCCCCCCCCCCCACTGACACCAACGATGGGGCGCTATTCCCCCCCCCCCCCACTGACACCAACGATGGGGCGCTATTCCCCCCCCCCCCACTGACACCAACGATGGGGCACTATTCCTCCCACTGGTGTGCATTGGAAGAGGGGTGTGTGTGTGTGTGTGTGTGTGTATATGTATGTGTGTGTATGTGTATATATATATATATATATATATATATATATATATATAAAATTTAGGGTTTTTTTCCGCCAACCTATTTATGATTTATATAGAGTATACTCCTGAATGCAGAATGGATGATGCCAGATACCTCACTGAATATTTTTTGGCAGACGTAGGTGGCAATTTACAAATGACCTCAGGCAACAAAGTCTAACAACCCCCTCATCCCCTCCCTCCACACCACCACCAGCCCCCGCCGTACAATCGCAGCATTCGGGTCCTGTACATCTAAGATGTCAACTTGAACATATGTGTGGTGGCAACATTAGATAAAAGCTACATTGTTGTGTGGTGGTAAATTTAGAAAAAATCTACACTGCAGCAGCCTGACATATGTAGCCCTTTTTTTTTCCCTACTTGTGGCATTTTATAGAATGCTGTAAATACAGTCACCATATCATTGCATGCAGTATGTTCAGCACTGCACACAAGCCCATCTAGTAAAAAGTAGAACTTAGTCATGGCCTTTGTACACCCTTCAACCATTTTGACATATTCAGGGTGTATGCAGTACGCATTAACTTTTTTTTTTTATTCCTGGAAAATTGCAGGTTAATGGGCATTTTGCTGTACTGGAATAACATTGGAGAGGCTAAAAGAAAAATGTGTGAAATTCTTACCAGGAATCTGCCCCGAGGCCGGGTGCGTTTTACATTCTGTGATGTCTTAAAATGGAGAGAAGCACAAATGTAGAATTGTTAAATAGAAAAGGGAAGAGCCTGGAGATGCTGGTGGCTGTTTTGATGTCTGCTTTCTTCTGAAAATGCTAGTTCTCTGGCTGCCTGGACGCTTTAAAATTTGAGTTGCTGCTACAAAACCAGCATGAAGCTTCAGAAGAAAGTTCTTCAGAAAAAAGAAACTTCTGTTCTACATACTAGTTTCAGGTTAGTGACTTGAAGTATGGAAGCAATTGGATCAACACCCAACCCCAAGCAACTAGCATTTAAAAAAAAAAAAACTTCAGCATTTTTAATTTAATGGCAGCCTGCATATGTTTCAGTACAGGCATCCATTAAAGGTCAGCACTAAAAAAAAATAAATTTTTATATATATTTAGTTGAAAACATTTAACATTTCATATTTTGCAATCTCCTTTTGAGTCAGCAGGTAGTCTACTTTTCACATCTTTTCCAGAGGCTTTTTAATCCCCTTATTTGTATAAAGGCTATTGTGTACAGGGTGCAGTAGCTTAAACTGAATCTGACTGACAGGTCCTAATTCAGACCTATGTGTGTCTATCTCTTTTTCAGACAGCATGGTCAGAAAAGGCCGGTCTCAAGGCAGGCAGCACTACTGCTAGGCTAACAGGCCACAGTTCTCTGGGAATCCTTTTTCATTACCAAAACATTTGTTTGAAAAACACAAATATTGCATACATTTAGTAAAGATTTAACTCTAAAACATCCCTTTTTAAAAATGAAAGTGAACCATTATAGTTTCTTTTTAAGATTTCTGGAAGAGGAGAGTCAAACAATAGAAGGATTTCAGAAGCATACCTTCCATACACAGGCTATGAAAGCGGCACAGTAAAGCCACCTGTAAACATATGATAGCAATTTGAAGAAAGTTGGTGATACTGAGATGTTTCACTCATCGACAAAGGAATTAGGAAAGCTAGTTTGTAGTGAAAGCCCAGTAGTGCCAGAAAGATCAACCTGCAGAGCTGAAAAGTTTCACATTTCAATTTTTCCATCTTGAAATGTTTGCACACAGTATGCATACACTGTTCCTAGACTTGGATACATCATTTTGTTACAAAATGGCACTATTAAATGTATTTTTTGTGCAAAAAAAAAAAAAATAGATTTTAGTACATAAGACTGTTACTGTTAGCAAGAAGATCTTAAAGCTAATCCCTGTTGCAGATTTTTCCCCACTTTCTGTCTTCTAAAATTGTCAATGGAACAGGTGGGATAAATCCCAGTAAGTCTTCTTGCTCATGGGGGCATTTGCCTGCACAATGTAGAGACAGGTGTATTTTGGCACCTTGGTGCCAGAGGTGGTGTGTACAGCCTGCTGCCAGCAGCCTGTCAAAATCATTGGCTTTCTATGTTCAGGGCATACATTTCTGTATGCATATGGTTCTGTACGCAAGTACTCCTTAGAACTGTGTACAGTCAAAGCATATTTTTTCAGCCCATCAGTAATTTCGACAAAATAACCCTGTTTTTGCTGTAGGTAAATGTACCCTTGCACTTGAGTCCTAATGGAGTCCCACATAGCGGTAAACTGACAAAAGGGTTCTCACCACTTCCACTTCATTCATACTTAAAAAGAAAAAGTTCTGGCTGAATATAAGAACCACTTTTATCAGGTTGGACACAACAAGGACTTAAGCCGGGTACATACAGGCCGAATATCGTCTAAAATCAGCTGGTACAGTAAAAAATAAAAAAAAAATGGTCAGCTTTCGACCCATGTCTACAGCTCCCTGTCTGACAGAAGTCGGTCTCATGATTATGTGAACCAGGCTTTAGGAGCTAATGTCTGCAGAAAATGGGGAAACACAATGGCTAAATGGTTAGCACTTCCACCTAGCAGTTCCAACGTCATTGGTTCAAATCCCAGTCACGGCACCTCCTGCCTGGAGTTTGCATGTTCTCCCTGTGCCTGTGTGGGCTTCCTGCAGGTAATCCACTTTCCTCTCACACTCCAAAGACATGCTGGTAGGTTAATTAGATCCTGTCTAAATTGTCCCTAGTATGTGTATGAATGTAAGTTAGGGGCATTAGAATGTACACCCCTTGAGGGTTAGGGACTGATGTGAATGCACAATATATATGTAAAGCACTGCGTAAATTGACAGCGCTATATAAGTACCCAGGGGCGGACTGACCATTTGGAAACTTGGGCACTGCCCGAGAGCCCAGGGTCAGTAGGGGGCCCCATGAGATGCCCCTGGTACCTTTTTCATAGGCTGTTTTGAGTTTGGGCAAGGACACAGGGGCCCCATGATCCCCTATTGCCCGGGGGCCCCATGAGTTGTCAGTCCACCCCTGTAAGTACCTGAAATAAATAAATAAATAGACCTCTAACTTTATGAGCATTAGGCTGGTCATACACTGGTCTAAATTCTGCTGAAACCAGCTGAATTTTGCTCAGTGTATGGCCGCCCACACTCGATACAAGTTGTGCCTTTTGATGAACATATGTTAGAGACAAGTTCAAAAATATTTCCTGATCAGCGACTGCAGTCACTGTTCAGTTGTCAGAATGTCTCATGCAGGGGAAATCCTCTGCCCACCTCACTGTGTGGATGAAAGAACCTTTTGTGTGGGGTATTTTTTTTTTTTTCCCCATTCAGTCCATTGACTGAACAAAAAAAGCTGACAGTATACAGCAAGCTTTAGTGCGATTTTAAGAAGGTGGAGTCCTGTATAACTTCTAGGCATTATGCCAAGTCACCCTTGAGTTACAGTAATTTCAGGAAATGTAATGGTATAAGTTTGATCTGGGTGGGAGAATGACAAGTTGTGATAATGCTAAACAAGCATTGCATGCCTGACGCAGCTTTTGTATGGTATGCTGAGATAGCATTTTATGGTAAGAACTGTCTTAGCGATGGTCTGGATCCAGCATCCGGAATACAAGCAATCAAATAACCAAAATCTGTCAATGATTTGTGTACAGCAAACCATGATGCTCTGGTTTTCTACAGTTCATTCATCATGGTGACTAAAATGATTTATTAAAGAACGCATCCCCTCAAAATCCCCCTGCTGTTTTTGGAGATCACCCTTAGCCCTAGTTCACACCAGTGTGACTTGTCATGAGACTTGACAGTTCAAAGACGCATAGCAAGCTGCACCCCCTTTACGGCAATGGAACTGTTCAAATCGCTGCCATTCAAGTCACAGCGACTTTGAAAAAGGTTCCTGCACTTTTTCTATGCAACTTCATTGCGATTTTCTTTTCACATCTGTTAAATGAAGTCACACAGGTGTCAGAAAGCTGCACATGAAATCGCACTAGGTTTGAAGTCGGTGAAGGAGCGCAACTTCAATGCCGCACAGGTGAGAATCAGGGCTCATTGTGTGAAAACACTTGATGTTTTTACAGACCCATGTGATTTTGAACAGTCCCTAACATCCAGAAACATGAACACACTTAGACTGTTACTTTGGTACCCCTCCAATTCTGCACCTGACTGCAAGTAGTTCTGAATTATACAAAAATGGATTAAATCTGACATCCCCTTGTTCCCTACAGACAAGAAATTCTAGATCCACTTTTCTCAACCTTTTTACCCTAGAGGTACCGTTGAAAAAAGTCAGGTCTCGAGAACCCAATCTAAAACCATTGATGGTAAATGGGGAGGGGGGAAATGCCCCTTACATTGGTGACTATTGGGAAGAATGCCCCAATCCCCTTACATTGAAAAAAAATAAATAATTGGGTTTATGCAGCTGGCTCTGCTGAGTGATGTTGACCCTATAACTATTGTGGCTGATTGGAAGTTAATCAGCCACAACTGAAAGAACCCCTGAAGGAACCCTGGGTGAGAATGGATGCACTGGATGGTGTTAGGTATATAGGTATGCCTAGAGTTGAGAAGGAACGAAATAGGCAAAGGGCATACATGACAGAATGGAGGGAGAACCAGGCAGAAGGGGTTAATTATATTAAGTGGTGTGGTCAGTACTGATGCTTACCTGCTTGGTCAAGTAGATGAGGAGCAGGAAAGTATAGTGCTGGGGAGGAATGGTTTACGCTCACTTGCAGAGGAGAAATCATCAGAACATCCTTCCCTCCCACCCTGTGTTTTCTTTTTTCTTTTTTTGTTTTTTTTTTTTGGGTAGTAATATACTTCTTTTGTTGTTCTTTGGCAGTTTGGAGTCATTGACGGGGGTCTAAATCTGGTGCTATTGGTAAAACCAGTGGGTATCCATCTTGGGTATGACATCTTCTAGTTGGTACGGTTCACTTCATAGTGACTGGGTAGTGGTAAAACCAGTGGGTGTCCTGAGGTCAGCAGGGTTAGTCCCCAAGGCAGTGTTTGGCGGCTGGGGTCATAACTTAGCAAAATGGTGTCACAGACATGAATTTTTAGTTATATGATACCGTCAAAGACCTTCAACCATTGTTATCTGGATTGATATGTTTATTATGTTTTTTGTTATTTAGAAGCTTAAGTTTAATAAAAAGCCAATTTGACCATTTAACTCCAATTAAGAGTAGTGTGGTTTTTTTCGTAGGGGTTATAGGGAGGTGTAGTTGTGTACAGTTTTAGGTAAGAGAGGTTAAGTATGGAGATGAGCTCTGATCTACATTGGGCAAGGATCTGCAGCACTAATAGGGAATACAGCTATTTCAGAGATGCTGGAATATACATATCCCCCATCTTTCATATTTTAAGAGGGGAGCAATGAACTTTAAGTTTTCTGTGCTTCAGCTTTGCACAAATGTAGGCCATAGTATTTCAGTTTGTTAAAATGGGAACCCAGAAAAGCCATTAATTTTCAATATTAGTCTAGACCTGTCTCTAAGGACCTGTGTCGTTTTGGGCTTTTGTTTGCTTCAAATGGGTTTTGCATTCCTTTACAAGTCTATGGTAATGCAAAACCCACTTGAAACAGGTCAAAAGCAGATTGGAAGGAGGTCAAATGCATTTGTCAAGAAATTCTGAATGATCTCGGAGTTCCAACTGATACCATTGACACAAGTCCAAAGTCCGTTGACACAGGACCTGAAAGTCCAGAATTGTTGAACCGTAGACCTATATGGCAGTTGGACAGAGAAATTTTGAATATGATTGTATTTGTCAATGGAAATAAGGAAGTAGAGCAGCCAAGCCTCCATGTATTTATGTAAGGAAGGAACTAGTAAACCTAATTACAACGTGTTAATATGAAAGGCTTTATAAATTTCCTGGCACAGTTACAGTGATAAGCCTTTCTTTGTTACTTCTGAGAACAGAAAAGGCCCTGTGATCTTCAGAGATGGTTACTATGAGCAGATCTTGTTTGTACTCATGTAGGTGTTTGCACACAATAAATTAATCTGTTTATTATATACATTTATCATGAGATTAAAGCGACACCAGTGCAGCGCCCATCAGCAAATTCAATTTCACTATTGTAAGTTATTTCAAGGGCTAGTCCACCCAAAAGTGATATTTTTTATTTATTTATAGTGTGAGAAAAGCTTTAAGGAAACAGCCTCTCACTGCTTTTTAAAGGATTTTCTTGCCCAATTTTATTAAAAGGAAGTTCACCAAAGAAATCAAAATCAGTGCGCTTTTCTAACGGGTTTACCAAACCGATCAAAACAAAGGCACTTGGCTTACACATGTAGCACTGCTGCTCTGGCCTTAAGATTTAGGCCCATTTCTGTCTCCTGCAGACAGTCTCCACACACAAATTTTGTTAATACAGCTAGCAGCCCCTTGCTGCTCTGGCTTCCACCTGTCTCCTAGGTCAGGGGTTCAAATTTCGAGTCCAGACCTACTAGCCAGTCACAAAACTTACTCTCCACCAGTTGCCCCACCCAACCTTGCCCTTGTTGGTTCAAATCCCAGCCACAGCACCACCTGCCTGGAGCTTGCATGCTCTCCCTGTGCCTGCGTGGGTTTCCTCCCACACTCCAAAGACATGCTGGTAGGTTAATTGGCTCCTGTCTAAATTGTCCCTAGTATGTGTATGTATGAATGTAAGTTAGGAACCTTTTGTATTTTGATTGTATGCCCCTTGAGGGTTAGGGACTGATGTAAGTGTGTGTGTGTGTGTGTATATGTATATGTATGTGTATATATATATATATATATATATATTACAGTGGGGATCGAAAGTTTGGGCACCCCAGCTAAAAATGTGTATTAATGTGCATAAAGAAGCCAAGGAAAGATGGAAAAATCTCCAAAAGACATCAAATTACAGATTAGACATTCTTATAATATGTCAACAAAAGTTAGATTTTATTTCCATCATTTACACTTTCAAAATAACAGAAAACAAAAAAATGGCATCTGCAAAAGTTTGGGCACCCTGCAGAATTTAGAGCATGCACTGCCCCTTTGCCAAACTGGGACCTGCCAGTGTCATGGATTGTTCTCAATCATCGTCTGGGAAGACCAGGTGATGTCAATCTCAAAGGTTTTAAATGCCCAGACTCCTCTGACCTTGCCCCAACAATCAGCACCATGGGTTCTTCTAAGCAGTTGTCTAGAAAACTGAAACTGAAAATAGTTGACTCTCACAAAGCTGGAGAAGGCTATAAGAAGATAGCAAAGCATTTTTCAGATGTCAATATCCTCTGTTCGGAATGTAATTAAGAAATGGCAGTCATCAGGAACAGTGGAAGTTAAAGCAAGATCTGGAAGACCAAGAAAAATATCAGACAGAACAGCTCGCAGGATTGTGAGAAAAACAATTCAAAACCCACGTTTGACTGCAGGATCCCTCCAGAAAGATCTGGCAGACACTGGAGTTGTGGTACACTATTCCACTATAAAGAGATACTTGTACAAATACGGTCTTCATGGAAGAGTCATCAGAAGAAAACCTCTTCTACGTCCTCACCACAAAAATCATCGTTTGAACTTTGCAAATGAACATATAGACAAGCCTGATGCATTTTGGAAACAAGTTCTGTGGACCGATGAGGTTAAAATTGAACTTTTTGGCCGGAATGAGCAAAGGTACGTTTGGAGAAGAAGGGGCACAGAATTTAATGAAAAGAACCTCTGTCCAACTGTTAAGCATGGGGTTGGATCAATCATGCTTTGGGGTTGTGTTGCAGCCAGTGGCACAGGGAACATCTCACGAGTAGAAGGAAAAATGGATTCAATAAAATTTCAGCAAATTTTGGATGGTAACTTGATGCCATCTGTGAAAAAGCTGAAGTTAAAGAGAGGATGGCTTCTACAAATGGATAATGATCCTAAACACACCTCGAAATCCACGGGGGATTACATCAAGAGGTGTAAACTGAAGGTTTTGCCATGGCCTTCACAATCTCCTGACCTCAACATAATTGAAAATCTATGGATAGACCTTAGAAGAGCAGTGTTTGACAGACAGCCCAGAAATCTCAAAGAACTGGAAGACTTTTTGTAAGGAAGAATGGGCAAAGATACCTCAAACAAGAATTGAAAGACTCTTGGCTGGCTACAAAAAGCGTTTACAAGCTGTGATACTTGCCAAAGGGGGCAGTACAAGATATTAACTCTGTAGGGTGCCCAAACTTTTGCAGACGCCATTTTTTTGTTTTCTGTTATTTTGAAAGTGTAAATGATGGAAATAAAATCTAACTTTTGTTGACATATTATAAGAATGTCTAATCTGTAATTTGATGCCTTTTGGAGATTTTTCCATCTTTCCTTGGCTTCTTTATGCACATTAATACAAATTTTTAGCTGGGGTGCCCAAACTTTCGATCCCCACTGTGTGTGTGTGTGTGTTTGTGTGTGTGTCTATATATGTGTGTGTGTGTGTGTGTGTGTGTGTGTGTGTGTGTGTATATATATGTATATGTGTGTGTGTGTGTGTGTGTGTATCTGATATATAATGAAATCCGTTAGGAAGAGTGGGAGTCCTCATGATGACCGCAGTATGTGTGCAGACAAAAGAACTCAAGCCCTGACCTCATCAGCAGAGTACTTCAGAGATACAGAGGTTGAGTTACTAAAGTAGCAGAGAATCTTCACACTATAAATTGTGTAAATGTTATCAGTTATCCAGTCGTGTGAAAGTCAAATTCCGGTCTATTTATTTCATCTGCACATGATTAGATAATTGAAGTGGATAATCACACATTTTGTATTGAGTGAAGATTCTCAACTAATTTATTACATCAAGATAACAACATCCATGCTGCCCCAAAGGAATCAGTCTTGCATAACCCCAGGAAGGAGGCACTTGCAGGTTTTAGACCCTGTTGGTTCTGACACAAGTGTTGATTTACTAAAACTGGAGAGTGCAAAATCTGGTGCAGCTCTGCATAGTAACCAATCGGCTTGCAGTTTGTTTAGTCAAAGCTTAAAAGTGTGGCTAAACCCAGGACCCTGCATTCACTCTGATCTCCCACTGTACATAAAACATGGAAATGCAATTATGTTAGTAAATATAAACTGCTAAACAGAGGTGTCCCAAGGCAGGTGCGGATGGTGCGCGCCGCACCGGGTGACACCTACCGCGCGGGGTGACACCGGACCCGCTCCACAAAAAGTTAAGTTGTAAAGCAAGCTGACGATTCCTGCAGGATTGTGGGGATTGTCGGCATGCAACCTATACGGGGTGACACCGGACCCCCTCCAGGAAAAGGTAAGTTGTAAAGAAAGCCGACAATCCCCGCAGGATGTATCGGATCTGCGGATTGGGGAGCATAATGGATCGGTTTCCGATCCATTATGCTCAATCCGCAGATCCGATCCATTCTGCGGGGATAGTCGGAAGGGGTGTCACCAAGTGATATCGCACCAGGTGACCCCAACCCTAGGGATGCCCCTGCTGCTAAATACCTTTTCTCATCAGCAGTTGGAGCAGCCTTGTGTCTTCTATCAGTGTTCAGCAAAGCACTGGTTAAAGCTTGTATAAAACTTTTTCATTCTTTTGTAGGAGATGCAGAACCCCTGACCTCCTGTCTGTACAGTGCTGATTGGTCCTGTGGTGATCACATGCACTCTCCCAAGAAAAAAAAAAAACCTCTCTAGCAATACACCAAACTGAGCATGTACAGAGTGTCTCCACAGATATGTCTTATCAGGAGATTCGAGGGGACACTGGAAGAAGGGGAGGATCAGAGAAGTCAGGATCAACTCATATGTTTACACAATGTATACATTACTAGGGTCGCTGGTTCAAATTTCAACTATGGCACCATCTGCCTGGAGTTTGCATGTTCTCCCTGTGCCTGCGTGGGTTTCCTCCCACACTCCAAAGACATGCTGGTAGGTTAATTGGCTCCTGTCTAAATTGGCCCTAGTATGTGTATGTATGAATGTGATTTAGGGACCCTAGATTGTACGCCCCTTGAGGGTTAGGGACAGATGTGAATATACAATATATATGTAAAGTGCTGCATAAATTGACAGGGCTATACAGGAGCGGACTGACAACTCATGGGGCCCCTGGGCAATAGGGGATCATGGGGCCGCTGTGTCCTTACCCAAACTCAAAAGCCTATGAAAAAGGTACCAGGGGCATCTCATGGGGCCCCCTACTGACCCCGGACCGTCGGGCAGTGCCCGAGTTTCCAAATGGTCAGTCCGCCCCTGGGGCTATACAAGTATCTGAAATAAATAAATATAAGTTCCCCTGTGCCTCTGACAGTCCAAATACAGAAGTACTGTTAAAATACAGCATTTTTAGCACATTGTATGTGATGCCGTTTTGTGTATTCAAGTCTAGTGTTTTTGCACATGTGGCACTGCATCTATTTGACATTTTTTGGATATTGAGGCATCTGTCGGCAGTAGAGATCACCTGTGTCAGTCTGCATGCTCATACAGTGAGGGTGTGGTTGCATTAATAGCTCTTTGAGGTCAATTGTGTTAATCTCTCCCAGTGATCTGCTCTTTTGATGACAGAGCTGCTCTGGTTTGCTGTGTGCCATGGCAGCACAGTGCCAAGAAAAGGAGCCAGGTGCAGACAATTATAGGGTGTGTTCAGGCAGAACTGTGCATTCATTTCATTCCGTTTCCTATCTACTCTGGGTGATATCTTCTATCTGTTCACTATATACAGTACAAGGTGGGAAATGGCTACATTGAAAGGTTCTGTTTTGCAGTTTTGGGAGGTTTTTTTTCTTTGTTTTTTGCATTAGAATTAGTCATCCCTATAAATTTGTAGCTACCATTTATAATGGTGCAGGAAACTGGTGCAAGTGGAACCACATCAACATGTGCACCACATTAACAAAGCAGATAGAAACTGGCATGGGTGGTGCAAATAAACCCGAAAATTATCTATCTCAGAGTGAAATAGAAACTGGTGTGGGTTCTGTGACCCATTAATAAAGGGATATTAAGTATGGAAACTGCTGCAGATCCCCTCCAGATTGGACCTGGGTTATGAGATGTGAACTGCCAGCCAGTAACCTGGCAGAGGGCTCTCATGCTTCTTGCTGCCCGTGCAGTGAACACACTACACGGGCAGAGCATTTATATTTTTGACAACTCCTATTGTTGACCTTTGCAAAGTGTGTGTGTGCGTGCGTGCGTGTCGCTCTTCTGCCCCGTTATTAGCAGCAGGAAATTCTCTGTTTTCTCAGGTTCTTGCCAGGGTAGGGTGGTGATTGTTTGTCACATCCTCCATGTTTTCCCAATTAACTTGCTGGGTGCCAAGTCTGGGAAACATGAGAGGCCTACCACAGGGTGGGCTATTTTTTATTTATTTATTGCAGGTACTTATATAGCTCTGTCAATTTACGCAGCTATATATATAATCAGTCCCTAACCCTCAAGGGGCGTACAATCTAAAGTCCCTAACTTACATTCATACATACTAGGGCCAGAGGGCCAGTTTAGACAGGATCCAATTAACCTACCAGCATGTCTTTGGAGTGTGGGAAGAAACTGGAGTACCTGAAGGAAACCCACACAGGCACAAGGAGAACATACAAACTCCAGGTAGGTGGTGCCATGGTTGGGATTCAAACCAAGGACCCTAGTGCTGAAAGGTGGAAATTGTAACCATTTGCACGCACATAGAGCGGGCTCAAACATGCACCTGATTTTAACTCTTGAGCTTCTGTACCTCTGTAGAGGATGGAGAGCTCTGCATTCTGGTTACGATGGGAGACAAAGTGTGGCATAGGGAGTGCTGACATATCTCTCGCAGCTATAGGCAATTCCATCTATAACAGGCACATTTATGACAGGCTGTTGGCTGACTGTACCTTCCATTGCTCATGACAACCACATGTATAGCTTGCAGTAAGGTGACTCTTTACATGTTAACTCCTCATACTGCATGTGAAAGTGACCCAAGCTTTAGACTAAGTGTGTGATAATGCCGGTTACTTGCAATGCACCCCTTTTTTTTAAGACCTTCAGAACAGGCAGAAGGCAAAGTTTAACGCTTTACTTGTATTCATGCATGGCATTACAAAAAAATCCCAAGTAGACAAGACAGTCCAGCAGAACATCAATAAAAACAGTCTGTTCTGTCTCTCCAATCTAAGCATTGATAGTGTGATCTCTGTAACTTACAGTTGTGATGAGATAGCAATAACTTCAACCTCAGTTGGATACCACAGTCAGTGACTCAATCGATAAGACCTCTTGTGAAGTTTATTCCATAAACTGAGAGAATCTTACAACAACGAACATTCGATAGGTCAAAAGATCATGTTTCCTGCTCCATGACATGAGGCTAGAGCTGCAATGCATTTCTGGGAAAGGGGGAGGGCTATCTATACAGCATTAACTAAACCAAAGGATAGGGAGGAGCAGAAACAAAATATAGAAACACTTAAAGGCATATGACAGTCAATATGACAGCCATGTGAAACATGACACAGTCAACATTCGAAGTCCCTTATGCCTACTCCTAACTAGGCTACGTGCTGCTCTGGTGTATCTGCGAAGAAAGAGTTTATGTAATTACAGAGTCCATCAGAGGCATTTTCCAGCAGCTGGTGTCTTTTTTTTTTTTTTTTTTTTTTTTTTTTTTTTTTTTTTTTTGGGGCAAATCCCCAAGCTATGACAACTTTACGTCTTGGGAGGATTACAAGGATGTCCCACTGTGCTACCAAGTGCACAGCTTCTTGGAGAACCGGGATAATGAGCAAGACCGCGGCAAAGGAAAAAGGCAAGGCCAGGCAACTCTGTTTGGATTAGGCCCACTGTTCTTCTACATGCACAGGTGCAATGGGTCGGACCCCAAAAATCCCACCAAAAAAGCCAAAGAACCGGGAAAGACATTAACCCCTACCCTGCCATCCAGGCCAGCTCCAATGTAACTAAGTTCAGCCTGCGTACATTGTTAGAAGAGTAGCACAGGCTTTATGGCCACTCATTAATTCCTCACATTGTCTTCTTGGGCTTGTCATTACCTCAACTGATATAAAACTAACCTAATCGCTATTTCTTTGAGTGGCTTCAATTTCTGCGCTGTAGTTTAGTGTATTTTTGAAGGTCTGTTTTCTATTTGTCAGTTTTTGACAGGTGCAGTTTCCATTGAAGTCAACAGATGCATCAGCAAACTTTGCAATGCGTTTTAATGACAAAGTATGTTGACATGCACTGTGATGCCTTTCCTTTGATATCAAGCACTTCTGAGAAAAACGGTCAAGTGCAAATGGACCCTGAGAACATGCAGAGGTTTTTAGGTTTATACATCTTTAAATTAACTGTACACCCACAAAAGTAAATATAAAATGCAAGTAAACGTAAACCTGCACAATTATATGCATGCATACAACTTTCAGAGCATTTTTAGGCAGGATTTTTCTGACAGCACCTGTTAGTAAGATCCTGCATAGTACTAGTATTTTAATACAGCCATGTGCACTTACTCTAAAGAAATAAATAAGATGTTACAGATCGACTTGGTAATACTGGTTTGCAATTTCGAGGTTTGTTTTTCTCCTGTAGGTATCTTACAAGTTGCAGATTTGAGGTGACACATGATCTGTCCCATGCCGTCACACACTGAGACAAGAATGCAGGGACGCCAATTTGTAGTAAAAAGGTTCTTGTTGAGACTCATACAGATGGACCTGCCATGGCTCCCTCCCTCCTTCCCGCCTCTACAAATCATTCACTTATTATCAGCAGTGAGAGTTTGTTCTCTGGGAACTCCCCCATGAATAGAGACAAAGTCTGAGACCCAGCTGTGTGTGGGTGTGTTTGGGTGTGTATGTGGAAGTCACTATGGATATGTGTGAGCCTGGTTCAGTCATGCTGTGTGAAGGACCATGTTTGCTAATCCTGAAGCACTGAGAAGGAGTGTTGGTTTGTCTGTGCAGCCATATCTACTGTGCATCAGTGATGAGCTTTACATTCTAAGAAACACAAGTTTTATCTGTGCCTTATTCTGCAAGTATCATCTTGGAAGAGGACAAACTTCAGACCCCAGGATGATCCTAGCCCATTGTATATATTCTATAAGTTCTCAATAGTCACCCTGGCCCCAAATTACAAAGTAATATTACTGAAAGTTGGACATAGACTACTTGTCAGCTATATGCTATTAATAATACAGTATAACCATAAGGAGTTGTAACTGAGAGTTTAAAAATAACCTGTTGCATAACCTGGATATCAACTGGGCCGCAGCGTGGCCCACGCAGGAACTAGGCTCGCAGCGTGGCCCACGCAGGAACTAGGCTCGCAGCGTGGCCCACGCAGGAACTAGGCTCGCAGCGTGGCCCACGCAGGAACTAGGCTCGCAGCGTGGCCCACGCAGGAACTAGGCATTCCCTGATGCTTGGAGTTTGAAAACTGTGTTAAGCTAAACTACTCCCTACACACGAGCTGCACTAGAAATTGTTTTCATTTCGCAGTAATACGAATGCCATCCTGTACTTGAATGAGATTCCCTTTTAGATGACACCCTGTGTCTGCAGGAGCACCAACGCTTCCTGGATGCTAGGTAACAAACATGGCATATGTGCACACAGCAAACCTGCATCCTGATTAAAATTGCTAATATGAGAGTGTTGGCAAATAGCTGAGAGCATAACCTGTCAGCACATGTCTTTCAGGATCTGATCCAGGTTATGCATTTTTAATGGAGCCATTGTTCCAGAATCCAGAAACTGAGTGAACGTAGTATGATTAAGCAGATGTATATTTTATTTTGATCTGTTAATGCAATGGTATATCTCTAAAAAAAAAAAAAAAAAAAAATTATATATATATATATATATATATATCTATCCTAAGCACCTGAATCTGTCATTCTCAGTATAGCGCTGCGTGTGAGTGCAAGGAAGAAATTGCCAAAAGCAGAACATACAGGGGGAGATTTACTAAAGCTGATGCACACAAAATCTGATGCAGCTGTGCATAGCAACCAATCGGCTTCCAGGTTTTAGTCCCCATGCACACTGGACATTTTTACAGCTGCTGTTTTGTAGTTTTTGCCATTTCTACAGCTAGTAAACCCCCCAGCATGTTATCCTATGCACACACAGTGTAATCAGCGTTTTTTTGCAGGGGCATTTTTTGGCTGGAAACCCCCCCCCCCCCCCAGAACTAGTGGGTTTCTAGAGGAGTTTTTTTAGCTGTAAAAACACTCTAATGCTGAAAAATGCAGCAAACTGACATTTTTGGACCTTTTTTTTTTTTTTTATGAGCAAAAATTTTGGTTAAAAATACGCAGCAAAACGCTAATGCAAAAATGCTGAAAAACTCACGTTTTTAACATGACTTTGCACAGCTAATGTTACCAGCATTATCAAAACACCCAGTGCGCATGGAGTCTTATTGTCAAAGCTTAATTGAACGAGCTGAAGTTTGAACCTGATTGGTTACTATGCACAGCTACACCTGATTCTGTGTGTACCAGTTTTAGTAAATCTCCCCCATAGAGTCCAGATTTCAAAGGTTGAAGGCACTCCTTCCTCAGGACTTAAGCCGGCCATAGATGGAACAATTTTCTTTCCTGCAACCATGGATTGCAGGAAAGAAAATCCTCTAGGGTTTTTTTTTTTCACAGTCTGTGTTGATGGGGGAATCCCTCCAGTGCAGCCACTGTGTTCTCAGGGCAGGGGAAAGCCATCTCTGCTGGAAGAACACAGTGATTACTGTTAGCGGCTATAATAGCTGCTAACCATGATTTGCATGTAAAATCTGACAGGCTGATCAGTCAACCTTTGGTATACCCATACATAGTTGGAATCTTGCCCAGTGGCTGCTGAACCTGCGGAGATTTGAACAGTCTATAGCCGGCTTTAGTAGTGATGAACAAAGTGTGTACTGGATTCGTAGACTTTGAGGGATCCTGAGGGGTAATCAGTATGTCTGCTCCAGAAGCCCGTAAAGCCAATTTTGGGTTAACCGGCAAGGGAAACAAACTTTAGATTGTACGCTCCTTGAGGGTTAGGGACTGATGTGAATGTACAATATATGTATGTAAAGCACTGCGTAAATAGACGGTGCTATACAAGTATCTGAAATAATAATCATACTAATTACAGCTCTGGATCCTCCACTGACCTTCAACCACAACTCCTGGAAGAGATCCCTAAGGATCATTCCCATTATACTCTTTAAGACCTGACTAGGAACACCTAGTTTAAGAGATCCAATGCCGCACATCTCTTCCTTTTTTTTTTTTTTTTTTTTTTTTTTTAATACTTCCAAATCCTCAGTATAGCAGACTGCGAGTGGGAAGGGGGAGGTTTAGGAACCAATAAGAGTTTCTGTATGTGCTGTCAGGCAGCAGCATGTTGACAGGGGGACAAGCAAAGTGAGCAGAGCTGATGATATATCAGTTTGTTGTTGCTCCCCTCCTGGCTCTGTTGTCTGGGAGAACCATATAAATCACAGAAGTGTCTGGACAGAATTGCAAATCCTTTAGCAGATAAGAGTTCCCTCACATGTATTTCGGATGTGGGGAAAAAAACAATGAGTTAAAGTTGGCAAGTGCTGAAAAGCAGAGATGTCCAAGGATGAAACTTCTAGATCTGCATCCATGTGTGGTAATGAGGGGAAGATGGTAAGTCCACTGACTGTGCCAACTTCAGCCTTAACCTCTTAACTTGCTCTTCATCATTTCTGACACAAGTAGCAACTTCCTTAACCGCATTCCAGTGTAGATAACATGAAGGGTAAATAAATAAATTCCCCACAGAACAAGGGATTAAGGGAAGATGGAGTTATATGCCACTTAGCTCACCTCCAAACTCAGATGGAAAATGGAAACTCTTTTAGAGATGTGCCCTTGTCATATCCCAGTTTTTTATTTTTTTCAGTAGCAATGATAAACTATAAACTGTACTCTGGCTTAATGATAAAGGTTTGCTCCTCCGCCTCTGTGCCATGGTGTGATGGTGCCAGCAAAAGAAGCCAGGTGTGAAATAATTGTACCAAGGGAGATTATCTTCCTCTAGAATTTCACACTCCGTTATTCCGTTTCCTGTTCATATGCTGAGTGTAGAGTCCACTTTTGGTTTCAGCATGTAAAAACTTGAGAATGAATAGTTTTCTTCATTCCGCATCAAAGAATGTGGTGTTTATTTTTTTTTCTTCAGGTAGAAATGCCATTGTATCCTATGTGACTAATCACATCTATAGGCTACAGTTTAGCTCAAGTTATAGTTTCTTAATCCAAGGCCATACTTTTAAAAGAGGGGAGTTACTGTACCCTCTATACTGCCCGCATCACTCAACACTAATATGCTGTAGAGAACCGGTCCCCATAATTCCACTGGGAAACACTGATGGCAATAGCAGGGTTCTTTGTGGTTGGAAAATTGCATCATCTATGGCTTACCTTACTGATTCTCCCTTTCATGCCACTACTGTATCCTACACCACCACAGAAAATTCGATATTCTAAACTTTTCTCTTTAGGTTCCATGCATGGTGGGCATTTAGTCCTGATGCATGGGGCTCTGGCATTTAGTTTCAGGGGAAAGGCACAAATGTCCCATACACTCCTGCTGGCAGCTTGTCAAACACTGAGAATCTGATAGCTTCTCTGGCTGGGCAGCACACCGTGCAGTATGAACATTTAGGCGGTGTACGCCCAGGGAAGAATGCCCACAACGTAGACTTCTTGTATTGTGGGCAGACTTCCCTAAGAGTTTGTACTGCTAGGTGCACTGTCCAGCCCTAGAAGCTCTCAGACTCGTAAAGAGTTTGACAGGCTGCCAGCAGTGCAGCTGGGTGGGACACCTGGACCCCCTCCCGTGGATAAACTCTGGTGCCCCATGCATCAAAGCTAAATAGGCAGAGTGCATGGGGCCTTAGGGCTCGTTCACACTAGGCTGTTTTGCCAACGCTTGCCAAACGCCCCTATAGCGTTTGGCACGCGTTGGTCCGGCGTTTGCGGAGCGTTTTTCAACGCTCGGCAAACGCTCCGCAAACGCCGCATGCGCGGTTTAGCGGCGGTTGCTAGGCGTTTGCCGAGCGTTAATAACGCCCCACAAACGCCTATAATGCAGTTTGAGTGGTGTTACCGCTCCGCAAACGCCCCGCAACCGCGTCGCAACCGCACCGCAAACGCCGGCCGGGCGTTTGCGGAGCGGCACCATAGACGAGAATAGGAGGCTTCAAAGCCTCCTGACTCGTCCAGAGGCGTCCGTTTTGCCGCGACGCAACACGACGCGACGCAAAGGCTCCCGTTAGAACAGCACCATGTGCTGTAATGTGCAGAATTGGCAGAGGCGTTTGGGAAGCGGTAAAAACGCTTCCCAAACGCCTCTCTGCCGCCTGCACACAAGGCTAGTGTGAACGTAGCCTTAATGTTGCACAATGCATGGCCAAAACACAAATAAATGCACATATCCATGTGAATTTCAGACTGATCAGCCTTAATATAGTGACCACTGACCGGTGAAGTGAATAACATTGATTATCTCATTACAAAGGCATCTGAAAGTGGATGTGATATATTGGGTAGCAAGTGAACATGTTGTACATGAAGCTGATGTGTTGAAAGCAGGAAAAAATGGGCAAGCATATGGATTTCACCACTTGACAACCAGGCTATAGCCGAATGACGGCTACAGCGTGGTTGTCCAGTTCTGGGAGGTTGTCCTAGTGCCCATCAGTGCTGCCCATCAATGCCGCCTATCAGTGCCCATCATTGCTGCATATCAGTACAGCATCATCCGTTCCAGCTTATCAGTGCTGCCTATCCGTGCCACTTATCAGTGCAGCCTCATCAATGCACATCAGTGAAGGAGAAAAATTACCTGTTTGCAAAATTTTATAATAGAACTAAAGAAAAACTTTTTTTTTTATTTTTTTGCTCCTTTTTTATTTTTTGTGCTATAAACAAAAATAACAAAAAAACACCCAGTGGTGATTAACCTCCCTGGCGGTATGATTATGTCCTTATTTCTGTGCTGAAAGCGGTACCTTTTTTTGCATGGAAATGTTTTTTTATTGTAGGCCTGTAATTTTTAGGAATAAAATCTCACTGAAATCTGTCCGAACAAGAGTCTAGTAAACATTGCGGGTAGGATAAAACTTGAAACACAAAATCATAAATTATAATTTAATAAATAATCATAAAAAGTAATATAATAATTTTAATTCAATAATATAATCAAACCAAAAACACTGAAATTTGAAATATAGCGCCAAGTTTGCACATCGCTGAGCAAAGTCGCAAAATCGTTTTCAGTGTCTGACGAATTTCCCCACAAATCATCACTCAATTCTGCAAGTGGTTCTGATTTACTATCGCTGTTCTCTAGCTGGTCTAAAACCGCTTTTTACCTAAAGGGGCGATTTTTGGACGCCATGGACTTTTCTAAGTTTCCAGGCAGAAAGAAAAGTCAAAATGCAGGCAGGGCACAGGACAAAGCACTCGGGACAAAATGTATGTGAAATGGTTTGATACAGTAATGTTTTACTATGTAATATTCGTTTATATAAAAATGACAGTTTTTAAATTTGCTGCCGGTTCTGGCCCATCGTACATCCCGAAAACTTGCAGGGACCAGAACACGGAAGCCGGATGCTGGCATCGGCCGGAGGAGATGGCCGGGAGAGCTGCAGGGGACGCATCGTGGGAGCGAAGGACAAGATAAGCGCTGCAGGGAATCCCTGAGCAACGCCGCATGGTAAGCCCGAGTGTAGCTCGGGGTTACCGCTTTTGGTACTGAACTTTACCCCGAGCTACACTCGGGGATACTGCCAGGGAGTTTAAATACCACCAAAAGAAAGCTCTATTTGTGTGAAAAAAATAATAAAACTTTCATATGGGTACAGTGTTGCATGACCGAGCAATTGTCATTCAAAGTGTTACAGCGCTGACAGCTGAAAATTTGGCCTGGGCAGGAAGGGTGTATAAGTGCCTAGTAGGCAAGTGGTTAAGTGACTTTGACAAGGGCCAAATTGTAATGGCTAGATGACTGGGTCAGAGCAACTCCAAAACTGTAGCTCTTGTGGGATGTTCCTGGTCTGCAGTGATCAGGACCTACAAAAAGTGGTTCAACGCAAGAGAACTGGTAAACAAACAGGTTAATGGATGGTCAAGGCTCACTGATGCATGTGGGGAGTTAACGTTGGCCCAGGTAGTCTGATCCAATATAAAATCCACTGTACCTCAAATTGCTGGAAAAAGTTAATGCTAGTTCCAATAGAAAGGTGTCAGAACACCGTGAACTGCAATTTGTTGTGTATGGGGCTGCGTAGCTGCAGAGTCCATGCTGACCTGAGTCTACACCAAAACCATGTACAAGTTGAGTTTGAGCTTCTTGAGCATCAGCAGTGGACCACAGAGATAGATATATGGATGGCTGGGTGAGTGTGCATCGATTGCCTGAGGAAGAGATGGCACCAGAATTCAGTATGGGAAGAAGGCAAGCTGGCAGAGGCAGTATGATGCATTGGGCAACCTTCTGCTGGGAAGCCTTGTGCTCTGCCATTCATGTGGATGTTACTTGGAAGTCCATCATTCAGCGATTCAGGGCTGTTTTAGCAACAAAGGAGGACCTACTTAAAATTAGGTGGATGGTCATAAAGTTGTGGCTAATCGGTGTAAATACATGCAGTAACATGTCAAAACGCGAAATGGATTCTCCTAAACAACAAATGTATATATGTAAAAAAAAATCCTTTTATTAAAATGATTATATACTCTTTTAAAGCAATTAAAACCAACTAACAAGTCCTTGGATGAAATCCAAACTGCAAATCCTTGCGGCCACCTCTGTAAGGGAATGATGTCTTCCCACGCAAAGAAATAATAATTCTGTCAAATCTTTAAGGCTGGTATATGTGGGTTATAAATTAACTGACAGATGGAAACAGAAGAGTGTTGAAAGATGTAAACCTCTTCAGATACAATTGCCCCTTACTATCTACTGAACTTCTAATCCACCATACACGTTACTGCACGCACAGAAGTGTGAAATGGTTCTTGGGGCGAGGTTCAGACATTCCACACCGGACAATGTAGACTGAAGCAAAAATAGAAGAAGGGACTTTCAGAACAGATGCACTTTTATTTTTGCACAAACCTCCCTACAGTATATGTGCTGCTTTCTGGGTGCTGTAAGACTGAAGTTGATCTCTAATTTGACATTTCCTAGACCGCATGTAAATACGCTACTTTTCTTCTGTTAGTCTTCCTGCATGGCAGGGAAGATATTTGTGTATGTAAATGATTCTCTGTAAATCCTGCATTCTCTCCTGAATTTTTTTGCATAACATCATTTTATATTCCTCGACTGTAGTTGTCTGCAGGACTGATTTTTTTTTTTTAATTTTGCTGTGTAATGCAAGACCCTAAAACTGCAGTGTGTTATACCTTATATCAGCGTTGTGTAAAGGTCTGAACACCTCATAGCAAAATGGCTTACCAAATTTACCCAAATTTTACAGCACTGTCTAATGAAGCCCAAATGTTTTTTTTCTTTACATTAAAGTAGTATTAAACCCAAAACCAAGCCTGTAATATATTTCAGATGATCAATCATTAGATGTGGTGGCTGCATTAGATTTATTTTTTAGGCTTTTTTCCACTCTGTTATTACCTGGTGATCTGTATTACCTGGTGATCTGGTCAGTAACACACCTTGAAGGAGCACAGGGGGCACCTTTGCACAGCAGTATTGTCAGTCTGGGGGGGGGGGGGGAGATGGATGTGTTTAGATGTGCAAACTAGCAGATTTAAATACAGTAACAAACTGAAGCTAATACTTTATAAGCCGTTACAGCAAACTGTTTTTTTTTTGTTTTACTTTTTTGTAACTTTTTGTGATTAAGGTTTTACTTAACCACTTGACCTCTGGAAGATTTTACCCCCCTTAATGACCAGGCCGTTTTTTTGCTATATAGCACTGCGCTATGTTTACTCATAATTGCTCAGTCATGTAACACACATCCAAATTAAATTTCTATATTATATTTTTCACACAAATAGAGCTTTCTTTTGGTGATATTTAATCATCACTGGGTTTTTTATTGTATAAACGAAAAAATATCAAATTTTGAGCGATTTTTTTTTTTTTTTTTTTTTTTTTTTTTTTTTTTTTTTTATAGTTTTTGTAATAAAACCTATCCAATGAAAAAAAAAATCCCAATAAGTGTACATGAATTGGTTTGTGAATAGCATCTACAAACTATGGTTGATCAATCCTGATGTACCGACTGCCTATTTCACTTCTTGAGGCCCTAAATGCAAGGCGAGTTTTTTTTTTTTTTTTGAAGTAGTAATTTTTGGAAAATTGACAAGTTTAAATAAAATGTTTGTGTTTTTTTTCATACTGTCACCACTGCAATACAGCATCATCATATGACTGGTGTGGCAGTGATCAGGGATATTGACTGGTGATGTAATTTTTTTGGGGGGAAATTATGTTAATATTCTATCACCAGTCAATATCCCTAATCACTGCCACACCAGTCATATGATGATGCTGTATTGCAGTGGTGAAAGTATGAAAATTTTTTTTTTATTTTTTTTGGGGGGGGGGGGGGAAATTATGTTAATAATCTCTTTTTACATAACAGCAATGCTTTGAACTGTTATGAATGGGTTTCATTCATTACAGTTGTGCGTAGCATTGTGACCACATGGTACAGGGTGCTGTGATTGGCCCACTGTACTATGTGATAGCTGTAGGCCAATTAACAGCATCACGATAATAAGCACAACTGTTATGCATGAAACTCATTCATAAGGGTTACAGGAGCAGCAGGCTGTGCACCCCAAGGGGCGCACCAGTGCACATGTGCGAAGTGATGTACGGGTAAGTCGCATAGCCTGCCTGTGCCATCCACCCGCAGTAAATTGCACTGTAGTGTGAATAGGCCCTCTGATGTACCTGACCTTGTTCACTGTATATAGGAGTGGCTATAAGGTGCACTACATCATTTGCTGCTGTCAGGAGGATTCTACTAGACAGCATGGGGAGAAAATCGAATTGTACCATCAATAGCAACTGCAGATCGCCAGAGGAATGAATATACAGGAAATTAGCTGACCATTGAACTTAAATCAGCTCTTACCTTTTTGAAAACCTTGAAGGAAAAAAATAAAACAAACTTCGAGTTTCCAATAAGGCTGGGTTCACACTGATGTGGTGCGGAATTCAAAGCATTTACTGTTCGAATTCCGCACCACATCAGAATCGCACCCCGTACATGTGACACTGCGGGTATGTATGTCAAGTTAACAACACCCCGAAAGTGGTCCGCATAACGCAGTGCAATGTGCAGAATCGGATTGCATAAGTGTGATGCCATCTGATTCTAGTGCGGACCCAGAAAAGGGTCCTGCACCTTTTTGGTGTGGGTGCGGCGTGATTAGAGCCATACAAAATGTATGTCTCCAATCGCATCGCACACAGATCACATGTGATTTGCACGGGAATGCGGTGCGGTTCCTGTGCGAATCACATGCGATGTACCGCACCACATTAGTGTGAACTTGGCCTAAATCAAGTAGCACTTATCTTTTCTGAATGTTACTAACTAATGTATCATTTCTTCTAGACACTTGGTAACCCAGATACAGATATTGTATGATATCATGACCCGCATACAGAGGAATCCTTGTAATGTCCCTGGGCTGGATTCAGTTTGTCATGAAGGCCGTGTTTCTGGTTCAGCTGGTGTGACTAGGGCATTTTTGTCTGCTATAGGTTCTGTCGTAGACATATTGTCATCTGAATAATTAACTGGTGTGGAAATATTACAAATTGTGTAAGAGGTCAGCCAACATGACTGGCCGAAAGTGTGTGTTATGTATTGAAATGATCTATGTGTGAAATAAAGTGATTCAGAGATGTATTACTTCACAGTGAATGATAGCAGTAATTAATTGTATCTGGTAACCTATAATTTCATAGAGGCCATTTCAAAGTAAAACTACTCATAGGCATTCAAAGATAGGGTGTTCTCATAACCAAGCTACAGTTAAGGGGGATCTAGCCAAACCAAACAAAGACCGTATCTGTAGCCAAAACTTTCATTGAGTGTTGTGGTTTTTTCGTGTGGGTTTTTTTTTTTTCTCTTTTCGTAGAGTAGACAGCAGAGAGAAATTTTCCTTCCTTTTGGAGCGCTTTCTTCTCACTTTCTTTTGTCACTACAGGAAGTGAAGGGAAGTCTTTAGGGCTCTTTCACACCAACTGCACTGGGCAGTAGACCTGCATTTTGCTTCGTTTCGATTTGTTTTTGGACAAAAATGTCATTTTCGAATGTATACGGATCTCCAAATGGACATAGTAACAAATAGAATGAATCCAGAAAAACGTATAATGAAATTAAGGAATGCATTTGTTTCCTTCGGGTGAAGTCACATAATGTGATAGTAGTTTGGGCCCATGATGAAATTCAGTTTTCATATTCATTGATGATTCAGATAATGTATGGATTCAAATTTCGTTCCATGAATTAACTTGGATGCACATGACGCCAGTCGATATTGTCCAGTCAGCTTGTACCATTTCTCTTGGTTGAGCTAGCATCCGAAAATATCGAAGCTGTCTTGATTCAAATCTGTCTGATTCAATAATATATCAAATATATAGCAATCTTCCTGGAAAAACTGCAAAATTTTTCAAATCTACCTGGACCAACGAATATAGGAAACAAATGTCGAAGATGCGAAGCAAATTCAGAAAAAGAATCGGGTCAGCATAAAAAATGACAAAATGAAATTCTTTAATGAACGCATTAATAGAAAATGGAAATTTTTAGCGTGCACATGTTTACTGGGCAGCCTGTTCAGAATACACTATGTAGATACGGTACTTTAATGTGAACATATGTACAGATCACGGACATGAACGCCCACTCTACATTTTTTCTTTCCTGGTGGGTGCCATAAGGAACGAGCATTTATAACCTTGACATAGTTACCAGTTTACCAATCTGTGGTCATTCTGGTGCAAGGAAGGTTCTTCAATATGCCACTGACTTACAAAGATTATGTAGATCAGAAGTTCTTGCCTCACTTGTTGCATTTTAAAGCGTATTTTAAATCCAAAAGTACTTTTTAAAACCTTTTTTTAACCTGTTGATCAAACTCCACTAAAGTGGTTGTAAACCCTTACATACACCCAGTGAAGTGACTGGCCCCAGGTGATACACAGAGATAAAACAAATCCTCCTACATAAGTTGTACCTGTTTATCTAGAGCCGTCTTTCCCCTACATCCATTCAAAGTGCAAAATTTTCCACAGGATCTCTCAGCTCTGAAAAGCAGGGGGCGGAGAACTGAAGTTACATTAGTGAGGAGATCTCTGAGAGTTGATTGGAGAGAAAGGAACACACCCCCCTTCACGCAGCTCACAGGACCAGAGCTGAGGCTGTCACTGTGCTGGAGGTTCCTCCCCTGTCACCATGTTTCTCTTGGTGTCAGGAAAACTTGTCAGAAGTACCTCGTGCTTATAGCAGAGAAATGAGGCAGCAGCCAGAAATGACACTTCATTCTCTTAATTTGGGCAAGCACACACTATAGAGGGATATGCTTTGTTCATATTTCATGTCTGAAGTTTACCACCACTTTAATAGACCAAACTGTCCAGAAAAAGTGGCAGTTTTAGGGTTGAGACCAACCATTTATCACTGACAGGGGTGCTTACAATGGTTAGCTTTTATATATTTTTGTAAAACCTTTATTCCAAAAGGAAATATAACTGTTGCTTAAAGTGTTAGCTGGAATTTGACATTAATGTGTTAGTCAAGTCCATCTAAAGCTGCTAGTACATCCAACACTGCCCTCTCCCCAGATTGACTATGCTGCTGTCCAAAGGTGGCTCCATTGCTCCTCTATATGGCAAGACACTAAGGCAGGAAGCGCCGAATCCCAGCCTGTGATTCCCCGCTGGCACCCGGCAGTCTCCATGAATTACTTACAGGGGGAGAGACCTTTGTATAAACAACACGGATCTCTCCCCTTTCGGGTCCTGCACAATGCTTTGCATGGCTCTGCTTAGCAGAGCCATACAAAGCAGTGTGCTTACAGTTGAAAGCACACACACAGCTTATAGTGAAACCGCACACAGTTAACCCTTTGATCGCCCCACATGTTAACCCCTTCCTGCCCAGTGCCATTAGTACAGTGTCAGTGCTTGTTATTAGCACTGATCACTGTATTGGTGTCACTGGGGATGTTAGTGACATCTAGTCAGTTCCCCCCTAGTGTCAGAATGCTCGTCGCAGTCCTGCTATAAGTCGCTGATCATTGCCAGCCATTACCAGTAAAAAAAGCATAAATAAAAAATCTCAGTATATATACTGCCATTTTGCAAACGCTATAACTTTCATGTAAACCAATTAATTTACACGTATTGGGATTTTCTTTTCTTTTTTTTTTTTTTTTTTTAGCAAAGACGTGTAGCTGAATACATTTCAGCCTAAATTTATGACGAAATTTTATTTTTAAATTTCTTTTACTGGGCATGTTTAATAGCAAAAAAGGAAAACATGGTGTTTTTTCCTCAAAATTGTCTATTTTTTTGTTTTATAGCGCAAAAAATAAATGCACAAGCCATGAAATACCACCAAAAGAAAGTTCTATTTGTGGTGGGAAAAAAAGGGCTTAAATTTCATTTTGGTGTAGCGCTGCAAGACCACACAATTGTCAGTTAAAGCAACACAGCGCTGTATCGCATAAAATGGCCTAGTCAGGAGGGGGGGGGGGGGGGGGTAAATCCTCAGGAGGGCAAGCGGTTAAACCACTGTGGTGTTTACTAAATAGAAATAGAAATATATCAGGTTCCTCTATGGTGTAATTATAAAGGTGCTCAGCAGCTCTAATTTAGGTTTCAGGTATTAAGATGGCTGACGGGGAAACAGGACCTAGGCCTAATGACATAGCAACTTCGGCTCTCCTAGATAAAAGCCTGCTTTACACTGCTGCTTGGATTAAATGCTTTCTCAAGAAATTTGGCAAAGGAATTGTTCACTCATGTGCATGAATGCCAGAGATGCTTTATACTGACCAATTAACCTTCACATTCATTCACAAAAAAAGGCCCATAACTCTGCCAGTGACCATGTATTCAGGGTAATCGCTGCCTGAGTCTGTTACCAAGGAGCCTCAAATGCACGAAAAAGCCTTCTGGTTGATATAGAAACCCATGAGAAAGTAACGGCTTCCTTTTAAACTTTGTCCTTTTGGTATTTTTCCTGTCTTCTAGTCAGATGCTTTTGTAAATGATATACGGCGCAAGGTAGTTTAGGAGCTCACAGGCCTTTAACTGTGTGCAAGTGTTTTAGTAGGGAAATCTAAAACAAGGCCTGTTTTTAGTAGAACTGGGGTCCATGCATACAAAAACTGGGACCCCTCTTCTAGTGACCTTTTTTGCTGACAGCAGTACTTTTTTATTTATTTTTATAGCTCATATTGCAGTTTTTATATTTTTAGGATTCGTTTAAACATACGGCAAAAATTGTCTTGTCTCTGAAAAGCAATTTGCATCATTTTACAGAGGCATTTGACAGGCAGTGAGGAAGCTTGCATTGCAAGTGTTTGCAGTGTGGCTCCATTGACTTGTATGGGTTACATTTGGCAGGCAATAGTCTAGTATAGGGGTCTAATTGCTAACGCATCATGCGTAATCCCCCCCCCCCCCCACTGCCTTTGCAGCGTAAGCAGAAGCAGTTGGGAGCAGGGGCGGACTGCCCATTCGAGCACACGGGCCCGGGATCAGTAGGGGGCCCCATGAGATGCCCCTGGTACCTTTCATTGGATTTTTTATTGGCTTTTTTGGGTGTGGGCGAGGACACGGGCCCCATTATCCCCTATTGCCCAGGGGCCCCATGATTTGTCAGTCTCCCCTGGTTGGGAGGTGTTTTCACTGCCCCCAACAACAGGTTTAACCTACCCCTTTAGCCCTGGTTCACACTGATGCGGTGCAGAATTTGCAGTGTTTTCTGTGCGAATTCCACACCACATCACAATCGCACCCTGTTAATGCAAACCACTGCGGGTGTGCTTGATAAGTTAACACCCCGAAATTGGTCCGCAAAACGCAGTGCGATGTGCAGATGTGTGAATACCCATGCGATCCGATTCTAGTGCGGACCAAAAAAGGGTCCTGCACCTTTTGGTGTAAATGCAGTGCAATTTAAGCCATACAAAATGCATGGGTCAAATCGCACCGCGCAGAATACGCATGTGATTTGCACAGGAGTGAGGTTCCTGTGCGAATCACATGCGGTATGCCACACCGAACAAGTGTGAACCCAGGCCTAATCTAGAATTAATCCTGTAACTGTCCTTGCTTTGAACACTGGTTATCTTTGCAGCGAAATCCCTGTTTTTTTTCTCTTTCCAAAAAGAAACTTCACTAAACGATACTTATAGATAATTACAGGCTTTTTATTCTTTGCATACCTTATTCTTTTCTTCACCATTGTGTGTCTGTCTGTCTTGACCGGAGCTATGGTTTAACTAATGAATGTAAGGTTATATCATATCTGCATACAGAGCTGCATTCTGTTAGCATGGATGGCAGAATCAACTGATCCTTTTTTTTTCCTCGTTCAACTTATGATTTAAGCCGTCTATAACAATAGTAATAACTTCCTTTTGGGTGGGCGCAGTGTTCTTCTGTGGGAAGGTCTGCAAGCAGTGTTAGGAACTATGTTCACTGCAATCTGCATCGTATGTCCCCATGTCTGAGTTGTTCTCAGTTGCTGCTTATTTTATAGGGTAATAAAATTACTTTTCCAGTGCCAGTTTCCATTTGAAACTGATTTATAAGATCACTTTATACTTTGATATTTGAGTAGTAATGGTAGATTGTACCCAACCCCTGAAGTCTCATTTTGTGCCCATGTGCACAGTTTTGTTTTTTTTGTTTTTTTGTTTTTTTTATAATGACACACCATCATACTTTACCCTATATGTGACTATCCTGTTTCAAGGAGTTTCATCTTCTGAAAACACAAATTAATACAACAGTACAAAAAATGGCCACTGCCCCAGTCTATAACTGGCCTTCACAGCAAGGAGCACATGGAATGGCGATGCATGTCAAGCAACAAAAGAGAAAAATTCCCAGCTCAGCTTGCCAACCAGCCTGCAAACAAAAGCGAATTAACCTGTCTAACAATATGCGTTAAAAACGGGGGTTTAGTTAGCACACATTTGCAAATACATGCGTAAGCTACAGAGCCTCATCACGGCACCCCGATATTCTGTATTTCCTAACTCTACAAATTTTGAGAGCCTCCATAGGAGAGGCACATGTATTTAATGGATAGACCAAGCGCAGGTGGACCTGAGGGAGCCCACCCCTCCTTAAAGGTATATGAGCGCACTGGACACCCAGCATGTATCACAATGGCAGCCAAGGTGTCCAGTTATAGACTGGGGCAGTGGCCATTCTTTGTACTGTTAAATTGTTGGTGAGGGGGTGCACTGGACACCTTGGCTGCCATTGTGCTATGTGCTGGGTGTCCAGTGCACTCTTATACCTTTTAACCTGCCCAGGTTAGGGAAGGATCAAGCTTTGGGATAGTCTGTTTCCCAGGCTTTTTTTGGGTTCTGCCCTCCACCCTGGTTTTCATATAAAAATCGGGAAGGCCAAGCTCGAGGAGGCCACCAGGACAGTGTGGGAAGCAAGAAGGTCCAGATGACCAAAAAGGATGTAGACTGGAGCAACTCTCACCTTGCATACCTAAGGGAGGCTCCACTAATGGACTTTGAATACCTTTTTGACTCACACCTGTACAGGTATGCCTGGACAGCCACAAAATAGTTTGTTAGGAGGACTGTGTTTACACAGTTTAATGCTGCAGAAACATTCAGTGTAGTTTGTTGAACTATTCTAAACCCTCATCTGAAGTTACTCAAAAGGTGGATGGTAGAATATGGCGTATCAGAAGAACAAGGCCTGAAAGCACTCACGGGGTACAGAAGGAAGGCCACCACAAAAGCATTACCTTGGCAGGAGGGTTGGAGCTGGAAAATGGTTGGTTGCCACAGGTAACCATTTACTGGTTGGAATGTATTGCAGCTGATCAATAAACATGGTACCTGGTGTAGGTAAAAGGTACTCCTGTAGTAAGGGGGTCAGCGTTCCGCCTCCCTCCCTAGTGGTTGGTTCAGCTAGAGTAATTGGAACTGAACCCGCAGTACAGAGACGTTAGATAACTTGCCTCATGAGGTCCACACTAGGTGCACAGCGGGACCCCATTCTGTCACTGGGAATGAGGTGGCAGATGTAGGCTGGAATGGTGGAGGGAGCATGGGCTTAGCAGTGTCCCTCCTAAATGCAATATACATCATGCTAGGGTGTGTAATAACAGAAAACATCAGAAGAATGCTGTACATCACAGAACTGCACACAGTACATGGCCTATCTCTAAGCCAGGGTACTGCCTTAATGTTGACTTTCACATGACCGCGGCCCCGCTTAGTCCCAGTCATTGATGAGCATGAGCGGTGAGGCACTCCTGCGTGGAGGCCCCACCCACATGTGGACAGGGCCCTATTCTGCAGTATGAGTGCGTACTTGTTCAAGAGAAGTGTTTATTTGGGTTGCAGAAAAACATTAACACCAGTATAATAGCCTGACAGAATGCAATGCTTTTCATATTTAATTTTAGGAGTTGTATAACTGCTTTCATAGTATAGAATGAAAAAAAAATGTTCTTAATATAAAAATATATAGACTGGTTACAACACTAGAAGCTCACCTTGCAGGACTTCTGAACCCGTCATTCAGAATCCTACATGATGAAATTCTGACACCTTCCCTTGTTTTGAACTGTACTCTCAACTACAAAGATTAGATGTCTGTCCTTCATTGCAGCTATTGCATCAAATACAAATGGGGATGGCAAATGCACATATGTTTGGAATTCTCTAGTTCTCTAAGTACACTGGTGAGTCTGACCCCGATTAGAGTTCTCCTGTAGATAGGCAGAGGGTGTTTTATTGTTAAACACTGGCTGTAATAAAAATGAGAACATTGTTGTGTTTATCTAATTCTCTTAAAGATGTAATCACAGTATGGCTTCTAGCTCAAGGCTTCTCCCCTTTAGGTAGTAACTTTATAGGTTAAACTTTGTTTAAACTGGCCCATGCAGTATCAGTGATGAGCTTCAGCCAGTAGTTTGATTGTTGTCCTCATCTAAACTGTCTTCCTAACCCAACCATAACAGTCCTGGGGAGCATTCAGTTTGTTTTTGACATCTACTCCTTCTTGCTTTAAGCAGAATTCCACACAATAATAATGGAAAAACGAATAACCAAATTAAATATAAAATAACCAACCAGCCTTGGTGCAGTTTTCACCTAATCTTGAGATCTTGCCCGCAGTACTCTTTTGTGTAGTGGGGAAACACAACTACACTTAACTCATTTCTGTCTGGCCCATGGTGGCTTCCCTGATTTGGCTGAGTACTATCAGCATGAGACCCTCAGGATCTAAGTACTGAGCACTTGGGGAATGCCTGCAGGGCAAGGAGCCTGGTCTAACTACCACTTCCCAGATTATTTTTATATCCATCCTAGACTTAGCCTGCAATGGACCCCACAGTGATCCCAATGGGACAGGCAGTTTCCAGAAGACCACCCATATAATTTAAAGGAGCATTTCACTCAAAGAGGTGACTTATCAAGAGTTCACAATGCTAATAATGTAAAGTACTAGTCAACCCCCCAAGAGGGTTGATGACACACAGCTTTAATGTTGCAAACCATCCATAAGAGTATAAAGACAAGCAGAGAGGCTTGTACCCACAGGAGGGGTGTTCCGAAGTCCTGTATCTCCATACAGCAGTCCCATAATGCAAAGTCCTCTTGCTCCACCCAATTCACCCCCAGAGGAGGAAGCACTACAGTACAAGCCTTCAACTACATCCTGAGCCTTGATAGTTCAACTGCAGAGAATACAGGTGATCACTTCTCCCAGTAAGGGCTGTCCCTCCTGAAGTTCTACTAAGCAATAAATCTATCGCCTTCTTATCATGGTTTCCCTCTCCAAATGTGTAAAATAATTTGGAAATGAATATACTGTATATGCTTGCCATTAACACCTGCATAAATGAGCCCTTAGGCAAAGAACACCCCTCTACCACAGCCCCAGTCATGTGGACCATGAATTGAAATGCAAAACATTATCCATTAAAGCCAATAAAAATAAATACCAGACCCCTGTCACCAAAATAGACTCTTGTCACCATGAGGTCACTTTTACCCAATAGGTCACCTGTAAAGAAGTTGGACTATACTAACTGTCTGGCAGCCTTTGCATTCAAAGCAGCTGCATCTCTGCTCCCCAGCCACTGCAAGCATTTGATGGCCGAATCCTTGCTCCCTCCATCAGCTGTGGTTCTTTATGCCAACCCATACAGAATGTAAAAGCCAGCCAAAGGAACCACAGGGAAGTACACTTTTTCTACCAAGCTGTAAGTGTGGAATATTTGCAGCGGCTTCTAAATACATGGGCTGCCAGAAAGCTCTGCATATGGCCTTGCCGGATAAAATACACCTGTATTTACAGTGCCTGTAAGCCCTAGCTGCATCATATTTTTGCCCCATAACCTGCAATACAAAATGCGCTGTGCACCTGTAATTTTGTGCAAATACTGATGCTCACAATTACACGTACATTAGCATAGTTTCCCGAATGCAAGCCCGTTGCAGCGTGTGGGGGCTCCTGGGCACTGTACATACAGGAATATTTTATGCTGTACAGCCATATATCTGTACTTTTCATGTACATGATTCTTAGAGGTTATCTACCAAGTAAAAGTGATGGGACCACCCAGAAATAAAATTCCAGCCATTCTGTTAGCCTTTTATTTTTGTTTTTGGATTCCACTAAGGACAACTACTGCCTGAATAACATTTGCCAACAGTTAATTTTAAGTTCATGTAACAGTATTCAGCATTATTGTGCAGGAAGGAAAGTGTAGATAGATGTGTACACATCACTGTTGTGTACCTTTTTTCCTTTCATCCTCCAACATTATTCATCACCTCAGTTTCTGCACAAGTGTTCGCTTTCACATGTCAGTATTGGCCTTTTTATTGCTGTGAGTATGTCATAAGCAGCAATAGTGCTGTTCAGACTAGTACAAGTATTTGTGTCTACAGACATGATGTATTTAGTAACCTGGAAGCAAAATATGTTTAAAGAAATTAAATGTCTAGAATGATTTAATTAAAGTAAAACTATGTCTAAAGTGTTGCAGCACATACACATACTCTTAGTTTCCCTGCAAAATTTCATAATTACCTGTTGAATTTGCTGGTGAAGTCCACCTAATGCACCACTTGTAATGGAAGAACAACTCTGCTGCAATGCTCCTGAATTCCCATTGCTTGCACTACAGTGGGATGAGAAAATGTTGCAGGGGGCATGACTATCAGCATTTAATGCAACACACATTACTGCCTCACAACCATGTGAATTGGCCCAAATCTGATGCTGCAACACAACTGGAATGTAGATACCTGTGGAGAAATTTTGGTGTGCTTCAATTATTTTTATTTTTTATAGGTACTTATATAGCGCTGTCAATTTACGCAGTGCTTTACATGTATATTGTACATTCACATCAGTTCCTAACCCTGAAGGGGCATACAATCTATAGTCCCCAGCTTACATTCATACTTACACCTACTAGGGCCAATTTAGACAGGATCCAATTAACCTAGCATCATGTCTTTGGAGTGTGGGAGGAAACCCATGCAAACTCCAGGCAGGTGGTGCTGTGGTTGGGATTTGAATTAATGGCCCTAGTACTGCCAGGCGGAAGTGCTAACCATTTAGCCACTGTGCTGCCCAATTATTTTTCTTTTTTCCAGTGAAAGGTGCCTTTTGCATGCAAACCACTAAATACACTGCCCAAATACATACGTCAAGTGTTTGTACATTTTTAATTTTTGACTAGCCATTCCTGATATATGGTGCTAGTGCTTAACATCACAGTGCCATTTCCTAGTATAGTATTCCTGGTCCTGGATCAGCTCTTTGCTCACTGGACATGGAAACAGCATAGATGTCAACTGTCCTGGATTTGCCAGGACAGTCCCACATCTAGGTGCTCTGTCCCGATAATGCCTGGTCTTGAGATCACTGCATCACCCTTATTTGGGTATGTGCAGTAACTCTAAAATGCTAACAACTGAGGGGATTATTACAGAAGATAGGTGGTTCCCACCTAATTTAAGGGCATGGCTGCCCAGAAATCGGGTGTGATATGGGTGGGACTACCTGAAGTGGTGGGTCTTTTGAGTAGGATTGCTTGCAAGTAGGTATATCCTGGACAGGATCACCCAAAAGGAAGGCTTAAGTGTGAGTTTGTTTGCGGGTTTGACGGTGTATCGAGACTGGGACAAATATGGTGGTATCATGAGAAAAATAGATAAATGATCAGTGATCTGCAACCTGATTTTAGGAGGACTTAAGGGACTGATGGTTGACTGGAGGAGGAGAGTGGGAGGGTGTTGTGCATCCAATCAGATCTTATGTTGTTAATAATATTTTTTTTTTGTTGTCCTCCAGCAGTACAATGTAAAGTCTAAACTTCTTAATTAAACCTCTTCATTGTTTTTATTATAAATAGGGAATAAAGATTTATATTAGGAATATGGTGTATCTTTTATAGTTTGTATGTAATCTATGGGTATCTGACCCTTTTAGATAGCATAGTGATGCTCAGTATGACCACTCTGATATCCAGTAGAATTTACAAATCAGTGTTACTGCAGCTCTGACTTTTTCCCTTGTCTCACAAAAATCTGCAAGTAAAGGGAAGAAAGTAAATTCATGCAAACCAAATACAGCCTACACTGTGTTACAACAGGCACCATCATGAACCACTAGCTGGGTAGCAGTCAATGGGCTTGTCTATCAAGGCAAAGTGCAATAATCAACAGCATATTAATATTTGATTATTTCTTAGTGGATTAATTTCAGCAACTTAGATGTGAGTGCTATGGTTTTTTTATGCTCTGTGCCTCCTCATAACTCTATACAGAGATTTTCTGAATGAACTTTTACAAATAAAGGGAGCAGTTATAAACAGAATTGCCCTAAGTGCAACAAGTTAATAGCCCACATAATTAAAATTGTAACGTGGTTTTACTTGTTGGTGTCACTATGTCGGGGAACTAGGTCCCCAGGACACGATGATACTTCTTGTAAACACCTGGAAAAGGTGAGGGGTCAGGTCACTCAGACTGCAATGAGCTATATATCACTGTCAACTTCCTTCTGAAAACCTCAGAAAATCCCAGAAAAAGAAAGCAGATGGTTAACTCGGGAACGCTAAAGCAAAAAACGAAATGGCAAAATAAGTCCGAGAGATTCCCGAAACGTTGGAGTAACTAGAATTTGTTGCAGCCAAAGCCATGGCACCCTCCATAATGTTCTCCCAGCATAGGTTTCCTTTAAAATTCATGTAAAGCCAAAACCTTTTTGTCATATCTGTTTTGGATAGTTATAGAAGGGTTGGCACCCTATTAGGTTTTATTGCTGTTTTTGTCCTCATTTGGGAGATATACCTTCTCTACTGGTCCTACTGGCCATACCCACTAAAGTAGTAAGTGGGGGGATCCAAAATATTAGTTTTCTCCAGAACCATAGGTACTGTAAATCTTCTAATTATGACACCTGTTCTGATGTCAGTTGTCTAATTCTCCTTACTCACTTGCTAACAAAACAACATACATTTTGGCAATACATACGCTTTACTTTTGGTATGGTGTGGTATCAGATATAGGTGCACAGCTGTATTCTGCTGACCATATTTTTGGTTCTTTTAACTTACTGTAGAAGGATGAAACCATTTTGTAAACATTTTGTCTTCATTTATTTCTGATATGAATCCTGTATTTGCTCTTTTTAAAGTAGAGGCATTCTTTAGATTACGTTCACTTCATTTCATTTAGGTCAAGGACACAGCAGTCTGGAGTTATTTGCCTACAAATCAGCTGTAAAATGTGGACTGAGTTCCAACTGCTTTCATCCGTGAAGTTGACGAGTCATAATGTACTTATGTCCCCTATAGCAACACCTTGTCGTAATGTACCTACAAACCTAATAGACTGTTCGCCTTATTTGGCCTGCTACAATCAGATGCAAAAATCTTAAGTCTATATCTACTTCCATACCATGTGTGGGAAGTATCAATCCAATGTTTTGTAGTTCCCAGACTAAATGATGTTGTTATGCTCCACAAGATAAGCTGGCACTGGCCATGGCCAAACAGCCCCGTCTTCATGGAAGCGAACATTTGCCTAATATGATCATTATGTTTGTAGAATGATTGCACTATGGCTAGCTCATACATGCAAAGCCAGACCTCATCTAAAGTCTGTGGGCACCTTCACCCAAGCGAATGGAAGAAACCTGGGACTCAAAGGATGTCTGGCCAATGTGTAAAAGTACATACCTACAGAACATGGCTTTTTCCCCAACCACATATTTGTACAGATGTATCCCCCAAACTGAACAGAACTTAGCTGTCCCTTCTTGACAATGGAATCCGTCAGTAGTGGTAAACGTTCCCAGCTGATTGCTTTTTTCATTCTAAAATAACCTAGTGATTGGGGTTTGTTTCAAGCTACAGCCAGCATTTCCACATAAATCATTGTACAGACTAAACTTGAAATAAAAGGTGCTTTAAGCTGCTCAACAAAGCTGCTTATTTCTTGTCTTATTCTTTGTAAATGCCTTGGGAATCTGATGGTCTCTAGGCTAAGATTTACAATCCAGGATTAAACTCTGCCGACTGTATGTGTGCGAGGTTTTACCCTTAAGCTCCAGCGGTTTAATAATGCTGGTAATATTGGCTGTGTAAAATCACGTTAAAAAAGTGAGTTTTTTTAGCGTTTTTGCATTAGCGTTTAGCTGCGGGTTTTTTGTTTCGTGTTTTTTCGCATTTGTGTTTTTTCTTTTTGTTTTTTTTGTTTTGTTTTACCAAGAAAAAAATGTTTTTCCAAAAAAAAAAAAAAAAAAAAAAGCAGAACTAGTGTGTTTCTAGGGGAGTTTTTAGCTGTAAAAACGCTCTAACGCCAAAAAACTGACGTTTTTGGACTTTTTTTTCTTTTAGGAAAAGAAAAGTCCAAAAACGTCGGTTTTTCAGTGGTAGAAGGTTTTTACAGCTAAAATAAATCCCCCTAGAAACCCGTTGTGTTTTTTTTTTTTTGGTTTTTTTTTCCCAGCCAAAACACGCCCCTGCCAAAAAATGCTGATTACAGTCTGTGCATGGAACTTTGGATAACATGCTGGGGAGTTTATTGGCTGTAGAAAAAAACGTCATCCAGTGTGCATGAGGACTTATGAGTACCGGTTTCCTTTTCTGGAACACCTTTCTTCTTTCCCTGCACTCACCCATTTAGTTCACCTGTAGGAGCCCTTTGAAAGCATATGACCATCCTCCCAGGACTCCTTGTTCAGGCCTAAATAGGCAATCTCTAGCACTAAACACTGTTAAGTGAAAGAGTAGAATGGCCAATAACCCAGAGTAAGCTTCAATTTTTAGGGATTCTAGTCGGGACTACTGCAGGCGAACAGGACTGCAGGGAGCATAAGAAGGATAAATATCTGTTGGAAGAGGGGTGGGGCCATCAAGAAAACTTGTCACTTTGCCCTTAATGGGTCATTGACAGATTCCCTTTAAAAAAGGGGACTAAAATAATTGCTGAAATACTTCTAACATTGGTGCAGATGAACGCGGAGCAGTGAGTTTGTTGGCAAGGCTAGTTAGATTGAAATGTCGAACAACATTTGAACAGTACACTCGTGGGAGCTTTCATGGCTCAAAAGATGCTTTTCATGCTGTGTTAACTAGTTGAAATAAAGGGGAAAGAAAATCTATTAGATTTCTGCTGTTAAATGACCTGAGACTTTTGATTAGTCTTGCTTACTGCTTCAGCTTTTATGATATTCACGCTTGCAGAGCTCTTGTGGAGATCATAGGCCTTTTTATTTTGATGAATAACACTCTCTCTTTTTCTCACACAGAGAACTACACTACTCGAACCCAGTACAGTGCTGTGCCAGCTTCCTACAGCTCCCGCTCCCAGGTCCTCAACTCCGATCAAAGGATATCTGTGAGTACCTGTTGACTGAGGTTTGTAGGGTGGGGTGACATAATTTACAACTGTTCATACAATGTATGAGCATCTTGTAATATGTTCTACTGCAAATTCTATCCTTAGTTCTGGTTATGTTAGATCTAGCGTTTCCACTTTACATGAAATTGGCCTGTTTTTGAGTCAAGGCTATTCTATCTAGAAAAAATAGGTTTATCGTAAAATGAATGTCTACAAATTGTTACAAGACAATCAACTGTGGTCACAAAGCAAACCCTAAGGGCCCATTTATGCTGTTGAGACCTGGTGCATTGTGTTAATGCATGCATGCATACATACATACATACATACATACATACATACATTAATGCAAGTTGCGTTAATTCAGCTTATTTATTTGAATAGGCTGGAAAAACAATAACCTGCACTAAAAATTGGACATGCATAATTTTTTGCAATACAGTGTACCACAATGCGCCATGAGTTGTTGTCAAGGACAAAAAGGTGCGGTGCTGAAGTATCAAATAACAAAGTTCAGTTATAAATGCACACATAAATTGCACTAATCCCAATGTGGATAAAAAGTGACAAAATTGCAAAGCTAAACAAGTGATGATGGTGAGCACTAACAAAGTGCTAGGTGTTAATACACATACACAGTCCTAAAAACAGTTCACGAAAAAGTGCTTAAAGGTGATGATCCATCTGAGGAGATCTCAGGTAGGTGCTTTTTACAACCTCCTGGTGACGTGCCGTGAAATTGTTAGGTATACGCACTCACCAGATGCGCAGCGGTTTGAGAGCATGATGGGAGGTGTAGTTTCCTGGTGAGCGGCGCACGAGTTGCGGATGGAGGCGCTGTGCTGGGCGGTGTGAGCTGATGGTGGGTAGCTGGATGGCTTTCCAAGATGTAAGGTGAAGATTTGCTCATGGCTTGGAATTCAGCGACACAGAAGGACTGGTACTGTATTCTGGGAGCACATCCATCTGATAGCCAAGCAGAGCTGAAACAAAAGCACCAAAAGCTAGCTCTGATATACTACCCACATGAGCAGCACAAGGAAGAGGACACTGAACTGACTACAGAGGGAGCACACAAGTTTATTGAAAACCAGTGAAACTTGGAAAATTCTGGGTAATGAAGAGAAAAAGTGAGAGTACGACTTGCAGCGCCATGTGAGCGGATACCTGTACAGAGCCCATTCTGGAGTAAGGCCTAAGGTGCTGCAAAATGCCCAGGGGAAGGGGATACATATCGGTGTGTGACCAGACCAGGCTGATCCTGTCCTTTTTAAGGAGATCTCCGGCAGACAACTTTGAGATATGTGTGTATGTACAGTGGGGCAAAAAAGTATTTATTCACTCACCAATTGTGCAAGTTCTCCCACTTAAAAAGATGAGAGAGGCCTGTAATTGGCATCATAGGTCTTTTATACTGATAACAAGTTCAAACAGGTGCCATTGATACAGGTAATGAGTGCAGGACAGAGGAGCCTCTTAAATGTTTGTAGGTGACCAAATACTTATTTTCCACCATAATTTGCAAATAAATTCTTTCCAAATCAGCCAATGTGATTGTCTGTCTGGATTTTTTTTCTCATTTTGTCTCTCATAGTTGAGATCTACCTATGATGCCAATTACAGGTCTCTCATCTTTTTAAGTGGGAGAACTTGCACAATTGGTGGCTGATTAAATACTTTTTTGCCCCATTGTATATATGTGTGTGTGTGTGTGTGTGTGTGTGTGTGTGTATATATATATGTATATATGTGTATATATATATATGTATATATGTGTGTGTATGTATAATATATATATAAAATAGTGTGTGTGTATGTATGTATGTAGGCGTGTATATATGTGTGTATGTGTGTGTGTGTGTGTATATGTATGTGTATATGTATATGTATATATGTGTATATATATATATATATATATATATATATATATATATATACACACACACAAAGGCTGCGCATCTGGTGAGTGCCTATTCCTAATAATTTCACGGCACGTCACCAGGATGTTGTAAAGAGCACCTACCTGAGATCAGATCCCCTCAGATGGATCATCACCTTTTTTAAGCACTTTTTCATGAACTGTTTTGAGGACTGTGTATGTGTATTAACACCTAGCACTTTGTTAGTGCTCACCATCATCACTTGTTTAGCTTTGCAATTTGCACTTTTGTCACTTTTTATCCACATTGGGATTAGTGCAATTTATGTGTGCATATATAACTGAACTTTGTTATTTGATACTTCAGCGCCGCACCTTTTTGTCCTTGATTATTTAGGAGGTTTTTTGGTTTGCCTTTTTGGTGCTTTGGCTGCTTGTGATTATTATAGCGCTCACTTATTTTATTATTATTTTATACGCATGAGTTGTTGTGCTCTGCAGTGGGGTGCATTGGGGGTGCAATTGATAATGAATGATGGACTCCAGCTCAGACTGTGGTTACCAAGAGCTGTAGGTGTTTCTCCGAAAAACATAAAATATCTATATACACTATAAAAATTAGAAAAACAAAACCATATGTAATGCCCTGCAGTTTTTTTTTTGTTTTTTTTTTTCTGGCAAAATCGGGTTTAAAGTGGTTGTAAATGCTCAAGGTTTTTACCTTCATAAATACTATGCATGAAGGTAGAAAACTTTCTTTGTGCAGCAGCACCCCCCCCCCCCATACTTAAGCCCCCTCTCGATCCAGTGATTTGCACTGGAGTCTCGGCTATCCCGGGAGTCCCTCATTGGCTCCAGCTGCTGTCAATCACAGCCAGTGAGCCAATGAGAAAAGAGGGGGTGGGGGTCAAGCCATGGCTCCGTGTGTGAATGGATGAATGGACACACGGAGCAGCGGGTACCCCCATAGCAAGCTGCTTGCTGTGGGGGTACCAGAAAGGAGGGAGGGGCTAGGAAAGCCTGCGGGGGACCAGAGAAGAGGAGGATCCAGGCTGCTTTGTGCAAACCCACTGCACACAGCAGGTAGGTATAGCATGTTTGGTTTTTTTAGAAAAAAAAGTTAACCCTTTAGTATCCCTTTAAACACTAGCTGCATTTAGCACTTGGGCGGTCCTTCATGTCAAAGGAAAATACTGTGGCCAATCAAATGAATAAACATGGGTAAACAAGGTACTGTGTTTAGCATTTTTCTGCTGCCAGATGAGCTAAACATCTAGGGGAGTTCATGTGTACATAAGGCATTAATATGCTTTGAGTTGAGACAGCCTATTTATTTGAATAGACTGGAAAAGCACTAATCTGCAAAAAAAAAATTAGACATGTCATTTTGTGTAATACAATGTACCACATTGCACTGTTCGTACTTTGCAATGCAGGTGTGTTAGGATGCAATTGAGAATGAATGAAAAACTCAAGCTCAGACTGTGAATGCTAAAGCAGAATAATCCAGTCATTTAACACCTTCCCTGAGATTCTGGATCTTATACCGCATAAATGAAGAGTGAGCGCATACATAAGTCTGGGTGATGAAACACATCAGCCGGAGTCGTTGCGTGCATCACGTGACCATTGGAGTGTAGGAGAATCGGCCTTCGTGAGCTGATGGGCAAATGTTTAACACTGCCATATTATATAATAACATTTGTTAGTGCTGTGAAGCACTCCATAAAATGTGAGTTGAATGTTGTTTTTTTTTTTTATATTTGAGTAAAATGGGTTATACTATGAAGAAGTAATTTTATCTTTTTTTATTTTGGGAAAGTGTTCCTTCTGATGACATCACTATTTTTGTCTTGGTGAGAGGAATACACGGAGGGATTTAAATTTAAGCAGTTTATCCTTTCCCTAACAGCATAGAAACCAAGTGAGTGATCATGCATAAGGGAACACAGTCTGGGAACTCATAAAGGAGGTCATAGACACCCATTAGAATTCTGTCAAGGTGCAGAACTGAAACTGTCAGTGCCCGACAGCTACATGAATGTTAGGTACATGACTCACTCTGTGCCTGCACTGAAGTTGAAGCATCCATAGTGGACATTTCTTTCCCAGTATGCTTCCACTCTCCCTCTCTGGCCACTGCGTCCATCACACTGACAAGTGTGTGGCCAAACATGTTTTGTACTGGGGTTGGGGGAGTTTGATGGGGAACAGCAGTGCACAAATCCATAGCGGCTTTTAAAATTTGCCCACTGCCCTATTCCGATGAGGAACTGGTCACTCTGTTCCCCATCAGGTTCTGCCCACCCATTGACAAGTCATTTCCCATATACTGTATAGGCATTGACATATTTAGATATTGACGTCATCTGTATTTTCGGATCTTTGCTTAAATTAAGTTTTCAGCCAGGGAATCTCTCAGCAGACAGCTAAATGGAGCCACAATATCGTACTGTGCGGGAAGCTGTCAATTTCATGGCCGCTTTATAGCTCGGACATGCCCTACTCTGTGTACTGGCGTACCTCTGTATTCCAGCTCAGAGCTCCTCTTGATCACCACCAGTTTCATAATCTGAGAAATGGCAGTAATTCTTTAAGAAGTTGTCACTGAAGTAGCTACAGGTTCTTAAAGTAGTCGTAACAGAATTAGGCGCATATAGTTCTTTAAAAAAAAATGGCACTTTTCTGATAGTTTCCTTAAGCTTTAATGGTTTCCCCCAATTGTGTTTTGGGTTCTAACTGTGGATGTAAAGAACAGAATAACCACAAAAGATTGCTGGGGGTTTTAATAGACATTTTCATGGTGTTCTTTTAATTACAGGAGTTTTCATGGACATTGGTTTGGTGCTCTTTTGACTACAGATTATACTATAGTAATTGTCCACTAGACTTTTACTTTAGCACTATTGTATTGTGATATGTAGAGATCAGTGATGTAGCATTGCCATATTTATCAAAGGATATTTAAAGCCAGTATAATTTCTTTTGTGAAATATTAAATAACTAAGGTGCTAAAAAAATGTATATTTCACTTTATCAGTGTTCCTATACAGTATGTATAGCTGTTCTTGTTCCTTTTGAGAGGGTAACATTTGGCACAAGATAAACTGATCCAGCAGATACTGAGAAGCAAGGAGAGACTCATGCGCTGCCAAAATACCTTTTACTGAGAAAAGCTGCTGCCTAAACCAAAATGTGTTTCCACATAAAAATGACAAAGAAAAAATTGTGTGTAGCTGCTAATAAGTGCATAAATAACAAAGGCCAATAAAAGAAAATAAATAATATATCAAAAACCAATAAAGTGAAGCAAAAATGGATATACCATCAAACCCGTGTGTCAATCGATCCTCTTTTAAACTCAAAAATATACACTGCTCAAAAAAATTAAAAGAACACTTTTTAATCAGAGTATAGCATCAAGTTATTGAAACTCTTGGGATATTGATTTGGTCAGTTAAGTAGCAGAGGGGGCTCTTAATTTCATTAACACCAAAGCAGCTGAAACTGATTAACAACAGGTGCACTAGATGGTCAACAATGAGGCAACCCCCAAAACAGGAATGGTTTTACAGGTGCAGGCCACTGACATTTTTTTTTTTCCCTACTCCCTCTTTTTTGACTGTTTTTCACTAGTTTTGTTAGTCAGTGTCATTATGGGTAGCATGAGGCGATACGTGGACCCTACAGAGGATGCGCAGGCAGTCCAGCTGCTCCAGAATGGCACATCAATATGTGCCATTGCCAGAAGGTTTGCTGTGTCTCCCAGCACAGTCTGAAGAGCATGGAGGAGATTCCAGGAGACAGGCAGTTACTCTAGGAGAGCTGGACAGGGCCATAGAAGGTTCTTAACCCATCAGCAGGACCAGTATCTGCTTATTTGTACAAGGAGGAACAGGATGAGCACTGCCAGAGCCCTACAAAATGACCTCCAGCAGGCCACTGGTGTGAATGTCTGTAACCAGACAATGAGAAACAGACTTCATAAGGATGGCATGAAGGCCCGATGTCCTCTTCTGGGCCCTGTGCCCGGCACCATAGAGCTCGATTGGCATTTGCCATTGAACACCAGAATTGGCAGGTCCGCCACTGACGCCCTGTGCTTTTTACAGATGACAGTAGGTTTACCCTGAGCGCATGTGACAGACTTGAAAGGGTCTGGAGAAGCCATGGAGAAGATTATGCTGATTGTAACATCATTCAGCATGACTGTTTTGGTGGTGGGTCAGTGATGGTCTGGGTAGGCATATCCATGGACCTCTACAAGCTAGACAATGACACCCTGACTGCCATTAGGTATTGGGATGAAATCCTCAGACCCATTGTCAGACCCGCTGGTGCAGTGGGTCCTGGGTTCCTCCCGGTGCACAGCAATGCCCGACCTCATGTGGCGAGAGTATACAGGCAGTTCCTGGAGGATGAAGGAATTGATACCATTTAATGGCCCCCACGCTCGCCTGACCTAAATCTAATAGAAAACTTCTGGGATATCATGTTTCAGCCCACCCAACACTGCCAGGTTGCACCTCAGACTGTCCAGGAGCTCAATGATGCCCTGGTCCAGATCTGGGAGGAAATGCCCCAGGACACTATCTGTCGTCTCATTAGAAGCATGTCCTGATGTTATCAGGAATGCATACAAGCATGTGGGGGCCATACAAGCTACTGAGTAGCATTTTGAGTTGCTACAATGAAATTTCAGCAAAAACAGACTAGCCTGCTGCATAATTTTTCACTTTGATTTTTGGGGTGTCTTTGAATTCAGTCCCCTGTAAGTTGACAATTTTCATTTCCATCATACGATGGGGCATGCTTGCATTCCTAACACATTACAGTCTATATCAGTATAGATATCCAGCATTATGTTTTTCCCCATTGAGAAACTGATGTGTTTTCAAAGTGTTCCTTAAATTTTTCTGAGCAGTATACAGTATATTAAAATATAGTGCATGAGCACCAAATTACAGCTGTATAGAAAACCCTAAATAAACACAAAATAATCAAATAAAAATAGAATAATGTAACATAAGTAGCCACAGGGCACACTTTTTTTAATGAAGTAAAATAGAAAATTAAAATCACACTCACAAGGATTGCGGGCTCACACAGCCCAGATACAGCATGTAAACAAAGAGAGGTAAAATGGCGGCTTCCAGCGGCACACTGGACATAACTTTCCATCCAACGCATAGCGTCACAGGTCACGTGACTTCATCAGGGATAGCTATGGTGGTGACGTTATGTGCAGTGTGTCGGTGGAAGCTGCCATTTTTGTGTTGGGGGCGTGAAAGAGAAAATGTAATTATAAGGCAATGATGATGTTGTGTTTTTTTTTTTTTCTCCTTTACAGTCCAGTCGCTCAGTTGGATATGGTACCCTTGGGGGCATGCGCTCAGGCTACTCTTCCCGCTCTGCTGTGGATGTTGGGGCCTCACAGAGAATCAGTGTACCTCCTCCACAACCACGATACCCCACCTCCCGTCCATCCTCCTACCATGAAAAGGTCTATTCAGGTCGAAGAGATTATGATACAATGTCTCTGAGATCACTGCGTATTGGAGATGGTGATGACAGATATGACCAAGGGGCAGCTTCTCAGTCAGCTTACTATACTCGTCAGATGTCTTCTGTTAGCGCAGCACCCACAATGCAGAGATCCCTCTCAGGAACCTTTGGTCAGGATGGTGGTGGCGGCTCATGGGTTGAACGAGCAGAGGTAGCACAGACGCGAACAATCCGTGCACCTGCCATGCGCACCTTACAACGTTTCCAAAGCAACAACCGCAACCGTGCCGCCTCTGGATCGTATGGCACCTTGAATTCAGTTGCAACTCAACAGATACAACAGTCAGCTGGAGCAGGCTCTGGGTATTCTACAGCTATGATTGACCAAACCTCTCGAGCCCCATCTGTGCGAAGCCTGGCAGAGTCTACACAGCAAGTTCAAGACATAAGAGGCATGGATGTTTTTGATGGAAACAAAAGTCTGATGAGTCAGCATTCATTCACTAGTGGGTAAGTTTCTACTAAAGTAATTCTGCAATTTATTTTTCTCCATGGTCTACTTGTCAACAGATAACATGTGAGCTTCACTATGTCAGGCAGTAGGCCACCTTACAGTGTGAAAAGCATGTACCGGAGCTTTGCATATTGGCGCACTGCAAAGTTGAGTTACTAAATAGTGGCAGGGAGAGAATATATTCTTATATAAACCTTTATATAAGCCAAAAATACACAAAAATCAAAGTCCAAAAAAAGAGGATTACCACATTTGGCGTTCCAGGAAGCTGCTTGAGGTGGAGTTTTATGGGAATACATGCATTTTTTATGATTTCTAAATGAAAGCACATTTATTAAAGTCTGGATCTTTTATAATTGAACATACTACACTATATGGCTGTTATTTCTTCTATCTATGAGTAACATGGAGAAAATGAAGGCAGGAGTATATGAATGAATAATTTGGGATATGAAGGTATTCCTGTGGATATTGGAGTGAGGTTCCACTGGATTACTATTTTCTAGATTTCTATCTTTGAAGGCTGGTTTATTATCTAATTAGGGTAAGGGTATGTGATTCAGCCACTTAGATGTGTTCACGGAGGAATGTGTATATAGAAGTTTACACAGAGTGCTTCACTATCACAAGTGTTTTCACGTTTTTGTGTGTGTTTTATTTGCACAAAAAAGTTTTTCTTCTTTTGGATTTATTAATTATATGATTTAATTATTGTTTGTTTTATTGAAGATAATACACTATCCAGTTTTCCTTTGTTTGGAGGTACACGGCAATTTTGGAGTCACACGATGAATTTAAATCAGATTTTTTTTTTTTGGACTTTGGACACTAGAAAGGTTTATATAATAATTTTTGGACTTTCAAGGGTGAAAGTGGGACCTTTTAAGTGTCATTACACAGTTTGTTTTATTTTATTATATACAGTGAATTATTTTGGATACCGATTTTTTTTTTTTTTTTTTTTTTTTTTTTTTTTTTTTTTTTTTTTTTTTTTTTTTTTTTATATTCACAGGGAGAGAATATAAGTAACCTGGCCTTTGTAATGCTGGGCATACACTAGTACAATTTCAATAAAATTTTTTGGCTTTAAAAAAGGTTCCTTCAAGTTTCTAATCACTAGTGGGGTCAAATCAATGTTTGTTTTGAAACTTAATGATGAGAAAATTCAAAGGAACAGAATGTTTGGTTTTTTTTTTCTAACAAATTTCTAGCCATGTATGTGTTTTTCAATTGGTAATGTCCGTCCATTCCAAAATCTAATGGTAAAACTAAACAGAATTTTAAAGTGCTACATGACAATCTTCAAGTCCTCAACCCTGAAATGAGAATTTTGGGACACATTTTCCTATGAATGTTCATACAAATGTTTAATCAAAAATCAACTACTGTAAAGCCAGTTTAAAGTGTTTGTTACCCTGACATTTCCTATTGCTGATATGTGTCCGTTGCACCATGTACTTACTATATGTTGAAAAGAATCCTGTTCTCTTTGCATTGCTTTCTCTGTGTAAAATACCTGGGGATCCTGACAGTCCCTTTGCTTTCCTGCTTCAAACTGACCATTTTAGACATGGAAGTACATCCCTCCCAGCATGGCCAGTTTTCTGTCCGTGCTGAGAGCACAGCCTGCCTGTCCCCCAATGATCAGACTTGTACTGAAATGTCCCCCTGCAAAGCAATTTACTAGAAAAATCATGCTGCTGTTCTTGGCCTCTTGCTGACATGTTTTCCCCACCAGTCTCCACACCCAGCTCTCTAAGCCCTCTATGCAGCTGATAACTTTTTTTATTAAAAATAAATAAAAAGGTATTTATGTTTTTTTTAATTATATGCATTATTCTTTAATTTCTATTTTAAATTGAATGGGTTGTTTTAGAAGGTGAGGGTTCATAGATACTTTAACTGTGGTGCTTTCTAAATGTATCTTGTGATTAATATTGTATGTTATTCTGCATGGTGAGTTGTGTCTCTTTTCCTTTTATGCATTTATCAGTTTGATTACTTAGTGTTACTAAACCCACAACAGTAAAATCAGTCTGTATATGCAGTAAAACATGCTTGTTCTACTCACTGTGGAACCTAAGGGGTTAATCCTCTGCATTGTCTAAAAAGGCTGTTTTGATCCTGACTTCTCTGATCCTCTCATTCTTCCAGTGTCCCCCTCTTATCTTCTGATAAGACATAGCTTGTGGAGTCACTCTGCACATGCTCAGTTTGGTATGTATTGCTAGATAGGTTTTTTTTTTTTTCTTGGGAGAGTGCATGTGATCGGTACAGGGCCAATTGGCACTGTCCAGACAGAGGTCAGGAGTTCTGCATCCTCCTAGAACAGAAAGAAAACTCCTCCTACAAGCTTTAACATGTGCTGGGCTGGACACTGATAGTCACAAGACTGCTGTAACTGCTGATAAGAAAAAGTATTTGGCAGTTTATATTTACTAAAATAATTGCATTTCCATGTTCTGTGTACTGAGAGACCAGATATAGTGAATGCAGGGTATTGGGTTTAGTAACACTTTTAAAATGCACAATCTGACTTTGTAAATGAAACAAAATGTTGCCAGGACATCAGTGTTTTGTTTTGCTGTCAAACCTGCTAAAACCTTTAAACCAGTAACAGTATTGTCAGAGACAGATATATACACTATACAGTCAAAAGTTTGTGAACATCTGGACATCTTGCCTAAATTTATATGGCCATACATATGTGGACACCCCTCCGAATTATTGAGTTCAAGTGTTTTCATTGAAGGGGTACTGTTAAATCTATTCTGTGCTTCTAGCTATGTGGCATTAGTTTGGGGGAAGACAATTTTTCTGTTTCAGCACAACTGTGCCCCTGTGCACAGCAACTGGTCTGTAAAAACATGGTGTGGAACAACTCCAATGACTTGCCCAAAGCCCTGAGCTCAACCTTACTGACATGACTTTTTGGCTGAATGGGCAAAAGTTCTTACAGACACACTAAATGTTTGAGGAAATTCCTCCCAGAAGAGTAAAGGCTTTTATTGTAGTTGTGGTAGCGTTACACAACTCGCTGCTTATGGTTTTGGAATGTAATGTCCAACTAACTCACACATCTATGATGGCCAGTAGTCTTCAAACCTTTGGCCCTTTATTGTATACAGCTTGAGCCTGGAGGGAAATGACCCTTGGTGTACCAGTCTGCTACCCGGAGTACACTTCTCTTAAATTGATTTGCTTTCAGTGATTACTTCCAGCCAGGGCTTTTTTTCCTCAGAGAATAGGTGCAGGAACTCCACCCTTCTGAGCCACCCCTTGTTTCTGCTCCCCTACCCACCTCCGAGCACCGTTCCTTGGTTCCACCCCCTAGCCATCTCTCAGTATGGCTCCCTAAAGAGAATACAGAGCCAAGTATCATTTTGTAAGGAATTTGTTCAAGAATAATGGGAAAAGTAGTGAATTATTTCCCCTGCAGCCAACAACAATGGACTTTCACAACAAAATACCACCCCAGCAACAATAGACCCCAACAGCAACAACAGATCTCCCATCAGCAAGCAACAATAGACTGCTCCCTCAACAGTAGATCCCTTCCGGCAACAACTGACCTCCCAGTACCAATAGATCCATCTCCAGCAACAATAGACCTTCCCAGCAACAACAGACCATCATGCAAAAATAGATCCCCTTCCCACTGAATAAAACCCTGCTTCCAGCAATGTCTATGGCAGCTGCATTTGCTCACAAACATGGAAAATACGTCCTATGTTCTAACCTAATAAGGGGCGGACTGACCATTCAAGCGCTCGGGCACTGCCCGAGGGCCTGGGGTCAGTAGGGGGCCCCATGAGATGCCCCTGGTACCTTTCATTGGCTTTTTCATAGGCTTTATTGGGTGTGGGCGAGGACAAAGGGGCCCCATGATCCCCTATTGCCCGGGGGCCCCATGAGTTGTCAGTCCGCCCCTGAACCTAATATGTGCTAAGTTCCACAAACTCGTCCAGGCATTTGGTTACATGACCTGGAATAGCAGTGCCTGTTAAGGTGTTTCTGAGCTGCTGCTACCAATTATCCACCTTTTTGGAAGTGTGGAATTGTGTTTATGACCCTTTTTATTGAACTAATCTTTATTTACAGGATCCTACTTGTTTTTAAGTTGTGAAGTTACCTTTCAGTATACAGTATATTGCCACTATGTATTTACTGCCCGCACCATGCTGCACCTCTTCACAAATGTACAAAGTCCGGAGGATGACAGCAAAACTAATTTATTCTGGCTATTAAAATGAATTAACACTGAAGTGTTAAACGATCCTAGTGTTAACGTGCATGTAGACCTTAACAGGCAACAAAGGTGTTTTTTTTTTCCCTGCCAAAACGCTGCTCCTGGAAGTACTGGCAGTGTTTTTTGTTCTGACTTTATACTACTGTAACAGCCCATGTGTGCATGGACACATAGGCTAACATGCAGGGGCATTTAGAGGCAGAAAAAAATGCCAGATGCCCCTAGGAGTAGCTAAAAAAAAACATCCAGTGTTCATGCAAAGCCAGGAAATGAAATGGCATATTACGGCTAAAATATCGCTTTCAGTAAAATTGCCCTTTTTAACCCTTTAAATATTGCAAAGCCTAAGAACATATTGCATGAAAGAACTTTTATGTTTTATCAGCTGGTGATTTAGCATTTAGAAAGTATTACATTTTTATTTCATATTATATCTTTTATTTTTTAAACGTCAAAAGGGATGGTACATAAATTGAATGAATGAGAAGTGTTCCTTGTGGTAGTGGATGCTCTTTTCATTGAAATCTTCAGCCCTCTGCTACCCCACCTGCAGTAGTCTGCCTGTGCTGGGGTGGGTAATACGAACCTCTGGACCTGTTAGGCTCAGCTCACACTATCTTTGTCAGCAGGCATCAGACAGGCGTTTGGGAAGCGTTTTTAACGCCTATGAAAATTCTGCACATGGCAGCACACAGTACTGTTCACAGTAAAGCGTTAGCGTCGCGGCAAAACTGACTCCTCGTGTCCAGTAAGGAGGATTTGAAGCCTCCCATTCAACTCTATGGTGCCGCTCTGCAAATGCCTGGCAGGCATTTGCGGTGCGGTTGTGAGGCGGTTGCGGAGCATTAATACCATTTAACGTTATTACAGGCGTTTTGTGATGCGGTTTTAGTGCTTGGCAAACCCCTATCAACCGCCTCAAAACCATGCTTGGGGCATTTGGGAAGTGTTTTTAACACTCCTCAAATGCTCCCCAAACGCCTGTCTAACTATAGGAGCATTTGGCAAGAGTTAGAATAAAGTCAAGTGTGAACGAGCCCTTTATAGTCACTTGTCAAGAATTCCAACTATGCCCTTCTTTCTACCACCCTCCTCCATTCATGGAAGCTACACTAAAGCTTCCAGCATTGAAAAGCACTTTATAAATGGAGGATGGGTAGATGAATGAAAGGTCCACCTCCTTCATTCATAAAGCATTCTTCATTGCTGTAAGCTGTAGTACAGCTTCTATGAATGGAGGAGGGGCAGAAAGGGCGGGAATAGTTGGCACTCTTGGCAAGTGCTTAGGACAGGCCTAGTGGTCTTGTTAACCCCCACAGCACTGGAAGATTACTGCTTCAGGGGTACAGGAGTAGCAGAGGATGGAAGTTTGTTTTTTGTTTTTTTTTACCAAGAACGGCCCACAACCGGAAGGGACAATTTTCATGCAATAAAGTACCATCCCTTGTGTGGATTATTTTTTTTTATCTAACTAAACTTGGGTTTTTAAGTGATAGCGCTATAATATTCTTCTACAAAGAACAGCACACAGTACAGTGAATTATGTCCAGTATCAGAATTGCATGCCTAGGTTCCCTTCAGATCTGTGCATTATAGTAACATGCAGTAAAAGATATGCAATTTGGTGCCAATTATTTTAATGACCCCTCAATGCATAAGTATATAGTAGCTGTCAACTGACTCAAGCTTAACCTATATGTGGTAACACACTAAAGGGTTTCAAGGAGGAAACCTTGATCTGCCCCAAAACATCACAATTAATTGTAATTTTTATTGGCTAACGTTTGTTCAATGGATCATCAGTAGTGTAGGCTACAACTATTGAATGCTATGAACGTGTGGTGTGAAGCATTGTGTATGACTCTGTATTTCTCAGTTTAATCCCATGGTTTAGATTACATTAGATGTGTTCTGCAGTTGGTTTAAGATTCCAAATCATAAAGCTTCAGATTGGTGTGGTTTGCTTTTCTTTTATGTTGTTTTTGTTCTGTGTTAGTGAGATTTGATACAGATTTACACATGCAGCAAGTAGTTGGTTTGCAACTAATTATATGTTAGAACACAATGTATAAGTTTGAAACAAAGCATTGTTTGGCTAAGGCATTCGTACTGCTTGGACCTTGAAGAAGGGGGTCCACCCCAAAAGCTTGTCCTGAAAAATTGTATGTTAACGCAAATGGAAAAAAACATCATGGGCAGTACTCAATTGTTTACGCTAATATTGCTACAATCACCGCATGCCAAAGGAGTAAAATCAAAGAGAATGGTGTAGGAAAGGTTCTTCGTGTGTTTGGTATTCTTCTTCCTTTTTTGTTTTTTTTTTTTCTTTTTTGGGGGGGGGGAGATTTTTTTAATCATTTAGAAAGATTTAGAGTACAAGGTTTGAATTTGGACTGGAATCTTCTGGAGCAATGTTCGCTTTGGTTTATTGCTGAATTTTTACCAGGCTTTCAGGTTTTAGTACACACAACAGCATTGTTCTGTACTTTGCTATAACTGAGCTGACTTTAGTCTCGCATACAGTTACAAGAAAAAGTATGTGAACCCCTTGGGATTACGTGGAGTTTTGCATGAAAAAGGAAGGTCTGTCCTCAGGAAGTCCAGTGAGGGAAATTTGGAAGAAGAAGCTTTCCAACCTCCCTCCCCTTCGTGCTTTGGTTTGGATTATCACGGAGGCCTTGGCAGTGGTTTGTCTTTGGAGGAGGAAAGAATTCTGTATGTAGACAGATTTGGGACCCATCAGTGGTATGGGGACCTTGGTACTTTCCAGTTAACCCCTTGTTAAATAGGTAAAATGGTGGTCACTGCGGATAAGTAGGGTTATCCTCGAGCTGGTGTGTTGCGGCTGGGGATAAGTAGGATTGTCCCTGAGCCAGTGGGTTGCAGCTGGGGGCCTAAGTTGAAGGAATGTTTTCTGCAAAAGTGATGTGGGTTTATGGCTCTCAAATGACCACCACGTTTTCATCTGTTTATAGTTTGGTATGTTATGTTTTTTATGTTAAAATAATTTATTGGTTAATAAAAGGCTGCCATTGCCATTTTGACTCCAGAAACTTGTTTGCATATTTTGTATAGCTGGGATGGTGGAGGGTATGACCTAGCAGGCTTGGTTAGGGTGGAAGTCATATATTCTACCATTGTCATGCATATGAGCCCTAGCAGTTCACTGGATGGACAGGGGGTTCTAATAAATTGAGTGCATGCGATGCATGGTATGTATTCCAGTACACAAGTAAATGGTTCTGAGTACTTTTATTATTAACATATATCTGAAAATGAAGGTATTGATTTAACAAATGTTAAACCACTCCAACAGCAGTAGGGAAAACCTACACAAGGAGGTATGTGTGAACTTTAGAAGACCTCCAAAGACCCATCTAGTAATGTTGCAGCAAATTATAGTTTTAGCTCTCATTCTGTAACCCGCTAGTCATTGCTGGGATCTGATTGGTAGGTCTAGCTTTCAAAATCAAGCTGGGTTGTTTTCCTGTACTTGACGACAAAGCATGGGGGTGTATAACACTTGGCAGGAGCTAATCAAATTATTTTGCGTTCCATTTCAGGTTTGACGACATAGATATGCCAGCAGCTGTGAAATATTTAATGGCATCTGATGCCAATCTCCAGGTGCTAGGAGCAGCCTATATACAGCACCGCTGTTATAGTGATTCAGAAGCTAAGAAACAAGTGAGTGTTTACTCTTGGCAATTTTCAGTATAATTAGTGTGAAGACAAAATGGCTTTTAACCCGCCATGGCCTGATTATACGAACGTCCACTTTATATTGTGTGCTTTGTTTAGGCTCGAAGTTTGCAGGCCATTCCGAAGCTGGTGAAATTATTCAATCACTCCAGCCAAGAGGTGCAGCGCCATGCCACAGGAGCAATGCGCAATCTGATCTACGACAGCCCTGAGAACAAGATGGCACTGGTGGAGGAAAATGGCATTTTTGAGCTTCTAGTGTCACTTAAAGAACAAGATGATGAACTTCGAAAGAATGTAACAGGTACTCTTTATGTCTTTTCTTTTTAGAACCTGTTACAAAGCATTTATCATGCTCCACGTAGGGCTACATGTACACTAAACTCCCTTGGACGCCAAGCTCTCCTGGCAGCTAAAAAATGCTAAACGCGGCAAAAACGTGTGTAAACGCAGTATCGTGTTTAGCGCTTGGACGTTTATTCATTTTATTGGCTATGGTATTTTCCACTGACATAAACGCCCAAGCTCTAAATATGGCTAGCATTAAGGTGCGTTTACATGCGATTACGCCAAAACATTCCTCTTCTTAACGCGATTCTTCTACTTTTAACTGCCCCTAAACGCTGCTGCTGCTAAATTCTGAAAGTCTGTACGTATGCATGGATACATATGCTTTTATTGAGCTGAATTTTAAGGCTTTGGCAGAAATGGCAAAAGATCATGCTTAGGAGCAGCAGTGCACATGAGGCCTAAAGCAGCAGAATAAATTGTGATTAAACAGTTCTTCCCACTCATCGTTGGGTACCACTATCTTATGTATTGAACAACATAGAGAAGGCGAAGTTGTCATTCACAACCTCCAGGTCAGGAACACTTCTGTTCATTGTGATAACTCGTACGTCACTGCTCTGTGGTGGGACAAGGTGCTCTAGAACCAATGAGTCAATTATACAAAAACAGACCGTAACAAACACCAGTAAACCTAAAAAGACATCACTTATTATTATACAGGATTTATATAGCGCCAATAGTTTGCTCAGCGCTTTACAATATAACGGGAGACCAGGGGCGGACTGACCATTTGGAAACTCGGGCACTGCCCGAGGGCCCGGGGTCAGTAGGGGGCCCCATGAGATGCCCCTGGTACCTTTTTCATAGGCTTTTTTGAGTTTGGGTAAGGACACAGGGGCCCCATTATCCCCTATTGCCCGGGGGCCCCATGAGTTGTCAGTCCGCCCCTGTGGGAGACAATACAGCAACAATACACTTGATTTTTCTATCCATGCTAAATGGTGTGGATGGAGAAATCTTCCTTGTCGGCTATTTTATTCAGACGGCTTACACCTGCACTTGTCAGGATACCCAAACCGTGTTTGCATCTGATTGGATGCAGCTGCTGTTCAGCCAACACATTTCCTCCAATTTTTAGATTGACATGGCCTTAAATTTCATCCAGGTCATCAGGAACCTGCTTAAATTCACTCCATGTATGGACAACTTAAGAAAATAAATGACTCAGCCAGAAACATGTCTGTGTAGACTAGACTGAATCATCACTGTACCTAAACAACCATGTTACCAAAACTTGTCTGCAGACTTTGATTCCACCATCCTTTCCTCGTACTGCACTGGGAGAAAGGGTAAAAGCTGCCTGGACTGTCTGTAGCAGGTACAGCGCGGCTGCCCTCTGCTGGATTGCAGATGGATGCCATCTCAATCGTCAAAAAAATTAGTTTAATATTTTGATCGATTCATTAAGTTACTAATTTCGTTTCATTACGTTCGTAATAAAAATTTGTTTAGTTTATTCGTTTTGATCTGGATTCAGATTTTTCCAATAGATTCTAAGTATTTGAATCAAATCAATCCAAATTCATTGTGAAGAATAGCTGGTTCTACTCTATTCAAAATACTAATTTTGGAAGGCTGTTTTTTATTCTTTCTGTTTTGTTCTATTCAATTATTTACTATGCTATTATTTTCTGTTTCATTTTTTTTCCTATCTATTCCCTTATTTTCTATTCTATTTTATTCTATTCTTTTATTTTCCTTTTTATTCTGCTCAGTTTTACTCTATTCTTTTCTGTTTTATTCTATTTTTTTTCTAAATTTGAATTTTGCAAGACTGCTCTATTCTAATACTAATACATATAGGCAGGCCATAGACAAGTCGAAAAACAAAAGTTCTGTCAATTGAAAAATGAAAATAGCTCATATGATTGTGCCAACAATTGTTTTGATTTTCCAAAAAGAACCAGCAAACGAACAATTTGATGATCAACACAAATTTTTGTTTGTTTTTTGACTTGTCTAGGGCCGGTCATAGTCTTTTGAAGGAAATCCACAATAGTCAATAATATGCTTATTTCAAATTTGTTTTCGATTAACGTTTTCAAATTCGATTCAAATTGGATTAGAATTTCAGACACAATTTTGTGTTGTTATTTCGGGTTCATTTAAATTAATTACTATTTTAATTCAAATGCATCCAAATTTGGAACAAAACTAAATGCACAGGTCTAGTGTGTACCCAGATTCAGAAGTTTGCAGGGGCGTTGCTACAGTGGGGTTGTTTGGGGATGTTATTTGGGTTGCCTCTTTCTCATTGCAGCCAGCTACACCTGAGTTTACTACCTTGCCTACTGATAGGTTTCCCTGGCCCTAACTGCTCTCTGCACATGTAGGCAGGTGCTTATAGGGTGTCTGGGTATTTTAGCCCTGTCTGTACTGTGGGCTTCTGTGTTACCTGCATTGTTTGTGAAAACAGTGAGTCACAAGCTGCCCAGGTTGGAAAGGAGTTAACTGTAACTCAGATCTTTCTCGGGCTTTTGTAGTCTCTGTCCCCTATGCTTTGCCCGTACAAGGGGGAGGGCCAAGCAGATGAGAGAGAAGCCTCGCATGGGATCACAGGGGATGGCTGGCTGTACTGAGTAGCCCAGAATAATCAACAGTGTCCCCAAGGGGAACACACCTGGAGCCCGGGACACTGCAGAATTGTGGACTCTGAGGACTGTGGGGAAGGTATGCACTGGGCAGCCTGCATCTAGATAGTTAGGGAGAGACCTGTTGTTCTTTATGTTGCTGGACTGTGCTTCTAAGATGATCAGTAAGTTTTATTAACTGTTCATTGCCTGGTCTAAGGTTACTGCAAAGGGGTGCATGATGGTGTATGACAAAGAACAAGGCCTGTCATACACTCAGGGTAAAGAGGAGGACATGTAATTACTAAAGCCAACAAATACAAGGGTATGTGATGGCAGCCAGGCAGCGGGAGGACAGTACCTGCAAAGGTAACGGGTTCTATGTATAGTAAGGTGATTGGTTCTCTGATTCCCTTCCTAGCGGTTGGTGCCCCAGCAAGCTGTGTGGTGGAGACCCCAGGGACCAAGCTACAGGTACGGGAAGGGTTAATGGAGTAAGACATGCACACAGGAGGTTCGAGTTGTGTTTGGCAAAACCTGTAGTTTATCACTGGGAGTGAGGTGATAGGAAAGTTGGACTTGTGAGTGGAACACAAGCTCAGCGGTCTAAAGGCTACATTCCAAGGGAAAGGTGTTCAGTATCATGGGACAGAGTGGTTCACATTATGGAGCCTCAAGTATGGTACAACTCCACCAGGTGTACGGCTCACTTCTAATACAGAGTGCCGCTTTAATGTTGAGTACACATGAACGTGGCCCGGCCTGGTCCTAGGCATTAGTGAGTGCGTACCCCAAAGGGAGAGGAGGTCCAATGTGCAGGTAGGGGCATAGCTACAGGGGTTGCAGTTGCGACCTGGCCCCATGCTCCATAGCGGTACCCATCTGTCCCTTTCTCTTCTGCAGCCACTGAATGCCTGCTTCTCTTCTCTCCCTCCTGCTGGCATTTAGCAGATGCTGTCACCCCTCTTATCCAGTTTCCTTCTGCTGCCCCCTGGCTCCTATGCTTTTTCCTGCCCTGGACTGTCCTAACACACACGGGCACCTCTCTGGGCACTACCCAGGGACCCTAGGTGCATGAGGGGCTCTGAAGTTTCCCCCTGTGGCTCTTAGTGCTACACCAGGTGGGCTGAGTGGTGGAGAGACAGAACAAAGCAGCGTGTATGTGTTATTGTCCCCCCCCCACCCCCCACCAGAAGCATGAGAGCAGAGCACCTGAAGCTGCACACAGTTGTTCTGATGGTCACGGTAAGCTTGACTCTGTGCCCTTTCCAGGTCACAGAGCTCTGCATTCCTAACACGTTTCCTGATAGAATGCTCCCTTGGGATAAGATCAGCAGTGGAGGAGAGTTGTATGTGTACATAGCAGTTCTTTTTTGTCAGAACAGTACTGTATTATACATTGCTGCACCCTATACAGTGCATTCCTGTCTGCCCCTGTACTGTGCTCTCCTACCCACCACATACTATGCCCTCCTGCCCACCCTCGTACTGTGCTCTTACCCACGACATACTATGTCCTCCTGCCCTTCTCCGTAATGTGCCCTCCTGCCTGCTCCGTACTGTACTCTCCTGGCCTTCCCCGTATTGTACCCTCCTGGCCTTCCCCGTATTGTGCCCTCCTACCCACCACATACTGTGCCCTCCTACCCACAACATACTGTGCCCTCCTGACCTTCCCCATACTGTGCCCTCCTGGCCTTCCCCGTATTGTGCCCTCCTACCCACCACATACTGTGCCCTCCTACCCACCACATACTGTGCCCTCTTGACCTTCCCCATACTGTGCCCTCCTACCCACAACATACTGTGCCCTCCTGACCTTTCCCGCACTGTGCCCTCCTACCCACCGTATATTGTGCCCTTCTAATTTTCCTCGTACTGTGCCTTTCCACCCATACTGTGTGCAGGCATACATATGTACAGGCTGCTGATAAGGTGGGAGTCATTTATGACAGGGGTTCAGTGTGTACAGAGAGGGGGATAGTGTAAAAAAAAAAAAAAAAAATGGTTGCTGCACCCTATACGGTGCCCTCTTTCCCACCCCTGTACTGTGCTTTCCTACCCACCATCTACTGTGCACTACTGCCCACCCCTGTACTGTGCTCTCCTACCCAACACATACTGTCTCCTCCTGCCCTTCCCTGTACTGGGTCCTCCTGCCTGCTTAGTATTGTGCCCTCCTGACCTTCCCAGTATTATGCTCTCCTACCCACCACATACTGTGCACTCCTGGCCTTCCTTGTACTGTGCCCTTCTGCTCTCCCCATACTGTGCCTACCCACCCCGTACTGTGTGCAGGCATACATATGTACAGGCTGCTGATGAGATGGGAGAGTAATTTAGGACAGGGGTTCAGTGTGTACAGGGAGGGGGATAGTGTAAAAAAAAAAAGTAGCAAGAGCAGTGGGTAGAGGGGAACAGAGGTGCAGTGTCTGGAGAAAGTGGGACAGTGAGTACAGGGGGTGAATTTAATTTGTGAGAATTCCCTGGTTGTGTTTTGTTGTTTTTAATTAGACTAAAAAGCCACACTGAAGATGTATCATAATTTAGCCAGATCCACTTTTTGTTGTGGTGCGCTATGCACGCTGCAGGTCACTATCTCCCTGGTTGTGCATTACTTTGCCCAGGGGCCCATGATGCTATTAAAAAGGCACTGGGAGTCCCACTCCTGTGTTTTTCTCTGGGCTCCTGTGCTCTCTCTCCTGCCCCATGTTCTCTCTCTCCTGCCCCATGTTCTCTCTCTCCTGCCCCATGTTCTCTCTCCCCTGCCCCATGTTCTCTCTCCGGGCTCCTGTGCTCTCTCTCCGGGCTCCTGTGCTCTCTCTCTGGGCTCCTGTGCTCTCTCTCTGGGCTCCTGTGCTCTCTCTCTGGGCTCCTGTGCTCTCTCTCCGGGCTCCTGTGCTCTCTCTCCGGGCTCCTGTGCTCTCTCTCCGGGCTCCTGTGCTCTCTCTCCGGGCTCCTGTGCTCTCTCTCCGGGCTCCTGTGCTCTCTCTCCGGGCTCCTGTGCTCTCTCTCCGGGCTCCTGTGCTCTCTCTCCGGGCTCCTGTGCTCTCTCTCCGGGCTCCTGTGCTCTCTCTCCGGGCTCCTGTGCTCTCTCTCCGGGCTCCTGTGCTCTCTCTCCGGGCTCCTGTGCTCTCTCTCCGGGCTCCTGTGCTCTCTCTCTGGGCTCTTGTGCTCTCTCTCCGGGCTCCTGTGCTCTCTCCAGGTTCCCTCTCGCTCCCCCGCAGCACTCTCTCCCCTTCCCTCTCCTGCTGGCTGCTGCAGGGGCTGCTGTCAGGATTGAGTGCGGGAAAGGGGCCGGTGAATATGTAATTTACCAGCCCCTTCCCTGTCTGAATTAATAGTCCGTGATCCGTACCGATCACTAACTGTCTATTTATTCAAAAACTGAAGCATAGTAAACACACTTTAGTATGCTTTAGTTATGAACGGAAAGCTCTGTACAAAGCTATTCCTGTCCATACATTTTGTGCACCTGAGGCCTGTGTCCTCAATCTCCATTCTCTGTCCCAGTGGTGAAACATCAGAGGTCTGTTTAGGCCCCTGATATCTCACTAAAGCCACCCAATGGGGCTCCTAAAAGAAAAAAAAAACAGAATTGTAAAAAAATAAATATTGTGGAAAAATGTTTTAAAAAATAATAAAGAAAATAAGACAAAAATAAAAAAAAATACGAACACCAGTGGAGGAACTGCCAGTGTTGAAAAGGTTGCATTTGCAACCAGGTCCTGGTGTTCTGCCTGGGACTTGAAAGGAAGGGCCCTGGCCAGGGGTCAGTGGGGCCCTTGATGGTTTCTTGCAGCGGGGCCCTGAAGGTTCTAGTTACACCTCTGTGTGCAGGGCAAGTAGGCCCTGCCCACACACACACATCAGAAGAGTAGTAAGAGAGAGGCTTAGCTGTTGAATTTAGAGAAGCTGAAATTTGCATATCATTCACAGTAGTCTTTAGTTAGGTTAGGCTGCATGTTTTGGGCAAAGAAGAAATGTATTTTAAATGGCTGATGCTGCAAAGTTTGAAGGTATTATCATTTTTAGATGCTTGGGAAATTGAAAACTTTACTGTATGCAGGCTCCTAAATGCAGAATGTATCTAAATTTGACAGCAATATACATAATAAAGTACAACAACCACGAATAATAAGTATAGCACCCTTTCTGCATAGGGTTTAGGAATGGACTCTCCTCCAAGGCTGGATCCATGGCCACAGTGGAGAGTGTGATACAACAAGGAAGGGTGTCAATCACTTTTAGTCTTCATGTTTTATTGCTCTAGCTTCACAGGAACAGAGGGTAAGGGTTTGGTCTCCTAGTAGTGACAAGGCCTTCCAAATTCCATCACTCCAATAGAGTGCTAGGATCTCCTGAGGGCATACACAAATCTCCCTACAACAGACATCCTTTGGACTCTTCTGCCTTGGAAGGCACACCCTCCTTGACCAGGCAGCTTGAAGAATCCTATGCTGGGCCAAACAGAAGTAGGGCCTACACAGCACAAACACTTGTACACATCCCCGTCAGGCTGAAGCTGGGGAGAGGGAAAGGCTCACCAGGCCATTCCCCAAGGTGTTATAGCCTCCCTCAATGTGCACCACTGCAGGAAACTACTAGTGGGAGCCAGAAGAGACCTAAAGACTCAATAGCACAATTTTTGCTGCTATCCCAGAGCTATGATCCTAAGTGCCAGTGATACTTTGTGGCAACAGTAGGGTACTGCAGTAATTTTAGAACATAAGGGAGTAGCCAAATCAGAAGCCCCAAATTGTCCAGGCAAACTGCTACCCAGGAAAGGTAAATTTACTAGACATTGCCTAAATACAGGATGGCTACATAGGGAAACCTTCCTTAACCTCCCTGGCGGTATTCCCGAGTATAACTCCGGGTAAAGTTTCAGCACCACAAGCGGTAACCCCGAGCTACACTCGGGAATACCCTGCAGCGCTGCTCCGGGATCTGTTCTTCACTTATCTTGTCCTACGCTCCCTTGATGTCCCTCCTGCAGTGTCCCCGGCAATGTAATCCAGCTGATGCCGGCATCTGTCATCTGGGTTCCGTCCCCTGCGAGCTTCGGGACGTACGGGGGGATGGAACGGCGGGAAATTTGAAAATGACAAAGTGTCATTCACTAAAATCACATAGTATAACATTCCTGTATCAAACCATTTCACATACATTTTGTCCCGAGTGCTTTGTCCTGTGCCCTGCCTGCATTATTACTGTTCTTCTGCCTGGAAACTGAGAAACGTCCATGGCGTCCAAAAAACATCCCTTTTATGTCAAAAGCCGTTTTAGACCAGCTAGAGAACAGCGATAGTAAATCAGAACCACTTGCAGAATTGAGTGATAATGATTCGTGGGGAAATTCGTCATCAGACACTGAAAACGATTTTGAGACTTTGCTCAGTGATGTGCGAACTTAGCGCTATATTTCAAATTTCAGTGTTTTTTGTTTGATTATATTATTGAATTAAATTTATTATTATATTATTATTTTTTATGATTATTTATTAAATTATAATTTATGATTTCATGTTTCAAATTTTAACATACCCGGGATGTTTACTAGACTCTTGTTCGGACGGATTTCATTGAGTTATTCCTAAAAATTACAGGCCTACAATAAAAAAAAATACATATTTCCATGCAAAAAAATGTACCGCTTTGAGCCCAGAAATATGGACATAATCAGACCGCTAGGGAGGTTAAAGCCTACGTGCAGTTAATATAAAAAAAACACAAAAATCAGCACAATGGACATAACTTCAGTGAGTGGGATGTGTTCCTTTTGCTGATGCGTCTTCTGTTGGCTGTCTCTGTAAGTCTGCAAATACCCCCCCCGCATCTGTAGTCTTCCAAGAGTGCCCAACTATGCCTATCCCTTTCTGCCAAGCTACTCCTGTACTACAGCTTCTATGAATAGAAAGTCATCTATGAATGGAGGCAAAAGACCTTTTCATTATCCATCTGTCCTCTATTCATAGATTGTTTGTTTCATTCATAGAAGCTTCTTCCCTGCTGTTTACTTTAATTTTTTACATATCCAATGATACCTTGCTGCTTTAAAAAAGAAAAATTCCCCCTTTTTATTTCAGGAATTTTATGGAACTTGTCTTCCAGTGATAACCTAAAATCAAGATTGGCACGTGATACTCTAGGTCCACTAACCGAGAGAGTGCTGGTTCCACTGTCTGGATCTTCAGGATCTGCACTCATCCAGCAGAATGCATCAGAGGCTGAGATATTTTACAATGCCACCGGATTTCTCAGGTATGAATGAAATTGGCTGGACTGTTCAATGTAAGCTGGTTTGAACAAAATGCATTACTTGCCAAATCCATGTTATGTATTCTTCTAAAGGAACCTGAGTTCTGCCAGTGAGGAGACCCGTCAAAAGATGCGAGAATGTCCTGGGCTGGTGGATGCCCTGGTTGGATACACAAACCAAGCTCTGCAAGCTGGCAAATCTGAGGACAAGGTGAGGTGCTATCACTAGTTTTACAGGTAATGTGCATTTTTAACACACCTTGGTGGATGTAAATCCCAAGCAATGCTAAAGCTCTGTGTGTCAAAGCAATCGCAAAAATGCAACAGGCTGCATTTTCTTGACCCCAGGCTTCTGATCTAGGCTCTTGTGGAGCACAATGAAGAATGACCCCATTCACTGGGATTGCATCTGAGCGCCAGTGGCCCTTTTGGAACAGCGCAGAACTGAGGCAATGCCCTGACATTCTGTTCAGTAATTGATAAATACAGTAATGATCCATTGCTGACACATTAGCATTCTGTGCTTTTGGGATATATTCAATTGCTCAAGCAAGCTTGTGCAGTGTTTAGAATTTTTGCAATAAGATTTGCAACAAAACCTGTTTTTTTTTTTAATTCTATGCATGAAATGGAAAAGCTTTAAACTTTTGGCTTTAGTACCTAATCTGCTATGCCCTGGAAAAATGCTCACTTTGTATTTGCATGCAACCTCCACATACAGGTGAAACTCGAAAAATTAGAATATCGTGCAAAAGTTCATTTATTTCAGTAATGCAACTTAAAAGGTGAAACTAATATATGAAATAGACTCATTACATGCAAAGCAAGATAGTTCAAGCCGTGATTTGTCATAATTGTGATGATTATGGTTTACAGCTCATGAACACCCCAAATCCACAATCTCAGAAAATTAGAATATTACATGCAATCAATAAAACAAGGATTGTACATAGAACAATATCGGACCTCTGAAAAGTAGAAGCATGCATATGTACTCAGTACTTGGTTTGGGCCCCTTTTGCAGCAATTATTGCTTCAGTGCGGAATGACATGGAAGCTATCAGCCTGTGGCACTGCTGAGGTGTTATGGAAGACCAGGATGCTTCAATAGCGGCCTTCAGCTCTTCTGCGTTGTTCTGTCTCATGTCTCATCTTTCTCTTGGCAATGCCCCATAGATTCTCTATGGGGTTCAGGTCAGGCGAGTTTGCTGGTCAATCAAGCACAGTAATCCCACAGTCATTGAACCAGGTTTTGGTGCTTTTGGCCGTGTGGGCAGGTGCCAAGTCCTGCTGGAAAATGAAGTCAGCATCCCCATACAGCTCGTCTGCGGAAGGAAGCATGAAGTGCTCCAAAATCTCCTGGTAGACGGCTGCATTGACCCTGGACTTAATGAAGCACAGTGGACCAACACCAGCAGATCACATGGCTCCCCAAATCAACACAGACTGTGGAAACTTCACACTGGACTTCGAGCATCTTGCAGTGTGTGCCTCTCCATTCTTCCTCCATACTCTGGGTCCTTGGTTTCCAAATGAGATGCAAAAGTTGCTCTCATCATAAAAGAGGACTTTGGACCACTGAGCAACAGACCAGGTCTGTCTTTCTTTAGCCCAGATAAGACGCTTCTGATGTTTGTTGTTCGGGAGTGGCTTGACAAGAGGAATACGACGTTTGAAGCCCATGTCCAGGATCCGTCTGTGTGTGGTGGCTCTTGATGCACTGATTCCAGCCTTAGTCCGCTCCTTGTGAAAGTCCCCAACACTTTTTGAATGACCTTTTCCTGGAAATCCTCTCCAGGCTGCGGTCATCCCTGCTGATTGTGCACCTTTTTCTTCCAAACTTTTCCCTTCCACATAACTTTCTATTATTGTGCTTTGATACAGCACTTTGGGAACATCCAACTTCTTTTGCAATTACCTTTTGAGGCTTTTCCTACTTATGGAGGATGTCAATGATGGTTTTCTGCACAACTGTCAGGTCAGCAGTCTTTCCCATGATTGTGATTCCTACTGAACCCGACTGAGAGACCATTTAAAGGCTCAGGAACCCTTTGCAGGTGTTATGGCTTAATTAGCTGATTAGAGTGGGACACTTTGAGCCTAGAATATTGCACCTTTTCACAATATTCTAATTTTCTGAGATTGTGGATTTGGGGTTTTCATGAGCTGTAAGCCATAATCATCACAATTATGACAAATCACGGATTGAACTATCTTGCTTTGCATGTAATGAGTCTATCTCATATATTAGTTTCACCTTTTAAGTTGCATTACTGAAATAAATGAACTTTTGCACGATATTCGAATTTTTCACGCTTCACCTGTATGTTCCCCTAAACATAACTGATGCTTGTATTCAACCATGTTACAAAGCCTTTTAAATATCTTGTAAAAATGCAACATCTAGGAATAGAAAATCTGTTTTGCCCATATCATTAGTCTATTGTAGCATAAGGGTTACAAGACCGTGCTCCAGAAGTGGCTAATAAGCAAGTGTGCAAATTTAGCAAGTCCTCTTTTTTCCTTGTTTCTGTGGTACAAGGGGTATCGAGATCTTTAAAAGCCAGTTCACATTTTTTGGCATGCTATACAGTATATATGAAGATTAAGTCCCCGGTCACACTGGGTGCGACTTGACATGCAATTTGCATGCCATGCGACTTGCAAATCTCATGCCAAGTCGCACCCTATTGTTCGCAATTACAGCGGTCATATCGGTGCGGTTCCGACTTGGTCGGAGCTGCTCAGATTTCTAAAGTAGTACATGCACTACTTTTGGTGTGATTTGCATAGACATCTGTGCCAGATGTCTTGCAAATCACACCTCAAATTGGCATGACATCTGACTTTGAAATCCTGCAACTTCACTGAAAGTCTGGATCGGTGTGACCAGGGTGTAAGGGTCTGTTCACACCATGTTTCATTAACATATGTGTTCCCACAAGCTATACACAGCACCTGGTAATGCACTTTGAATGCATTGATGCAGTGTGGTACAATTTACTTAAATGGTACCACAATGCACCTTGATTTATTTATTTTTTTAATTTATTTCATTTACTTCTATAGCACCATAAATTTATGCAGCGCTTTACATGTGTATATATATTATAGATTCACATCAGTCCCTAACCCTGAAAGGGCGTACAATCTAAGGTCCCTAACCTACATTCATACATACACATACTAGGGCCAATTTAGACAGGAGCCAATTAACCTAACAGCATGTCTTTGGAGTGTGGGAGGAAACCGGAGTACCCAGAGTAAACATACGCAGGCAAAGGGAGAACATGTAAACTCCAGGCACGTGGTGCCGTGATTGGGATTCAAACCACTTTACCATTGGAAATTTGTTGCAGTGCAATACACAGCAAGGCACAAATGTGGTGCTTTGCACTGTAAAAAAAATGGTCCAGGAGCTCCCTTGGATTGTCATGCTTTTAACTCACTAGAGATCGCAGTTAAACATTTACTAAAATACTTTATTTTAATTCAAATGTACCTCTGCGGCTCAGGGCTGCCTTTAAAACGTTCACTGCTGAGCTATTAGCCTGGGGGGGGTGAGCACATAGTACGTACTTTTTGGTGGCTACTGAGTATGTCTTTTATCATATCTGCACTGTACTGCAGATGAGCGGCCTCTGCAGGGACAGCGATGCACTGGTACAACGCTGCCTGATTCCAGGTAGAGGGCGCGCGTATGCACGCCTCCCTGCTGACACCTGCTTTAATTGTACACAGGGAGTGTTGGTCAGCAAGTCGTGGCTTGGACCTGCTGTTCAGCTGTGACAATCAACACAGGGCTCTGTACAGCGGGAACAATCTCTCTGTTTCTCATCCCTGTAAAGCAGGGATGAGAAAAAAAGATCTCTTGGTAAAAGCAGCACACTTTACACATATTACACTTCATTAGGCACACATTTAACTGCTTGATCGCCCTAGATATTAACCCCTCCCCCGCCAGTGTCATTAGTACAATAATGGTGTATAGTATTGTAGCCCTGTTTTGGGGGGGGTTATGTGAAATGACCCACACCAAACAAGCTATGGCGCTAACCTGTATATGAGTAGGCAATCCTGAGCCTTCGCTATATGGAAGAGGGGGTTGTGATAATACAAATGGCAGTGCCTCCACCTAGAATAGGGATCCTGCAATTGAGGAGACTCACCCCTTTCTAGGAATGTAACAGGTAGACAACTTAAAGTAACTATACATAGCAGTATTAATGCACCCAGCTTACTGTATATTTCTAACATGAAAACATGTCACCACACCTGTATGAGATTAATGCAAAGTTTATATAAAGCAGCCACATAAAACAGGATGCATAAGAATAACATTCAGGAATTACAATTTAGCATAAATTGGGAGGTTGCAATTATACCCGGGTATATGTGCATGTGGTATACAGAATACCGCCAACCATGGGTTATAGCGCAGTCCGGTTGCAGGGGCCCCTGGAGAGGTGAGAGTCAATAAGATGCACGCTTCCACTTTAGATGCTGTGATGGTGTCCAAGTAACATGCGGATGATTGCACTGCTTGTCTGAAGATCAGCGATGCATCACCTAAAAGGATAAAATGCTCTATCTATCCTCATTCTTAGTCCCTATCCCTAAACTGGGCTGTCACTGCAACCGGGCCTCTATCTGTCTAAGTGGCCGCCGGATGTCTAACCTACCTCTAGCCTAATCTTATCCAACACTCCCTATGCTAATCCTAGCTAAAGAGAGATCCAGACCAATAAGGCTCTTCAAGCAAAGAGGCTGCAAAGATACACTGCAATCAATAGAAAGTTCACCTGACAGTCTTATGCAGGTGAAAACACTGATCTATATATATATATATATATATATATAGACAACTGTAAGGATTCTGCAGTGTAAATAGAATAATGATAATGAACCACAAATCTCTCTCTTACAGAGATATTAGGGTTCCTATACAGAAGTTGAAATATAACAGAGGCAGACCTAATCTGCTTCAGTAACAACTAAATAGATAGCAGCCTTGTTAATCTGGATCAGTACTCACAGAATTACCACACAGTTCTCCCCAGATACACAGCACATGGCAGGCTGGAACCCTCTGCCTGATACTTCCTGGAAAACAACTATATAACATCCTGGGGTTTCCTGACCTCCTTGTAGGGGCAGGAAGCACACCCAGGGACTTGTCTGTAATGGGACCTCTATGGTTGTGGCTGTATATGGATGTAAACAAACCACAACTAGTGTATAAAATAACAGTTCCCTACAGTATTACCACTGATCACTGTATTGATATCACTAGTGATGTTAGTGGCAGTTAGTCAGTTCCACCCAGTGTCAGTGTAAGATTGCCCACCGCACTATTGCAGTCCCATCAAAAAGAAAAAAATTATATATATATATATATATATATATATATATATATATATATATATATATATATATATATATATATATATACACACACACACACACAGCATGATAGAGATATTATATATATATATATATATATATATATATATATATAATCTCATGCTGTGTGTATATATATATGTGTGTGTGTGTGTGTATATATATATATATATATATATATATATATATATATATATATATATATATATATATATATATATATGTGTGTGTGTGGCTGTGTGTGTGTGTAATAAATAAAATAAAAAATTGTGGGGTGTTTTTTTGTTTGGTTTTTTTCAAAATTTTCAGACTTTTTTAATTTATCGCAAAAAATTAAATACCCAGTGGTGATCAAATACCACCAAAAGAAAGCTCTATTTGTGTTATAAAAAAAAACCCAAATTATACAAATGTCATTTGGGTACAGCATTGGATGACCCGTGCAATTGCCAATTAAAGTAGCGCAGTGCTAAATAGCAAAACATGGACTGGTCATGAAGGGGGTAAAATCTTCTAAAGCTCAAGCAGATATAGCACCTAAACAGCAGGCTGCCTGTCCATCAACATGCTAGACTGTCACTCAACCCCCTCCACTCAGAACACGTACTTGTCTTTGGTTAACAGTCCCTGCTGCCTCCAGGGTAGTCCTAGAGAAAGGAAATTTTGTTTTAGAATGGTTGCTGTCTCAGCCAGGTATAAGTTGCATAATATTTTAATTCCAAGACAGAGGTATTTAACACAAATTAGACCCAAACTGAGCATGAATATGAGGCTTTATTGGTCTTACCATGTTGATTAATGCAAAGGGTTGTCCATTTTTAGTAAATACAACTTTATATACCTTTCTAGAGCGTTGAAAATGCAGTATGTGTGCTAAGAAACCTGTCCTACCGGCTGTATGATGAGTTGCCACCATCTTCTCTGCAAAGACTGGAAGGAACCCAGCGGGGACGCACTGCGGCAGGAGATGCTGTGGGTTGTTTCACCCCCCAAAGCCGCAAATTGAAAGAGGTAATTTCTTAAATCTCACAGCCATTAACTATTGGACACAATTATGCTGAGATATTCTGTCACCAGCTTAAACATTGCAGGTAAAAGCATAGAAGATATCAAGTATTTAAAATCCTTTATGTGCAGTGTATTTTCCTATCTACAAACTGTTTTAATCACTTGCATGTTGTAAGCCTCTCCTCTTTCAAGAGTGTCTAACTACTCTCTGTGCTGGCCCAGCTCCTGCACCCCTCCCTTCACCTTCCTACATAATGTCTCATGTAGCTTCTAGGGTAGGAGCAGAGAGGAATACTATAGATTCACTTGAGTGGCAGCTCTGAGTATTCTGGGGCTGCTGACATCACATCCAAGATGATGGTGCCTAGCAGGGCTTTTGGATATCCACACAAGGGAGGAATTTTAAGGAATCAGAAATAAAATGATAGTGTCGTGCTCCACTGACAAGTGAATAAATAGTTCAAAAATAATATTGATATCCAAAAAAATTATTTTGTATCCAAATACAGTATCACTTTTTTAAGACTAAGTGTCCATATTCAATCTGTGACTTTCCACTGGTGATGCAGACATAATGATTTTGTGTTCAATTCACCACGATTACGTAATTGTAACAACCATATGTGCACCTTCACAGACTGTGCTCTCACCTGGTAAATATGACCAAACCGTTAAGTGAGGTCATGTATGGCTTGTGTCCCTTTTAAATTGGACTTGGGACTGGATGGGATTGTCACTCTTCAAAGTTGGGGATCCCCTCACTTCCGTAAGACTCTTCTTCCATAGGTATATATGCCATAAAGAGTAATAAAAACATAGTGCCTTATCTTCTTTTAATCATTTCCCCTGATGAAGCCACGTGACCCAGTGGCGCAAAGTGTAGGGGAGGGGTTCTGATGTCACGACGCTCAAGGAAACAGGCAATACACAGCAATTATACAGTACTGAATGCTAACACACACTGTGGATTCATTTTAAGGCGATTTTATCAGCATTTACATGTGAGTGCAATACTATATGTTTAATACATGTTTTAAAAGAAGATAAGGCACTATGTTTTTATTACTCTTTTTATGGCATATATGCCTATGGAGGAAGAGGCTTAAGGAAGTGAGGGGATCCCCAACTTTGAAGAATGACAATCCTATCCAGTCTTAAGTCCATATTTACCGGTTGAGCGCACAGCCGGTGAAGGTGCACATATGGTTGTTAGAACTACGTAATAGTGGTGAATTGAACACAAATCGTTTTGTCTGCATCACCAGAAAGAGTGTGAAGTCACGGATTGTATATCGACACTTAGTCTTGGAAACGTGATACTGTATTTGGATACAAAATAATTTTTTTGGATATTAATATTGTTTTAGGAATTATTCACTTGTCAGTGGAGCACAACACTATCATTTTATTTCTGATTTGTTATAACACAGTATGGGTATGTGTGACGTTTAGGCGATCTACTCTTACAATTTAATTGCTATATTATTTCACAACACTTTATTAGTTAATATAATACTTTTTGGCACCATAGTAGCTCGCAAGACCCCACATATTTTTTATAGGAAGTTTAAGGTAATTAACATGCATAAAATATTAGGAGAAGTGTGGGAATTAAAAAAAACAAAACAAAAAAAACCGAAGTACTCACCTCGAAGGCTGCAGCATCAATACAATGCTGCAGCTGCCCCCCACTGCCTCTTCACTGAGAGCTGAGCAATGAAAGACCACTGATCGCTCAGTTCTCGGGACTGCTCTGCCTCTTCTCGGTTCATTGAAGAGCTTTGGCCATACTTCTGCATTTAGACCTCATTTAGACTAGCGTTTGGAGGGCAGCAAAAATGTGCAGTTGAGCCATGCTTTTGCTGCCTGCTAACCTCTACCTCCCCCCCCCTTAAGCTGCAATAGGCAGCTAACAGGGATGTTTTCACGCCATGGCCGCGAAGCTCCGCTTCATGGCTGCGGCAGTGTTGACCTAACATGGATCATTTGGCTGGCAGCAAGCCCGCCAAATGCTACGCATGCAAGTCAATGGGGAAGCCCCGCAGACACGTGCAATGCACACGGCTGCAGTGCGATTTTTGGTAGAAATGGAGTTAAAACAGGGTATCAGGAGGCATTGCATTGATTCCTCACCGCCCGTCAGTAGCCTCTGGAGCATGATCCTAATGTGGATCAGGCTTCAGAGGCACATGCATAGGCGTGGTGTCATCCCCCGCTGGCCAATGTTGTAGATGTTCAAGACCTACACACAACCGAAGATATCGACTAGGGACAAGACCATCGAAAGGAAGGGAAGTTTAGTTTTCCTTTAAATACACCTAAACTTTTATAAGAAGATCTTTGTTGAAATGAATGATCTGGTGACAGGATCTCTCTAAGTACAGTAAGGTCTTCCTTGGGTCAGTGTTTGAGCCTTGTGGTCATAGGTGGTAACTGTTAGGACCGGCTATTGGTGTATCCGAGACCTATAGGAAGCCGGAGGCTGACTCTGTCCACCATTTTCCAGCTATAGCTGAATTAGCACTTTTGGGTGACTTGGTCCTTTTTTAAAAGTCAACCACACAGGAGATCTCTGTTGCTTATTCCCAAACTCACACTGTACCACGCTCTTTCTCCAAGCAGCAGCAGGGCACAGACCTTGCCACCTTTGCAGAGATCTCAAAGGATCCGAAGGGGATGGAATGGTTGTGGCATCCACAGATTGTCCATTTATACAACCGACTACTGCAGCAATGTGAACTGAACAGACACACAACAGAGGCAGCAGCAGGAGCGCTACAGAATATCACAGCTGGAGATCGCAGGGTAAGCAAAATCCTGACCTGTTTGATCAGAGAATACTTGTCCGAGGCCTGAAAATGACTGCTCGTAATGTGATCACTTTCTTTGGGATAAACTGACCTGTGTATTTTTAGGCTTTGGAAGAAATTTACCCTAGTGAGGGGAAAAAAAAATACATACACACTGATTAAGAAGTGTTCCTTTTAATTGTTTTGAGCAGAGTACAGCATCACGTCAATTAAACTCCTGGGGTATTGATCTGGTCAGTTAAGTAGCAGAGGGGGTTGTTAATCAGTTTCAGCTGCTTTGGTGTTAATGAAATTTAACAGGTGCACTAGATGGGCAACAATGAGAAGACCCCCAAAACAGGAATGGTTTTACAGGAGGCCACTGACATTTTTTTCTCTACTCATCTTTTGTGACTGTTTTTCACTAGTTTTGCATTTGTCTTGGGTCAGTGTCACTACTGGTACCATGAGGCGATACCTGAACCCTACAGAGGTTGAACAGACCACTCCTCCAGGACGGCACATCAATGTGTCATTGCCAGAAGGTTTGCTGTGTCTCCCAGCACAGTCCCAAGAGCAAGGAGGAGATTCCAGGAGATAGGCAGTTACTCTAGAAGAACTGAACAGGGCCATAGAAGGTCCTTAACCCATCAGCAGGACCGGTATCTGCTCCTTTGTGCAAGGAGGAACAGGATGAGCACTGCCAGAGCCCTACAAAATTACCTCCAGCAGGCCACTAGTGTGAATGTCTCCAGCCAAACAATCATAAACAGACTTCATGAGGGTAGCCTGAGGGCCCAATATCCTTTTAGTGGGCCCTGTGCTAACTGCCCGGCAGCACAGAGCTCGATTGCCATTTCCCATTGAACACAAAAATTGGCAGGTCGGCCACTGGTGCCCTGTGCTTTTCACAGATGAGAGCAGGTTCACCCTGAGCACATGTGACAGACGTGAAAGGGTCTGGAGAAGCCATGGAGAACATTATGCTGCCTGTAACATCATTCAGCATGACCATTTTGGTGGTGGGTCAGAGATGGTCTGGGGAGGCATATCCATGGAAGGACGCACAGACCTTGACAGGCTAGACAATGGCACCCTGACTGCCAATAGTTATAAGGATGAAATCCTTGGACCCATTGTCAGACCCTATGCTGTTGCAGTGGGTCCTGGGTTCCTTCTGGTGCACGGCAATGCCTGACTTCATATGTAGGCAGTTCTTGGAGGATGAGGGAATTGATACCATTGATTGGCCCCCACGCTCGCCTGACCTAAATCCAATACAACACCCCTGGGATATCATCTTTTAGTTCATCCAATGCCGCCAGGTTTCAACTCACTGTCCAGGAGCTCAATGATGCCCTGTTCCAGATCTGGGAGGAAATTCCCCAGGACACAATCCGTTGTCTCATTTAGAGCATGCCCCAATGTTGTCAGGCATGCATACAAGCACGTGGAGGCCATACAAACTACTGAGTACCATTTTGAGTTGCTGCAATGAAATTTCACCAAAATGGACTAGCCTGCTGCATTATTTTTTCAGTTTGATTTTTGGGGTGTCTTTGAATTCAATCCTCTGTAGGTTGATAATTTTAATTTTCATCAGACGCTTGGGCATCCTTGCATTCCTAACACATTACCCAGTCCATATCAGTATAGATATCCAACATGATATTTTACCCCATTGAGATCTGATGTGTTTTTAAAGTGTATATATGTATATATATCTGAAATGTGCAACTTCACATCTTTGTGTGTTTGTGCTTTAACAGTGGGCGGCTGTCATGAGTCAAGTGGCATTGGAGCAAGAACGAATTCTGAACCCCGTCCTGGACCGTTTGAGGACAGCAGATCACAGCCAGTTGCGCTCCCTAACAGGGCTCATCCGCAATCTGTCAAGACATGCCAGGAATAAGGATGAGATGTGTGAGTGCTAAGCCTGCTGCTGTAGTTGATCATTTTGCTTATCATATCTGATGTTTTTACTACTCTGGTTACTTTACTATTCTGATCATGTGAACCATTATACTGGGTTCTTGTTGCACTAAAACCACTTTTCTTGGGCTTAGAGCAGTGGTTCTCAACTGTGTAACCTTAGGACCCACAATTGTCCTTGGTCATTATGTCATGACCCAAAAATAATTTAATTTCCGAAATATTATAATTTATTCCACAAAACAACTTCTGCAGTATTCTGCAATGTATATGCACTTTTTAAACCGTAAACAAATGGCTTCCTTATAGTGCTAGTGAAAATGAAAGTCCCAGCCCCGGCTGTCTTAACATGTATATTAGTTCGGCCAGCGGTTTTTATTAAGCTATGTTAGGGCACCGGACACTTTATTGGGGCATTAGAGCGGCCTGGGGGGCATTGCCCGACAGCCCAGTCCACCCCTGGTCATGACCCACTTTTGGGTCACAACCTATTACTTGAGAAAGATGGGCCTAGAGAGCCTCCAGCCAGCAAATAAATTCAAAGTCAATTGCCTGTCCTTTAGGAATGTGCTTGCAATTTAGGAAATATTTTAACTTTGGTAAGGTCAGAAAAATTACCTTAATCTGAGTTTTAAATACATTTCTATTGCAGCCACATGGAGTCAGGCTTTTTCAGTGCATCTGCCTTTTGCAAATTCTGTGCTGTGAAAAGTCCCTTTCTCGCTGATGCTTGGAGAACGGGTCAGGCAGAGTTGTGAATGATTTCTGTATTAAAGCCAAAGCTTAGATATTCATTTTTTTTTTTTTTTTTTGTTTTGGCATAACATATAGTGTCCCTTGTGCTGCTGGCTGGTCTTCTTGAAAATTTTCCGTCATCTTCCACCCCTTCCAGTGCTGTGGGGGTTAATTTGATTGGCTGGGCCCTATCACAGGCACATGTCAACTATGCCCGCCCTTTTCTCCCTCCTTCTCTATTCACAGAAGCTGTACTATAGCTTCTATTAATGAGTATTCGAAGTATAAGTATTCTATGAATAGAGGATGGGTGGATAAATAGCAGGTCTTCCTCATCTATTGATAGATCACATTTTATTTCTGGAAGCTTTAGCACTGATTTTATGAATGGAGGAGGGGGGGGTTAGGTGCCTGTGACAGGTCCAGCCGGTCATATTAACCCCCACAGCATCAGAAGATTATGTCTGCAGGGGTAAGAGGGGGGCAGAGTACAGAAGATTTTAACTAAGAGCAGCCAGCAGCACAAAGGATACTTCACATTCAAGTACCATCCCTTGTGCTGATCTAAAAAAAAAACAACAAAATTTGGGATTTAATGATTATACACTGGTCAGAAAAATTAAAACAACACTTTTAATTAGAGTATAGCATCAAGTCAATTAAACTCCTGGGAGGGCCCAATGTCCTCTAGTGGGCCCTGTGCTTACTCCTCGGCACCATAGAGCTTGATTGGCATTTGCCATTGAATACCAGAATTGGCAGGTCCGCTACTGGGGCCCTGTGCTTTTCACAGATGACAGCAGATTCACCCTGAGCACATGTGACAGACATGAAAGGGTCTGGAGAAGCCATGGAGAATGTTATGCTGCCTGTAACATTGTTCATCATGACCATTTTGGTGGTGGGTCAGTGATGGTCTGGGGAGGCATATCTATGGAGGGATGCACAGACCTCTACAGTCTAGACAATGGCACCCTGACTGCCATTAGTTATCAGGATGAAATCCTTGGACCCATTGTCAGACCCTACGCTGCAGTGGGTCCTGATTTCCTCGTGGTACATGACAATTCCTGGCCTCATGTGGCGAGAGTATGCAGGCAGTTCCTGGAGGATGAAGGAATTGATACCATTGCCTGGCCCCCACACTCGCCTGATCTAAATCCAATAGAACACCTCTGGGATATCATGTTTCGGTCCATCCAATGCCAGGTTGCACCTCAGACTGTCCAGAAGCTCAGTGATGCACTGGTCCAGATCTGAGAAGAAATACCCCAGGACACCATCCATCATCTCATTAGGAACATGCCCTGAAGTTGTCAGGCATGCATACAAGCACATGGGGGCCATACAAATTACAGAGTACCATTCTGAGTTTCTGCAATTAAATTTCAGTAAAACTGACTAGCCTGCTGCATCATTTTTTCACTTTGATTTTAGGGGTGTCTTTGAATTCAGTCCTTTAGTAAGTTGATAAATTTCATTTCCATCAAACATTGGGGCATCCTTATTTTCCTAACACATTACCCAGTCCATAGCAATATAGATATCTGGCATGATATTTTCCCCCATTGAGATCTGATGTGTTTTCAAAGTGTTCCTTTAATTTTTTTTCACAGTGTAATTGGTGGGCAGGGTGGAGTTGGGAATCCTATTCTTTATGAAAACAGGCTTAGATGCATGCTCAGAATGTTCCCTGCTTGCATTTCCAAATTTGACAAATGTGTACTATTAAGGATTTGTGCTAATGGTCATTTAAGAACCCTAAAAGCAACAGTCTCACTTTGTGCACAAGTACAATAACCTGTGTTATTCAGATGCTCTGCAGATCAATCTGACTTCCAAGTGCAGAGATACCCATTGCTAGTACAATAGGATTTTCTTTATATAAATCATCTAATTTTTTTTTTTCTTTAATGTTATCAAGGAATATGATGAAGGCAAGTGCTAGAAGTCCACTTCAAAGTGTAATTGATGATATCCTCCCTTTAAAAATACTTTTCTAGCTATACCTATTAAAATTGTACAGTAATTGATCCCAAAAATAGGCCTGACTGTCTCTAGCAGGTCCAAAGTAAAAGTTTCTTAGCTTGGCATTTCTTTACTTAAATCTTATCTTGCTTTAGAATTTGTAAGAATATATAGAATTAGATGGACTGTGGTCTTTCATCCTGGCTAATTGTGTTATTGATGTTACAGCCACCAAGCTAGTCAGCCATCTTCTTGAGAAGCTTCCTGGGGACAGCAATGATAAAAGTCCTCCTGCTGAAGTCATTGTGAACATTATCGCTGTGCTCAATAACCTGACTGTGGCTGGACCTCTCGCAGCACGAGATATAGTATATTTCAACGGGCTCAGCAAATTGATGTACATCAAGAGGAACAGAGATGGGTAAGTGGTGCTAGACAAGATAAGTTAACAGGACATTGTTTAAGGCTAGGCCTAGTACCAGAACAATAGGTGAGATATAACGAATCTGGTAGCAGTAGCACACCTATTAATATTTTTGTGTGTTAGCTTACTTATCCACTTTTAATGTACTTTCTTGCTAGTTAGCTTATGCACTTTTAATATACCTTCAAGCTAAGTACTTTGTAATGTTAAAATATATCAAACGCATAAAGGTAATGCAAAAAATGCAGTATAACAAAAAACTAAAAGCTTGCAGCCTGAGGTAGATCCCCAACACTGTAATAAGTTTGGATATAGCTATCAGGATTTTGATATATATTTATATCCACTAACATTTCAAATAGGAGGTCACTCTAAGTTCTGATGGGTCCGAAGAGGGTGGTGCCTAAAATGATAGTGGTAGGTTTAGTAGAATGAAGAAAGATGTTTGGCTGACAGTCCAGTTCAGATTTTATTCCATGAAAAATAAACAAAACCACATTTCAGGGCTTTACAGATCCCCCTTCATCAGGGCTTGTGCAGGGAGGAGTTGGGTGAAAGCCGGACTAAGAATGGGTATCCGGAGTAGATGTCTCTAGCATAGATTAAGGGTCTGTTCTGGTCACTTATCTAGCAGCCTGATAGAATGAAAACCAGAGCTTGCCCTTTTAAAGAGGAATTACCAAATTATGAAGAAACATCCTCTTATTTCCTGCTGTGTCTATGGAACATGAACTGAAATTATAGAAATTGAACTGAATTCACCCCAAAGTGACACAGATGTGGCAAGGACTTAACCTTGCCTTGCTATATCCAAAGAAAAATTGTTTGGTCCTAAATCTGCTTTTGCACAGACTAAAGACAAATAAAAATACCATTTGAATGTATCTTGTTTAACTTAAAGGTGTAGTAAAGCCTTTCTTAATAAAAAAAAAAAAGGGTCCCTAGGAGCTCTATGCACTGCATACTAGCACATTATGACAGACTTTCCTACAGACGGAATGGTCTACTCTGTCATGGGTCTCCCTTGTCCCCAGCAGCTTCCATCTTCTCCTGGGCTTTCTTCGATCTTTGCCTTGAATGGCTGTACCGGGGCGATGTCACACCCACACAAGCGCCCGAGAGTCACACCGCAGTGGTACACAGAGCGAGCCGAAAATGTGGTCAGAGTTGCGCATGTACGACTCAGATCACACTACTTGCGAACAGGCAGTGGAGAGATTTATGACAGAAGAAACCTCTAGGGTCTCTTCTGTTATAAAAACCCTGCCTGTCAGCAGATTAACTTTACTACCACTTAAAGTGGTGCTCCAAGCTGGATAGTAAGATGAGAATCACCCCACCAGCAAGGAAAGGGAGCAGGTGTCCCGGAGCAATGTCCAGTATAGCTGACAGGGGAAAAAGGTAGACCCCTCTAAACCGAACCCAGCAGTCAGACGCATAAATGGCTTAGTCTCAGCCACCTCTCCGACCATGCCCACAGATACATTTCACCCCTTTGTGAGCCAAGCCCCGGTGGACGAGGCAAAATGCACAGGGGTGTGTGGCCAGAACGGTTGCTAAGGTCAAGCCAAGACATCCATGCATCTGACTCCTGGGGTCGGTTGAGCGGTGTCCACCTTTTTCTCAAAAAAAAAATCTGGTATATACATTTGCTACACAAACCACATTGTATTTTGCTATTGAAAATTACCTTTACTTTTCAATCTGCAGCACTGTAATTTTCTGTAAATTTCAATGCAAAAAAGCAACCTGCAGGCTTTTTGTACACAGTTTGTGTACAGAACTTCCTCAAAATTGTAATTTCCTGCTTGTGCGATTGGCTAATTGATTTTCCCAGAAGGCTACACTAAGATACAGCCTAAGATAAGACTGCACTAAGTCATATTTTAGGCATCTTTTGCAATAGGAATTATATTTTTGGTAAGATATTCCCCTAGGGTTAGTTACTTATGCAGGCCATAGATGATATGATTTTCTATCCTTCCACCATGGGTGGAAGGAAAGAAAATCACTCGATTCCCCCATCAACACAGACAGTGTTGATGGTGGAATGCCTCCCACGGATCTTCTGTGTTCTGCTGGCAGAGAGCCTTCCTTGCCAGCAGAACACATTAATTACTGCTAGTGACTACAGCCACCAGCAGTAATTGCAAACAAAAAATCTTACGGGCTGGTTGTACTGAAGTTGTTTGATGGATCGACTTAAGTGCACCCAGCCTGCCCATAGATGGATTGAATCTCATCCAGTCCCTGCCAAGATTCGATCCATCTATGGTGAGCTTTAGAGGGATGCTAACCATGCACCTTTCCTCATTACGGCACTGCAAGTGCATCAGTTGCTTTAATTGAACACAGACACTCCCAACTAGGAACCAGACTTCCAGGACATAGTTTGAAATAAAGCTTTTTCCTAAGAACAGAAACTGATAGGGCTCTGCTACAAAGTTTGTTAAAATCCTTGCAATGTACATGGATCATCCAGAGGGAATCACATTTTTTTTTTTATCAACAAAAGTGGAGTCACTCTTTAACCGCCTCCCGTCCATCATATAGTAATATGATGGATGCAAGGCGGTTCTTTCGTTCTGGGAGGACGTCCTATGACGTCCTCCCATTCTAACCGCGCATGCGCCGCTCCCGGAGCGCGGCGATCGGCGGTGCGCTTTGTCCCTCGGACATAGCGGATCACCGATCCACGGAAAGAGCCGAAGATGTCGGCTCAGTCATGTGATCAGCTGTGTCCAATCACAGCTGATCACATGTAAACAGGGAAATGCCGATTTATCAGCATTTCTTTCCTCACGAGCTATCACGCTGACTGCTCGAGAGGAGAGGAGAGCCAGTAATCGGCATTCCTCGGAGGGGACATGTACACAGATCATCAGAGCACTGATTATCAGTGTGCCCTGATGATCTGTGTAGCCCCAGCAGCACCACCTGTCAGTGTCCATCAGTGCCAGCTCTCAGTGCTCATCCATGCCACCTGCCAGTGCCCATCAATGCCACCTATCAGTGCCCATCTGAGCTGCCTTTCAGTGTCACCCATCAGTGCCACCTATCAATGCCAGTCAGTGCCACCTATCAGTGCTGCCAATCAGTGCCAGTCAGTGCCGCCTATCAGTGTGCATCAGTGCAGCCTAACAGTGCCAGTCAGTGCCGTCTATCAGTGCCATATATGAGTGCTGCCTTTCAGTGCCCATTAGTGATGCCTATCAATGCCCATCAGTGCCACCTACCAGTGCCTCCTCATCAGTGCCACCTATCAGTGTCCATCAGTGCCCATCACTGCAGCCTCATTAGCACACATCAGTGAAGGAGAAAAATCACTTATTTACAAAATTTTATAACAAAAACTAAGAAAAAATGTGGTGGTTTTTTTTTTTTTTTTTCAAAATTTTCAGTGGTTTTTGGTTTGTTTAAGAAAAAAATAAAAACCCAGAGGTGATTAAATACCACCAAAATAAAGCTCTATCTGTCACAAAAAAATGATAAAAATTTCATATGGGTACAGTGTTGCATGACCGCGCAATTGTCATTCAAAGTGCAACAGCGCTGAAAGCTGGAAATTGGCCTGGGCAGGAAGGGGGTATAAGTGCCCTGTAGGTGAGTGGTTAAAGAATTACAATAAATAAGCCATTAATTTATAGTTGATTAGTATTTGTAGGTAATAATGCTAATTACAACCCATTAAGATGGTCTCTTCTTTAGTCCAGACAGTGAGAAGGCCTCCCGGGCAGCCTCCAGCCTCCTTACCAACATGTGGCAATACAGCAAGTTGCATCGTGACTACAAATCGGTAAGTAGATTTCCTACATCACTTTCACACATGCCTTTTTCCTTCCCATATAATCTACTCTGAAGCTGATCACTCAGTACAAGGGTTTTTACAGTGAAGGAAATAAGTATTTGATCCCCTGCTGGTTTTGAATATTTGCCCACTCACAAAGATATGATCAGTCTAAAAATCGAATGGTAGGTGTATTGTAACACTGAGAGAAAAGAGCAACAAAAAATTCTAACGAATTATGCACTGATTTGCATGTTCATGAGGGCAATAAGTATTTGATCCCCTATCATTCAGCATGATTTCTGGCTACCAAGTGTCTTTCATACAGGTAACAAGCTGAGATTAGAAGAAGTGTATGTAGCATGTTCGGAGTCTACGCTGCAAGTACAGAGACAGTCTTGTTCATTCTGCCAGAACTGACATGAACTGACAACACTGTTTCTGCTGCACAAAAATACCCTGCAGTGTTGTCAGTCCTGCCTGAGTTCTCCACTTCTGGACTGCTCCTTATCTCCAAATCATAAGAGGGAGGAAAGCAGCCTTCCTTTTCTTAGTAATTACCACATAGCTTGTCCAACCCAACAACCCCACAAAAGGCTGTACACCTAGAAGACCTTGCTTGTGCCAGCCAATTCCTGTCGCCTCCTTGTGATTTTTTTTTTTCCTGTAATATCAGGACACTCCTGAACAACATATTCATTTTGTATCAATGCAGGCCTGCCAGTATAGTGAAGGGATGGACGCCGCTCAAAACCGACTCTGAGTCAGAGATGTAGGATGACCTCAGCCGCCGCTCTAGCCATGCCTACTGATGCGTTTCATCCCGCCCACTGGGGGGGCTTGGTCACAGATCAGGGTGGGACAAGCCGCATCAGAGAGCGTGGCTAGAGCGGCAGCTGAGGACATTCTACATCTCTGACTCGTAGGGTCGGGTTTGAGCGGCGTCCGCCCCTTCACTATACCGGAATTTCTGGAACCACTTTGGGACGCTGCTCCTTCTTTTCCATGCTGGTGGGATGATCTTCTTTCACTTCCAGCTTGGAGCGGCACATAAAAGGTTTCTCCATGGTTTACAATAGAGGCCTGCCGTTGTAATATATTTTTGATTTTAGACCTAAATAAGTTTGTACAATCAAATTGGATAGTGTCTGGTCTCTTAAAGGGCATATGTTGCTGGACTTTTGTTCTTTTCTTCATCAATATAGGTAAATGGGAATACAAAAGCAGGTTGATGCAGTTTAGGATAGTAACTGCAGCAGGTCAGATGCCCCGTCAATAAACTCTCCATATGTAATTTCTGAAGCATTTTAAACTGATCTCAAATAAAAGCAGAATGTAGCTGAAGGAGAGATGCACCATATTCCCAAAAGTATTGGGACGCCTGCCTTTACAAGCATTGACTTTAATGGCATCCCAGTCTTAGTCAGTAGGGATCAATATTGAGTTGGCTCACCCTTTGCAGCTATAACAGCTTCTTGGAAGGCTTTCCACAAGGTTTAGGAGTGTGTCTATGGGAGTGTTTGACCATTCTTCCAGAAGCAATAAAAATGTACAGAGCTTATGGTACAAGGCCACTTAACTGTTATTTCAATCCAAGAAGGAAAGTTTAATAGTTCAATGAAGTGACAAACAATAATAAAATGTATTCAACAGAACAGCTCCAAACCTTGCTTCATATATCATCCGCAAACATTGGAACATTCTAAAACTGGACCCAAAACTTGGCCCATTCTTACCTTCGGATCCTTCTGTTACTTTTAAGTGTGCTCATACATTAAAAAATCTTTTCGCTCCTAGTAAGCTAACAACATGCAAAAAAACAAGACTCCTTTCAGATATATGTTCTTACTTTTGATAATAGAACAGGCATTTTCCAATGTTACAAAAGGGGATGTTTGACCTGTCAGTCCATCCACCATGGACGATCCAGTTTCTTGGACAGTAAGGGGAATGAATTTGTGATGAAACAATTCATCACCTGTTCTTTCAAATTAGTTATTTATGCTCTATGCTGTCCATTTAAACTGTTATATGGTGGTCGCACTAAACGTACATTACATAAACGCGTTGGTGAACATCAACTTATTATAGATGGCAATGACCAGCGTAGTGTTCCACGCCATTTTCTCCATTGCCATAAAAAAAGATTTCAAACTAATGGAGGTTTTGGAGATTGAATGTATCAATGACAGATCTTTTGACTCTGAACAAAAGATTTTCCCTTCTTTGCAGAAGAGAAACTTTGCAGATATTTAAATTGGGAATTATGACACCTGATGGGTTAAACAAGGACCCAAAAGTACATTGTATAATGTGAATTACATTTAGTTACTTACCTGACTGACGTTCTATAAAATACAATATGAGATCTGTTTGATAGGTTCCAATTAGTTTTTCCCATCATATGCTGATGTTCTATAATGAACCTACTTCTCCCTTTCTCAGTCAAGTATGATTTGTTTTATCTTTCAAGTATTTTTTTTCTGAGTATTTTTTTTTCTTTTTAGTCACCATCTGATATGAATAAATAGATCTAATTGTTTATATTATGCACAAATGTCTTTTTCTAGTGTAGAAAGGATAGGTAAAGTTTTTATGCTATATTTATATATTTTCATAGGTTTATATGTTCATTGTCCTTTTGGATAAGTAGTCCTGTTGTGACCTAATTTTTTTTATATTGTACCAATATTTGTAATAGTACTTTTTCTTTGAATTTTATTTAATTTATAGTGACTGATTATAAAATCAGTTTACATGGACATTATTGATAACATGTTAGGTGTATATTACAAACCTTTTAGTGTGGTTAATGCTTTATATTTACATTTCTTAGCACACCTTTTAGCACATCTTAAAATGGAGGGATGTTTTATAGCACTTTATAGCCTTCAGCACTTTAAGTGCATCCTCTTCAAGCTGAAAATGTATATGTGCTTTGCATTACAAGTCCTCCTTAAAATTTGTATACAATGCACTACAAAACACCTGCCTTTACTTAAACACAACATATACTACTGTGTGATATCTATACAATTATAAATATTTAAAATCATCCACTTATGCAAATTATACCGTTTATGCAATCCCTGTAGCTAATCCTTGAAAGAAATTGCTCTTATGGTGTCGTCCACATAAAGTGCTCTTAAAATGATAAATGGGTGCTTCGTTCCTTATGGTTTGTCACTTCACTGAACTATTAAACTTTTCTTCTTGGATTGAAATATCAACAGTTTATTAAGTGGCCTTGTACCATAAGTGCCGTACAGTTTTTTTGATATTGATATCCATTTACACACTACTCCTGATGGTGGTTAGAGCAGCTGTGGAACTGGCCCTTGTTTTTACATATGCTAACTTCATTTACGAAATCAGCGCCCAGAAGTTTGCTATTTATTTCATTCTTCCAGAAGCACATTTGTGAGGTCAGGCACTGATGTTGGACAAGAAGGCCTGGTTCGCAGTCTCCGCTCTAATTCATCCTTGTTCATCTCAGGTTGAGGTCAGGACTCTGTGCAGGCCAGTCAAGTACTTCCATCCTTAACTCCCTCATTCATGTCTTTATGGACCTTGCTTTGTACACTGGTGCGCTGTCAGGTTGGAACAGGAAGGGGCCATCCCCAAAGATGTCCAAGATGTCTTGGTATGCTGAAATTTGTCCAAGATGTCTTGGTATGCTGAAGTTCTAAGAGTTCCCTTCACTGGAACTAAGGGGCCAAGCCCAACCCCTGAAAAACAACCCCACACCATAATCCCCCCTCCAGTAAACTTTACACTTGGCACAATGCAGTCAGGCAACTACCGTTCTCCTGGCAACCACCAGGCACATCTTTCACTTTGTCAGAGAAGCGTGATTGGTCACTCTAGAGAACACGTCTCCACTGCTCTAGAGTCCAGTGGCGGCGTACTTTACATCACTGCATCCGACGCTTTGCATTGCACTTGGTGATGTAAGGCTTGGATGCAGCTGCTCGACCATGGAAACCCATTCCATGAAGCTCTCTATGCACTGATGTGCTAATCTGAAGGCCACATAAAGTTTGGAGGTCTTTAGCTATTGGCTCTGCAGGCAGTTGGCAACTTCTGTGCACTGTGCTCTTCAGCTTGTGTTGACCCTGCTGTCATTTTACGACCCTGTTGCTGTTGTTTCCGTTTGCTTCCACTTTATGATACCAATAACAGTCGACCGTGGAATATTTAGTAGCAAGGACATTTCACAGATGGACTTGAATTCCCTGAGCTCCTGAGAGCGACCCATTCTTTCACAAATGTTTGTAGAAGCAGTCTGCATGCCTAGGTGCTTGATGTTGTACACCTGTGGCCATGGAGGTGATTGGAACACCAGTGATTTGGAGGGATGTCCCAATACTTTTGGCCATATAGTGTTCAAGCCCAAGTGTGACACATGTCAAAGCAGAAGCCAGTTTAGATTACAATAAATAGTCAGGATTTTACTGCTGGGTGGATTGACAGTTGGGCAGGGAATGGTGGAGAGATTACATTTTAGGAGATAAGAAAATGCTTCACTTTCTAGTTATTTATTTATATCCTAAATTTTTATATTGCCATATTCTGCAACACTTACAGACTGTTCCTGATCAACGGCATTCCCTGGTCCAGTGGAGTTTCCAAACTAATGTTCCTACTTTATGTAGAAACATTCCAACCTATAGGTAGAAAGCGATTCGCCTATCAGTATATTTTAGTATTGTCAAAGAAAACTAGAATTAATGCAGTGGTGTATGGGCAGAATATAACCACTTCAAGCATTTAGGCTAGGTTCAAACTAGAATGCGGTGCGGGAAATCCGCGTTTTATGCACGTTTTCCCACACCATATTCAAACTGCACTTTAGTTGTGATCTACAACGGTTGTTAAAGTTAATGACACCCTAAATGCAGTGCATTTGCCTGCACTGCGATGCATGGTATAAATGTACCATGCAATCTGCAATGCAGTGCGATTTGAGTCCATTCAAATTGAATGGGCTGAAATCACATCACCTGTGCGATTCAGGACTCGTGCACACTGGATGTTTTTACAGCTGCTTCTAGGGGCATCTGGAGTTTTTTTTGGTTCTGCCCCTAAGCTCCTTTTATATGTTAGCCTATGTGTCCATGCACACATTAACTTCTAAAGGAAGGACAAAAAACACCAATGCCAGTGCATCCAGAAAAAACGCTTGACGCTTCCAAACACGCATTAACACTAGCCGTGTTTAGAACTTGAGTAATAAATATTTCAATAGCCAGAAAAAATGATTGCTTTATTCTGGCCAATGAAATGAATTAACGCCCAAACGTTTGATGTGGCTACATTCGCCTAAATGCTTTACACACTTTTACAAGCATCAGGCATTTTTTCTGCCAAAACGCTGCTGCCAGGAGGAAAGGCTTTATAGTATGAACTAGGGCTTGGTTCTACTGGCATGATCAGAATCCAGAACCTCAGTGCTGTAAGACATCAGGACTAACTAATACACCTCCATTCCCCCAGTCAGGTGTGCCTTCTCACAGATCTCCTTTTTTTTCTTTTACAGAAGGGCTACCGGAAGGAGGATTTCCTTAGCTAATGATGCAGCGCCCACTTACGCCAATCTCCGCGCCTCCTCAGAAGATCAGCAAGAAAGCACTGACCAATGGACTACTTTCTTAGCCCTTCCTACTCTCTCTCCTGTGTACACCTAAGCACTCTTGATATGGCACAGCAGAGACTGAGGGGTACAGTTTATATAGCTAGGTAGAATATCGAATAGAGTTACGCATGCGTGCGACTATTTTGTAAGAAAAGAAGAAAAATAAATAAAATGAGTCTATTGGATTGTATGTGAACAGGGGTGAATGTGCGTGTCTGGGTTTGTAGAGCTAATGCAAATACATGTACTATAAAAGGAGCGATACCCTGTACTTTTCTACTACCTATTGTTAGACCTTAATACCCAGCAGGCTGTACTGGCCAGTTGCGGCGGTAGTGATTTTAACTCTTTAGATATGCTGATTGGAAGTAGTATGGGTCTGGTATATTTACAGCAGTTTATTTGATCCTTTTGACAAATAGATGTCACTTTTACAAAAGAACCATGCAATGTCCAAGGGCCAAACTGTATTCTGTGTAGAAAATTTTATAAAAATATTGGGGTTAGGGCAGTACATCCTTGATGAGTGCATGTGTATGTGTGTTGCTATGTACAGATTGGTCAACTGCAGATGGATTTTATTTGGTGTGATGGTCCCTTTAGTCCCATATTTTTTTTTTTTTCTTAACGAAAAGACAAATGTTTTCAATGGCTGTAAGCAGAGGGATCACCTTCTTGGAGAGCACAACATGTCTCTATTCACTTACCACAAGTGGTGCGTTAATGGGTCCCATTTATTGTACAAATTGGGCTATATAGGCTCACCCTTGACACTTTTATATAGATATGATGCAAAGAGGAAAAAAATAAGTTATAGCAAATTATCAAAATTGGTCCAAAACACAATAATGAACTTTAAAAAGCCTTATTTCAGTGTTGGTAGAATATAGAACACAATACTCATTATGGCATTCGGCTTTCTTAAGGTAAAACGCCACTAAAAAGCGTAGTATTCCGCAGTAATGGAATATCTAGTTGCTACGGATTACTGAACTTTGCATGTCACCCTAACACTGCCTTACTAAATAAGCCTGTATACATCCATCACTATGCAGATTTGGGTTTTCAATCTCAGGGGAACATTCCTGTTTGTGCGCTTATGTCTTTAGCTGACCTGCTGAAATGTGCCTTAGCCCTTTCGCGGGCTCTTGTGAATTATAGCACAGTGTTTTCGGTACTTAATAAACAAAACAAATGTTGAATTCAGAAGTTGGCGTCTTGTGTTCTATCTCAGGGATGAAAGGGTTAAGTGTATGTAAGCAGAGGGATCACCTTCTTGGACAGCACTACATGTCTCTATTCACTTATCACAAGTGGTGCGTTAATAGGTCCCATTTATTGTACAGATTGGGCTATATAAGGTCACCCTTGACCCTTTTATATAGATATGATGCAAAGAGGAAAAAAAAAATAAGTTATAGCAAATTATCAAAATTGGTCCAAAACACAATAATGAACTTTAAAAAGCCTTCTTTCAGTGTTGGTAGATTACAGAAAACAATACTCCTTGCATTATGGCATTCGGCTTTCTTAGTAAGGCAAAACGCCATTAAAAAGCGTAGTATTCCGCAGTAATGAAATATCTGGTCGCTACAGATTACTGAACTTTGCATATCACCTTAACACTGCCTTACTAAATAAGCCTGTATACATCCATCACTATGCAGATTTGGGTTTTTAATCTCAGGGGAACATTCCTGTTTGTACTCTTATGTCCTTAGCTGACCTGCTCAAATGTGCCTTAGCCCTTTCGCGGGCTCTTGTGAATTATAGCACAGTGTTTTTGGTACTTAATAAATAAAAAAATGTTCAATTCAGAAGTTGGTGTCTTGTGTTCCATCTCAGGGATGAAAGGGTTAAGTGTGGGAACTCTACATAGGAGCAGTCCCTTGCATTCCTGGGCGTAGGTGGAATCTTTTTGGCTTTGCTAGGGCTTGTTCTACACTAGATCCCCAGGGGGTGAAGAGTGCGTCAGCGACACGTATTTACAGTACCGTTCTGTTACATAAACAGACGTATATGCAATAAACGGAAATATAATTTGACTGTGTGCCCTTTTCTGCCATCCTCTGGTGAAAGACAGACAGATTTTGATTTTGGCAATAAAAGAGGTTCAAGCATCAAGAAAAAGGATAGCAACAAGTGTAAAGGAGTACACCCAACCAGGGGTGGACTGACAACTCATGGGGCCCCCGGGCAATAGGGGGTCATGGGGCCCCTGTGTCCTTGCCCAAACTCAAAAAAGGTACCAGGGGCATCTCATGGGGCCCCCTACTGACTCGGGCCCTCGGGCAGTGCCCGAGTTTCCAAATGGTCAGTCCGCCCTTGCACCCAACCCTTACTATAGTATACACTGGGCTACTGTATGTACTGTATTCTTGGGACTGCTTTAGCAGTTATAATAGTAATACACCATACTTTTGGGTAAGCTGATATAATGTCTGGGAAAGCCAACAAGTGAAACCAGGGTTGAGATTGTTCTCTTGATGATGTCTTTGTAATTAAAATGTATTAATCTACTCACATCAGGTTAACTGACACACACAGATCTATACTGTTGGTCACTTTTCATGCATCTCTGGAGTTGCTGGGGGATGACAGTCTAAGTGTGCCAATAGAGGAGTCTGCAGGCAGAGAGATCAAATGACCAAAGTGGTCAGGCTAGATGGAGATGCACATGAACAGTGACTCTTCTTCAAGATTGAACGTGTTCCATGATTTCTAATTGGGACTTGTATTTGGATCTAATCTCACATTATGTGGTGTGAGTTATAAATGAAAGGTAAACGCTCATAATATAGGGGCCTCAAGTGTGACCCTCAACATCACCAAAGAACCACACAAAATTTGGTGTCAGAGACTGCAGACATACAACAGGATACAGTCAAAGGCAAGCGCTGGTCAGAGACTATGGACAGATTGCAACGGATGGTCAGAGACTGTAGTTATGATACAAGGGATGGTCAAAGACTGTGGGTATAACACAAGGGATGGTCAGACACTGGGTGTATAATACAAGGGATGTTTAGAGACTGCAACCAGGATACAATAAATGGTCAGAGACCGTGGATATAATGCAAGAAATGGTCAGAGAATGTGGACACACTACAGCAGATGGTCATAATACAGACATGATACAAGAGTGTCAAAGACTGGAAACCTATTACTGCTAGCAATTCCTGCTATAACAGGGATATAACAATATAGAAATGCAGACTTGTGTTTGCAGGAGCCTCGACGGCTGCATAATAGGTGCCAAAGAGCCACAGGTTGGGCACCAGGGGTATAGAAGATACTCCCAAGATGGTAAGGATAATTAAGATTCAGTTTATTTACTGCATTAAAATAGTGCTATAGAGAAAGGGACTGTTATAACTCCTGTCAGGTTTTTTTTAGCCATATGTGGCCCATTTGCCCATTGGGAAGATTTAACTTCCTGTCCCATAGACAAAACATCAAGTAGTAGCGAATTCCTGAAAATTAAGAGGATTCCTTGAGGACCCCCCAGAACTAGTGTCCCCTCTGATTTCCCCTCTGTATTGCTATCCCTGCAGAAGCTGCTGGTTGATTTGGGTCCTCTGCTCCTGTTCCAGCCCTGTTTGAGGCCCCAACCTTGCTGACACCCTCATATATATTTTTTTACGGTTTAATGAGCACACAAGATTTGGACTCACAACTCTATGGAATTTAACAAGCTGTATTGGCAAGTTAATGCTATCCAACATGAAGCAAAGTAATAGGAACACAACCAGATCCACAGTATTTCTTGCAGTCATTTGAAGTTCTAGCACATACTGTAACCTAAACTATAGCTCTCCTCATAAAGGAGCAGCATCAAGTGACACAAATGGGTAACAAACCCAGACATTGGTTAGGTCACCTGGGAGCTCCACAATGAGGGACAAAGCCTAGGCCTGTGGTAATTGAATCAATAGCAGCTTTGGATCTGTCTTCAGGATAAAGTAATCTGAGTACAGTCCCTAGCATTACTCTTCTGCCGGCTTGTTGGGGCCTTGAAGATGTTGGCGCGCATCAATGAGGTGTGTCTGTGGTGTGAGTGGCTGCAATCCTGCACCCAGTAGGTCGTACTAAAAGATGTAAGGGATCTTTTAAGGCACATCTTCAGTAGCTGAATGAAACAAACGGAAGAATGGCCAGGATGGGCCTAGATCAGCAGCAGCAAAACACTAGGACAGTTGTGTGTAGCAGTTTGAAAATACAGACTTCTTGCAAGTGAACAATAGAAACCGTATCACTATTCCAGCTTAACTGTGGGTATGCAACTTTCTCACCGCTCTCCCTTGGGACTTTCTTCAGTGGCTAGCCAAGATGTTGGAAGGAACCCCCTTTTGATGCACTTTATTTGAATGGTAGGAAAAATAATGAAGGGACATCTTCCTTGCTCCTGCAGCAGACCTGGGCAGCAGCGACTTGGATCACTGGTTGGCGATTCACACTACCACTGGGCAGCCGACTGTGCAGGCTTCGTCTACATTAGTTCAGCAGTCTGTGTCAGGATACTGCAGCGCTCTGCATGGAACTGCCCCGCCCCCTCCTTCTTCCATGGTGAATCATGAACAGCTGCTCTCACTTTACAGTAGTTCTCCAGTTGGCGGCTATCTCCAAACCCCCCTTGGCTTCCCGGGCTTTTTCCTTATTTTTTATACAAACCAAAATGTGGGATTTTCTTTTACTTTCACTTTCAATGATAATGATTAACAGGACAAATATTCAATCTCATTAACATGGGAAGTCGTAGCAATAAAAACCTGACAGATATTCTAATCCATTTCCACTCTGTCCAAAACTAAATAAAAAAAGTTTTGCTTTTAGTTATACTTTAACCCCTTTACGCCGGCTGCACACAAATGTGCAGCCTCCCGGCGTCTGGGCCTGGACGTTGAGCGGCCGCACATTTGCGTTCAGGTAAGAAAAAACATATGTGCTAAGAGCGCGCGCCCTGCGTGCTCCCAGCACACATGTCTGTTACTCACGGAAAGGTCCCGGTCTGCTCTTTCGATCGGGACCTTTCCCGATCATGTGACAACGCGTCACGGCGGTCACATGATCCCTAAACCATGCCCCGCCTGCCCCAGCTTCTGAAACTCTTAAAGGGCCGGGAGGCGCCGGCGGGAAGGGGTTAATCTGAACTAAAGGCAAAAGTGCAACTCCAGATAATAAAATTCTTTGTCAGGTAAAATCCTTTACCAAGTAGTCAAAATGTGGTATAGTTTTGGTCACTAGATGGAGCTGAAGATACAGGAATTAATCTCTTACAAAAGTTATGGTCTCATTTCGTTCATCGTGCATGAATGATTCTGACATTCATATAACAAATGTGTTCAAAATAGACCACATACTGTGCCTACAGTTGGTTTCCAGCAAAATTAATCTGATCAGAGGAAAGTAGGGAATTCGATATGACTTTGTGCATCGAACAATCTTTTCACTCTTCTGATTATGTATTTGATTGGACAGTACATCTATGAACACTACAATTCTATAAGAAATCATTCTGTGTATGGCCACTATTGAGATGACCATACACGATACAATGTGATTGTACAATTTCCTTTAGATCTATCAAAAGCTATGTAGTAAGAGGACCTTGCCTGGTTTGATACTGTGTTCAAGAACATTGTCCCTGAGCTGACTGAGCCCTAAACACCTCTACCACTTGGTAGAGTGCTCATCCCTGTTCAGCCGCAGCCTGCCATAGACGTTTAAAGGATGCCTGCTGCAGAGCTAGATGCTGCATCTGTCCCTCGCGGGTGCACTAATACACTGGGATACACTGCAGCTTAACGGCCCCATGTGCAAGGACCTTTAGAAAGATTGTATAGCACCCTCCTAGGCAGCTAGGGGGAGTAAGAGCCTGATTGTTAGCTAGGAAAGATGAGTAGCAGCCTGGGTGTGATAGCTAGCAGGGGTCAAACTTTGGTCAGAGCTGAGAGGTGCTACAGACCAGCCCTCTGGAATTTCCCCCTGCCCTAGAACTTTGGAGAAAGGTCTAGAAGCAGTGGGTGGATCTGAGGAGTGAGGAGTTCACTTTGAGGGGAGTCTGGCCAATCCCCAGCAGGAGGCAAACCTTAAAAGTGATTGAGCCTGCTCAGCTACAGGGAGGGTTTGGGTGGAAGACAGAGAGGAAGATATGAGGCTGAAGGCAGAAGCCTGGGAGTGGGCCCAGATGGAGAGAGGAGCTCACTTAGAGGCAGTCGAGCTGGGAAGCTGGAAAACTTGGGACTGGCCCCCTGAGATAGGACCACCTGTGTGGCAGGGAAGGAACGGCCCAGCTAGAAGGCCTAGTAGCAGCCACCAACCAGCCACAAAGGAGAAGGACTGAGTGAGCAGACCTGCACCCCCTGGGCCAGATAGGGGAAGGAGCAGTCTGGTGGGAAACCAGATTTGCCACCTACTGGACTGTCTAATCTTTTAAAGTGACAGGCACCGGATCCCCTGCTCAAGGATACTTTCAGATAGCTGGATAAAGGAAGAACAGTCTATCTAGGGTCTGGGGTGATACACTAGGAGACGCTGGCTAGCTCTCCAACAGAGACTGTGTTGCAGTGCAGGCTTGTAAATCGTTCCAGGAAGTTGTCCTCTGTTCTTTGGTTTCATTGGGCATCCTGTACACCCCTAACCCTATCCCAGTTCAAATCCCCCCTAATAAAATCACAAAAACAAAGCTCAAGGACTGATCTCTGACTCCTGGATGCAAGTCTGAGTGAAAACGCGTGTTGCCTGGCTGTGCAACGCCTAAGGGGGTAGTACTACAATTGTTTAGGTTTGTCTTCATATTACAAGGTTTTGGTTAAGCTAAAAGAGACTGTACAATGACATTAAAAAATGTGTAGCCAGTTACAACCTGGGAGGGTGAACAAAAGAAAGTTATCGGTTCCCCTGACTAAATCTGGGTATATACACCTAGAATGAAAATAATCCAATAGATTCCCCTATCCATACTACACAGTGCAGATGGAGGAATCTCCCGCTATGTTTAGCTGGCGCCTGTCAAATTTTCAGAACATTTTAATTGGATACAGCCACTGTTTAGATGGCAATTTTGCACCAGGCTCCTTCAAATTTTCAATCGAAAGATGTCAGGCAGGAGGGAACCGATAGGATCAACGACAGAGTAAATGTGATCCAGGTAAATTTGACTCAGGACTGAATCATGAAATACTATACTCAGACTATATGCTCCTTTACTAATAGGTTACTCATTACATGTCTGGAACAACTATTGCTTTTATCCTTTGTACTGGAGTCTTTCCTCCACCTACACACTTTTTTTTTTCACTGGATTTAAAATGGGTTTTCCTTTCTGTACAATATATCGTGAATTCTTTTTTACTGATATGTCACTAGAAAATAATGTTTTATGATGTAGATAGGGGTTGCTATAGTTATGGAGAAATACAGATAGCATTTTCCATATGTCATATAGGTCCTCAGGCTATAGGACACACTACAGGTAGAAAGTCATTCTAATAGAAAGCCATGCAATATGGGTGGGGAAGAAACTAATGCAGTACAATCTGTACTCTATTACTTTCATTAGAGGGCAGGTGCAACATCAGGGGTCCCCCCTAATGTCTCATTAAAGAGAACCTGTCACCAAACAAAGAAAGGAAAACAAATTTTAAATATTTGAAATGTCACCAAAGCACTTCTGCTGGATTGTTTCCATGTACCCTAATAACTTTTAATTCCCCCCCCCCCCCCATCACCACGTGCTTTTGTAGTTTTTTAGGGGCTCCTTATGCCCATCAGTGAACCCATAACATGGCTAGGTGCCACCAAGTAGAAGGGAAGGAAATCCATGAATGTCTGTTTGCTTATCTCCTTGTCCTGTTAAAGTGGTTGTAATTTTTTTGTAGTTAAAATATCAAACATTCTATACTTACCTTCTCTGTGCAATGGAACCTCCTCTTTTGGGGTCCCCCACTGGTATATATATACCACCCTGCATCCACCCACTTCTAATGGTGGGCACATATAAAATGTTGAAAAAAAAAAAGTACCTAACATTCCTCTATTCACATTGATCGATGTGAATGAAGAAATCTCTGCCGAAAAAAAATTTAAAAACATATGCTGAAGCATAGGGGCCATCTACCCACTGGCCACCCCAGGTCCCAATGCTTGGGCATATATGCTCTTTTTTAACTGCGGATGAAAAATCTCATCAATCAGCACTGCATACACTTACGTATATTCTGAGAGCAAGACCCAGTTGCTGTTAGAATAAACAGATCGGTGCTGCAGCTGCATGGTGTTCCTGCAAGAAAACATAAACCATTAACAATAAAACAGTGACAATAAAACAGTAACTCAAAAAAACAACTTTTTTATTGAAATATGTGCAAAAATAATTATAAAATATATATGCCGAAGCATAGCGGCCATCCACCCACTAGCAACCCCAGGTCCCCATGCTTAGACATATATGCTCTTTTTTGAATCTCATCCAACAGAGCTGCACACACTTACTTACAGTGGGGCAAAAAAGTATTTAGTCAGCCACCAATTGTGCAAGTTCTCCCACTTAAAAAGATGAGAGAGGCCTGTAATTGGCATCATAGGTAGACCTCAACTATGAGAGACAAAAGGAGGTTCCATTTTCTAATTATTGCTCCCACAGTTTATTTGTTCACACCAAGCTGCTTGCCTATTGCAGATTAAGTCTTCCCAGCCTGGTGCAGGTCTACAATTTTGTTTATAGTGTCCTTCGACAGCTCTTTGGTCTTCACCATAGTGGAGTTTGGAGTGTGACTGTTCGAGGTTGTGGACAGGTGTCTTTTATACTGATAACAAGTTCAAACAGGTGCCATTGATACAGGTAATGAGTGCAGGACAGAGGAGCCTCTTAAAGAAGAAGGTACAGGTCTGTGAGAGCCAGAAATCATGCTTGTTTGTAGGTGACCAAATACTTATTTTCCATCATAATTTGCAAATAAATTCTTTCCAATTCAGCCAATGTGATCGTCTGGATTTTTTATCTCATTTTGTCTCTCATAGTTGAGGTATACCTATGATGCCAATTACAGGCCTCTCTCATCTTTTTAAGTGGGAGAACTTGCACAATTGGTGGCTGACTAAATACTTGTTTGCCCCACTGTATGTATATTCTGACAGCAAGTCCCTGTTGCTGTCAGAATAAGCAGATTGGTGGTGCAGCTGATTGGTGTTCCTGCAAAAAAAACCCAGCAACGGGTAACATTAAAACAGTGACGATAAAACAGTAACTCAATAAAACAACTTTTTTATTGAATCTGTGCCAACAATATTATAAAATATATATGCCAAAGCATAGGGGCCATCCACCTCACCTACTGGCCACCCCAGGCCCCCATGCTTGGGCACATATGCTCTTTTTAAACTGCGGATGAAAAGTCTCATCCATCAGCACTGCAAACAGTTATGTATATTTTGAGAGCAAGACCCTGTTTCTGTCATAATAAACATGTCAGTGCTGCAGCTGATTGGCGTTCCTGCAAAGAAAACGACAACGGTTAACAATAAAACACAGTAACAATATACCATTAACTCATCTCCTGCACTATGTCTGCAGTCTCTGGTCATCTCCTGTACCATGTCCGCAGTCTCAGGTTCCTGGTCATCTCCTGTACTATGTCTGCAGTCTCTGGTCATCTCCTGCACTATGTCTGTAGTCTGGTCATCTCCTGTATTATGTCCGCAGTCTCTGGTCATTTCCTGTACTATGTCCGCAGTCTCTGGTCATCTCCTGTACTATATCCGCAGTCTCTGGTCATCTCCTGTACTATGTCTGCAGTCTCTGGTCATCTCCTGTACTATATCCGCAGTCTCTGGTCATCTCCTGTACTATGTCTGCAGTCTCTGGTCATCTCCTTTACTATGTCTGCAGTCTCTGGTCATCTCCTGTACTATGTCCACAGTCTCTGGTCATCTCCTGTACTATGTCCACAGTCTCTGGTCATCTCCTGTACTATGTCCGCAGTCTCAGGTTCCTGGTCATCTCCTGTACTATGTTTGCAGTCTCTGGTCATCTCCTGTGCTATGTCTGCAGTCTCTGGTCATCTCTTGTACTATGTCCGCAGTCTCTGGTCATTCCTGTACTATGTCCGCAGTCTCTGGTCATTCCTGTACTATGTCCGCAGTCTCTGGTCATCTCCTGTGCTATGTCTGCAGTCTCTGGTCATCTACTGTACTATGTCCACAGTCTCTGGTCATCTCCTGTACTATGTTTGAAGTCCATTCGTTCAGAATATTTTTTTTTGCTGTTTTCCTCCTCTAAAATCTAGGTGCGTCTTATGGTCAGGTGCGTCTTATGGAGTGAAAAATACGGTATGTTTCAAGGCAGTTATAATAGACTTTTTAGGTGACTGATATTACAGTATAAATTATTACCAGAAAACCGCTAAAATGTTTAATAATATAATAATAATAATAACATAAACAATACTAGTATTTTTTGTTTTTCAAAGAATCAACCACTATAACTACCATAATCCTAAAAAAGCCAAAACTATTTCTTATTATTATTATTATTATTAGTAGTAGTAGTAGTAGTAGTAGTATAAACAATACCAGTGTAATATAATATTTTTTTGTTTTTCAAAGTATTAAGTACTAGAACTACTACAATCATAAAACTGCTAAAAATATATAATATTAATAATATAATAATAATAAGAATACATTTTTAAAAAACATTTCAAAGCATTACATACTATAACTACTACAATCATAAAATGGCTAAGAATATATAATCATTTTTTTTTTGTTTTTTAATTTTTTTTTTCAAAACATTACGTACTATACCATCTACATTCATAAAACGGCTAAGAATATATAATAATAATAAAAAATGTTTAGTTTTTTTCAAACCAATAAATACTATAACTACTACAAGCATGGCTAAAACAGGTAAACATATGTAATTATAATATTAATAGTAATATATAACTTGAAAAAAAAAGTATTATATACACAGTAACAGTTCTCATTTACATTACCAACTCAACTGATGTCATCCAGGCATTTGAAGAAAGATGTTAAGGAATACAATATAATACAAGCCTAGAGCACCATCATCATCAATTACATACCCAAGCTGAATGTCTTCAATCACAACTTGGTATACGTCCTCGGGGATGAGTGCCTGGTCGTCTTGCTGGTTGGGAATTGCATCCCGGCAGATTGGACAGGTATAACAAAATACAATTGTATAAAATAAGATGGTAAAAAATAAAATAACAAAGAAAAACTACTGACACCAGTGACAGAACCACTAGGGTCGCATAGGTTGCACTTGCGACCAGACCCTGGCGTTCTGCCATCATGAGGGGGCCCACTGCGGGACTATAATAAAGGGCCCTGTGACAGGAGTAAAGGGCCCCAGGATCAGTGGGAAGGGCCCCAGCTGGGGATCAGGGGGGTCCCTTCATGGTTTCTTGCACCAGAATGCTATGGGTTCTAGCTAGGCTTCTGATTGAGATGCAGCAAAAAGCGTCACAGTGCGGAGGATGGGTCTCAGCGGCCATCTGAAGAAGCCCTTATATTAGTGGTTAAAACTAAGCAGTGCAAACATCTGTAGAATCGGTGAAAATATAAATAGTAATAGTTAAATATGCATATTTTTATACAGATTACTGAATCTGGAGATAAAAGATGAATAGTTACAGAAGAAGGCAATATGGAGACATCTTTCAGAGATTAGAAAAAAAGTCCTAGAGTTGTAAAATGTGAAATGTCCTTGTGTTTCTACAGTATGGTCCTGAAAACATGAACAAAGGTGAAATGCAAATGTTTGCTTCACAATAGCTTAAAGCGCTATCTTGTGGTTATATAGAGTATTACATCTTCTGACATTTTAAGAAAAGTTCAAGATTAAATCAACATAAAAGTCAAATAAGGCTTCATGCACATGGCTGTACAGCATGCAGAACCTATGTAATGAGATTCCTGGAAGCCGCTGCCACCGCATACATAATGATCATTGAGATGCATTTGAAGAGGTGGTTGGATGCAGTTGCACTCTGAAGGCTACATAAAGGGAGGCAAGCGCAAATACGTATGCTCCAAAAACAGATAGTGTGTGTCCAGAGCATACAGATGTGCTCAAAGGTTTGCATACCCTGGCAGAAATTGTGAAATTTTGTCATTGAAATTGAAAATATGACTGATCATGCCAAAAAATGCTCTTTTATTGAAGGATGATGATCATATGAAGCCATTTATTATCACATAGTTGTTTGGTTCCTTTTTAAATCATAATGATAACAGAAATCACTCAAATGGCCATAATCAAAAGTTTACATACCCTGGAATGTTTGGCCTTGGTACAGACACACAAGGTGACACACACGGGCTAAAATGCCAATTAGAGGTCAATGTCCCACATCCGTGGCTTTCTAAATTGCAATTAGTGTCAGTGTATAAATAGTGAATGAGTTTTTTAGCTCTTACGTGGAAGCACTGACTAGGCTAGATACTGAGCCATGGGGATCAGAAAAGAACGGTCAAAAGTCCTGCGTAACAAGGTAATAGAATGCGCACCCTGAAAACCCTCCTCTTCAGGGATGCCTACCCCAACCTCACCTAACACCTGACCTCACCTAACAACCTCCTCCACTCCTCCCACCACTCCATCCCCCACAGCCATCTCCTCCAGTATCACCTTCCCCTCCCTCCTAGATTGTAAGCTCGAAAGACCACGAACCCCTCGTGTACTGTCTTGTCTCATGTTCTGTCCCCCTTGCTACTGTACAGTGCTGAGCATACCCTTTGGCGCTATATAAATACTGTATAATAATAATAATAATAAAAAAGATGGAACACATACAGTTGTGGCCAAAATTATTCAACCCCCACTGAAATTGAGTGTTTTGGCCAGTTTGACATTGCTTTTGATCATTCAGTCATCTTGCTTACATTTACATTAAAGAGGCACTTGTAGGTCAGACAAATATAACATAACAGTTATAATGAAATAACCACAAATGTCTTTTCTGTGCTCACAGCATTATCAGTTTTATTCAACCCCCAAGTGACATTCAATCTTAGTACTTAGTACAGCATCCTTTTACAGTTATAACAGCTTTTAAACGTGAAGCATAGCTTGACACAAGTGTCTTGCAGCGATCTACGGGTATCTTCGCCCATTCTTCATGGGCAAAGGCCTCCAGTTCAGTCACATTCTTAGGCTTGCGCACTGCAACTGCTTTCTTTAAGTCCCACCAGAGGTTCTCAATCGGATTTAAGTCTGGTGACTGCGATGGCCACTCCAAAATGTTCCAGCCTTTCCTCTGCAACCATGCTCTAGTGGACTTGGAGGTATGCTTGGGATCATTGTCCTGTTGAAAGGTCCAACGTCTCCCAAGCCTCAGGTGTGTGACGGACTGCATCACGTTTCCATCCAATATCTCCTGGTACTGAAGAGAATTCATGGTACCTTGCACACGCTGAAGCTTCCCTGTACCTGCAGAAGCAAAACAGCCCCAAAGCATGATTGACCCTCCACCATGCTTCACAGTAGGCAAGGTGTTCTTTTCATCATAGGCCTTGTTCTTCCTCCTCCAAACATAGCGTTGATCCATGGGCCCAAACAGTTCTAATTTTGTTTCATCAGTCCACAGAACACTATCCCACAACTTTTGTGGTTTGTCCACATGGCTTTTGGCATACTGCAGTCGACTCTTCTTATTCTTTGGAGACAGCAAGGGGGTACGCCTGGGAGTTCTGGCACGGAGGCCTTCATTACGCAGTGTGCGTCTTATTGTCTGGGCTGAAACTTCTGTACCCACATCTGACAAATCTTTTCTCAGTTCCTCAGCAGTCACACGGGGACTTCTCTCCACTCTACGCTTCAGGTAGCGCACAGCAGTCGAAGTCAGCATCTTCTTTCTGCCACGACCAGGTAGCGTTTCAACAGTGCCCTTTGCCTTGAATTTGCGAATGATGCTTCCTAAGGTGTCTCTTGGTATGTTTAACATCTTTGCAATCTTCTTATAGCCATTGCCCTTCCTGTGAAGAGAAATCACCTCTTCTCTTGTCTTCCTGGACCATTCTCTTGCCTTCACCATGTTTGTAACCACACCAGTAAATGTCTAGAAGGAGCTGAGTATCACAGTCATTTTAAAGCTGCCTAATTGGTGCTTATTATGCTTGATTGCTGCTCGGTGACATCCACAGGTGTTTTCAATACCTGATGGAAAGCACCTGTATGAACCTCTGTTCTTCAGAGTGGTAGTCTTTAAGGGGTTGAATAATTGTGGCAATGAAGAAACCACATAAGAACCATTTACTACTGTATTACATAAACAATTGATGTCATTTTAGTTGCATTTGGGTAGTTACAACGTCCTTGTAGGATTTGATTCTGAATACAATTCCAAATGTACACTATAGTCCCTAAACCCCTTTACAGCATTGGGGGTTGAATAATTTTGGCCACAACTGTATATCTGACACATATGTTGGGGGTTATTATTTCACTAACTGACACCAATGTTGGGGGTTGTTATTGCATCTACTGACACCAATGTTGGGAGTTACTATTGCATTCACTGACACCACTGATGGGCTTTTTTTTACTGCATCCACTGATGCCAATGCTGGGGGTTATTATTACAACCACTGACACCAATTCTGGGGGTCAATATTGTGTCCACTAACACTAATGCTGGGAGTTATTATTGCGTTTGCTGACCCCAATGTTGCGGGTTATTATTGCGTCCACTGATAGGAGATGAAAATAATTGTCAAAAGACCTGCGTAACAAGGTAATGGAACTTTATAAAGATGGAAAAGGATATAAATAGATATCAAAAGCCTTGAATATGCCATTCAGTACTGTTCAATAATTTTTATTAGGAAGCGGAAAGTTTGGGGAGTTTTTGCTGCCAAGCCAAGGTCATGTAGAAAAAGAAAGATGGCAGCCACAATTGCTGGAAAAATTGTTTGGGATACAAAGAAAAACCCACAAAGTTGCCATTGTTTATTGTGCCGATGCCAATGCCACTAAAAGCCCAGTAAGGCATGGCAAGGTGTTGTAACCGGGCTTTTTTGTGGCATTGGCACAGTAAAGGGATCTTTCTGGCAACACGACCATGCAGCTAATTTTTGTTCAAGTATTGTCATATTGTGCCCTTTAAAAAAAAAAAATACACACTGTATTTTTCCAGAGCAGCCCATCACCCATTAGGGAGGCACCAGAAATCTCACTGTGGTAAGAAAGGTTGAGCAGACCCTGTCCTGGTCAGAACGTTACAGCCTTGTCTGCCCTTTACATCTAGGTGTGGACATTTGGCAGGCAGACTTCAGGTCCTTTCACAAGGGGTGGACTCGTTTAGTGTATCTGCATGATCAGCGGGGGGATCTCACATGTCCGTTTACTCCAAAGAGGAGAATGGAGGTTCTGATCAGGTCCACCTGAAAAACAGGCAGGTGAACCCGATCAGAACATCCATGTGAAAGGGGCCTTCCTCAGTTGACAGTGGCTGGAGCTGGGGGAAAGATCTCTACACACACAGGTGTTCCAGGACCTGCGTCTCAGGTGGGAGACATTGGAACCACTGAACACCTGGCCTCCAGGTTCAACAGCAAACTGTACAGATTGGTCTCCAGGTACAGGGATCCTCTAGCAAAAAGCAGTTCATGCTCTGGTGACTACGTGGGATCAGCATGCCTTTCCTCTTTTGAAACACCTACCTTGTCTACTTCCTTGGAAGGTCATTGCAGTGATCCTCAAAGCTCTGGACTGGCCCAGGTAGATGTGGCACTCCAACCTGCTCCATGGGCTGTTCAGATAGTCCAGCTCTTCTGTCTCAAGGATGGATTTACCACCCTGCTTCACAGGCTGGCTGTAATAGCATGGCATGGCAACCGTGTGCTGAATTACGCTGCAGTGTGTTGCATGCAAATAATTCGCACCACAATGCAGTAAAAATCATAAAATATATTATAATACATGCAATAATAACCACAGTGCAGTGGTGTGAAGGAGCCTTATGTAACGCCCTTGCTAATGTTGCCTACAGTACATCCCTCTGTGCATTGGAGCCTTGCAGACTGCATTTAAACCCCAACTCCAACTGCAACCTTTTCATTCCATTTGGACAGAGCTTCTATCTGTTTTTATTGCTATCTGGCTTCAATGCTTTCTAATTTGCTGAGCTAGAACAGAAATATATCAAATGAAGCCATATAATTTGACCTTTGTGTTAGCTTGAGGTCTGTTTCAGGTCTGGAGCCAGTGGATCAGCATGACAGTCAGGGAACTAGCATTTTTAAAGGGTGAGGTCAGCAACAGCAGATGGCACTTTATTTATCTCAGCACAGATTTCTTTAACCATTTCAAGTCTGGACACTTTTACCCCCTTCCTGTCCAGGCCAATTTTCAGCTTTCAGCGCTATCCCACTTTGAATGACAATTGCGCAGTCATGCAACACTGTGCCCATATTAATTTTTTAGCATTTTTTTGAGACAGATAAAACTTTATTTTGGTGGTATTTATTCACCACTGAGATTTAAATTTTTTTGCTATATAAATGAAAAAGTCAAAAAATTTTGAAAATAGTGTTTTTCTTATGTGTGTGTTTTTGCAAATAAATAATCTTTATTCATAAATATTGGCCAAAAGTTATTCAGTTATCTTTTTAGTAAAAAAAAAAAATAACCCAAATTAGTTTATAACCAAAAATTATAATTTTTCAAAAAAAATTTTTACTTTTTTTTTATACTGTTATTTATGTTTTTTTTACATACTGTCACCCTAGCAGTACAGTGTCATCATAGTGACACTACTACTTGTGGGGGGTGATGAAGATTTTTTTTTTTTTTACACTGATTGCTTTTACACCCATAAAGGCTGTAAAAGCAATCATTTTTCCTCTGGCTGCATTCTTGCAGCCGTTGAGAAATACTGTGCGAGCTGTGATTGGTTACAGCTTGTCACATGGTACAAGGCTGTTGTGAATAGCCTTGTTCCAAGTGATCTCTGTGACATTCACAGATATCACACATAGTAAGCAATGATGTCAGAAGTGACATCTTGCTTACTAACTTCATGTGATCACTGATTGGCCAATCAGTGATCACATGATCGCAACCTCACACAGAGGTCCCATACAATGATCGGTATTCCACTGTGTCCGGAGGACACAGAGGGCACCGGTTCATGGAGCTGCGTGCTGGCTACCCACCACTGCTCCCGTCCAGTTGTTTATATACATGGGCTGGACGGGAAGTGGTTAAAGTGGTTTTAAACACAAAAGCAAACATTTATTATACTGTAGCTTACTAATTCTTAGATGTGGTGGCTGCATTCATGTCTTTTTTTAGACCTTCTATCCCTTATTTCAACTTGGTTATCTGGCCAGTACATTTTTTTTATTCATGTTTTTTGTTTTTATTTATTCATGTAAAACCTTTATCCCAAAAGAAAAAAATGTTGCTGTAACTGCATTGTGAGCTGGAGTTTGGATTCAATTTGTTAATGTATCTAAATTTGCTAGTACAGTACATCTAACACTTCCATCCCCCCTGACTGACAATACTGATTTCCAAGAGTAATAAAACATAAAAGTGCGGCGCTACATATAACCAAAAAGTTAGTGAAAATACATGGAATAAATGGAAAGTCCAATTCACATGCGAAGGAGATATAACGTGAAAGAAGCCCCTTTTTACTGGGACATCAATGTTGTCATGAATGCTCCAAATATGGTGAAGAAGATAAATAAAATCCACCATCACCAACAACCAAACAATTCTGCCTCTTACCAGGTCAAATTGACCCCCAGTTAAGGATGGGCCATAATGTGCAATGCAAATTCCAGACTTATGCCATGGACCTGGACACTTTAGGACATCAAAAGGATCGAACTGGCCCCCCATGGTAGATGGATAAACACCCGTGGGATAATTCCAAACACTGGCTGTAATCCGGACAATAGTAGAGCTTCAAAATTTTACTCCAAAAATTGAACAGAGAAAATAAACCTGCAGAAAAGATTTATCTTCATAGAGGACAAACCCATTCAAAAAAACAAGAAATCCTCATAGTGTAGTGAATTAAAACAGATTTATTGCCCCAAAGCATAATTTACAATGTACATCAAGGTGATTGATAAAACAACATGTCACCATAAAGATGGATGATAACATTCCGGTATGTGCTGACGTCACGCTAGAGTGTCCCAGTAAAAAGGGGCTTATTTGGGCAGCACAGTGGCTAAATGGTTAGCACTTCTGCCTGGCAGTACTAGGGTCGCTGGTTCAAATCCCAACCACGCCACCTCCTGCCTGGAGTTTGCATGTTCTCCCTGTGCCTGCGTGGGTTTCCTCTGGGTACTCCGGTTTCCTCCCACACTCCAAGAACATGCTGGTAGGTTAATTGGATCCTGTCTAAACTGGCCCTTGTATATGAATGTGAGTTAGGGACTTTAGATTGTATGCCCCTTGAGGGTTAGGGACTGATGTAAATGTACAATATATATGTGAAGTGCTGTGTAAATTGACGGCGCTATATAAGTACCTGAAATAAATAATAATAAATAAATTTCATGTTATATCTCCTCCGCATGTGAATTGGACTTTCCATTTATTCAATGTATTGTCACTAACGTTTTGGTTATATATAGCACCGCACTTTAATGCTTTATTGTTTGATGTATTGTTGCCTGCAATATTGAGGTGGCTGCTCATGTTCTATTGATACTTTTATGTATGGGAGTCACACACACACTATAGAACAGAATTTTTAAGTTATTTGATGTCCAAGAGTGTTGCTCCATCATCCAGAGTCAGGGCACTCTAACACAGGAGGTGTGTTACTGGCCAGATCACCAGGTGGAAACAAAGGGAAAAAACCTAAAAAAAAAAGAAAACAAATACAGCCACCACATCTAGTGATTGGTAAGTTGCAATATATTACATTTTTGGTTTTCTACCGGTTTAAGGGTCTGTTCACACCAGCATGAGAACACGACTGCTGGTGTGCACTGTGTGTTTTTTTTTTTTTAACATAATAATGACATTTCATTCATTTCTATTCACTGCAGTGCAATGTATTGGTGTATACTGTGTCATGCTGAGCTACTGTGAGTAAAGTACTACATGTAGTCCTTTTTGTTGTTATGCATTTCCCTGCAATGCAGTGGTGTGACCTGTCACTATAGAAATCAAGGCAATTTGCCTTTTCTATGCATTGGACTGCAATCCAAATGCACCTGGTGTGAACAAGCTCTTAAAGTCATAAAGTCAACCGTCCTAACTTCATTCTTCATAACTTCACTAGCTGCATGCTTGTTGTTACAGAGTTAGTCTGGCTGAAAAAGGCATAAGTCCATCCAGTTCAACCATAGAAAAAAAAAAAAGCTATAATCCTATACCTACAGTTGATCCACAGGAAAGCAAAAAAAAAAAAATCCAGCAAAGCATGATCCAATTTGCTCCTGCTGGGAAAAAAATTCCTTCCTGATTCCCCGAGAGGCAATCGGATGTTCCCTGAATCAACTTTACCTATAAATGTTAGTATCCAGTTATATTCTGTGTATCTAGGAAAGAATCCAGGCCTTTTTTGAAGCAATCCACTGAGCTGGCCAGAACCAACTCTTGAGGGAGTCTATTCCACATTTTCACAGCTCTCACTGTGAAGAAACCTTTCCGTGTTTGGAGATTACATTTCTGTGGTGGGTCAGTGATTTAAAGGGTAATGTAAAACTAACAATGGATTTCTCTTATTTTGCTATATTTAAAAGTATTTTGTTATATCTGTTAGATAATATAAGAAAATACCTTTTGATGTGCCAGACAACTTGTGAGCTGAAAACCTTCTGTGCTTTCTGACTGTGCTGACTGACCATTTACATTGTTCTCTCCAATTTTTGAGGACTACAAACCCCACCCCCCTGTTATGGAGAATAGGAGACAGGCTGGGTTCTGTAGTCCTATCTTGTTTGTTTCCCTGACACAGTAGGATGAGTGATGTCACCGTAGGACAGGGAGTGTGTTACTGGAACAATCAACGGCCGAAAAAAAAGTCTGAAAAAAAGAAAACTAATGCAGCCATCAGATTTAAGGACTGGTAAGATGTAATATATCCCTGATCCCTGGAAAAGACATGTGTTATCGTGACACAACATGTCGGACTAGAGCGTGGTGACCAGGGGCGGACGGGCAACTCATGGGGCCCCCAGGCAATATGGGATCATGGGGCCCGTTTCCTCGCCCACACTCAAACCACACCCAAAAAAGCCTATGAAAGGTACCAGGGGCATCTCATGGGGCCCCCTACTGACCCTGTGCCCTCGGGCAGTGCCTGAGTTCTCGAATGGTCAGTCCGCCCCTGGTGGTGACGCAATTACGCACGGATGGCAGCTGTCTTTGGACTCCCTGTGCAAGCACCCTGACTGTGGTTTATACAGTTCATGCCTGGTGGGTCTATGACCCGATTTTAATGTGTGTGTAGGTCTTTGGCTTTTGTGTATGGTATAATAAACTTTACTCTACTACACTATGGTGGTTTTTTCTCTGATTCCCTGTTTATGAGCCATTGGGAGAGTGGAGGAGTTTTGTAAAGGTGCCTAACCATTGTAATGGTTGATTAACCGTGGGTTGTGTGGAAGCTGATCCTGTGTCCATCCAGAGAGTGAGATTCATCCCACCTGGGACTAACTGATGTTTTGTTATGCCTTATGACTCCTTGAGGGTCAAAGATTGGAGGTAAGCGTGCACGCTAGGCGGTAACAGATGGTCTGATGCACATGAGCATGTATTTATTTTTAAGGTCGAAGATTGATTCATCACAGTTATACATTTGGGACTTTGTGCTATATGATTTATAATTATTGTTCATTTATGATCACATGTATTTATATTTGGCTAATATTTGTTTCACTTAAATCGCCTATCACTTATATTTAGTCACATTCTTGATGGCATGTTTTTGGGCTACACATTAGGTGCACCACTGTACACCTATATATTTATTCATATAATTTGTGTATTCCCCCATTTAATATCAAGTCCTTTATTAATTTTGTATGTCAATTATCACATGGTATTAGCGCTACACCACCAAATCTACTTATGTTTCATCCATTCTAGTCTAGTTAGGTGTCAGCAGCTTCTTCGTTTTTATATCTTTGGCAGCGCATGAGTCCACCCCCCTTTACGTAATATATTACATTTTTGCTTTTTGGGTTTAGATACACTCTAACAAAGTGTTAAAACCAGAAGCAGTCTTGCAGGTAGAATTTATAGGAGGTGAGCATAGCCAGCCACCACGTCTTTCAATACAGATTCTTTTGACCAGTTGCCACCTGGCCTATAGCCAGATGGCGGCTGGGAAAACAGTTTGTCCCTCCGGGTGGACGCCACATGGCGTTCTTTCAGAAACGCGCATTGTGCATGCCCACAGGGCCGCGCTGTCATTGGCCGTGTACCTCGGACACGGCCGATGACAGATCTGTATACCGGCCCTATTGCCAGTACCATGTGACCTGCTGTGACCAATCACAGCAGGTCACATGACAGTTGTATATAATGGATGGCTTCCTTTCATGCCATCCATTGTATACAAGTGTGTCTAGCTATGAATGGTCACAGCGATCACATGCACAAGCTGGGCCAATCACAGTCCAGCTGTGTCATGTGATTAGCCATGGCCAAATCACACCTAAGCACAAAACAAAAACCCTGAATTAATCGATTTCATTCAGGTAAATGCTTGCTTATAGCAAAGTAATTCTTTGCTATAAGCAAATTGTGTAAAAAAAAAAAAAAATACTGATCACTTCCCCAAAGTGGTACAATGTTACTATGGTAACCTTATACTACTTTGGTCATAGTGAAATATGAAAAAAAAATCTTAAAAAAAGAGAAAACAATTTAATTAAAAATGAAAAAAAATCTATTTTTTTGTACTGTCACCACTCAGTGTCCCTGATCACCGCCATGCCAGTTATATGATGACGCTGTACTGCACTAGTGACAGTATGTAAAAAAAAAATTGTGAAAATAATTTTTTGAATTTCTTTAATTTTCCAAAAAATTACGACAAAAAATTACAACTTCAAAAAACTTGCAATGCCTCTTATGAAATACGTCAGACTGTCTACTTTGCAAAAAGGGGTCATTTGGAGGATATCTGTACTGTGCTGACATTCTTGGACCTCAAGAAATTAGATTAGCCGTCAGTACTTCAGGATTGATCAATTTTCAGATCTATACCATAGTTTGTGAACTCTATAACTTTCCTACAGACTAAATAATAAATACTAATTTGGGTTATTTTCACCAAAGAAATGTTGCAGAATACATCTTGGCCTAAATTTATGAAGAACAATTATTTATTTGCAAACTTTTATAACTGAAACAAAGAAAAACTTTCGGTCTTTTTTTTGTTAATTTAGCAAAAAGTAAAAACCCCAGCGGTGATTAAATACCACCAAAAGGATGCTCTAGTTGTGTGAAGAAAATGATAAAATTTTAGTTTGGGTACAATGTTGTATGACCGCGCAATTGTCATTCAACGTGTTTATAGCGCTGAAAATTGGCCTGGGCAGGAAGGGGGTAAAAGTGCCCGGTATGGAAGTGGTTAAAAGGCAGATGATATGTGTGGGACAGACATAGATTGATACTCAGACAAAAAGTAAAAAAAAAAAAACATGTTCCTATGTACATACAATACACATTTTCACTTCCATATCAACCAAACAAAAAGAAATACATTATATCTAACATGTATATTGTATGTTTTACTTTATCTTAAATTACATTGCACATCAATTACATATGTTGATGAAAGGAAAAATGACATTTTTACAGCAAAATTTCTTTATATACAAACTATATTAATAATATACAGTATATATACTCATATATCCATTTTTTAAAATGTGCAACTGATTCCTTGGTAAATAGTGACCCAGAGTGTAGACAGCATGGTTAATAGGTGACTCTTATACCACAGACTGGGAATTTGTCATTACAAATTGTGTTTTATTATTCAGTAACAGGTTGACAATCAGCTGGTTCATGCACCAGTCACATGATACATTCCTAAAAAACTGCATGGAATCATTGCAATACTTTACAGCAGTGTTTGTCAATTTTCTGTATTATCTTGAGGCACCCCATTCTAAAAAATTCCACTGTAAAAAACAAAACTAATAGTTTTACATAATGCAGCATCATCCTCACACGTAGGCCACCCCACATTAAAGGTGCTGTACAGGCGCCCAATGTGCTCCTTATCAGCTGATGGCATCATTGCCCCCGCCGGCTAGCAGGTTCTAATGGTGAACAGTGAAAATCTGTGGTTTTCTGTAACTAAAAGGCAGGCTTGATCTACCCATCGACTTGTATACTATTTATGGTCACTTTTAGGCGTTTTGCCAAGACTCCCCTGAAGAAACATAAAGGCACCCTGGTTGAACATAAGGCACATTTAATATGCGCGTCCGGTGAGTGCGCATTTCATTACCACTACCACACGGATAAAGTCTTGGGGGCAAGTTGCACATGCTCATTTTGGTGTGTATTGTTAGAGAGTTTTTCTTTTCTTGGGAGAGTGCATGTGATCAGCACAGGGCCAATCAGCACTGTCCAGACAAAAGGTCAGGGGTTATGCAGCCTGATAGGACAATCAGGGGAGAATGAAAACTCCTCCTACAAGCTGTAACCACTGCTCTGCTGGACACTGATAGAAGTCATAAGACTGCTCTAACTGCTGATGAGAAAAGGTATTTGGCCCTTGGGGGCTAGCTGCACATTCTCATTTTGATGTGTATAGTTAGAGAGGTTTTTTTTTCTTGGGAGAGTGCATGTGATCAGCACAGGTTCAATCAGCGCTGTCCAGACAGACAGTCAGGGGCTATACAAACTCATAGGACAATCAGAGGAGAATGAAAACTCCTCCTACAAGCTGTAACCACTGCTCTGCTGGAAACTGATAGAAGTCACAAGACTGCTCTAACTGCTGATGGGAAAAGGTATTTAGCAGTTTATATTTACTAAAATCATTTATTTTTCATGTTCTGTGTACTGTGGGAGACCAGATGTAGTGAATGCAGGGTCCTGGGCTTAGGAACAATTTAAGGACCAAGGATTATTCTTTAAGATGTCTTTCTAATCTGACAAAAGCAGGGGTTCCTAAAGCACAACTCCGGGCAAGACTCCCTTCACAGGTTTCAAACAGGCAAACATTTTTGTTATTTGAGAGGGTCTCGCTTTCATGCAGACATAATTCCATGTCTTACAAATCAGTTACTTTACATGCCGGAGGGGGCTCAGCTCCCACTGTACTTCAGGGCCATTTCAGCTGTAAGCACTGCAAGTCTGAGACTCCCAACACTACAACCACATCCACTCCCCCCCCTCTCCTCCAGGCCATTCACAAAATGAAGCCTAGAGCATGTTTTTTGCACATGGTAAGGAGGAGAGGGGAGCAGAGACCTGCAGTGCTTACTGCCGGAGCAGCCAGGAAGTGCAATCAGAGCCAGACTAATGCAGGCCATAGACGGTGCGTTTATCGGCCGATTTCTCGTCCGAAAGAATAATCGGCTGATTTTCGCACTATTAGTAGGGCAATGGCATCGGCCGATTTTTGTGGTTCCACCCCATATCGTTTATCGGTCATGCTGGAAAATTTGTGAAAAACGGCCAATTTTCGAAATCATTGGTGGCAACATCTGTTTACAGAATGAATGATGTTTCATTTTTCGGATGAAAAATCGGACGTTCATTTTCAATTCGAAGGAGCTGGATGGAAAATTCCTCTTGAACAAACACATTTCTAACAGTGTATGTGGTTTTCGTTTGGGAAATGACATTTATTTACTTATTAAATCAAATGTTTAAAGCGGAGCTCCACCGAAAAGGGGAAGTTCCGCTTTTAAGGACTGCTCCCCAGTAAGGATTGGCGCCTTTGGGGGGTGGGGGGGAGCAGGTACCCAAATTTGACAGGTACCCACTCCCACTTCCGGTCCGATTGCCTAGGCAATCGGAAACGGAATGTGTCCTCCCTCCCTCCCCACCCCCCCGTAGTCTTTTGGGACACGTGACAGGTCCCAGAAGACTACAGGACCATTTATGAAGTGCAGTGCTACTCACGCATGCGCAGTGGGTACCCGGCTGTGAAGCCGCAAGCAGTCACAGCCGGGTGCCCACACTGAAGATGCCGGCCTCCAGGAATACATCATCGAATTTACGAAGGATGTTCATACTAATATTTGTAGGAATGTCCATTCAAAATCTGCGGGAAAAACAACAGTCCCCTGAGTCATGAGAAGATTTGCCTGCCTAATCTGTGAAGGTCATCCTGCCCGGAATTACATTTGTGCTCAAAAGTTTGCATATCCTGGCAGAAATAAAAATTTTGGCATTAATATTGAAAATATGACTGATCATGCCAAAAAACTGTCTTTTATTTAGGGATAGTGATCATATGAAGCCATTTATTATCACATAGTTGTTTGGCTCCTTTTTATATCATAATGATAACAGAAATCACCCAAATGACCATCAAAAAGCTTCCATACACTGGAATGTTTGGCATTGATACAGACACACAAGGTGACACACACAGGTTAAAATGGCACTTAAAGGTTAATTTTCCACATCTGGGGCTTTTTAAATTGCAATTAGTGTCTGTGTATGAATAGTCACTGGGTTTGTTAGCTCTCATGTGGATGCACTGAGCAGGCTAGATGCTGAGCCATGAGCAACAGAAAAGAACTGTCAAAAGACCTGCGTAACAAGATAATGGAAATTTATAAAGATGGAAAAGGATATACAAAGATCAAAAGCCTTGAATATCCAGAATGGCTGATTTCTACTTACCTGAACACCAGTACACAGGAAATGTTTGTGGAGGTCTGCTGGTAGCCATAGATGTGGGGAATCTATGGTTACCTAAAATTTGTGCAATTATTATTATTAAACAGATGTCAGCATATACTGTGAATTTGCTGTGATAGTGCTAGGCCCTACCGCTGTGTAAAAAAAAAGTTATATGGGCACACATGGCTCCTACAAATGCAGAGTGAGGGGCTCCGGAATATTTGTGTTGAGCAGAGAAAGGAGGTTCTACAGCTTTCTCTGGGTTTTGGAATTCCTGGATTAGGTTCCGGAGTTCGAAGGCTTCAAAGAGCTTTGGTAGGGAGGAAGCCTCTACCCTGTGTGCAGGTTTTTGCAGACACCAGCAGGCATGCACAGCTCTTTATAATCAAGATACTGTCTGCAGTTTAGCGCCTCACCCAGGAGCCAGAAGGCATGGGCCAGTCAGTGCAGCAGGGAGCTGCAAGGATGCAGAGTGAGCCCAATGTGAGCAGCTGGGAGCTGTGAGAGATACGTAGGTATACGTGAGCACAGTGGCACTTTGAGCGGAGGTCTGAGGGACCAACCAAAAGGTCTGAGGTTGAGGCCCGAGCAGTGGTACTGCAAGCTTACCAGTCATTAGATGTATTGGCTGCATTCGTTATTATTATTATTATTATTATAATACAGGATTTATATAGTGCCAACAGTTTGCTCAGCACTTTACAATATAATGGGAGACAATACAGCAACAATACAGTTCAATACAAGAGGGATTTGAGGGCCCTGCTCCTTGGAGCTTACAATCTAGGAGGTTTTCTTTTTTTTTTTTTAGGCTTTTTCACTCTATTTTCTGGTCATTAATCCCCCTCCTATATTAGAGTGCCCCCAGACCAGGTTAGTATGGCATGTTTATTATTTTTTTAAAGCTGAACCTTTACTATAACTTTAGTACTTTCTGTTGACTTTCAATGTGTCTTTACATTTGCTAGAAAATGTGACTTTTCAAAGAAGAGTCAATTCCTTAGCACAGCCTTCTCCTACCTTTTTATGCAATGGTTTTAGCTGGGCTTGCTTTGGGGGCACTTATATGTTCTTGCTCCCGAGCCACCTCTGTGTGTCCATGAGACACACAGAATGTGCCTCGGCCCCGTGCCTGCCCCCCACTCCCTTCTCACTGGCTGCGATTGACAGCAGTGGGAGCCAATGGCTCCCAATGCTATGTTGAGCCGCTGTGCTGCGCATCGCTGGATCAAATTCAGGCTCAGGTAAGTATAAGGTGGCTGAGGGGGGAGCTTCCAATAGGAGGTTCTATGCTGAAGGTAAAATCCTTTAGTGTTTACAACAACTTTAATGGGAAGGAAAACACAGCAAATTAGCAGTTACAATCCTCGATTTTTCTGTGCTTTTAACTGCAATTTTTAGGTTGATAGTAGCCATACACACAAGCATTTCATGCACTTCCAACCATCTCTTCAGTCTCAAATACAACACATGAAGTCTACCTACGACCAACACTTTCTAATAAAACTATTAAACAATAAATATTGTTGATGGTGTGCTGCATTGACCCCTTTGATCATTTTTGGAATTAAATGCGGGTTTGAAATTGTGCTAAATTGCTAATGTACATTCAGCATAATTGTAACAGCTTAATGATAGGAGCAGGACTGTTACCATGGGTGGTCATACTGTGAGTACTACATGGGCAGAAATGTGCAAAGGGGTCGAACATTGCAACAACAGGTGGTCAGCAGGGCCAGCTGATACCTAAAGGCTTCTAAAGGAAGAGGATATCCCAGCAATGCATAAACATGCAATGAATATCAATATTGAACCTGAGACAGGGGAGGCAAGAGACTTCTATACGATGAGGCCCTTAAGTGACTATGTCCTCCACCTGCCATATCAACCATTGCAACACCCTCATATGTTTCACAGCTTAATCCTCCATGGACCTTCACTATTACTGGTACTTCTATCAAAAACAAAGTCTGCCACTGGCACATTGATCCACATTTAATACACATGACGGTCCTTGAGTGTATTTAGAAACAGTTTTTTTTTTTCATTATTGAGTTGTAAAGACAGTAGTAAGGGACAAACCAAAGAGACAGATAATGGAAAACATAGGAAATCAGAGATTATGACTTGAGTTTTTGCCTATGTAACTTTTCTTGTATTTCACATATTCATATCCCTGAATGATGCAGAAGAATCTTCCTACTATTGCTGATACACCACAGAACAGTCAGACAGACATAAATTATATAAAGTAGAGTACAGTAAGCATTAGTATTGTGAATTTTACCTGTGTCTTACAGTTACTGTTCCTTGGTTCCATACAACTGTGCATCATGAAGCAACCTAACCAACATCGACCATATTAAATCTGTTGGTTACCAATGTCTCTGCTTGTTTCATAAATAATACTCTGTTTCTTAAATTTCTTGCCCTGTCCACAACAAGGTCTTTAGTCTTGCTGGTTTTATGCATGGTATACGGTCTCTCTCTTCCCTCATTTCTCTACAGGTCAGGTTCAGTCATCAAACAGTAATAATCTGCCCTGGCTGAGTAGTTCCGAGATCCTAAGTCGGAGATGTCTACATCGGCAGCAGTCTCCCTGTTTCCCACTTGCCTCAGTGGAGGCATCCGAGGAGGTGTAGCTTTATAAAACGACCTTCGCACCCCTGGAGGGAAAAGATCACTTTAGTAAGAGGGCAAAAACACAAAGTGAAACATGGAGGTAAAACACACTTGGGTCAGGTGATACCTAGGTCTCCGTCAGGGTCAGGATCTGCAGTCTCACTGTTTGCAGTCAACATGGGATCTTTATCATCTTGATTCTGTATCTGAGGATCTCCTCTCCCTTCGGATAGAGACATTTTCCGAGGCAGAGCAAGGCGCAACTCCTTCCAGAATTCAGACGCAGGAGACTGCAGAAAAGAGGCAGCAACATTAGTTATGTAAAACGTTACAGTGTGGGCAAGCAGAAATCTGAAGGTTTGAAAGAACTTTGAAAACAAACTTCCTTATGTAAAAAAAAAAAAAAATTAATGAATACATTCAATATGTGAGTCCATTGCACATCATAACTGAATACTTTTTAGATACAGGTTTGACTGGGAACCTGCTGGCCGTAAGGAATCTGAAGTATATTGCACGTCTGGGCAGAATGTCAGAAAACATATACAGTATATATCTCAAATACACACATTTTCCCATGTTTCATCTCTTTAAAACTGCTGTAAGTACATAAAAATACTTGCCAGAAATCCAGGATGAGATGGTTCTTGTTGTGCTGCACTTATCAGCCTCATCAATTATCATCTCTGCCCAGTTCACTTCTGTGAACTACAGAGCATCTCCCCTTCGTGTTATGGAGAGTAGGGTCTGTTCTGTAGTTCTAACACACTTCCTATCTCAAAACGGAGCTCCACCCCAAAGGGGAAGTTCCACTTTAAAGACTGGTCCCCTGCCCCCCATTAAGGATTGGCGCCTAGGCGATCAGAAGCGGAAGTTGTCCTCCTACCCTCCCCCCCCCCCCCCCCCATAGTTTTCCGGGACACGTGACAGGTCCCAGAAGACTACAGGACCATTCAGGAAGTCCCAAACTGTCACAGCAGGGTGCCCACACTGAAGATGCCGGCGCCGGGGAGAGAAGATGGCTGGTGAAACAGGCTGCGGGGAGGACACTGCGGGATCATGGGATAGGTGAATGGCTGTTTTTTAAAAGTCAGCAGTTACAATATTTGTAGCTGCTGACTTTCATTTTTTCACAGTGCGACTAGAACTCCGCTTTAAGGTGACAATGCTGCTCCTTCAGAGATTAAGTAAAGCTTGGACAGGATCAACAAGTGAAGATAAATTTGAAAAAAAATCACAATCAAAACTGCAATATATTAAATGCATATACTTGGGTTTTGATACATTTTAACTATGTACAGTTAAAGCAGAATCCCTACTAAACAAACAAGATATAAATGAACAGCCAAATTAAGAAGCACAGAAGATTTTTATAAATCTGCCTGCAGCAGACGATAATATCATATCAAATCCACTGGACTGGAGCTCAAGGATGTTTTTTGAATGATAAAAGGTACAGATTTTTTTTAAAAAACTGTCCACAACACTTATCTATACCTATAACTTATACCTAATAGTTAAACTAAACCCCGACCATTAACAGTAACCTAACTCCCTAAATTAATCGCTAATACTGATTGACCCCTTTTGCTTAATACTTAAGGGAGAGGTACAGCCAAAGCTCTTTTGGCTGTCGTTCTCCTGTGGATCACAGGAGTGCAGTTCGTTCTGCACTCCTGTGACCCATTTTTAGCTGACAGTGGGCTAAAGCCCACTGTCGGCTGATGTCACTGAGCCAGTCCAGGCTGGGGAAAGATCCTGACTTTAAAGTCGGGATCCACCCCAGAGTCTGGACTGGCACATGGCTCAGCCTCTTCACAATCTGCTGAGAGTCTGAGCCAGTCACTCCCTCCACAGTCCAGTGCTCTAGTGAGGGCAGGAGATGGGGCAGAGCAGACAGTAACCACTCTCTGCTCAGAGCAGCTGTGAGAACTCAGCGATCAGCTGTCATGTGATCGCTGAGTTCTCACATTTCGAGCCAGCGGAGGACAGATGCAGCATCGGACTGATACTGCATCCACCTAGGTAAGTAAAAAATGGAAATAAAAAACAAACTCATACTTCTCTTTTAAAGTGGTTGTAAACCTCAGATATGAAATATGAACAAAGCATATCCCTATATAGTGTATACTTGTCTCAGTCCAGAGCACTAATTGTCACTTCTACTGCTTTGTTCCTCTACTATCAGCATGAATCACTTCACTTTTGCTGACAACAAGAGAAAAATCGTGACAAGGGAGGGACCTCCATCAGATTGACAGCCTCAGCTCTGTTCCTGTTTGGAGGTTGGGTGTGTCCCTTCCCTCCAATCAGCTCTCAGAGTTCTCACTGAGCTTTTCACCTCTCTGCCCCCTTTATTCTGAAAGCTCAGACAAGTTTTTAAATTCAGAACTTTGAACAGATGCAGAGAATACAGGTACAACCTATGCAGGAGTCTTTGTTTCATCTCTGTGTATCACCTGAGGCCAACTACTTCAGTAGCAGGGGCGGACTGACCATTTGGAAACTCGGGCACTGCCCTAGGGCTCGGGGTCAGTAGGGGGCCCCATGAGATGCCCCTGGTACCTTTTTCATAAGCTTTTTTGAGTTTGGGCAAGGACACAGGGGCCCCATGATCCCCTATTGCCTGGGGGCCCCATGAGTTGTCAGTCTGCCCCTGTTCAGTAGGTATATGTAAGGATTTTCAACCACTTATTATTATTATTATACAGGATTTATATAGCGCCAACAGTTTTCTCAGCGCTTTACAATATAACGGGAGACAATACAGAACAATACAGTTCAATACAAGAGGGATAGGAGGGCTCTGCTCCTTGGAGCTTACAATCTAACCACTTTAACTTGTTCTGCTGCTGTGAAAGTTCACAGTAACTTTGCTTAAAGATATCCTTGCCATTTCCTGTCAACTTATCTGAGTTTCCATGTGTGCCCTTGAAAAGGTTAAATGGCTTACATATACATTGACTTTATTTTGTGTGCATATGCATGAGAACATTTTTTTGTAAGTTACTTTGTATCCAGAGACAGATGTTAAAATGTTACTATTTTCTGTAAAGTGCTAAATTTAAAAAAATGTTGGCCCTTTATGAATGACTAAGAAAAAATAATACATGTACTTCACGTTGACCGTTTGCAGTGTTTTGTCAGTTTTGGGTTATGGTCTGTACCAGGGGCAAACTATTTGGAAACTCGGGCACTGCCAGAGGGCCCGGGGTCAGTAGGGGGCCCCATGAGATGCCCCTGGTACCTTTTTCTTAGGCTTTTTTGAGTTTGGGCAAGGACACAGGGGCCCCATGATCCTCTATTGCCCGGGGGCCCCATGAGTTGTCAGTCCGACCCTGGTCTGTACAGTCTTGGAATTGTTGTCGTGCAGTGACATGATAAAGCTCAGTTTTCCCCCCAGTACTCTTCTCACACATACCACAGAGTCAGCCTTCCAAAGCAGTGTTTTTACTAATCCTCTCTGGGAATTCAGCAGCTGGGTGACTTCTGTCGGCAGTTCCTTGTACTGGTTCTCAAACAGAATAAAGATTGGCCTGCGGGACAGCTCCAGCAGGCGAAGCAAACCATCCCTGAGCACAAGAACACACATTGGTCACTATCAAGGCATCAACTGTACAGATTGCAAACATAAGACTGATAACTATTGGCAAACTTACCTGAAGCTGTTTTGACACCATTCTTGCTCTAAATACACTAGTGACAAAACCACTATCAGTCGTCGGCATCGGCTGACATTCATAAGCAACTCAGCAGAAGGTTCTAAAGATAAAAATGTGTTATTAATACTTCTAATCTACACTGCTTGTTATATTAAGATATTTATTTAGAAGATCTAGCTTCTGAGCCTCTAAGGAGACAGGTGGCTTCATGTTGAGGTCACCTAGTGCAGTTTTATAATTGTAATTATAGATATGAAATTGTGGTACAACACTCTTTTTTTATGAATTAGGGCCATGTGGCCAAAGTGCATCAACATACTGTATTTTTAATGTAAATTTTTGTGGTCGATGCAATAAAGAGATTTTAGCGCATTAGAGGTAGTGCAGATCAATTTCTTCACTATAACGCACTACTACAGCCATTCTTAACCAGGGTTGTGTGGAATTCTAGGGTTCCTTCAAAGGTTGCTAGGGGTTTCTTGAGCTGTGGCTGATTAACCACCCATTTGATGGTGGCCACTTAGTTCCGGGTCCAATGCTACTTGGCAGAGCCAGTTTCATAACACCAGTGATCTTTGCTTTCTGTAAGAGTGGCATTTTGACCACCAGTGTAAGTGAGGCATTCTTACCACTGGCCACCAATGTAAGCAACAATTTTCCCACTGATCACCAATTATTTTGATTTTACCAGGGGTTCTCAGAAGACTGGAAAATTATTTAATGGGTTCCTCTGGGGCAACAAAGTTGAGAAAGGCAGCTATTGCTATAACTATCTACTATATAATCCCACAGCTATAAAAAAACCCCTAAAACTAAAGAAGAGCCACAAGTCTAGAAGTACAGTTGACAGTTTTCCATCTGCCATATTGCTGAGGATAGTGGCAGACAGTGCTCTTGACCAAAAATGTGAACAACAATTATCGGCAGCAGCATTATACAGGCTTAGTCAGCAAGTAGGTCAATCTGCATAGTCGGAACAGCAATCCACATAGTCAATAGATCAGTCTGCCAGTATACAGTACAAAAGAAAAATGCATCTAAGAGGTGCTGGGACTTTTGATGTGAGTTCATACAAAGTAGTGAGAGGACAAAAACATTCAGAGAACTCACTTGTTTAGGTTGGGCTGCTCACAACAGACAAAGCTACCCTCCAGTGGGTACCCAGCAGGTTACCAGAAAAAACATGCATTAAATGGAAGGAGCGCCAGTCCAAAGGATAAAAGAGTCCAAATTCAATTGTTAGTTTGTACTAAAAAAACAGTCAATGCATTTTTGGGGTCAGAAAAAACTCCCCCTTTATCATTTAAAATAAGAACCTTGAATGAACTCAAACTAGAGCTTTCCTCTGTTAATCTGCGTAGGGAAGCCAATTGTTGGCGCAGGAAAGTTACTGGCAGTATCTGAATGAGCAATCAAAAAAGATCTATTTTGAGTCAATTCAAGGTTCTTATTTTAACTGATGTCCTGATGAAGGGGAATTCTCTTCTGATCCTCAAAACATGTGGCTCTTTTGCTCATAAATGAATTTGGACTTTTTATTTCTTTAGTCTGGTGTAATTTGTGCATACTTTTTTCTACCACTCTACAGTGACTGTATAGTTTGGGCACCAGAACTACACAGTTATAGTCCACTGGCAGATTGATTGCCCATGGGAAAATGACTGTATATTACCTAGACCAACATGCTCCATTGAGTATGGCTTATCACCATATTTTCAAAAATTTCAAGTCTATATGGCATCCTTGGAAAAATTATGGTGGAAAGCACCATTGAGAAAAAGCTGTCAACTGTACATGTCTGTGCTGCTGTAAAATCACTGTTGGGTGGTGTATGAAATCAGTGCTGTACAGATTACAGGAAATACGTACATATACATATTTTAAAGGTAACATGAGATAAGCTAATATGCAAAACAAATGTGAAGCAGTATATTATTTAAGAAATATACAATACCATCTGTCAACCATGATATGTTTTCAGGAAACAAATTGTACATTTTTCAAGAGGCAACATAATTGAAGCCAACAGAAGTGGCAGCATTCACATAGCCCATACAGCTCTTGACTTTGCTGTTCAGAGCTTAGTACAATGTAGAGGACTACTGGTAGGGTAGTAAGATGCTTGGATGTCAAATGAATTTACCTGTATTAGGCAAGAGACTTCTCTCATCCAAGTGCAGTTTGTACCCATATCTGTTCTCCAAATGGGGTTTTAGGATAAAGTTTGTGAACTTCGTGTCAATGTTTGATGGACAGAAGGAGACATAAGCATCGGACAGACGTCCATCTGCAGGCAAACACAGACATGAGTTCTTGTGTATATACCATATATAGAATTCTGAGTCATTCTTTTCATACAGTGTTTGTCAAGTCAAAGCTATAGGGCCTTTAGGAAACCTATCGGAAGAAAAACAGAAGAGACCGCTATTGCTGACCTCTCTTTCCACAAATGCTAGTTGCCTGGCTGTTAGGCTTGCTTTGTCTTGTTTGTCTTGCTTTGAACCAGTGACCCAGAACAAGTAAGTAGATAATGGCTTCAGATGTTTCCCTGACTTTCCTGGGTGGCATCATTCCAGAACAGTGTTCAAGCCACCAGACAACAAGCATTTTCAGAAGGCAATCGGCAATGGTAATCCAGTGTGCATATGATAGAATTCTCTTATAATGCAAAGTAAATATTCTAGATATTTTCCCCCAATGTATGAACTTAAAATGGCTTCAACCATAAATTAGATAAAGATTTTTATAAATTATGTGATTTTATTTACAAATTTATCTCACTAAGATAGTAACTGTAAATCACTTTTACAGAATGTATACAGTTTATCTCAAATATTATTTTGCAGTGCTTTTATTTTACTATTTTTCATGAGCCATGTGAAAAGTATAGTACTTATATAGTACTTTATATTTCATTTGGCTGGTACACATCTTTTGTAACGTTAAATGCCAACTCTGTCCAAAATGTATTTTTTATTTCTGACAGTGTCCCCATTGAAAAGATTTATCTTGCTTCCTCTCCCTATGATACGACACAACCTGTTGCCAGGACAGGATATGAACAAAAATCTCTCAAGTGGCAAACAGACATCAATTAACACCTGGCATAGGATATAACTCTCTTCCATTCTAACCAAAACTATAAAAACTATATTCCGGGCTGGGGCTGGGCTTTATGATTTACGTAAGCTCTCATTGGTGGCCGAGGAGTAGACGGGTAACTGAGCCACTGCTCCACTTAGCCTTTTTTCAAAGTCCTATACATGAAAACATAGGAATTGGGGAGTAGAAAAATGGCAGCAGGTGCTTTGGTATGATGTGTCAAAATGTGAAATACTTGGCTTTAGCAGGAGGCAGATTGTTCACCAAGAGCTGGGGAGCAGTACAACATTGAGCATCTACAGGCAACAGTGAAACATGGTGAAGGTTCCTTGCAAGTTTGGGGCTGCAGTTCTGCAAATGGAGTTGGAAATTTGGTCAGGATCAATGGTGTCCTCAATGCTGTAAAATACAGGCAGATACTTATTCATCATGCCATACCATTAGGGAGGTGGGCAATTGACCCAACTTCATTCTGCAGCAGGACAATGGTCCCAAACATACAACCAATGTCACTAAGAACTATCTTCAGTGTAAAGAAGAACAAGGAGTCCTGGAGGTTATGGTTTGATCTCCACATCAGAAAGTCTGTCTGGGATTACATGAAGAGACAGAAGGATTTGAGACAGCCTACATCCACAGAAGACCTGTGGTTAGTTTTCCAAGTTGTTTGGAACAACCTACCTGCTGACTTTCTTGGAAAACTGTGTGCAAGTGTACCTAGAAGAATCGATGCTCTATTGAAGGCAAAGGGTGGTCACGCCAAATATTGATTTGATTTGGATTTCTCTTCTATTAATTTACTTTTCAATTTGTTAATTGATAAAAATAAACTATTAGTACTTCTGTTTTTGAAAGCGTTTTGATTTATCACATTTTTCACACCTCCCTAAAACTTTTGCACAATACTATATGTTTAATAAATGCAAAAAATTAGTGTATTCCTGCCAGAAATCCAGTGTTGTCTTGTGCTCCCTGCAGTGGCATCTCAATCAGTCTAATTAACCCTCCCAGTTCTTCACTTGTACAGCAGATCACCTCCCACTATTTTAAGGAGATGAGGAGCGGGGAGTAGTTCACTAGTCCTAACATACTTCCTGCCCTAGGGTGGCAACACTACTCCTTCACAAATACAATACACTGAGCGTTGTGAATCCCAAGACAAGAACTATGTTACAGGTAGGATCACAAATCGGTGAGAATAAGAAAAAAACTGAAAAAAGACTAAGCAGCTGTTTGTTATGTGTTAGAGAAGACACTGGTAGCTTGTGATGAAGCACAACAATGTTTTACTTGTGTGGCTTAAGTTGCAAACATACAACACATTTCAGCAGACATCTTGGTTTTGAAGAGAGGGAGAGAGCTTGTGGTAGCTTGTGATGAGGCACAACAATGTTTTACTTGTGTGGCTTAAGTTGCAAACATACAACACATTTCAGCAGACATCTTGGTTTTGAAGAGAGGGAGAGAGGAAAAAAGGAAGAGAGAGAACCAACAAGTTTTACACATATGCACAACTAGTAACCTTAGTGTACAGTGCCATCTACTGGTCAAGGGATATTAACACCAGATACTATATAGTACATGCTGTTGTATCTCCAACAGCAGCCACAACTTCTAAGGACTTGTAATTTGCAATATATTGAGGTGGATTCACTAAAACTGGAGAGTGCAAGATCTGGTGCAGCTCTGCATATTAACCAATCAGCTTCTAGGTTTTCTTGTCAAAGCTCAATTGAACAAGCTGAAGTTAGAAGCTGATTGGCTACCATGCACAGCTGCACCAGATTTAGCACTTTCTAGTCTTAGTAATTCAACCCCATTATGTTTTTATACTTGGATTTAGATATGCCTTATACTTTTTATCCATTGTGTCTATGTAAAGTTGCTGACAAATGATTAACTGCGGCCTTTAATCAGTATAACGCAACTACTCTGCGGGAATTCTGCCTTCCAGTGATATGCCATTATCATGACCTCAATTTCAATAAACATTTTAAAGAGCACTCGTGTGAGCTCTGAATGCTTTTTTTTACACCTTTCAGAGCTGTATTTGACAGTACACCTGAGTGGCTTTTATAGTAATGATGAAAAAGGCTCCTCGTATGTGAAACTATCTGGATCACTTTGTAAACTCTATGGAAAACTCTATTCTTTATAATCTCATATGTTGGATACACATGTGCAGGTAAACCCTGAAGTGGTCCGCGATTGCAAAAGCATAGCCATGGACAGCTATTCACTTTTATGGCAGGCTGTATAGCTCTCCAGCATAGGAAAGTGTCAGAAAATTAGGCTAGACATATAAAAGGCCTGTAAAAGCTCTGTGTGCGTGAACTCTTAATCTGTTAATATACAGGCTTTTATACATTGACAATTACATGGTCATGCAACGCTGTACCCAAATTAAATTTATGTCCTTTTTTGTTCCCACAAATAGAGCTTTCTTTCGGTGGTTTTTGATTGCCTGTGCATTTTTTTATTTTTGTGCTATAAAACAAAAAACCCGACAATTTTGAGAATAAACTATATTTTTGACTTTTTGCTTATTAAACATGTCCAGTAAAAAAATTGAAAAAATCAAATTACGTCATAAATTTAGGCCAAAATGTATTCTGCTACATGTCTGTGCTAACAAAAATCCCAATACGTGTAAATTAATTGGTTTACATGAAAGTTATAGTGTTTACAAATGGCGGAATATATACTGGTGTTTTTTTTTCTACTAGTAATGGCGGCGAGCAGCGACTTATAGCGGGACTGCGGCAGGTATTCTGATACTGGGGGGAACTGACTTGGTGTCACTGACATCCCCACTGACACCAATACAGTGATCAGTGCTAATAAAAAGCACTGACACTGTATAATGGCACTGGGCAGGAAGGGGTTAACATGAGAGGCGATCAAAGGATTAACTGTTTGCTGTGTGCCGTTTTACATCGTGTCCTGTGTGTGTGTGCTTTACTGTAAGCATACTGCTTTGTACACTGCTATGCACAATCATGCAAAGCAGTGTGCAGGAGCTGACAGGGGAGAGAACCGTTTTGCTTACAAACAGTTCTTCCCCCACCCCCGTCAGAGATGCTCGGCAATCACCGGGCGCCGGCGAGTAATCACCGGCCGGGACCCGGTGATTGACAGCCGCAACTCGCGTGTGCCCCCTACCCGGAGATGTAAAATCACGTATATATACGTGACTTTGCATACCAGTGCCGCCATGTAGCAGTACTTCTACTATAGGGCAGACAGGAAGTGGTTAATAAATAACATCTAAATCAGACGTAGACAAATTCACATAATATTCAGGTAACCATCCAGCTCATAGCCAGACCCAAATGGCTCCATGTTATTCTATAGTAGTCAAAAAATTCAGTAGTGTTTTAGAAGAAATGGAGTTCTCACCATTTATTTCCAGATCTCCATATTTGTCTCTGTACCAGAGACGTACATTCAGGCGACACTTGATATATAAAATGGTACCTACAACAAGAATGGTAAGGACGCAAAGTGCGAAAAGGACAGCCGCTATGTGTCCTGCTTTATCTGTGGAAAGAAGATGACAAATACGTTATGATGTCCCATCAGTGTAATTGTTCTATGTCAATTGATGAGATATGCAACAGTCAGTTGTTTTTCCACTACTCTTTACAATACTCTTTGCTCATAGAAAAACATTTCAAATTTAAATACAATTGACTTGACTGATTTGTTGAATGACACCATCTTAAAGCAGACCATCAATAATGTTACAAGTATGTATTAAACATTATTAGCCTACAATGAAGCCCCTTGCATTTCGTGCAAGGTCTGCTGATAATATCTGGGCCACCTCCTGTTGAGGCCGACCCCCTCCGCAGTCTTGTGCCCTGCTCCTTGACATAGGTCTCCTCACGGCATTGCGGGGTCATAGACTCCAAAGACATGCCGGTAGGTTAATTGGCTCCTGTCTAAATTGGTCCTAGTATGTGTATGTATGAATGTAAGTTAGGGACCTTAGATTGTACACCCCTTGAGGGTTAGGGACTGATGTGAATGTACAATATATATGTAAAGCGCTGTGTAAATTGACAGCGCTATATAAGTACTTGAAATAAATAAATAAATAAATAGACCTTTATATCCCAAAGAAGGAATGTACACACAATAGTTAGCTTCACTGCACTTTTCTGGTGTTGTTCAGGGAATGGCAAGACAGTCACAGGGACATAGATTTTGGAGTCACTTGACATACACAGTCAAACATATAAAGTGGTTGGTCTGCAGTAGTCACAAGTGAAAACACATACAGCGCCTTACAACCATCTGCCTATAGTCTTTCCTCTGCCCCGGGCCTTAAGTTCTCACAGAACTGCATTTTCTGTAGGCACCTCTTAGCTGGGTACATCTCTCCCAGGAACCGTCCAGGGAATCAGCCTCATACAGAGATCTCCAGCCTGACCTACAAGGCCTTTTGCAATCCACACTAACTCTCACCCCCACCCCCACCTAATAATTAAGGCAGTTCTGAAGGCAAAAGAGGGTCCAACTCTGTACTAGCAAGATATACCTAGTAAAGTGGCCGGTGAGTGTATGTGGGTGCTGACTCACCCCTGACATCACTGTGGAGGGCTCAACCTAAAAGGGGCCTAACACCTAGTGTCACTATGTTGTACCAGACACTATTCTAATACAGATCCACCTAGTGACAAAATGGCTAACTGCACCTGCCTACACCCCTTTTCCCTGTAGAAATCACCTGTTGAAAGTAAGTTCAAAATGTACCTGTACAGAAAACGTATTTTATAGTTGTCTTGTGCCTAGGAGAAAGTGATGTCACCCCTTTTCCTGGGAAATACAAAGCAGCCCAAATCTTGCGAAAAGACACACTTACAAGGGACTGGAGTGTCTTTTTGCAAGATCTGGCCTGTTCTGCATTCCACAGATATTTCTCCAAAAGAGTAGTGATGCAGAAGATGTTGGCAAGGTAAGTATATCATACGTTTTTTCTTTACAGGTACTTTTTGCAAATACTTTTAGCAGGTGAATAAAAAGATGATGGGAAATCAGACTTCTCGTTGAATCAATTTGAATAAAAAAAAATGCATGCTGATATGTGTTTGGCCAAATGTTTTTAGTTTTGGATAGAAAGGGGAAGGATTACAACCCCATTTTGTGTTTTTACTGCTATCTAGAGCGCCATTAGAGAGCCTTCCTCTCATTTACTGACTCAGTGACAATGATCTCACCATTATTGGTTGAAAGTCTGCAAAAAGGTTACAGACCGAAAAAAAATGCATTTTTGTAGAGTAGGGGGAGGCTAACCCCTTTCTTGCATGGTGAAACTTCTGTCATCTAGACAGAAGAGGGGAAATCTCAGTGTCGGAGACTCAGATATCAGTAAAAATTCAAAAAAGATTCCTCCCCCTCTTCTTAAAAAAGAAAATACATTTTGCATGGACTTTAGTATTTACACATTATGTTGTGTATATAATCAAGTACACGATAACTAAAGGTTATACTAGTTACATTCATTAGCTTTGCTGCTAGCCAAGGAAAACGGTATCCTTGTGTGGTATGATGAGGCTAATACAAAGACAAATATTTTATTATACACTATCCCAAGAGCGCTACAGAACATTCAAAGTGCATAAATAAAATATAATTAAATAGCCTTGTGTAGTACCCTCCTCGGCAGCTAGGGGGAGCTAGACTCTAATTAATAGATAAGGGCTGAGAGCCAGCTGTGGTGAGATAGTCAGGGGGGTCAAATTATGGTCAGGAGCTGAGAGACTCTGCACATCAGCCCTCTACGACTTTCCCCTGCTCTGGAATTTTGGAGAAAGTTCCAGAAGCAGTGGGTGGAGGTGAGAAGTGGCTGGTCTTAGAGGATCCTGGCAATCCCCAACAGGAGGCTTGGCAAGGGGCTAGGACAGCCTTTAAGAGCAACTGAGTCTGCTCAGCAGCAGGAGAGTTTGGGTGGAAGATGAAGAAGTAAGGCTGGAGAGCAGGAGACTGGGAGGGGGTCCAGATGGAGAGAGGCTCGCCTACAGGCAGAGGAGTTTTGAAGGAAGAATGCTCAGGTCTTCACCAGCACCTAGAGCGGGGACCACCTGTGCAGGAGGGAAGGAGCAGCCCAGCTAGAAGGCCTTATAACAGCCACAGACCCATGAGCAGCACAGGAGAAACACTGAGTGAGTAGACTTGCACCCCCTGGGCCAGTAAGAGGAAAGAGGCACTCTGGTGAAAAACTGGATTCGCTTTTTACCCGGGATTGTTCACACTGCAGTGGCAGGCACTGGATCCCCTGCCCAGGGATTCACCCAGTACAGCTGGATGAGGAGAGGATTCATCTGGGTTCTGGGGTGGTACTACAGGAGATGCTGGCTAGCTCTTCAAGAGAGACCTTTTGTTATAAAGACTTGTACATAGTTGCTAAGGAGTTTGTCCTCTGTTGCCGTTATCCTTGGGCATCCCATACACCCCTTACCCCACCCAAGTTCAATCCCCTAATATAACATCAAAACAAAGCTCAAGGACTGGTTACTGTTTCCTCAATGCAATTCTGTGTGAAGGAAATGCCTGCCTGTGTGGGACTATAGGGGGAAACAAACTTCAGTGATTCCTAAGGGGGTAGTGCTACACTTGCAATATTGTTCCAGGGAACACAACTTTAATTTTAGAATAGTAAAATACCTGATTTGTGAAGCGTAAATGAGGCATAAATGGTCTGCAATTGGCAAGTAAAGTTCCCATAATCCTCTTCTGTGGTAAGAGTAACATTCAAGATGCTGGTAAGGAAACTTTCCGAGCTGTTGAGGCTGTTCCTGGAAGGAAAGGTTATTTATTATTCAACAAGGTTAAATTAGTGTATACATTGATTCTGGTCTTATGCTCCCTAATTCTGGATGCTTAAATAGGAACTCAACTAACTAGTACCTGCACCTAAACTGGCCCCATACAGGGGCAGACTGACAACTCATAGGGCCCCCGGGCAATAGGGGATCATGGGGCCCCTGTGTCCTTGCCCAAACTCAAAAAAGCCTATGAAAAAGGTACCAGGGGCATCTCACGAGGCCCCCTACTGACCCCGGGCCCTCGGGCAGTGCCCGAGTTTCCAAATGGTCAGTCCACCCCTGGCCCCATATGATAACTCTACTGCAGTTTTTGAAAAATACTAAGCCTTTTTCAATTAGGTTTCCATGAGGTTTTAGGTTGTCTTTAGATATTGCTAGGGGATTTCTTGAGTAGTGAGTAACAGACCTGCAATATCAATGTCACTTCAATAGTGGGGGAGAGCCTCTCCTTTTGTCTTACTGGTACTTAACCACTGACGCCAGTGATGTCATAACATCTTCTAGGAGGTATTCTTCCCACTGACCACCAATGTAAGGGGTATTTTTTTCTACTGACCACCAATGTAAGGGGCATTATTCCCATTGATCACCATGGTAAGGAGCATTCTTCCCACTGATGTAATGTGGCATGCTTTCCCCTGACCATCAATGTAAGGGGCATTATTTTCAGACCAATGTAAAGGGTATTCTTCTGAATGGCCACCACAGTAAGCAGTAAGCTTCCCATTGAAAGGGGCATTCTTCCCACTAACCACCAAAGAAACAAGCATTCTTCTCACTAACCACCAATACAGATACAGGTGGCACTCTGGCACACGTTTGGTGGGAATGTCCCAGAATCAAAATAGTTTGGACTTTGGTCCACCAATTAGTCTACACTGTCTTGGGAATACCATCCCCAAATATCCCTTTGAAGCCTTATAAAATCTAAAACCATCCCCGTGTACCTATAACCAGTTTAAACTTGGGACTTTCATCTTCACTGCCGCTAAACAAACCATAGCGAGATCATGGAAGTCTGGAACTTTGGAGTTGTGCAGGTGAAACAATAAATGGTATTCATTCAATGAATAGTTGGCAGCTATCTTACATTACAAAGTTTAAAGAGGACTGGAACCTGTGGATATTTAACTATTTTGGGTGAGATTTTAACACGGTGCTATGGATAATCTAACTTTTTAAAGTTGATTGACTTGAGGTTTGCTCTGCATGTGGGGGCCTGTACCAGCCCAACTGCAATGTCTTAGCCTGATCTTTTTTTCTCTTGCTTCTTTTTTTTTGCTTTCTTCACTTTGCAAACTCATTACTCTATAATAATTCCTATGTTGTGGGACTTTTCCTTTGCAGGGCATGTCTTTTTTTTGCATTAAGAAAAGTTGGAGGAGTGTCCCCTGGACAGGGGCCTCCCCTATTATAATACTTAGATGCCTAGAAGGGACTTTTACCCAAGTAGTTGTTAGATCTCTGAATATATCTTGCATCAATACAGCCCCGCCTAACAGGAAAGCACATCACTAATGAGGCAACTGGGGTTAGCTACCATATACTTTGTTAGCAGGGCCCTGATTCACTGCCAGCAATGACCATGCTGGCGCAGGACCCCTGCCACCATACTCCTGCTCAGGAACAAGAACAGACACACATACACTTGTAATATAAAAAAACCCCATCATCTTAGGTCACTCACATTCTCCAGGCCTGAGGCCCACCTCTCGAAGTAATGAATGTCCACACATTCAGCCTTTTAACATTTTTCTGTAGCAGAAAAGTAATATACAGTACACAACCTACACCTCCACTCTGTCAGTCCTGACATAATAATTCTGCACAATACAACTCCAACAACAACATAGGACAGCCACTCAAAAGTGGGTTTCCCAACCGAGCATGTAAGAAGCGTACCCCAAAGGGTACACTTCCTAAGGCTATAAGCTCACATGACAGTGTATTTTGGATATCCTTTCCCATCACCCTGTGCCCCAGGCTCTTCTGACTCAAGATTATAAAGGACCAACTATCCCCACCCACGAGGTCCTCTCAGTAGAGGGGTTTCTCTAAAATGGGGACTATGCACTGCTTACAAATGAGACTACTTGTTGTATTCATATTCATAATTCCTTTTCATGCCATATGTCAAGATATGTTCTTTTGTATATTCAAAGATACCATAAGCATTTGTACTAGGATAATATATTGCTTGTTTAATAAAAAAAAAAAAACTTAGTCAAACAGAAAGGTACCCACTGTGGTGGAGTTTTTGTTTACCGGTTATTCACTGGTAAATTGTTTGTAATCAGAGTAGTTGAGATTTCGCAGTGATTTCTGTAAACCATCCAGAATCCACAATCTAGATTCTTACCAGAAACTCGGCTGTTCTCTGTACACCTCTGGGGCTGGGCTTCCATTCTTCAGCCAGGTTAGGTTAGCATTACATGAGTCAATGAATCGCAGTGTACAGTTCAGGGACAGACTGGAGCCCAGGTGTGGCCATAATTCCTGTTCTTCAGAAGATGGTGCAATCAAAACTGGCAGAGTCCCACATTGTGCGTCTGTTCAGGCAGAGAGTCAGGAGCATTCATTATAAGCAATTTAAGATAATAGTACATTTATTATCAAATACCCATAAGGCTGATTTAAAAAATTGAATTAGCATATTTATATAAAATGATTAAAAAGAGCAGTATTGCCTGAATAAACATGCTTTGTCTCACATTTGGCAAGTTTCTATATCAGCAAGTAAGAAAGCCTTTGTTGTAGGAGTTCTAATTGGCAAATGGATTGTATCGAAGATGATGAGCCCTGGATGCCTTATGTTTTTGATAGATAAAACTTAGGTGTAGAGATTTATTTGGCAGAAGTTTAGTGGCATGTGTATAAAATACAATTCTATTAGAGAAGTATATATAAAAAATAAAACAGAAACAAGCTGCATATGGAATATGAACACTGCCCTTTGTATATGTATATGTATACTGTATATATAAAGATGGTAAAGGATACACAAATAGGAGCGATGTCTCAGAAGTGTGATAATGCCACGCAATACAGTATGTTCAGTGCTATTAGCTATATCTATGTGAAGCACATTTTACTAATATTTATTGAATAAAAAGCATGATTTTAATTTGTTGTATGAGCAGTAGACATAGCAATTATTAGCACAGGTTCCCTGAGCTTGGAAAGTAAACTCAAGAGTTCCTACATGTTGAAGAGGTTGAAAAAGGCTGGTTTAGAAGTTGACGAGATGCATGTATAAAATCCCTTCCAAGGTGCAAGTACCATTCAATCTCTTTGTAGGCATAATAATATATATATACTGCTCAAAAAAAATTAAAGGAATACTTTTTAATCAGAGTATAGCATGAAGTCAATTAAACTCCTGGGATATTGATCTGATCAGTTAAGTAGCAGAGGGGGTTGTTAATCAGTTTCAGCTTTTTTGGTGTTAAGGAAATTAACAACAGGTGCAACAGACAGGCAACAATGAGACAACCCCCAAAACAGGACTGGTTTTATAGGTGGAGGCCACTGACATTTTTTCCCCTACTTATCTTTTCTGTTTTTCACTAGTTTTGCATTTGGCTGGGGTCAGTGTCACTACTGGTAGCATGAGGCAATACCTGGACTCTACAGATGTTGCACAGGCAGTCCAACTCCTCCAGGATGGCACAAATGAATACGTACCATTGCCAGAAGGTTTGTTGTGTCTCCCAGCACAGTCTCAAGAGCATGGAGGAGATTCCAGGAGACAGGCAGGTACTCTAGGAGAATTGGACAGGGCCGTAGAAGGTCCTGAATCTATCAGCAGGACCGATATCTGCTCCTTTGTGCAAGGAGGAACCGGATGAGCATTGCCAGATCCCTACAAAATGACCTCCAGCAGGCCACTGGTGTGAATGTCTCAAACCAAATAATCAGAAACAGACTTAATGAGGCTGATCTTATGGCCCGATGCCCTCTAGTGGGTCCTGTGTTCACTGCCCCGGCACCAAAGAGCTTGATTGGCATTTGTCATTGAACGCCAGAATTGGCAGGTCCGCTACTGGCGCCCTGTGCTTTTCACAGATGAGAGCAGGTTCACCCTGAGCACATCTGACAGACGTGAAAGGGTCTGGAGAAGCCATGGAGAACGTTATGCTGCCTGTAACATCATTCAGCATGACTGTTTTGGTGGTGAGTCAGTGATGGTCTTTGGAGGCATATCCATGGAGGAACACACACACCTATAAAGGCTAGACAATGGCACCCTGACTGCCATTAGGTATCAGGATGAAATCCTTGGACCCATTGTCAAACCCTACACTAGGTGCAGTGGGTTCTGGGTTCTTCCTGGTGCAAAACAATATCGGGCCTCATGTGGCAAGAGTATGCAGGCAGTTCCAGGAGGATGAAGGAATTGATACCATTTAATGGCCCCCACGTTAGTCTGACCTAAATCCATTAGAACACCTCTGGGATATCATGTTTCGGTCCATCTGACGCACCAAAGACTAGTGATGCCCTGGTCCAGATCTGGGAGGAAATATCCCAGGACACCATCCATCGTCTCATTAGGAGCATACCCCAACGTTGACAGGCATGCATACAACCACGTGGAGGCCATTCAAACTACTGAGTACCATTTTGAGTTGCTGCAATGAAATTTCAGCAAAATGGACTAGCCTGCTGCATAATTTTTTCACTTTGATTTTTGGGGTGTCTTTGAATTCAGTCCTCTGTAGGTTGATCATTTTCATTTCTATCAAACGATGGGGCATCCTTACGTTCATAACACATATCAGTATAGATATCCAGCATGATATTTTTACCCATTGAGATCTGATGTGTTTTCAAAGTGTTCCTTTAATTTTTTTGAGTAGTGTATAATATAAAATCCAGCACACACAACACAACAAGTAATACTGTTCAGAGAATAGGTACATACAAAAGAGCAGATTCTGATATCCATCATTCAGATGACATGGAGGCAGGGGCGGACTGACAACTCATGGGGCCCCCGGGCAATAGGGGATCATGGGGCCCCTGTGTCCTTGCCCAAACTCAAAAAAGCATATGAAAAAGGTACCAGGGGCATCTTATGGGGCCCCCTACTGACCCCGGGCCCTCGGGCAGTGCCTGAGTTTCCAAATGGTCAGTCCGCCCCTGCATAGAGGTGTATGGTGTGTTTACATGCAAAGGACATAAACAGAATTCTATATATTTGCTATGCAGAGCAATAGAAAGCAGCAGGGAGAGAGATCTGTATTGTTTACATACAGACCACTCCTCTGTCAGTGTTACTTAGCAATTGCCGGGTGCCGGCAGTGAATCTCCTGCCAGGACCCAGTGATTGACAGCTGTAGTTGCCAATGGCGGCGCGGGTAGGGCAGCGCAGGTAGGGTTGTGCACGCGCATGTGCGCACCCTACCTGGAAATACAAAACCACGTATATATATATATATATATATATATATAAATATATGTGTGTGTGTGATTTTGTGCAGTAGTTCTAATCTAGAAATAGGAAACCTTAAAGGGGCGAAGATCCACCTGAACAACATGGGAGAAGTCAAAGATCATCGAGCACAGTGTCACCTCCTCACACCTAATTTAAACCTCTAATTGCCGTACTACCGCATGATTTTTGATACTATTTTCGTTCAATATTTGCCATTTAGAAAGATAGTTTGTATTTACTTAATTTAACTTAAAAATAATGAGAAATAAAATAATAATAAAAAATAAAAACTGACAGGGGTTTTAATTCTTCTCCTCTGTATCCATTCCACTGGATGCTACATGACATAAAATAGCACACGGTTTCATGAGATAAATACCCCATGTGGTATTTTAGAATCTTTTTTTAGTGAATGTCACAAATATTTTTAAAAAACAGTATTTTACCGCATTTCTTAAAGTGGTAGATACTACTTCATGAATGGAGCTCAGTGTTGTTTCTACATTCATGTGAGGGGCTGTTTTTTTTCTCAGTAAAAGTCCTTCAGACTGCTCCGGAATTGTGCCCTCTGTCTTGTTTTACTTTGTTGTCAGATTGGAGGTTTCCCAAAGATCTCTGAGAGGAACTACAGCAGAGGGGTGTGGAGCATGTCCCAATAACCCTATAGGTATAGATTTACTAAAGCTGGTCCACTCAGAATCTGGTACAGCTGTGCTTGGTAGTCAATCAGCTTCTAACCTCAGCTTGTTCAATTAACTCCTTGGAGCTGAGCGCACGCAAATATGCGGCCTCTCAGTGGCTGGGTCTTGGTGCCGAGGGGCCGCATATCTGCGTACCCAATGTAAACACGGAATTCCTAAGAATGCGCGCCCTGTGCGCTCCCGGCACCTCACCGACAGGTACCGATCGCTACTTGCGGTAAGGAGCTTTCTGATCATGTGACTGATGTGACAGCCAATGACATCGGTCACCTGACCCTAAACCCAGCCCTGCCTCCCAGAGTCACAAACCCCTTAAAGGACTGGGAGGCGACAGCGCCAAGGAGGTTAAGCTTTGGCAATAAAACCTGGAAGCTGATTGGTTTCCATGCAGAAGTGAACCTGATTTTGCACTCTCCAGCTTTAATAAAGCCCAATGTGTCCTGGAACATTTCTTACAAGGAATCCTATGTTTTTTATGGACTTTTTTGGACCCTTTGATGCTTTTTAAAGTCTTCTAGAATGTTTTCTGGAGTTGTTTCAAGGTTCTCTTTGTATGTCCTTCATTTGAATATAGGGTCATGATTTGCGCATATATATATATATATATATTAATTACCTGAAAGGTTTATACACTGCCTCACTGGAAGGTGCATCCAATAGGAAGCAGGCAGATGACATCACAATCTCCACCTCAGCCTATCAGAGGAAACCTTGTATACATTTATAAAAATACAAGGCTTCCCATGATGACTGAGCAGCGCTCAGCCCAACTCAGTTTTGCTGTGGGAGGGGGTGGGAAGTCCCCATACCGCTGCTATAACACAGTTATGTATACTGTATGTAGTTGATGCCACATCCAGTCTTACAGCGCTCCCAGCAGGCACATCTCGTAGTGTAGGAAATGGTTTACTTGGACCAGTTTGGTGCAAACAATCTATATAAAGTGAACACAAACTTGGAATTAGGCATTAATACATATGATCAACTATAACTTGGAGCAACTGTTGTCAAGTTGTTACTCCATGAGGGAGTTCAATACTGGTTCTAGGTCTCAGTCCTGGTAGAGATCTGTATAGTCACTGTTTTCTAAGATTCCATCAAGGGGGGAGTGGGGTGCCCCCCAAAACACAATGGGGGAGATTTACTAAAACTGGTGCACTCAGAATCTGGTGCAGCTGTACATGGTAGCCAATCAGCTTCTAACTTCAGCTTGTTTAATTAAGCTTTGGCAATAAAACCTGGAAGCTGATTGGTTTCTATGCAGAGCTGCACCAGATTTTGCACCATGTAGTTTTAGTAAATAACCCCCACTGTTTTTTTTTTTTCATATTACTTTTTTACCAACAATTATTTTGGACTCTTCAATCAGGTTTTGGTCTAGCGCTCCTCTCTGTATATCTATGGTTTGAGCTACTGTAAAGGAGTAGGGCTGTTGGATAGATCCACAACACATGGCGGGGGATAGAGACATGCAAGTGTCAGATGTGAAGATTCTACAGAAGGTTGCTAGCTCTTGAACAGAGCAAAACTTTGAGGAATAGGTGGTGGAAAAGGTGGGTATTGGGCTACTTTCAGTCTGGGTTCACACTTGTGCGGTGTGGCATATCCGATGTGATTAACACAGGAACCGCACCCCATTCCTGTCACATGTGAATTCTGTGTGGTTCGATTTGGGCCATACATTTTGTATGGCTCAAATCGCACCGCATCTGCACCAAAAGGGTGCAGGACCCTTTTTTTGGTCTGAAATGGATCGGTGTGAATACCCATGCAATTTGATTCTGTGCCTCGCACTGCCTTTTGCAAACCAATTTCGTGGGGTGCTGTTAACTTAACATACACACCCGCAGCGGTTCGCATGAATGGGGTGCGATTGTGATGCGGTGTGGAATTCGCACATAAACCGCTACAAATTCTGCATCACATCAGTATGAACCCTGGCTCACACTGATCCACAGCAAAAAGGCATATGTTTTTACTGCATTCTTACCATGTTTGCTGGGTGTTCCTTACAGGACATATGACTCAAAAACCTTACCAAAAATGCAAAGTGGGTGGATTTTCAATGCATTTTGGCCACGTTTTCCTTTAATTTCAATAAGAAGGTGCATTTTTCGTGTGCTTTTTTACCTGCACCAAACCTGCACCAAAAACGAAGCAAGCTGGAAGAGTTCATAGGAATACATGGTCATATGTTCTTCTTTCGGAAGCGGAAAAAAAACGGATAAGTGTGGAAGCAGCCGTACTGCTCTTTTTGATTAATCTTTAAAATGGCGACAGGGCCACTTTAAGCCCTGGTTCACAATGATGCGGTGTGGAATTTGCTGTGCAAATTCCGCACGGCATCAGAATCACATCCCATTCATACGAACTGCTGCGGATGTGTATGTTAAATTAACAACACCGCAAAAGTGGACTGCAAAATGCAGCGCAATATGCAGAATCATATCACATAGGTGGGCCCTGCACAAAAGGGCCCTGCACATTTTTGGTGCGGGTGCAGTGCGAATAGAGCCATACAAAACGTATCTCTCCAATCGCACCGCACACAAATCGCATGTGATTTGCACAGGAATGCGGTGCGGTTCCTGTACAAATCACATGCGATATACCGCACTGCATATATGTGAACCCAGGCTTAATGAATCAGACTGCAGTTATGAACCTGATTGTTTACTTTTTATATCACAATTGATCTGGGTATTCTCTTACTATAAGCCCAAATGTCTTTTATTGGCTGGAGTTTCTATGGTTGTATAAGTGTTCATTGTCTAGAATGTTGTAATAATTAAACACAGTATACAGCCTTAACCTGTAAAGAATTGTGGACTGTGCACGCTCCCAGCAGAATTATTATCTCTCTGTTGTCTTCCCTTTTATTATATAATATATCACATGGTAAGTCCATTGATCTAGGTTGATCTAGGTAGGATATTGTGAAATGATCCATTGTACAATTTGTCAAATAAACTGGACTATGTGGAGTGCCTGTTACAGTGCTGGCTACACATCATGAAATAGTTTGACTCAATGTAACAGAATTAAATACTTATTATAAAGACTTGTTCTATCCAGAAATTATAAATCAGTCTCTTGGTGTATGCTCATGAGTTGCATTTCCCTCTATCTTCCCATCTACCATTCAGTAGTCTGTACCTAAGTTCCTACCTCTACCTGGTAGTTATGAATGTTTCATACTCTTTTGAGACCCCATTCACACTAGTGCAGCCTGTGCGGCCCTGACTTGCGCGGGCACGGCAGCCTCTTCATTTAAATGGGCTGCTGTGCCCTTGTTTCATGAAAGGAAAAGGTGCATTCATCTTTTCCAAAGCGCACCTGAGATGCATAAATTAAAAATGCGATGGGGCTGCGGAAACAGGTGCTATTCCTGTGCACGCAACCAGCCAGCAGCCACGGGGCTAGTGTGAACCAGGGGTTCCCACATGTGTTTTTATTACAAAATATATGAAAAATATTTTTAAAAATACATTTTAAATATACTGTATGTCTTTATAAATACAAATCTACATTTTTGGAATGCATTTACAAATATATATAAAAATATATGTTAAAATGACTTTTTTATATGTTAAAAAAAATCTGAAGAATATATATTTAAAATATATATTTATAAAAATATATATTTTTAAAATATATTCTTCAGATTTTTTTTTTATATTCCAATGGTTTTTATTAATTTTTTAAACATTATAAAACAGAGGCAATAAAACTCGCCCACACAGGGGCTATCAATTGCACAGAAAAAAAAATGCCAAAGAAAAAGAAAACAGTGCTCTAACCTTCAGATTTTTTTTAACATATAAAAAAGTCATTTTAACATATATTTTTACATATATTTGTAAATGCATTCCAAAAATGTAGACTTGTATTTTTAAAGACATACAGTATATTTGAAATGTATTTTTAAAAATATTTTTCATATATTTTGTAATAAAAACTCTTTTCATACATATATATATATATATATATATATATATATATATATATTTTTTTTTTTTTTTTTTTTTTAAATATACTGTATTTGGGAAGAATATTTTTAAAATATATTTCAAATATATTTTTCTTCCATATGGGTTATATGGTGAAAAATGCGGCATCAGGATTGAGCCCTCATTCACAGTTGCCCTGCGGCTGCGAACTGGTTGCGGGTGCAGGAATCGCACCGGTTCTTGCACCTGCAACCACCTGCAGCCGCATTGAGTTTCATTTGCAATTCATTCTAAATAACATCGCCACGCATCTCATCCTACAGCGCAATCGCAGGTGCGGGAAACCACATGGTCAAAAAGGTCATGCAGTTTCCATGCGGATGCGTTTTGGAAAAGGTGCACTAGTGTGAACTGGGCCTCAGACTGCAGCCCCCAAAAGCAGCCCCCAAAAGCTGGAAGAAGCTAGTGAGTGATTCAGCTGAACACTCTCCACACATCCAGTAAAGGGTATCGAAAATCAGAAGCAAGCATTTAATATATGGCAGCTTACCAGTCCTTAGATGTAAGGGCTGCATTATTTTTCTTTTTTTAGGCTTTTTCCCCTTGCTTTCGCTTGGTGATCTGACCAGTAAGGGCTCTTTCGGACAGAAGGTAATGCTTACAGCCTTTTGAAAAGCAATCCATAGTGGATTACTTTTCAGAGGGCAGTATAACAGCAGCAGGCAGGTATTTAGGAGGTGAACAGCCATTTTACATTGCAGGACTGCACTGCAACTGTGAGCCAAGCACTTGGCTTGCGGTGCAGCCCCATTGATGTCAATGGGGGAGTTTGATAGGAAGGGCCACCTGTTAAACTCTGCACCCCGAAGTAAAGTGGAACTATACTAATCTTGCATCCAGTGAGGCGGAGTACCAGAGCTCCCCACTAACCACTGACTTCTTCAGGCGGCTGGCTTCCGGGTCTTCATTGCTGGTCTCTTTCATTTGATTCGACATTGTTGAATCTCTACAGTGAGCTGCGCATGCGCAGCTCACTGTACAGGAGTGAACAGGCAGGTAAGTAACTTTAATGCAGAAGAGACAAACCATGTTTCTTCTGCATTAAAAACCCTACCTGTTTGCCCATTTGTTAGCTAAAATTCCACTTTAAAATTGCCACAGCCCAGAATTGGCGGCCAGTGGGCAGTAAAACTGTGGCTGAGCCATGTATGTATGTATGTAAAACCTTTATCCCAAAAGGAAAAAAAAACATTTGCTGTAACTGCTTCAAAAGTATTAGCTGAAGTTCAGCTTTAATTTGTTAATCAAGTCCATCTAAATTTGCTTATGCATCTAAAACTACGTTCTGCATGCAGTTGCAGGTTGGTTGCAGCACGGCCCCATTTACTTCTAGGTCTACTACTAGGCTGCATTCTGTGGCGATACTGCTCAAACAATGCGACAGAAGGGTAACATGTTCTTTGCGGCTGCAGCATGTGTACACCTCCCTCTGGTTGTATTTACAGCTTAATAGGGAGCAGTTGGGGACGGTAAAATTGTGGCTCAACCACCTGTTTTTACCGCCACCCCAACTGTAAGAGTAATAAGCCCAAAGTCAGAAAGTATGTTACTGGCCAGGTCACCAGATGAAAATAAAGGAAGAAAGTAAAATAAAAAGAAAACTAATGCAGCCACTAAATTTAAGGATTGATGTGCTGCAATATATTACATTTTTTTTTTTAGGTTTAAACATGCTTTAACGTTACAGTATACAAATAAACTTTAGACAACTGTGCATTTACATCCTTTTGGCAAGAGTCTGGGAAAGGTCCTTTTCTGTTCCAGCATGACTATCCCCCTATGCACAAAGCCAGCTCCATAAAGCCATGATTAGATAAGCTTGGTGTGGAGGAACTCCAGTGACCTGCACAAAGTCCTGGCCTCAACCATGGTCAACATTTTTGGGATGAACTGAGTTGCTGAGGTCTTCTTATCCAATATCTTATGTCTTATCCTGACTTCACCAATACTCGTCTGCCTGAATAGGTGAATGATCGGTACTGATCATACACTGTGTTCATTCACAAAAGGAAGGGGCTGGTAAAGGGGCCCTGCTCTCCATCATGAAGATCCCATGCCCTGTGTGTCGCACCACCCGGCAGGAGAGGAGGGAAACTGGTATCGCTGTGGGGGGCAATCACACATGGGGAGCCCTGGCAGCAGGGGGATCAATTCCTGGACAGGGAGGGTGTTCGGTGTGGGGGGGAGACAATAATAAAAATTGATCCCACTGTATGTCTCTCCCTGCAGCAGCTGAAAGTTGGCGGAAGAGAGAGGTGGAGAAGTAGGCTTTCAGCTGCTGCAGGGGGAGATACACAATGGGATCAGTTCTTATAAGTGACCCCCGTTGCACCGAACACCCCCTCTCCTGCCCATATCCGATTCCCTTGCTGCCTGGTTCCGCTGGAGCATGGGCAGGGTCACAATGGAGGGTGTGCATGCCTGTGAGGCACAGTTTCCCACTTACAACGTACACCATGCTGTGGAAGGCCTTCCCAAAAGACTGAAGGCTGTTTTAACTGCAGTGTGAAGTCTAGCATCATTATAGTGCCCATGGTTTTGAAATAGTTCATAAAGCTGTGAACTGGCCATATGGTGTAGGTCAGGGGTCTCCAAGCTATGGCCCTCTGGGTGTTGAGGAACTGCAAGTCCCATGAGGTCTTGCAAGACTCTGACAGCCACAGGCAAGACTCCCAGAGGCAGAGGCATGATGGGACTTGTAGTACTTCAACAGCTGGAGGGCCATAGTTTGGAGACCCCTGGTGTAGGTGCATGATTTTGTTGAAAGAAAACTGGAAATGCTTGCCATGGACCTTCAGGCTGCCCACCCAAAGGGTGCAAGAAGAAATATAAACATGGCTAACTCATGGGCAAATTCCCATAATATCAAATCTAAAATACATTATTTTACTGTGGCCTTTACATTCTAAGTAGATTCTTATAGCGTACACGTTTAAATATTTTTGGTTTAGTCACATTTTAACTCAACCAGCCCCCTCACAGCTGCATTCCAAGAGGCACAGCATCACCCTAAGGCAAAGTGACATGGACCTGATCTTTACATAGTTACATAGTTAGTCTGGCTGAAAAAAGACAAAAGTCCATCCAGTTCAACCATTAAAAAAAAGTTATAATCCTATACCCACAGCTGATCCAGAAGAAGGCAAAAAAAACCCCAGCAAATCTTTAGACTTACACCAACTGAGAAATTCTTACTGACTGGGTTCTGAGAAAAAAAACACAAAAAAACATAAAAACAACTTCTACAAAAGTTAAATATGGTAATACACATACAAAATAAACCTTTACAAATGAAAGCTGTAGATTGCAGTTTGTTTAAAAAGGACAAAAAAAGGGAAAAGGATTTGTTTGTGCCTAAAATTTGTTTTAGGTAGAACTGTGGCCTCCCATTAAAAAATATGAGCGGAAATGATAGGTTTTCTCTTAGGCCCCCTAGAAAAGTCCCTCAAATACCTATTGATCCTGCCAGTGAAATCCACCTAATTCAGCTTCCTATGATAGTGTGGCAATGATGCTGCACTGCTCCTGCATTCAGAGCAGAGTTGCCACTCTCATGTAGGCTGTGCCTGCTTACACTACAATGGGATAAGATGTTGCAGGGCCGCTGTTGTCAGCATTTTTTCTTCCTTATTCACAAGCCTGTAGCTTGTCAGTCATCACCTGGCCACATCTAGTCCTGCCCACTGCTTTCTAGATTGACAGCACTGCCTCTGTTTAAACCCTCCTACTGTGAGCTGCAGTGTCTGGGAGGGGAGGCATATGAGACACAATAGAATGGCCCTATCAACACAGATAAAAGTTTTTGAACTTTTTGTGCATCACATAGTAACTGGACCTGGTTACACAGGAGCCTTTATGCCCTTTATATTTTGCACAGAAGTTATCAAAATACCTGCCAGCACACACCTCTTTCTGCTTTGTCTTGCCAACCCTTACAACTGACTCATGTTATACCATTATCACGCTCATGTGCATTGATTGAGTCTACAGGACACTTTGCCACCATGGCATCCTGTCCAGCCTTTCTCAACCAGGGTGCCAAGGCACTCTGAGGTGCCTTGAGCTTTCTCCAGGAGTGCCTTCGAAAAATGTCTAAAAATTGGCCAAAACATGTATAAAAGCCAGCGGGTAGAACAAGCCTGCCTTTTAGTTACACAAAGCCACAGGCAGGGGCGGACTGACCATTTGGAAACTCGAGCACTGGCCGAGGTCCCGGGGTCAGTAGGGGGCCCCATGAGATGCCCCTGGTACCTTTTTCATAGGCTTTTTGAGTTTGGGCAAGGACACAGGGGCCCTATGATCCCCTATTGCCCGGGGGCCCCATGAGTTGTCAGTCCGCCCCTGGCCACAGGTTTCCATTGTGCACCATTACAACCTTCTAGCCACTGGTGTTGACACCCAAAGACATCATCAGTCGATAAGGAGAATGCCTACACAGCATCCTTGTTTGACCCTCCCCTTCCCCTCTCCATCAATGCTGGGGTCACATTAGCTCAGTGATGGAGAAAAACTGATGGAGAAGAGAAACATCAGAATACTAATCAGTACCAGGGTGCAAAAGTGTATTTGCTTTGGAAGCATAAATCACCTCTAATGTTGGGTGTCCTACATGTGTGGATGTTGCTACATTATATAAATCTATTAGAATGTTTTTCACATTTTAGAATGGGGTGCCTCAGGATTTTCCATAATTTTAAAGGGTGACTGCTGTAGACTATGGTAATCGAGGATAGCTGCTCTTGTATTGCTGTGTGATAGATGGGCATAGAATGCCGTTGATTAACAGCAGCTCTCATATTGTTGTCAATACAGCAGAGCTCCTTTATAACACCTAAGCGTTTTCGGCAGTGTTTTTCAGAAATGCGTACAGTCCATTTAACATGATTTCCTATGGGACACGTTCACATCTCCACATTTTCACTCAATGCATTTTTTGGATAGGGTCAGGGACTTTTTGAATGCAAATGCAGTGCTATACACATCAATGGAAATGCTGCAGAAAAGCATGTAGTGCATTTTTGCTGTGTTTTTGCTGTGTTTGTGCCGCATTTTGGATGCGTTTTTATACATTTTGTGTTTTAAATCTGCCTAGCAACAAGAAAAAGTAAAAAAAAAACCAAAAACCCACAAAACGCGTCACAAACGCAGGTGCAAATATGCAACGCAAAACACAATGCAGAAACAGGTCAAATGCAACCTGCATCGGTGTGAACCTAGCCTTAGTCTCCTCATTACTAGTTATGCCCATCTACCCCTCCTCTGCTACCCTCATTGAGATGAATACAAGACTGAATGGAGGAGCAAGTGACCCACTGCGATCTGAGAATAAGATTGTATAATGTATGGCCAGCTTTACTTAGAACAAATTGCCTGTAGTTACACTTTAAAGTTGATCTGCAGTCAAAAAGATATTTTCCTATGTAAAAATAAATGATCATTCTCATCCTTCCTGGACACTACTGAACGCACTGTAACTTCTGGCTCTGAAACTGGAAGTTCCAGCTCATAATAGCAGGTAACTCGCTCTCTACCATCCTTGAATACAAACCCTCTTGTGTTCTTTTCACAGAATACAAGGCGTTCTGGGAATAGACAAGGGGAGAGGAGGGGTGTATGAATGTCACTATCTCCCCTCATCTGATATTTTGTGAATGGACACCGATTGACAAAGGTGGAGAACAAACCAACCACTTTCCTTCACTGTATGAGAGCCATACCTACAGTGAGGAACAGAAGTATTTGAACACCCTGCGATTTTGCAAGTTCTCCCACTTAGAAATCATGGAGGGGTCTGAAATTCACATTGTAGGTGCATTCCCACTCTGAGAGACAGAATTAAAAAAAAATTCAGGAAATCGCATCGTATGATTTTTAAAGAATGTATTTGTCTTGCACTGCTGAATATAAGTATTTGAAAACCTAAGAAACAGCAAGAATTCTGGCTCTCAAAGACCTGTTACTGTGCCTTTAAAAAGTCCACCTCTACTCCACTCACTAATCTAACTTAGTAGCACCTGTCTGAGCTATTTAAAGATACCTGTCCACCCTACAGTCAGTCAGATGCCAACTACTACCCTGAGCAAGACCAAAGAGCTGTCAAAAGACACCAGAGACAAAATTGTGGACCTCCACAAGGCTGGAAAGGGCTATGGGGCAATTGCCAAGCAGCTTGGTGAAAATAGATCAACTGTTGGAGCAATTGTTAGAAAATGGAAGAGGCTAAAGACGACTGTCAGTCTCCCTTGGACTGGGGCTCCATGCAAGATCTCACCTCGTGGGGTATCACTGATGATAAGAAAGGTGAGGAATCAGCCCAGAACTACAAGGGAGGAGCTGGTCAATGACATGAAGAGAGCTGGGACCACAGTTTCAAAGGTCACTGTCAGTAGAACACTACGCCGTCATGGTTTCAAATCATGCATTGCACGGAAGGTTCCTCTGCTCAAGTCATCACATGTCCAGGCCCATCTGAAGTTTGCCAATGACCATCTGGATGATCCAGAGGAGGCATGGGAGAAAGTCATGTGGTCAGATGAGACCAAAGTAGAACTTTTTGGTCTAAACTTCACTCGTCGTGTTTGGAGGAAAAAGAAGGATGAGTTGCATCCCAAGAACACCATCCCTACTGTGAAGCATGGGGGTGGTAACATCATGCTTTGAGGGTGCTTTTCTGTGAAGAGGACAGGACGACTGCACTGTATTAAGGAGAGGATGAATGGGGCCATTTATTGTGAGATTTTGAGCAACAACCTCCTTCCCTCAGTCAGAGCATTGAAGATGGGTCGTGGCTGGGTCTTTCAACATGACAATGACCTGAAGCACACAACCAGGATAACCAAGGAGTGGCTCCGTAAGAAACATATCAAGGTTCTGGAGTGGCCTAGCCAGTCTCCAGACCTAAATCCAATAGAACATCTTTGGAGGGAGCTGAAACTCCGTGTTGCTCAGCGATAGCCCCGAAACCTGACAGATCTAGAGATCTGTGTAGAGGAGTGGGCCAAAATCCCTGTTGCAGTGTGTGCAAACCTGGTCAAGAACTACAGGAAACGTTTGACCTCTGTAATTGCAAACAAAGGCTTCTGTACCAAATATTAACACTGATTTTCTCAGGTGTTCAAATACTTATGTTCAGCAGTGCAAGACAAATAAATTCTTTACAAATCATACAATGTGATTTCCTGAATTTGTTTTTTAATTCTGTCTCTCAGAGTGGGAATGCACCTACAATGTGAATTTCAGACCCCTCCATGATTTCTAAGTGGGAGAACTTGCAAAATCGCAGGGTGTTCAAATACTTCTGTTCCTCACTGTATAAGGGCTCATTTACACTTGTGTGGAAACTTTAATTTTTCAACACTGGAACACTGAAGGTCTCTGCAAGGGCACTCAGAAAACAATTGTTTTCTGTGTGCTCTGTTCACACTGCAATGGAGCCCGTGGATGCCAAGCAGTGCGGTGCAGGAGGATGGATACCGTATGTTTTTCTCCTGGAATGCACCAGAACTCATCTCCGTGTACTGTCCATTTCTTTGCACCACAGCTGAGCTGCAGTGCATAGAAATAAATAAAATGTCATTTTGACATTTCAATAAAGTTAGAAGAAAAAAATACACAGTGTGATTACACAGTACGCAACACACCACCCCTTCCTGGCCCTCACACCGACAGCTGTCAGGAGCCTCAGTACCAGAAGATTGGTGCTTACAGTCGTTTTTGAGAAGAATGAAACTAGATTAACCCAATGTTCCAACAGTCACACATGGGCCAACCATTATTAGAGGGAATTTATTTTTACATTCCAAATGTCCAAAAATATTTTTTTCCTGGAGTTCAGCCTTGAGATAAAATGATAGCCCTAAAGTTATTCTATCCATCACATGCTTGGGGATGTCTAATGGGTAATAGTGGTTTGTATGTACGTGACTCTGTATGTGTGTGTGTATAGGAGTGGGGGGGGAGTCTTTTTTATTTATTAATGAATTTAAAATATTTACATTTTTTATATTTTGTGTTTTTATATTTCATTACACATTTTTATTTTATTTTTTTAACTCTATTTACTACAAACCCCAATTCCAAAAAAGTTGGGATGCTGTTTAAAAGCTACAAAAAGACAGAATGCAATGATTTCCAAATCTCATAAGCAATTATTTTATTTACAACGGAAAATAGAAAACAAGTCCAAAGTTTAAACTAAAAATGTACCATTTTAACCAAGTCCGGACACTTTTACCCCTTTCCTGTCCAGGCCAATTTTCAGCTTTCAGTGCTATCACGCTCTAAATGACAATTGCGCAGTCATGCAACACTGTACCCATATTTTTAGCATTTTTTTGAGACAGATAAAAATTTATTTTGGTAGTATTTATTCACCACTGGGATTTTAATTTTTTTGCTATATATATGAAAAAGTCCCAAATTTTTGAAAAAACGTGTTTTTCTTATAAAATTTTGCAAATAAATAATCTTTCTTCATAAATCTTGGCCAACATTTATTCAGTTATCTTTTTAGTAAAAAAAAATAACCCAAATTAGTTTATAACCAAAAATGATAATTTATAAAAAACATTTCTTTACATTTTTAGTTATTTTTTTATATTATTATTTATGTTTTTTTAAGATACAGTCACCCTAGCAGTACAGTGTCATCATAGTGACACTGTACTACTTGTGGGGGGTGATGAAGAATTTTTTTTTTGCACTGATTGCTTTTACACCCATAAAGGCTGTAAAAGCAATCATTTCTTCTTTTCTCTGGCTGCATTCTTGCAGCCACTGAGAAATACTGTGAGAGCTGTGATTGGTCACAGCTTGTCACATGGTACAAGGCTGTTGTGAATAGCCTTGTACCATGTGATCACTGTGATCATTCACAGATTTCACAAGTAGTAAGCAATGTAGTCAGGAAGTGACATCTTGCCTACTACTATTCACGTGATCACTGATTGGCCAATCAGTGATTACATGATCTGGACCTCACACAGAGGTCCCATACAGCGATCGGTGTTCCGCTGTGTCCAAGCACTGGATTGCGGTGCCGCATGCTCCCAGAGAGCGTGCACAACCTGAAAATGTGGGTGCCATTTATGAACGGCAACCCACTCCTGCACTGCTCCCGTCCGGCTGTTTATGTACATAGGCCGGACAGGAAGTGGTTAAGAAAAAAAATAAGCATCCCAATTTTTTTGGAATTGCTGTTGTATTATCACAATAGGGCAGCTGCTTGTATGATATCAGTGATACTCACGGCTTCAACTACCACCTCTATGCCGACGACACACAAATCTATCTCTCAACCCCCCACCTCACCCCCTTGGTCTCAGCCCGAACCACACACCTACTGAGCGACATATCAGACTGGATGTCACTCCACTTCCTTAAATTGAACCTCTCCAAAACCGAGTTTCTTGTCTTCCCCCAAGCCCGGACACCACCCCCCATTGACTTCTCCGTCACATCCAACAACGCTACCATCAAACCCGCCCTGCAGGCCAGAGTACTTGGTGTCATTCTGGACTCCAACCTATCCTTCCAGCCCCAAGTCCAATCTTTAACAAACTCGTGCAGACTCCACCTCCGCAACATCGCCAAAATCCGCACGTTCCTAACCCCAGAAACCACTAAACAGCTCATCCACTCCCTCATCATATCACGACTCGACTACTGCAACTCCCTCCTCACTGGCCTGCCTCGCCGCTGGCTATCCCCGCTTCAGTCGATCCTGAATACGGCTGCTAGACTCATTCACCTTTCTAACCGCTCTGTCTCCGCCACCCCTCTCTGCCAATCCCTCCACTGGCTTCCGATTGCGCAACGGATCAAATTCAAAATCCTAACGCTGACGTACAAAGCTGTCCACCATACTGCCCCGAACTACATCACTGACCTAATATCCAAGTACCGCCCAGCACGCACACTCCGCTCCTCACAAGACCTCCTTGTCTCTAGTTCCCTGGTCTCCTCCTCCCATGCCCGCCTCCAGGACTTCTCCAGGGTGTCACCCATCCTCTGGAACTCCCTGCCCCAACCCATCAGATTATCACCAACTCTCCTCTCCTTTAGGCGCACCCTGAAAACCCATCTCTTCAGGGAAGCCTACCCCACCCCCTGCTAATTTGCCGACCTCCTCCACTCTTCCTACCACTCCATCCCCCACAGCTATCTCCTCCTGTGCCACCATCCCCCCCCCCTAGATTGTAAGCTCGAAAGAGCAGGGCCCTCAATCCCCTCATGTTTTGCATTGTATTGGTATTGTTCTGTCACATGTTCTGTCCCCCTTTGTAATGTACAGCACTGAGCGAACTATTGGCGCTTTATAAATACTGTATAATAATGGTAATATCCCATTATGGATACATTAATGATCTATTAGAATACATGTTCTGATGTTTAGAATCTTTGTGGTGATTTTGACAGTAGTGAACCTGGAAGAGCTCAAAGCTGAGCACTCCTGGGTTCATTCTCAGCAGAGCAGGGACCTCCAAACTACTCCCTCTGCTGGGCCATCCTGAATGCCCCTGCAGTGGTTCTGCAGGAGCCAGGTAAGCCCAGGGACCATGAGGAAAGTGGAGGGGGTGGCAATGTAATAGCACACTATGTGCGCAAGTGATTGGGTGGCTGTACAGTCGCATGAATCACTTTTGCGTGAAACTGATAAACCGCATGTTTAAATAATACAAAAATAAATAAACAAGTGAAAAAATGTTGTGCTGCTCAAAAATTCATATATGTAACATAACAATGTGTAACAAACAATAAATAATAATGAAAACAGTCCCAACGTGTGTAAGTCCACACAGAAGAAAAAAGAAAAAAAACTCTTCAGGAGATCCAGATGAAGAAAAACATTTTCCTTCTGGTGACTTCACCCACAATCCCAGTGCTGTAAAACCTCAAATGAAGTGCATCACCACAGTGAACATATAAATAAAGGTGGACCCTCACCTTCTCACATGGGCCCGTGTAAGTAAGAGGTCAAACAGGTATTTCCTCTTCTAGTGGGGGAGATTACTAGAAGGGAAGATACCTGTTTGACCTGTTTCTTACACAGGTCCATGCGAGGAGGTGAGGGTCCACCTTTATATATATGTTCACTATGGTGATGCACTTCATTTGAAGATTTACAGCACTGGAACTGTGGGTGCAGTCACCAGTAGGAAGATGGTTTTCTCCATCTGGATCTCCTGAAGAGTTTTTTCTTTTTTCTTTTGTGTGGACTTACACACGTTGGGGCTGTTTTCATTATTATTTATTTATTGTTTGTTACATATATGAAGTTTTTGAGCAGCGCAACACTTTTTCACTTGTTTATTTATTTTTGTTTATGGGTACACACATAATACGTGTGTACAGCAGCTTGACACATTTTGTGTTTTTGTACCAACAGTTGGCAGCACACAAATTTTTGATATATTGTTTTTAACCGCATGCCGCCCAGCCACTGTACATATACAGCGGCAGAGCGGCACTCGCAGGCAAAACCACGTTTTAAGACGTGTGTTTTGTAAACAAATAGGGGGCGCGCCGCCACCCTATTTGTCCCGCGGTTCTCTGCCACAGATGTCAGTCACCGGGTCACAGCCGCTCCTTAGCGGCTATGTCCCGGCGATCGGCGGCAAACAGTGACAGAGAGCACAGCTGCAGTAGCTGTGCTGTCTGTCACTTCCCTGACAGCTCGAGGATGAGCTGATCGAGAAAGAACAGTTTTTCTTTCTTGATCAGCCTTGTCCCGCCCAGTACACACCCCCGCCCCCTAGTAAAACACTCCCCCTCACTCCTATAACCCTTCCCTGCTAAATAAAGTTAACCCCTTCCTCCCCATTGCCATTAGTACAGTGTCAGTTTTTTTTTTTTTTGCACTGATCACTGTATTAGTGTTTTTGGGGATGTCAGTGACCCCAAGTCAGTACCCCCCAATATCAAAATGTCCGCCGCAGTCCCGCAGTCCCGCCATAAGTCGCTGGTAGCTGCCATAAGTCCCTGATCGCTGCCATAATTCGCTGATCGCCGCCATTATCAGTATAAAAAAAAACGCTAAAAATCCCAGTATCTTTCCCGCCATTTGTAAACACTATAACTTTCACGTAAACCAATTAATTTACACGTATTGGGTTTTTTTAGCAAACACATGTCGCAGAATACATTTTGGCAGAAATTTATGACTAAATTTGATTTTTGCATTTTTTTTTACTGGACATGTTTTATAGCAAAAAGTCCAAATATTGTTTTTTTTCCTCAAAATTGTCAACCTTTTTTTTTTTTATAGTGCAAAAAATAAAAACCGCACAGGCAATCAAATACCACCGAAAGAAAGCTCAATTTGTGGGGAAAAAAAGAATGTAAATTTCATTTATGTACGATATTGCATGACCGCGCAATTGTCTGTTAAACTAGCGCAGCGCTGTATAGCAGAAAAATGGCGTAAATTGCAGTATTTATACCATAGTTTGTAGACGCTATAACTTCCACAAAAAGCAATCAATATACACTTATTGGGATTTTTTTTTACCAAAAACATGGAGCAGAATACATTTTGGCCTAAATTTATAACCAACTTTGATTTTACTATATATTTTTTATAGCTGAAAATAAAAATATTGTTTTTCTTCAAAATTTTTGGTCTTTTTTTGTTTATAGCGTGAAAAATAAAAAGCGCACAGATGATCAAATACCACCGAAAGAAAGCTCTATTTGTGTGAAAAAAAGGACATAAATTTCGTTTGGGTACAGCATTGCATGACTGCGCAATTATCAGTTGAATTAGTGCAGCGCCAAGTAGCAAAAAGAGGCCTGGTCATTAAGGGGGGTAAATCCTCTGGAGGTCAAGTGGTTAAATAAAACAAACCTGTGGCCACTGTAGCAGTCATGGGTTTGTTTTTATCATTTCACTGATGATGCAACACATCAAGAAGTCCTAAAACCCCAACAACAGGCAGGCATGTGAAAACATGTATAACAGTTAACAGAAGGAAGGGATGGGCCTTCTTGATTGGTTGCAATCTTTTATTGGTATTGTCAATATACAGTAAATTCCCTCAATGCATTTATTGTGTTTTATGGACACGTATTCAGGATTGGGGAACTGCAGGTTTTAATGGTGGAATTGCCAGATAGCTGTGAGCTTCCTCTTTGTCATTTTATGATCCTATGGAGAATCATCAAATATTTAACCTAATGCTGGAACGCTTACCTCCTCATTATGCAACTCAATCCTAATAAACCATTTAACACACTCTTTTATTACATGTTAGGCAGCCCTACAAAGGTCATGAGCCCAGTTAAGTTTTATTAGATCTAATTATTAGAAAATTGAGTCCTACATAGAACAATCACAAATCTCCACCAACTGTTACTTGTCCAGCTTATTATCTTATTGCACAATGGACATATCTAATTGCATATTCATTATGTACATCTTCTACCTGTATAATCTGCTGAATGGCCAGACCATACAATTTGGCTATGTACTTGGGTTGGGATCTTACGTACAGTTGCAAGGAAAAGTATGTGAACCCCTTGGGATTACGTGGAGTTTTGCATGAATTGGGCATAAAATGTGCTCTGAACGTCATCTAAGTCACAACAATAGAAGAACACAGTCTGCTGAACATAATACTACACAACTATTGTTGTGACTTAGATGACGTTCAGAGCACATTTTATGCCCAATTCATGCAAAACACCACGTAATTCCAAGGGGTTCACATACTTTTTCTTGCAACTGTATATGGCTAAATATAAAGTGCCCATACACAACAATTACCAGAACCCTTAAAGCGTAACTAAACTTAAAGTGTTACTAAACCCAGGATCCTGCATTCACTATATCTGATCTCCCACAGTACACACAACATGGAAATGCAATTAGTTTAGTAAATATAAACTGCTAAATACCTTAAAGCTTGTAGGAGGAGTTTTCATTCTCCTCTGACTGTCCTATGAAGCTGCAGGACCTCTGAGCCTCTGTCTGGACAGTGCTGATTGGCCCTGTGCTGAACACATGCACTGTCCCAAGAGAAAAAAAAAAACATCCAGCAATACACACCAAACTGAGCATGTGCAGCTTGCCCCCAAGGCTCTGTTCTATCAGCAATTGGATTGGGGACTGTGGAAGAAAGGATCAATCATCCTTTTTTACACAATGTTGAGGATTAACCCCTTAGGTTCCAGAGTGAGTATAACAAGCACGCTTTACTGCATATACAGACCGATTTTACTGTTGTGGGTTTAGTAACACTTTAATTTGTAACAAACTGTGAGAATGCAGCTCTTTAATGCAGGAGGGACATGCTGGGGTTTATTTACTAAAGCTGGAGAGTGCAAAATCAGGCTCACTTCTACATAGAAACCAATCAGCTTCCAGGTTTTATGGCCAAAGCTTAATGGAACAAGCTAAAAGTAAAAGCTGATTGGTTTCTATGGAGAAGTGAGCCTGATTTTGCACTCTCCAGCTTTAGTAAATAAACCCCGCTATGTCTCTTCTTCAATAACACATATACCTGCCTGCTTGCAGTCTTTAGCACAATCAATCTGTGCTGTCTGACTCCCATTCACATGATGACATTCCCCCCCCAACTGGCCAATCATGAAGGCCAAAAACTCAGCACCTAGAGGTAGCCAAAGGAGAAGATGACAGCAGCCAGCAAGGGAAGTAACCAACACATCGCTGCAAGGTGGGGGGTGAGTATTTTCGGGAGATTAGTTCCACTTTCAATGGGACCTTCACTCAATAGATGCACTGGGCACCACTGCATTCTCAATGATGACAAAAACACAATATTCTTACTTAGCCTTTTAAAATTTCTTTTAGTCCCTCCAACCCCCCAGCCGCCATTTTCACCTAACGAGAATGATGTCTTTTCCACTTTAAAGCCTCCTGGGATATCCAAGCCACATATTCCAAGAGGCTGCAAAAGCAGGGACATAGAGCGGCTGGTGGGCAGAGCTGGTACACATCAGCGGGGGACGTCTGCCTGAATCTAGTGACAGCTGGGCTCCCGGTGACAACAGAGCAGAGGATGGTGGTGCGGGGCTCAAGCTGTGGCACCTGAACAGAGAATCGCAACAAGACAATTTATAGGTAAAGTTGATTCAGGGAATATCTGATTGCCTCTCGGGGGATCAGGAAGGAATTTTTTTCCCTGCAGGAGCAAATTGGATCATGCTTTGCTGGGTTTTTTTTGCCTTCCTCTGGATCAACTGTGGGTATAGGATTATAACTTTTTTTTTTTGAACTGGATGAACTTTTGTCTTTTTTCAGCCAGACTAACTGTGTAAGTCAATGTTGGATTCACTAGACAGTTATGTTCATTGAGGCTAGCCCTCCATAACAGGTAACATAAAGCAGAAAGGGGTGAAGTCACTTATTCAGGTATTGAATAACCAGAATAGAAGATGATACTGCAAGAGGGCCCTTTTAGAGCATGTAGGTGGTCCATGTATGATTGCCCCTTTGTGTTTTGTACAGTCCGGACAGTCAGTGTGTAATATTTGAACTGGTCAGAAGGCTAAGTTCAGATCTTTGCATGTTGCGAATATGCTCAAAATCTCGCGCTTTCCCGGCACACAGAGAAACCTGCTGCCCTTTAACAGACACGCAGTGATGCCATTAATTGTTAATGGCACCTCCACGCATCTGCAAACGCACGTTTCCACAAACCCCAAACCACATGATGTTGCAGCACGAGGTTCAGCGTGACACATTTTTTGAAAAGAGTTTCTCACGCATAGGGCAGCTTATTAAAATCAATGGGCTGCCCTGCATGCAATATGCAGGAAAGCACAAAAAACACATAGAAGCATACCCAAGCTTGGTTGCACCTATAGGAGTGAACCAAGCCTTAAGCTGGCCATACATGGATCAAATTTCAATCCATGTATGGGGCACCCTGGTTGCTCATAAGTCGATTGACGGATCGACTTGTGTACAAACAGCCTGTTTGGGTTTCCCCAAACTATTAGTGCCGCCAGCTATAGCTAGCAATACTAATTGTTGTTTTCTGTTGGCAGGGAAGATTCCCTGCTGGCAGGACACAATAGTGCTTCAACACTGAAAGACAATTGCATACTCTGTGGCCTACATAGGTCATCCCTGTAATTGGCCAAATCTTTTGTAGATTGTAGCAAAGACTAATGCCTGGTACACATGATGAGAATATTGGACAAATGGGCAAGCGCTTTTTTTTTTTTGCATGCTAGTCTCATATCAAAAATGGAGAGGTTACTTAAAGCGATTCTAAAGGTTCATTTTTTTTGTTTTTTGTAAACTAACAAACATGTCTATACTTACCTACTGTGTGCAGTGGTTTTGCACAGGGCAACCTGGATCCTCCTCTTCTCGGGTTCCCCATAGGCTCTCCTGGCTCCTCCGGTCTGCACCGAATGCATGAAGGTAAAAATCCTTCAGCCTTTACTACCATTTTAAATTACGAAAATTCTTGTACGACAGATTACAACATCGGAAGCGATGTCATGTATTGTAATGTATTCTTTTGCTTCCAAGCATGTGTGGTCTCTTAATTTTTTTGGACGAATGCTGTACTGATTAAATGAAAATCGTTCTCTCTTTTATCGTACAAAAACATTTTTTGTGAGAGGTTACTTAAAGCAATTCTAAAGGTTCATTTTTTTTTTCGTAAAATAACAAACATGTCTATACTTACCTACTGTGTGCAGTGGTTGTGCACAGGGCAACCTGGATCCTCCTCTTCTCGGGTCCCCCATTGGCTCTCCTGGCTCCTCCTGTCCGTCGGGCGCCCCCACAACAAAGCAGCTTGCTATGGGAGCACCCAGTGCTTCGTATGTCCATTCACACACGGAGCTGTGACTTGACCCTGCCCCCTCTCTCTCCTCATTGGCGGACTGACTGAGCCATTGGCTCCCGCTTGCTGTCTCAGCCAATGAAGAGGCAGAGACCTGGGGCAGCCGAGGCTGTCATTCACATCACTGGATCGCGATGAGGCTCAGGTAAGTAGAAGGGGCTGGGGAAGCTGAACACAGAAGGTTTTTCACCTTCATGCACCGAATGCATGAAGGTAAAAATCCTTCAGCCTTTACTACCATTTTAAATTACGAAAATTCTTGTACGACAGATTACAACATCGGAAGTGATGCCATGTATTGTATTGTAATGTATTCTTTTGCTTCCAAGCATGTGTGGTCTCTCACTTTTTTTGGACGAATACTGTACTGATTAAATATAAATCGTTCTCTCTTTTATTGTACGAGAAACATTTTTGTGCTTGTCCTTGTCGCATGCACTGTTGTGATCAGCTGTCAAAAGCTTTGTACTAAAGATCAGACTAACATACGATCCCTCCGAAAGCTATTTTTTTTTTCATCTGATATTTTCACCGTGTGTATGGGGCATTGGGAGTGTTGAGCGGACAATCTGTTAAAGCAGAGTTCCACCTGAAAAAAGAAAAAAAGTCAGCAGCTGCTGACTTTTATAATACAGACACTTACCTGTCCCTCGGTCCAGCGATGTCCTTACCACCGCTGGTTTCATCAGCCGTTTTCTCTCCCTGGTGCCGGCATCTTCAGTGTGGGCACCTGGCTGTGACAGCTTGCGGCTTCACAGCCGGGTGCCCACTGCACATTCGCAAAAAGCTCTGCGCTCTGTGAATGGCCCCGTTGTCTTCTGGGACCTGTCAAATGTCTCAAAAGACTATGGGGATGGAGGGGGCGAGGACAACTTCCGTTTCCAATTGCTTGGGCGATTGAAGTGGGAGTGGGTATCTGTCAAATTCGGTTACCCGCTCCCCAAAGGCGCCCTCAAAGGCACCAATCCTTAATGGGGAGCAGGGGACAAAGACTCAAAGCGGAACTTCCCCTTTTGGGTGGAGCTCCTCTTTAAAGCAAGGTCATTGTGAAATCAGTGGCATAGATATAGGCGTAAAAGCAATAAGCATGTAGCGTGTAGCGTGAGCCAGGGCCATGCAGAAAGTATAAATGTAACTGGGTGCCAATTCTCACCAGTCATTTTCTTGGGACGTCACTGGCTTATCTCTCACAAGGGGAAGTTCCAGTGCTGTTGACAGACAGAAAAGAGCATGTGACACCAAGACCCATGACATATATATATCAATGGTGACAGTAAAATCCAGTCTGGACACACAAAAAGCAACGCTAAACACATGTGTTTGATTACACAACAAAAAAAACACAAAAAAAGAGATAATAGGAATGTGACCAGCCCAAGGTCACACAAACATTCCAGGTGCACTCAGCCAAGAATCCACTTTCACCGTTGCCACCCTACCCTGAGATGTTTCGCAACCGAAGCAAAATTTGTAGGACAGATAGGAGGCCATTCACAGCACATTGCATACAATGGACAGGAGAGGCAGAAACAGACTATTCTACTATATCATTCTACTATGTCCACACATGACAACTCCAAAGCTGCAAGCAGACATACGATCAAGGCATGGAAAGAATGCACAGGGTGTATTAGGAAAGCAATGGACAGAGAAAGAGACGCAGACAATTCAGAAGTTTCCCGGGAAATGCAGAGCTCAAGGGAGAAACACGCAGACAGTACCACCCCAAATAGTTCCAAGTAGAGACACACATCTATTACTTACCACTGATCTCGTCTGTAATGTACTCCAAGCCTGCACCTACATCACCTGTGAGAGGAGGAGCACGAGCAGGGGGAGGAGGAGGAGGAGAAGCAGGAAGTAATCTCTCTAATCTACCTGTATACAGTATACTGAATGGAGGAGCTTCCCCTGTATGCTATGGACACACACTGCCTTATCAATGACACCTCATCCCTCTACTCTCTCTCCACAGATACTCCCCACATTTCATCATGGTTGTGTCCTCCACCCCAATTTGTAGCAAAAGTTATACAAAGGTCAAACATGATAATTACTGCTTCTTTTATTTAACTAGATGTAACATTATAATTATATCCATACTGTATATGGGATTGTTCATACGGCAATTTGATCCATGCCCCATGCAGGACCATGTGTTTACCCGCATGGGGACGCACATGTTTTCCTTTCATCCTCATGCGGGCAGCCCCATTCATGTCTATCAGGATCAGGGGCGGACTGACAACTTATGGGGCCCCCGGGCAATAGGGGATCATGGGGCCCCTGTGTCCTTGCCCAAACTCAAAAAGCCTATGAAAAAGGTACCAGGGGCATCTCATGGGGCCCCCTACTGACCCCGGGCCCTCGGGCAGTGCCCGAGTTTCCAAATGGTCAGTCCGCCCCTGATCAGGACACAACAGCTGCATGGGCACAGCCTCTGCTTCTAAAATGGCATCAGTGTGGGTACAGATCGTGTCCTCGAACTCACCCTGGGAGCATGCACCCACTCCAGTCTGAATGTCACGTCGGGGAAGATTATTATTATACAGGATTTATATAGCACCAACAGTTTGCTCAGCACTTTACAATGTAACGGGAGACAATACAGCAACAATACAAGAGGGTTAGGAGGGCCTGATCCTGGGATCTTACAATCTAAGATTTACTAAAACTGGAGGTTACAAAATGTGGTGCAGTTCTGCCTAGGAACCAATCAGATTTCAGATTTTATTGTCAAAGCTTAATTGAACAAGCTGAAGTTAGAAGCTGATTGGCTACCATGCACAGCTGTACCAGAGTCTGAGTCAGGGGCGGACTGACCATTTGGAAACTCAGGCACTGCCCGAGGGCCCGGGGTCAGTAGGGGGCCCCATGAGATGCCCCTGGTACCTTTTTCATAGGCTTTTTTGAGTTTGGGCAAGGACACAGGGGCCCCATGAGTTGTCAGTCCACCCCTGGTCTGAGTACTCCAGTTTTAGTACATCTCCCTCATTGTGTCCGTGCAGCTGCTGGGTCCCAATAGACAACTATGGGACTGACGACAAAGAGATGCTTGCAACACCTGCACATCCCCGTGCGAGTAAAACGTGCCCAATATCAAATTGCCCTGTGTGAATGAGTCCGAACTATACAATGTTAATTACTGGCAGCCCTCCAGCTGTTGCCAAACTACAAGTCCCATGAGGCATTGCAAGATTGACCGTTACAAGCATGACTTCCAAAGGCAGAGGCATGATGGGACTTGTAGTTTCGCAGCAGCTGGAGGGCTGCCAGTTTAACATCCCTGGTGTAAAGCCTCCAACTGTCCCTCATCTGGAAGGATTGTCCCCCGTTTGGAGGGAGACATATTTCATCTGTACACCATGACCAGTCAGGTTCATTGTGTCACCCTTTTAATCACTTGGTTGGTTATAGTATGCTGTGCAAGAGGTATATACCACAAGTCTTTTGGAACTCAATCCCTGGGTCCCTCTTTTCTTTTCAGTTGTCCCTTTTTTTGGACTCTTTAAATTCTGTTTTTTCATTCTTACATTGGGCCAGCTTGGCTCGATGTAAGTATGCATACAATATCTGACATCCAGAGGCAAGCCATTGGCTTAGTGGTTATAATTTCTGCCTCGCCACAGTAGGGTCCTCAGTTTGAATCACAACCAGGACATGACCTGCATGGAGTCCTCAAACTCACCCTGGGAGCATGCACCCGCACAAGCCTGAATGTCACATTGGGGAAGATTTACTAAAACTGGAGGTTACAAAATCTGGTTCAGTTCTGCATAGAAACCAATCAGATTTCAGGTTTTATTGTCAAAGCTTAATTGAACAAGCTGAAGTTAGAGGATTGGCTACCATGCACAGCTGCACCAGATTGTGAGTGCTCCAGTTTTAGTACATCTCCCTCATTGTGTCAGTGCAGCTGCTGGGTCCCAATAGATAACTATAGGACTGACGACAAGGAGATGTTTGCAACACCTGCGCATCCCTGTGCAGGTAAACCATGCCCAATATCAAATTTCCCTGTGTGAATGAGTCCGAACTATACAATATTAATTACTGGCGGCCCTCCAGCTGTTGCCAAACTACAAGTCCCATGAGGCATTGCAAGATTGACAGTTACAAGCATGACTCCCAAAGGCAGAGGCATGATGGGACTTGTAGTTTTGCAGCAGCTGGAGGGCCGCTAGTTTGACATCCCTGGTGTAAAGCCTCCAACTGTCCCTCATCTGGAAGGACTGTCCCCCGTTTGGAGGGAGACATATTTCATCTGTACACCATGACCAGTCAGGTTCATTGTGGCACCCTATTAATCACATGGTTGGTTACAGTATGCTGTGCAAGAGGAATATACCACAAGTCTTTTGGAACTTGCGTTTAACATTGTCAGGCATGCATACAAGTACATGGGGGGCATGAAAACTACTGAGTACCATTTTGAGTTGCTACAATGAAATTTCAGCAAAATGGACTAGCCTGCTGCATAACCTTTTCACTTTGATTTTCGGGGTGTCTTTGAATTCAGTCCTCTGTAGGTTGATCATTTCCATCAAATGATGGGGCATTCTTACATTCCTAACACATTACCCAGTCCCTATTGGTATAGATATCCAGCATGAGATTTTTCCTCATTGAGGTCTGATGTGTTTTCAAAGGGTTCCTTTAAATTTTTGGAGCAGTGTAAATAGGAACACTGATCTTCCCAGTGAATGGCTGTGCGGGGGGGGGGGGGGTGTCACCATAAGTCTGATCATTGGAGGACAGCAGGCTGAGTTCCCATCACAGTCAGACCACTGACAAAACACTGTGCTCTAATGCCGGATTAGAGCCAGGGCTGGATCTAGCTGATATGGTCTGGGGGGGCAGTAAAAAAAAAAAGTCATGGGGGCACAATGCCAGCACTGTGTGGGAGTTACTGAGAGTCTGTCACACAGACAGGAAACACTGGTATGTATTAGGATGACACAGGACCTGTCCTTATATCAGATGTCCCTAACAAAATCCCCTTTTAAATCAGGAGTCCTCATCAGAGTCCCCATTTACATTGGGTTCCCATCTGCTTGCCCCCTTACATCAGGTGTCCCCATCAGAGTGCATCCATCAGAGTGCCCCCTTACATCAATCGTCCCCAGAAGAGTGCTCCCTTACATCAATCATCCCCAGAAGAGTGCTCCCTTACATCAGGTGTCCCCATCAGAATGCATCCATCAGAGTTCCCCCTTACATTAATTGTTCCCAGCAGAGTGCCCCCTTATATCAATTGTCCCCAGAAGAGTGCTCCCTTACATCAGGGGCCCCATCAGAGTGCCCCCTTACATCAGGTGTCCCCAACAGACTGCCCCCTTACATCAGGGTCCCCATCAGAGTACCCCCTTACATCAGGGTCCTCACCAGAGTGCCCCCTTACATCAGGTGTCCTATCAGAGTGCCCCCTTACATCAGGTGTCCCCAACAGAGTGCCCCCTTACATCAGGTGTCCTATCAGAGTGCCCCCCTACATCAGGTGTCCCATCAGAGTGCATCGATCATAGTTCCCCTTTACATCAATTGTCCCCAGCAGAGTGCCCCCTTACATCAGGGTCCACATCAGCGTACCCCCTTACATCAGGGTCTCCACCAGAGTGCTTCCTTACATCAAGGGCCCCATCAGAGTGCCCCCTTACATCAGGTGTCCCCAACAGAGTGTCCCCACCAGAGTGCCCCCTTACATCAGGCTCACCATCAGAGTACTCCCTTACATCAGGGTCCTCACCAGAGTGCCCCCTTACATTAGGTTTCCTATCAGAGTGCCCACTTACATCAGGGTCCCCATCAGAGTGCTCCTTACATCAGGTGTCCCCAACAGAGTGCCCCCTTACATCAGGGTCCCCAGAGTACCCCCTTACATCAGTGCCCCATTAGTGTGCCCCCTTACATCAGAGTCCCTATCAGAGTGCTCCCTTATATCAGGTGTCCCATCAGAGTGCCCCCTTACATCAAAGTCCCCATCAGAGTGCCCCCTTACATTAGAGTCCCTATCAGAGTGCTCCCTTATATCAGGTGTCCCATCAGAGTGCCCTTTTACATCAGAGTGCCCCCTTACATCAGGTGTCCCCAACAGAGTGCCCCCTTACATCAGGTGTCCCCATCAGAGTGCCCCCTTACATCAGGTGTCCCCAACAGAGTGCCCCCTTATATCAGGTGTCCCATCAGAGTGCCCTTTTACATCAGAGTCCCCATCAGAGTGCCCCCTTACATCAGGTGTCCTATCAGAGTGCCTTTTTACATCAATTGTCCCCAACAGAGTGGCCCTTTACATATGATCATCTCAATCAGAGTGCCCCTTATATCAGGTATCCCCATCAGTGAGCCCCCCTTACATGGATTGTTACCATCAGAATGCTTCCCTACATCAAATGTCTGCATCAGACTCCCTCATGCATTAGTGGATGCACTTTCAGAGACCTGGAGGGGCAAAGCTAAAATCTGGGTGGGCACAGCCCACCCCAGCACCCCCCTAGATCCAGCCCTGCTAATGCCTAGTGTGGTCAGTTTTCAATAGGAAAGCAGAGGCACTGGCAGGAACACCAAGGATTTCACACAAAGAAAGCAATACAAAGAGAACAGGATATTTTTTCATAGAAGTACACAGTACAGCAAGCACATACCAGGAATATGAAATATTGGGTTTACATATTCTTTAATTACATGAATCAAGTTCCAAATGTTGCATATTTCCCTCCCTTCAGATGTGAAATAGATTAAAATGCCAAAAGCAATCATCCAAAGACCATGTTGCGAATGTTAACAAACTAGCCATACAGGCCTGGTTACTGTTGTCGGTGATGTGCAATCTGGTGTATTAATAGTAAATTTAACACCCATCCCTTTTGACTTCTATAACCTACGTGTATCATGACTGTTCAATTACAGAATTTGTCACCGTATCGCTCAGCACAGCCAGCTCTAAAATGTGTCAGCGCTGAGCAGGTATGATTTACAGTACACCCAAAAGACCACTAGAGGGCACTCACAACCTGGACTAGAATCACTGACACAAAAAGGAAGTATAACTAAAAGTAATAAAAAACAGAAAATGTAACTTACAAGAAGCCAAAGCAAAGATAATCCAAAATTGCAAAACAGAAGAAATAACGAATTAGGTTATGTGCCTGCAAAGACCATCATTTAAGATCAATGAATTGATTTATTGTTACATATGTGGCTTCATGTAATAGCACAAATTTAGAGCATTGTGCGATTTAGACTGGCCATACACTATACAATTTTCTGTCCAATATCTGCCCATTTTCCTTTAGATTTACCTTCGACTATGTAGTGCAAGGGCCTGCCTATTGGGATACAATTGAAAGTGTTGTTTAGGTTTCACCTATGTTTTTTGGTAAATCTAAACCAAAAATCTCAAGAAAATTGTATAATGTATGTCCAGCCTAAGTGTTGCCACATGCTGCACTGCATTGTTCCCTATGTGGAATTATTGGCAGTGATTAATCGTGAATCATGCCCAATGACATCTCTAACCAAGATTGCTCATTGTGTGCCCTGTTTGGAAAATGGACAAAAATCTAAATCATAGCACATACGAAATGTCACCCTAGGTTCACACCTAAGTGTTTTGCGTTTTGCAGAAACACACTACAGTCCATTTAACATGCATTCCTATGGGACAGATTTTTCACCCGGGGCGGTTTTTCAGAAAGGGTTATGGACTTTTTTAAAAGCAAAATTGCGTTTTTGTTTCTATAGGCTTAAATGGAAATGCTGCAGAAAATCATGTAGTGCGTTTTTTACTGTGTTTTTGATGCATTTTGCCTTTTTAAATCTGCCTAGCAACAAGAAAAAAAACTGCAAACTGCATCAAAAACACATAAAAAAATGCATGTGCAAAAACGCAAAATGCACTGCAGAAACGGATCAAACGCAAACTGCATAGGTGTAAACCTAGCTTAAGGCTAATCCATATATAAGCACAGCATGGAAAGGTACCGGTACACGCAGTGCTGGAAGATGTATTTGGAAGCTGCTTGTCACATACCTGATGGAGTGTCACATACAGGGGCGGACTGACAATTCATGGAGCCCCCTGGCAATAGGGAATCATGGGGCCCCGGTGTCCTCGCCCACACTCAAACTACACCCAAAAAAGCCTATGAAAAAGGTACCAGGGGCATCTCATGGGGCCCCCTACTGACCCAGGACCCTCAGGCAGTGCCCTTGTTCCCAAATGGTCAGTCCGCCCCTGGTCACTTACCTGTTGGAGATCAAGCTGAATAGGTGGGCTTCTCTTGCACTTCTTGTCCAATACCCCTATTGGTGCTGATGGCTGATGTGAGGCCACAGAGTGGCACCAGGGCCAATGTTGCAGGCAGAACCAGCTGTTGGGTGTGAGGGACAGACGACTATGAACCGTGGGGTAACAGCCAGATGCAGGAACACAGTAGCAACCAATCAGCAAATAGAAATATAGCCAGGACTCAAGCTGAAAGCAGTATTTAAAGTCTTACTAAACCCACAAGAGTAAAATCAGTCTGTATATGCAGTAAAGCATGCTTGTTCTGCTCACTGTGGAACCAAAGGGGTTAATCTTCTGCATTGTGTAAAAAGGCTGTTTGATACTGTCTTCTCTGATCCTCCCCTTTTTCCACTGTCCCCAACCCATCTGCTGATAATACAGAGCCTTAGGAGTCACTGCGCACGCTCAGTGTAGTGGGTATGGCTAGAGAGTTTTTTTTCTTTGGGAAAGTGCATGTGATCATCACAGGGCCAATCAGCACTGTCCAGAGAGAGGTCAGGGGTTAGGCAGCCTCATGGGACAATCAGAGCAAAATGAAAACTCCTCCTACAAAGTTTAACCAGTACTTAGCTGGACACTGATAGAAGTCACAAGACTGCTATATACTGCTGCTGAGAAAATGTATATAACAGTTTATGTTTACTAAAATTGCATATCCATGTTCTGTGTACTGTGGAAGATCAGATATAGTGAATGCAAGGTACTGGGTTTAGTAAAACTTTTACCCTAAAAGCAAACATGTATTATATTGCAGCCTACCAATTCGTAGATGTGATGGCCGTATTAGTTTCCATTTTTCATTCCTATTTTCATCGGATGATCCAGCCAGCAAGTCTGTTATTTTTCAAAAGCTCAATCTCCAGCAGAAAGCTTCAGTTTACCTGAATGAGATAAACCACTTAACACTGGCAGGGGTGATTAACATGATCAGCGTTTATTTATTCATGCAAAACCTTTATCCCAAAAGGAAAAAAAAAACTGTTTACTGTAATGGATTATAAAGTGTTAGCTGGAGGTTGGCTTCAGTTTGTTAGTGTATTAAAGTCTGCTAATGCATTTAACACTACCTCTCCCCCTTCCCCCAGACCGATAATGCTGCTGTCTACTGTGCCACCTGTGCTCCTTCATCCAGAGTTGTGTCTCACTACACCAGAGATGTGTTACTGGCCATATCACCAAGTGAAAACTGGGGAGAAAAAGCCAAAGAAAGGAAAACAGATGCAGCCACCACATCTAATGATTGTTAAGCTGCAATATAATACATTTTTGGTTGGTCGTCTTCAGTTAGGAAGTGAGATTCCAAGGCGGCAGTTGAACGATCAATATTCCTCAAATATAGAAAGGCCAGCGGGGCCACCCATAGCTAGACAAGCCATAATATAACATATCTAGAGCCATTGCCTTAACCACTTACCTACCGGGCACTTATACCCCCTTCCTGCCCAGGCCAATTTTCAGCTTTCAGCGCTCTCACACTTTGAATGACAATTGCGCGGTCATGCAACATTCTACCCATATGAAATTTTTATCATTTTTTTCACACAAATAGAGTTTTATTTTGGTGGTATTTAATTGCCACTGGGTGTTTTATTTTTTTGTGCTATAAACAAAAAAAGAGCAGAAAATTTGAAAAAAAAATGTTTTCTTTGTTTCTATTATAGCATTTTGCAAACAGGTAATTTTTCTAAATATTGAATACAAGATTAGCGAGCGCTCAAGACTTTGATGAGGTCAGCAGCAAATGCACTAAAAAGGAACCCAAAACCTTATATAAAACATACACAAAAATTGGTGCAGCACTGAAAAAATTAATATATAAAAGTGCACTATTCAAGATAATTGATATGAAAATATGCAATACAAGTGATAACACAGGATTGAATGAAGCTCTACAATGAGCGCAATTAAACAAGTGCGGCTGTGAAATTCATAAAACAAAGGAAGTGTTCATATGATGGTGAGGGTCTGACAAACACTGGTCAGAAAATTGTGCTGCATACAAATCCTGTTGCACAGGTGGTATCAAAATATTCCATGTGACTTTAATCCATGCAGGTAATTTTTCTCCTTCACTGATTTGCGTTGAGGCTGCACTGATAGGCAGCACTGATGGGCACTGGTGAGGTGGCACAGATAGACAGCACTGATAGGCTGCACTGATGAGGTGGCTCTGATGAGGCAGCACTGGTGGGCATTGATGAGGAGGCACTGATGATGCTGCACTGATAGGTGGCACTGATGGGAGGTGCTGACTGGTGGCACTGACTGACAGCACTGACTGGCGGCACTGACTGACGGCACTGATGAGCATCACTGATGGGTGACACCGATGGGCGGCGCTGACTGGCAGCACTGACTGACGGCACTGACTGGCAGCATTGATGGGCACTAATGAGCATCACTGCTGGGCACTGATGGGCGCAACTGCTGGGTGACACTTCTGAGCAGCACTGCTGGGCACTGGTGGGAGGCACTGCTGGGCACTGGTGGATGGCACTGCTGGGCACCAGTGGCGTCCCGAGGCAGGTGCAAGGGGTGCGGTCCGCACCAGGTGACACCGACCACACGGGGTGACACCGGACCCGCTCCACAAAACGTTAAGCTGTAAAGCAAGCTGACGATCGTCGGCTGTCTTTACAACTTACCTTTTCTTGGAGCGGTTCCAGTGTCACCCCGTATAGCTTGCATGCGGACAATCCTGCGGAGTGACACCGGTGTATGGGCAAGATGTGTCTCCCATGCAGGGGTATATCCACCGTGAGGCAAACAAGGCGTTTGCCTAGGGTGGCAATTTTTAGGGGGGCGGCACCGCCCCCCCTCCCCCACCAAGAAGGGACCCTTTGAGCAGCGGCGTAGATCAAGAAGATCGATGTGGTGGAGGGCAGTTTCAGAGCGACAATCATGCACGTCTCCCTCCAGCAGCTGACAAACCAGGACCAGGGGAATGCCTGGAGCAGGGAAAGAAGCGATGAAAGAGCCCAGAAGAGGTGAGCTGTGTTGTCTTTTGTGGGCTCTCCCTCCTGTCATCCATTCAGCAGATGACACTGATCACTGAAAGATTGTATGGGACTGCACACACCTCCCCCACCCCTTCCTGCTGCATGGAGATCAGCAGCCCTTGGAGAGGGGGGAGGGGTGGGTGTGGACCCATACGATCTGAGGGAGGGGGGGGAGAAAGTAAGGGAAGAGGGAGAGGGAGGAAAGAGAGGCGGGGATAGAGAGAGAGGGGGGGAGGAAGAGAGGGGGGAGAGTGAAGAGAGGGGGGAGAGAGAAAGAAAAAGAGGAAGAAAGAGGAAGAGGGAAGAGAGAGATGGAGGGAGGGGGGAGGAGAGAGAGAGAGGGAGGAAGAGAGAAAGAAAAAGAGGAAGAAAGAGAGAGAGTGAGAAAGAGAGAGGGGGAGAGGGAGAAAGAGAGGGGGGGAAGAGAGGGGGGAGAAAGAGAGGGGGGGAAGAGAGAGAGGGAGGGGAGAAAGAGAGAGGGGGAAGAAAGAGAGAGGGGGGGGCAGAGAGAGAGGGGGGGAGAAAGAGAGAGGGGGGAGAAAGAGAGAGGGGGAGAAAGGGAGGGGGGAGAAAGAGAGAGGGGGGAGAAGGAGAGGGGGAGAGATGGGGGAGAAATAGAGAGAGAGGGGGGGAAGAGAGAAAGGGGGAGAAGAGAGAGAGGGGGGGAAAGAGAGAGGGGGGGGAAGAGAGAGGGGGAGAAAGAGAGAGGGGGGGAAAGAGAGGGGGGGGAGAAAGAGAGAGGGGGGAAAGAGAGGGGGGGGAGAAAGAGAGAGGGGGAGAGATGGGGGGGAGAGAGAGGGGGGTGAAGAGGGAGAGAGAGGGGGGAGAGGCAGAGAGAGCGAGGGGGGGGAAGAGAGAGAGAACACAAAGAAAGGGAGAGAGAATCATATATACATACACACACTTATTGAACTCTCTCGCTCTCTCATTGGGGAGGGGGGCCGCAAAATTTTTGTGTTGCCTAGGGCAGCACAAAATCTAAATACACTACTGCTTCCATGTAGATATGTCCCCCTGAAGCAACTGCGCATGTTCCGGTTTCAGGCACGATCAATTGATGATAGAACTACTGCTATCATCGATTGATTGTGCCTGAAACCGGTACATGCGCAGTCGTCCTGGACCAGCTCCAAGAAAAGGTAAGCTGTAAAGAAAGCCGACGATCCCCGCAGGATGGATCGGATCTGCGTATTGATCATAATGGATCGGAGTCCAATCCATTATGCTCAATCTGCAGATCAGATCCATTCTGCGGGGATCGTCGGAGGGGGTGTCACCAAGTGTTACCGCACCGGGTGACACCAACCCTAGGGACGCCCCTGCTGGGCACTGATCATCTGGGTACTGATCAGTGCCCTGATGATCAGTGTCGATCTGCTCTGTGACAGCTGCCGGTTATCAGCAGTACTTTCCTCACGCTGTGACAGTGCAATCGATAACCGGCAACTATATTTACTCCATGATCTGCCATGTCATTGGACTGTAGGACACAGCGATCACGGACAGTGCTGGGTGTGCGCCACCCAGGACGTGTTCTGGAAGATGTCATATGACGTCCTCCCAGAACTGGACAACTGCGCTGTAGCCATCATTCAGCTATAGCGCGGTTGGCAAGAGGTTAATATCCCCTATAATTGTATAAGCAAAGACACAGAGACACATGTACATTGCTGACGTGGTGAAAATTTCATGTCAATAGCACCTTTAGAAATATATTTTCTGAGAAAAATGGTGATGTGTTCAATACTTATTTTTCCCGCTGTACGTTGTGTTTTCTGTGTGTCCTTCTTTTCCTATTTTTAGAACGTTGGGAGGTATGTAGGAATCACTCCGATCACATAGCAAAGAAATGTTCACTTTGAAAGTGTATGTTCATTTTGAAAAGCACACAAATAATGCTGCGTTCACTTTGAGGGCACATGCACATTGTATTCTCTATGACACTTTTTCTCCTACAGGCATTTAGTAGTTTATGTGGGCACTGATGAGGTGGCACAGATAGACTGCACTGATGAGGCAGCACTGGTAGGCATTAATGATGAGGCACTGATGAGGTGGCACAGGTATACAGCACTGATGGGCACTGATAGGCTGCACTGATGATGTAGCACTGGTAGGCATTGATGAGGAGGCACTGATGATGCTGCACTGATATGCAGAAATGATGGGCACTGATAGGCTACACTGATGGGCTAACATGGAGGGGCGTTTAGAGGCAGCAGTAAAAAAAAAAAATCTCCAACACCTGTAAAAGCAGCATTTTTGAGCTCAAGTGTACAAGGACCTTGAATTCTCAATCATGTGCGGGGCAAACGTAAAATAATTAATGCTTCCTAGCACATAATTGCTTAGTCCATGGCCTTTATTCTTTTAGTAATCAGCTCCAGAATATACAACTGGTAACATATGCAGGCCATAGACGGGTCAATTATCGGCCGAATTTTCGTCCACACGAAAAATCGGCCGATAACCACGCCTTTAGTGGGGCCAGCCTGTCGGCTGTTTTTCGTGGATCTCATTTATTTTTATCAGTCATGCTGGAAAATCGGCCGTTTTTCGCGGACATGGGTGGCAGCATCGGCAGCGGGTCCGACCGATTTTTCGCTTCGGCCGATAAACGGCCCATCTATGGCCTGCAATAGGGTTTGAAAGTCTGCTAGAGAATATCCAGCTGTACAGTAAGGAACCTCCTGTAAGGGTAGAGGTGATGCACTTGCAATTAGTGTATTGTCCAGTGGAGGGCAGCACATTACTGCTTTTTCTCCTATATTGACTAACTCATTAGTGTCCCCAGGGAGCAACAAGAGTGAATGTTTGAGAACACTGTGGGGCAGAGGTGTGTGAATGAGCAGTAATAAAATAGCAAGGAATGTCATAGACTGGATGGGCAACAGTATCATATATCACTGGCTGTACACAGAGACAGGTGGGCTTAGTTCAAGAATAGGACAAGGGGCTTCCCTACTAATGCAGCGCAAGTGACTTGAGACACTGGCACCACTTTTTTTTTTTTTAACAAAAGGCTGTGTGTATATATGTCAGGGGAGGTAAACCAAAAACCAAAAAAATCTTAAGTATTCATCCAGGGGCAATGAAAAAAATTTAAGGATTTCAGTGATCTAATGCCATGTTAAAGCAATCAAAGGGTTAAGATGTCTTAAGATGAGCTGGGGTAGGAGGGCCTGAGTATTTGTGTCTCCTGGCATGTGATTGGCTGGTGGGGGTTTGCATGTCCTTACTGAGCTAGAAATCAAATGACCAGGGCTCCCCCAGCATATTAATACCCCCCTCAATGTCCATCACTTACAGTCCAACCCCTGCTTCATTCTGAGGGCTCCGTCCACAAGGGACAGGTAAGAAAAAAAACCCAGGCCAGGGAAATAAGGCACCCTAGGGCTTATGTTACAGCAAAATAATCCTCAGAGACAACTGTATGCACTCTATGTATATATCAGGGGGAGACAGAACGGCCCCAAAACAGCTGGCAAGTGGGCAACTGTTATCTGGCCTTATGCGCAGAGCTTATGAGGACCAAGCCTTGGCCATTCCTTAATACCGAGAATACAATGGTATCATATTCCCTATCAACATATTTTTCTTACAACACCAGTTTCACAAGATTACCATTTCCTGGTGAGAGACATGCAGTGTAATATTACATTGCATAAGGATAGATTTCATATTTAAAATGAGTTTAAGAAAGAGTTGGTAATTAACTGTTGAAATAACCAACATAAACAATATATATATATATATATATATATATTGCAATAAAAAGAATTCATATTCCAAATAGAAATTATAATTACATATATGGTAATTAATGGTCATGGTATCATATCTTAGGGTATATATTAGGGTAATTATAATTGTTAGCGCAGTCAATATTATCATCCAGCCAACTGGAGACAAGAGGTGTGTGTGTGTTGAAATTAAGATTCATCATCGGGTTTGTAAGACTGTCAGATGTATAAAATGTCAGGGGGAGTTCACAAAACTGGTAAGTGCTCAAATATGGAATTTCTGTTCTTTACTAAAAAGTGCTATTTTGATAATTACATACCTTGCATGACAGTTAAAAAGTAGTAGAGTAGGAGTTTATGTATAAGATACACGTTGAACGAAAATAAATACAACTCACAAAAACTGGCCATTTTTTCACCCGCATGCGTTTTATAAATGGTCATCGTCTTTGGAAACTCTTGTCACGCATTCACTGGAAACCTGAAGCTGGGTAAACACGGGAAGAGAAACTTGTATGGTATGTCTTGGCATAGGAATCATGGCACTGGGAGAGCTCCGTGGGCACTTTAAGAGATCTGACATTCTGGAAAGTTTCATGCAATATGTTGAGTTAATAGACAGATTTGAGCTGGGATGAAGAAGTATAAACTGGTCCTCATGATGCTGCCTCTCAACCAGCAGTGTGGAATCACCATCAATGATCAGTGATTGTACAGTGCTCCAATGATTCATAGTAATCAGATTGCTATACATCTAGCTACCTATAGTCTTGAGGTCCAAAAGTTGTGGTAGACCAATTCTTGGCATTCCAGCTTAGAAAATGACTTCCACTGAAATAAATGACTTTTTAGAGTTAAAATGATTGATCAGACAAGCTTACCTATTATAAGCATATATACATATACTGTAAAAAGTGCCATATCTCTTATGAAAAGCATTTTTCACACTCGTAGGGGTTTCTTAGAGTCTTCATACTTTGTGTATTGTGCATGGCAAAAGGTTTTTTAGTGTTCCTGATACCTTGTTTTCTTAAAACAGTGGAGCAAAGTTGATATAAAATATGGTTAGCACTTCAGCCTGGCAGCTCTAGGGTCATTGGTGCGAATCCCAACCATGGCACTACCTGTGTGGAGTTTGCATGTTCTACCTGTGCCTGCATGGGTTTCCTCCGGGTACTGAATTTTCCTCCCACGCTGCAAAGACATGCTGGTTGGCTCCTGTCTTAATTGTCCCTAGTATTTGTATATAGGAATGTGAATTAGGGACCTTAGATTATAAGCTCTTTAAACCAGGGACTGATGTGAATGTATAATATGTATGCAAAGCACTGTGTAAATAGACATATTGGCTTTATAAGTAACTGTAAATAATAAAAGAAAATCATGTTGCAGTTTGGTTTTAGGAAGAGACTGACAAGCATTTTTAATGATGTTTCTGTCAATTATATTAAATGTTTTTGAGAGCTGCCAGTGCTGCATTAGAAGAGATCTTTGTTAGCTTGGCCAGGCAATTGGGTATTTATAGTGAACGCAGCTCCATATTGGCCAGTGATATTCTATGCCTTTATCAAACCAACTCATCTAAATAGCTCTATTTCTAAGTTTTCAGCATTATCGGCCATTTTAAGACTTTGCAACATGTTGGGTACTTATTATTAATGTACTTGTGTAGCCAAGCTAATTTTTTTGGTATTGGCATCTTGAATCATGTAGATCTATTATGTATCAGGTATGGTGTCTCTTGAAACTGTTGAACCACAAGCCTCAGCATGCTGTGTGGTATACTGGGAATTGTCACTTACTGCTATGGTTCCAGTGGATGCTTTAATCAATTTATGTCATTGTGTGTTCACTTTACTGAGGATGCAGAGATTATTTTTTTTTTATAGATAATATATAGAACTTTTCAGTGTGTCTGAATTGATTTAAGAAGTTGTGAGGATTTCCGATAAATATTATAAAGGCCCCTTTGTTTACACATAGGAATTTCGTAATGACGCACCCAATGGCATTATGTAATATGCGCAATGAGCAGTAACCCTTTGAGACTAATCAAAAATCATGGACTGGTCGGAGCACACACCTAAGGAAAGCTGTGCTGTGATTGGTTGGTAAGGGTTCGTTGCTCTCGTGCTTTGTTATTAAATAAATCCCAAAGTTTTCACCATGGTGACTCTGGGTAGGTGCACAGAGCTTCTTAGCATTATAAGAGCGTACAGCATGTTCTTTATTTGGGGTATGAAATCAGACCTCCCTAAATATGTCCAGTGTGAGGATCAAGCAGCAGGAGTACATAATCCTCACTATTTTCACCTGTGCCCTCTTTATGGGATGGGGGCTGCCAGTGAAGATTTGCTGGGCAGTCACAACTTGGACGAGGAGAGACAGCTGACGTTCCTTAAAGGTTCTTCAAGATATTTTGGGAAAGTCTTACAGTTTCTCATACTTCCCATGAGATCGAGTGACTTAAAAGAGGAGGCAGGTGTCAGTGTCTCTGATCCCCCAGCCGTGGTCTATTTAGGGGGTGGGGAAAGATTGAAAAAGAAGAACAGCCAAGGATTCAGTTTAGAACTTCGAAATTTTTGTAGGCAGAAGTCAGGACCAAAGTTTACTCCAGAACTTACCGGTACATGCTGGGTGTTTTTTTTGGCATCGATACAGTCTTAATGCTTACATCAGAGACAATGAACCTACTGACCGTGATATTCTTGGTGTTTCATTTGCAGGTATCACATAAACCGCCAAGATGTCTAAGATGTCAAATTCCCGTAGAACACACCTGAAGGTAAGAAAAAATGGTTAAGCAACGATTGCTTATAACACATAAGAGAAAAACCAATATGATGTAGGTTACATTTGTAAATGACATGATGGCTTTCTAATGTAACCCAAAATTACATATACATACCTGTTATACATATTCACTATAATGCCCTTTTGTGTGAGCGTATGTTACTATGTGTGGGTAGGCATGAGGCTCTAATTGCTAACATTACCAAGTGAGTCTTTGCTTTCTCTTCTCTTAATATACTGGGGGGATTTACTAAAACTGGAGAGTGCAAAATCTGGTGCAGTCCTGCATAGAACACAATCCACTTCCAGGTTTAATTGTCAAAGCTGAACAAGCTGAAGTTAGAAGTTGATTGGCTACCATGCACAGCTGCACCAGATTCTGAGTGCTCCAGTTTTAGTAAATCTCCCGCTGTATGGAGCACAATAGGAAGTGGTGGGCTGTATTCACCCGTAGCAACCAGTTCAATATCTGCTTTCAAGGATCTATCCATCTACTTTCTAAAATTTGTTTTCTGATTGGTTGCTATTGGTTACTACAAACCCTAACAGCTTGTGATGTGTTGGAAGTTTATCTAATTGCATTTTATATTACTTTTTTTTAATATTATCTAATTGCATTTTATATTACTTTTTTATATTATCTAACTGAACTTTATATTACTTTTTTAATATTATCTAGTAGCACTTTTATATTACTTTGGCTCAAAGTGTGAGTGCAACATTTACAAAAGAGTCCACAGCAATCAAGGAAACACTCATCTACAAAATGCAGTTGCTCCAGAGCTTAGTAAATGAGATAAAGCTTCACTTTACAAAGAATAACCAATCACCTGCAAGGAAAATAAAAAAAACTGCATTTTTGTTTGCACACGATTGGATGATGGAAGTCATCAGAGCTCCTGCTCATTTACTAAGCTCTAGAGCAACTGCTGTTAAAGAGTGCGACTGCAAAGTGCACAGTCTATTTGCCTTTAGTAAATCTACCCTAAAGTTTATGTAGAGTCAAAACTTGTTTTATTTTTAGTTTTGGATAGAGTAGGGAAAGTTAGAATCCCTGCCAAGTTTTTAATGCGGTCTGTGCCTCACTATGTAGATCCAACTTCTGTGACTATATTAGAACAGGAGGTGGGAATTGGTCTTCCATTGGGGACATCTGTTTTGGGGACACCTGTTGAATGGCTTATTCACAGCCCTGCAGTAATGTAATGAACGCTATGTGCATTGGTGTGCTGTGATGCCATTCCATTTGTATGCCCCACCAAAGCACCTCCACCTCTGCGTGTTGTGGTTCGCTCTGTGAGAAAAAAATACCGCAGGTGGATTTTACTGTCCGCCCTGGTGATTTGGCAATGCCTTCAACAATGAATGGAATGCCTTAACGCAGGGTACATTAACATGTGACATAACATGCCTTATGCCATGTGAAAATAAGCAATGCCCATAAGTGAACAGACATGAATGGGCCCTTTGAAGTGAGGGCTTCCTCTTTCTTCCTGTTGTGCCTAAGGGACATAATGTGAAGGTAAATATCCCCAGCCAGACATAGAAAGCAAAAAAAAATGCCAAGAGTTTAACCCTTTCCTGCTCTATTGAAAAATTAAAAAAAGTTTTGGCTATACATACACAATAACCATTAGCCGATGAAGGACTTTGCCTGAAAACATTGTACATTTTTGATCTGTGATGATAGAATACACGAGATAACCCTCAAACAGCTGTGATGTACTCCCAGTTTTTTTTTTGGAATTACATTAGAGGCCTGAGCACAATCTGAGCAAAAACAGCTGGATCAGCATAATGTATCTCATATCTGTGGCTAAGTTTATTATATTGATCTTAGACCTCTTCTTAAGCTAGCCGTAGATGGTTAGTTAATTTCAAATGAAAATTCTTGAGAAATGTCTTAGGAAACTTTGTACAAAAATTCTTAGAACAATCGAATGTCGTTCGAAAGATGTTGTTTGCTTTTAACATTTGATTATGGAATAAATGGACTTTACTGAATGAAAACTACATACATTGCCAGAAATCTGTTTGTTTGAGAAAGATTTTCCATCCTGCTCTTTTAGATTTTATCATCAATCAAAAATGAACGTTGATTTGGCCCACAAATGATTAGTAAAACAAACAAAATTTCTCAGAACCTTCTTTTTCTAAGAATTTTCGTTTGAAATTATACCCATCTATGGCTAGCTTTAGCCATTACTCCTTACTAGAACCTTCCAGCAATGCTGCTACCACTTCTGGTGTATTCAGAGCTGTAATACAAAGAGCATCAATGATGTTAAAGTGTAAGTATAGCCAAAACTTTTTTCTTTTAGTTTTGGATAGAGTAGGAAATAGAAAACCTGCCAGGTTTTTATTTCCATCTGTGTCAACCTCTGTATTTGTCCTGGTGACCATTAACACCCAAAAATCTTACAGCTGTCACCTGAACAAGAGATCTGGGTAAATCCTTCATTGGGGGCATCTGTTCCAGGCCGGGGACAACTAAGATGGCATTTCTCATTTTGTAGAGCTTTCCTCTCACTTCTTGCTCCATCTCTGGGACAAGAAGCAAAGGAACATATCCCCAATGGGACATAGGCTGCAAAAAATAAATTGGCAGGTGTTAACCCTTCCTTTCTCTATCAAAAATCTAAAAAAAAACAAAAAGTCTTGGCTATATGTACACTTTAAAAGATGGCTTGGTTGAATTCTTGAAGTAAAGGCACTTTTCCAATACTTGTTCTTTGAAGTGCTTACTAAACTAGCCTATATGTTTGACTACTTGAGAAGGTGTAGTCTAGGTGTACTTGGATGTAAACTCAAGACTTCAACAACAGAGCAACTTTACACCAGCTGCACTGCCATCCCGCTCTAATGGATTGCAAAAAAAGTCATGAATCTCATGCTCCCTTACTCCAGGAGCCCGCAGTGTAACTTACTCGTTAAAGGCATTATAAATGTGCTGCTTTCTAACACTCTTTATTTTCTACGGACAGAGCTTGATGCTCCAGGTGGCAAAAACCGCTCTAGAGAAGGAAGAAGTTGACATCGCTGCTGAGAAACAAAGTTACCTGTCTGAACACTGCCCCCCTCTGAGCGTCCCACATTCCTTGCAGGATCTGCAGGTACCAACAACTGTCCAGAAACAGGGACTTTGCCAGCTAGGGTGACATACTAAACATATATTATTATTATTACTGGTAAATATATAGAGCTGTCAATTCACGCAGAACTTTACATACACTCACCCGCAACTTTATTAGGTACAACTTGCTTGTGCCAAGAAAATATCCCCCACACCATTACACCACCACCACCTCCAGCAGCCTGAACCGTGATACAAGGTAGAATGGATCCATGCTTTCATAAGCCAAATTCTGACCCTACCATCTGATTGTTGCAGCTGAAATCAAATGCCCATTCTCCTCTGACCTCTGACATCAACAAGACATTTTCATCCACACAACTGCTGCTTACTGGATATTTTCTCTTTTTTGGACCATTCTCTGTAAACCCTAGAGATAGTTGTATGTGAAAATCCCAGTAGATCAGCAGTTTTTGAAATATTCAGACCAGCCCATCTGACACCAACAACCAAATCCTTGTTCTTCCCCATTCTGATGCTCGGTTTGGTCCTCTTCACCGTGTCTAGATGCCTAAATGCATTGAGATGTAATTGGCTGATTAGCAAATTGTGTTACCAATCAATTGAACAGGTGTACCTAATAAAGTGGTCGGTGAGTGTATATTGTACATTCATATTAGTCCCTAACCCTCATGGAGCTTACAGTCTATGGTCCCTAACTCACATTCATACATACAAATACTAGGGAAAATTTAGACAGGAGCCAATTACCTACCAGCATGTCTTTGGTAGGACTTAAGACTCCTTCACTGTCAGATAGGAAGTGGTTTCCTATAGATTGCCATTGGTGATCTCCCTTTCTTAGTGAATAAGCCTGACAGCAGGCTTCATTATCAAAGTTATCAAGGAAAGACCGTCTGCATTGTGCATAAACATCAATCATATTCTCCCTTTCCTCCTTCCAAATGTATCTGAGGGAGTAAGAAGGGAGATCTGATTGACTGCTATGGACAAAATACTGCCTAACACCTTCTAATCTTTTAAATTTTGATAAAACAGGCACAGTGATCTGGTTATTATCTGTGCTATGGGGTACAGAAGATTGTACAAAACAATGTTCTACCAGTAATAGCAGGTCAAGCTAAAAGTAGATGTTACTCTATGGTGCTGGCTTGGATCATCTAAATGTAAGAGTGTGAAAAAGTAAGTACACCCCAATAAAAACTGTTGACTTTTTCAACATATTTGAACAGGTAAACATTAGATCTTAATTCAAATAGTACTCGCAGATAGAGGTGACATACTTGAACATATGATGCATGCACATGATATGGTGTATTCATTTTAATATCCAAATGACCAAAAATGCTGATTTATCATATGGAAAAAGTAATTACACCTCTACATTTATCACCACTTCAAATCCATGAAATTAGAACCCAGTGTTCTAGGATAGATGGGAATACTTGGAACCTCCTAAGGCAGGGGCATCCGATCTTTTGATTTTCCTGGGCCACATTGCAAGAAGAGGAATTGTCTTGGGCCACACATAAAATACACTAACAATAAGGATAGTTGATGAACAGAAAAAGTCGGTCAGATCACAAGTTAAAAATCACTGATATAGATAATGCACCTATCTGAGTAATAAAACTTTATTTTTTAAAATATTTTTTAGTATAAAAGTAAACCAGGCCAACATAAAATTAGTGCAATTTTTGACACTGTTTTTGATAAACGAATGCATGAATATCTGGTTCGATGAATGTAGTAGCAATTCTAAATTAATTCTCAAGGTGCTCATCAGATATTTTGGCTGTAATGTTGCCCTTCATGTGCTTCATCCTTGAAAATAGGTGCTGCCAAAAAACTGATGATACGAATAAGGCGTGATTGTAAAGAGTGAGAGTTTTTTTGGAAGATAAAACTTCTAAAATTCCAGTAAAAAAACACCGGCAAATTTTTATTCGGCGACTTGTGTTCGCTTATTTTAAACACATTCTGACAAAAATTCCACCCCAAAAATCAACACTTTTAGGACGTTTACACATTTATATTGGACCATATTCATAGCCATCTTAGGCTGCATGCGACACGTAGGCTGCGTGCGACAGGTGGTCTGCAGGTTGGACACTCCGGTGTTATCATGCCAGGATCAATAGGGCTCTCTAAGGCAGCCAATACATTGAAATTTTTTTTTTTTGTTCAAGCAGTCGGCTGAACAAAGAAAATGATCCAATTTCCCCATCCATACATTAACGGTGGACATTTCCCCACTGTGGCATTGATTGTTTAGGAAAACCCGACAGGCTGGTTGTATACAAGCCGATTAATAGATATGTTAAAAAGGGTCAACAACTTCCACAGGGATGTAATTAATTTCTCAATAACTGAAGGTAAATGTGTAGAAATATTTTGTGTTATATCTACATATTACAGTAAGCTGGGTACACTCTAGTAAAATTGTAAACAAAAATTAGTACAAACATTCTAAGTACATTTGCTTTTAACATTTGATTTTGGAATGAGTAGACTAAATGAAACCACATACACTGTAAGGAATTTGTACATCTGAGAAAAAAATTCCATCCTGCTCCTTTGAGTTTTTCTCATAGCTGTGGTTGAAAATGAACATTGATTTGACCCCACTAACGATCAGAAAAATGAACAAATGTTCTTACTATGAAACATGTCAAAAAAATACCCAGCTCTAGAAACATTTTGTACAGCAATAGCTTTTCTAACAGCATAATCTATTATTTTTAAAAAACATTTCTTGGTAAACTCAGAAGTCAATCATGTGCTTAACCCAGTTAGTGCCATGTAGATGTCAATTTCCTATTGTGTATACATCTACAACAATTCAATTAGTGAAGATCAAACATATTTATTTACTTTCTTTGTTAACTTTCTTCATCCAGGAATTCTGCAAGAAGTTACATGCCAAGATTGATGTGGTTGATGAGGAGAGGTACGACATGGAGGTCAAAGTCCAGAAGAGCTCCAAAGAGGTACATTTTTGACTTGCTAAGTCATAACTTGTTATCCTCAGACCACCTCTGCACTCTTAAGGGGAAAAAAAGGAGCGATTGGAAGTGGTCTATAATGAATTTGGACAGTTGTTGATAATGTATACTGATCTATAAATCAGAGGTATTCATCAAATAAATAACAAAGACTATGGTGGGTTCCACTGACCAGGTGACTTATTCAGTGATGGCAAGATATCTCCTTACACCTTGCTCTGTGGGAGACATTTGCATATATAGTCACTGTTAGGATGCTTTGACAACCTACTGGATATACATGGACATCATCAAAACTTGTTGATTAGGTTTTAATGATATCATAGTGAAAAACCTGATTAACATCCAATGGTTATGTGATTTTCCTGTGCATATAATTGCAGGGGTACCACTGCTAAGAGCAAACCAGTATTAAGGAAAACAAATGAAAGTACCACCCATAGATCAGGCAACTCCATAAACCTGCACACTGGCACCCTGCGTGCCTCACTATCAGTTAGTAAGGATGCAATTCACTGATATGCATTTAGTAGGTGGGAAGGGGCAAGCAGTGCTGGTAGCTACTTGTATTGGTCACTTTTTATTCATTTTTGGGGATACTATGGAGACCTAGGTGGCACATCTCATTCTAGAAGTGGGAGGTAGCAGGCAGACCAATGATTAAATGAATTGGTCACTTATTATAAAATCATAACAAAGCACTGTACAAAGAAACTGGCACAACACATCTGGTTGTGCCAGGGAGATGGAAAGGGGCAGGTAGAGCTGGTGCCCATATGATTTGGTTGTTTATGGGCAGTCTACAGGGAAGCAGACCTGCACAAGCATATCTTGTTGTATCACCCATTGCTTTTTTTATCTTGAAGAGGTGTCACTCTTTTGCTGCTGGATTTCTCAATAGCTTTTTTGTTCTGTTGTGGAAAATCTATAAATGTAATGTTAGACCATCATCTGAGTCTGTAATGTACATGGGAACTAAGGTAGCCTATACATTATGCATTTTGTTGTTCAACCAGCAGGTTGAATGAAATAAAATGTCTCCACTCCCCCATTCACACATTCAAGGTGTGGATAGAGGAATATGCCTTCATTAAAAAAAATTAAATCTCTAACCGAAACTTTCTTTGATTTTGTTTGCAGCTGGAAGACTTAAACCAGAAAATCTTTGACCTTAGAGGTAAATTCAAGAGGCCGGCACTCAAGCGTGTGCGTATGTCTGCTGACGCTATGCTCCGTGCCTTGCTGGGTTCCAAACACAAGGTCAACATGGAGCTCCGTGCCAACCTCAAGCAGGTCAAGAAAGAGGACACTGACAAGGTGAGATTTCAGCTAAACACACTCCATCACTTTATTGAAAAGAATTATCAATAACTGTCAAAGTACAGTAGCATCTCTAAGAAACGGAATATAAGCACTGAGTCCCGTTACGAAGATTCACCCTCTCTATTTGGCCTTGTGACTATTGTCTCTGGGATGGCAGTAGTGGGGAAATCTTCCAATACCAGTGACTTGTTTGATTTCTTTTCACTTCGAGATTTTTTCTCAGCACAAAAAAAAGGAATTGAGACACAGATGTCAAAAAAACCTTATAGGGGGTTTTAATTATTCCCTACACTATTCAAAATAGAATAACATTTATTGAAGTTAGATATTCCTTAATGGGCCTTTAAGTATGGACAGGGCAAGTATAATGGAGACAACTGTACAGCCAGACAGTCAGAGCACATTCAGTAGAAGGTTAGAGCAAATCTAATTCTTGTGTTTTTCTCTGTCCTCAGGAGAAGGATCTCCGTGATGTTGGTGACTGGCGTAAGAACATTGAAGAGAAATCCGGCATGGAAGGCAGAAAGAAGATGTTCGAGTCTGAGGCTTAAGCCACTTTACCATGACCATAGTTATCTTCAACCCCAAGCTGCCAAAGACACCCGCTTCACCATATCACAGCGTTTCCCTGGCATCCCGAGGGTTAACCCCTCTGCTGCTTGACTTACACACACGTACGGCAGCCAAGGGGTTAATGAAGTCTTACTTCTTCCTTGTACTCTCCTCAATTTAAACCCAAGAGAATGTCTTACAGTATGTTTTGGACTGCTGAGGGGGGCTGCAGAGTTCCCCTCTGTTTTAAGCCACAGTCTGGTTCTGCAGGTGCTGTGTTATGTGGACGTGAGAACCGTGTAAATAAAGCTTGTGACGTCCTTTATGGCTTGTGATACCTGATGCGTAGGTGACGTCACTCTTATTTTGTCGGGGTCACTGGCCGGGTCTTCTCTGTTCATTTCTCTTTGATGTCAGATCTTACTACTGGAAATACCACTGCCGCTGGAAGGAAGAAGTGATTCCTGTGATAAGAAAGTTGTGGGGATGGAAAGAGGTCTTTCTTGACAACATTAGTAATTACCAGGGCAATGTTTGTATGGACAGTGTGGTGTTAATATGTCAAAAGCAAGAAATGCACAGGGTAGAAGATATATATTAAAATATACATTTTAGCATGGAGGATTGTAGTATAAAAATGATAATTAATACCATTATCTTGGAATATTAGAAAATGATGTTTGCAAGTGGCTGAATACCAGGGTGTGCTCCGCCAAACCTAAAGATAGCATTCAGAGCAAATCTTTTGGGCTGTGTACAATCAGGGGCTAAGTGCATAACAGAATCCTGTACCTCTGCGATGCTAACATTGGTTCAGCTCAGTACTTTTTATGCACACAGTGGAGGAAATTTACTAATACTGGAGCACTCAGAATATGATGCAGTTGTGCATGGTAGCCAATCAGCTTCCAACTTCAGCTTGTTCAATTAAGCTTTTGACAGTAAAATATGGAAGTTGATTGGTTTCTATGCAGAGCTGCACCAGATTTTGCACTCTCCAGGTTTAGTAAATCTCCCCCAGTGCACCTGGGAAAAATCACAAGCATCAAGAAAGTGTACCCAGTGCCCTTTTTGATGCCATACTCTAATCACACTCTTTAGCTAATTTCTTTGGTCTTTTTAAATCAGTCATAACATTTACAGAGTACATGTTCAAAGTACTATATTCCATGACAAGCATTCAGAACATTCACTTACTGATCTGACTACCTTAAAGTGGTTGTAAACCCTCACATACACCCAGTGAAATGACTGGCCTCAGGTGAAACACAGAGATTAAACAAATCCTCCTACATAAGTTGCATCTGTCTATCTGCAGTCTTCTCTTCTCTACATCCAAAGTGCCAAAATCTTGTAGAACTGTCAGAAAAAGAGGGCAGAAAGCTTATGTTACACTCTGCAGAGCTCAGTGAGGAAAGCTCTGAGAGCCGATTGGTGGGAACAGGGGCGAACTGACCATTTGAGCACTCGGGCACTGCCCGAGGGCCCGGGGTCAATAGGGGGCCCCATGAAATGCCCCTGGTACCTTTTATAGGCTTTTTTGGGTGTGTTTTGAGTGTGGGCAAGGACACAGGGGCCCCATGATCCCCTATTTCCCGGGGGCCCCATGAGTTGTCAGTCCGCCCCTGGGTGGGAAGAGACCCACCCCCCTCCACACAGCACACAGGAACAGAGATAAAGCTGTCAATCTGCTGGAGGTTCCTCCTGTCACCAATTTTCTCTTGGTGTCTGGTAAACTTGTCAGAAGTGATTAATTTTGATAGCAGAGGAACAAGGCAGCAGACAGAAATGACACTTAGTGCTCTGAAGACAAGTACACACAATAGAGGGATAAGCTTTGTTCATAATTCATGTCTGAGGTTTACAACCACTTTAAACTTTCATGTGACTGGCAGTGCCAGATCATCCACAAGGCAGCCTAGCCAGGAATCCAGGGCCCAGCTACAACCTCATACTCCTACAGTAAACAATGGAGATCAAAGCTGTGCACCAGTCTTTCTTTTTATAGGGAATGATCCACTTATAGGGGTGTGTGGGGCAGGCAGTGTTAGTACAGCAAATGCAGACGAGGCAGCTTCTCTGTGCATATTTAAAGTCTTATCAATTTTAATCAAAGGGTTGGTGGGGCCAAAGCTTTACCCTTGCCTAAGTACTCATCCTGCCTTAACCTATCTCTGCTGACTGGTTCACATGGCTTAAAGTAAGCGTATCATAAGAAAAATATACAGACTGCAATTACTGACCTCCTTTTAAATCAGCTATCATGCTGATCCTCTGTGTCACTGACCAAGAACAAATATGCAGTAAAGCCCCTGAAATGCATTCTTCTTCCAGGTTAGGCATGGTATTAAAGAAAACCTTTATTATGAGAAATATGAAAGCTGCCATTGCTGATCTTCATTTCAAAATGCTAGCTATTCTTGCTAGTCCTTTTCTTTGTTTCTACAAAGTCTATACAGTGTTGCTGATTGTAGGCAGTTGAGTATTGGAAGGCAGAAATGTAACTAAGTAAACCTCCTCTAGAGGAAATATGCTGCCCTCATATAAGAAGAGACAACCACAAGTCAGAGAAAATATTCTGCTCTGTGAGAACATAGATGTTGTGTGTGTGTGGGAGAGAGGTGAGTATAACTACTGGTGCAAGAAAATGTGAACGTTCCTGTGCTCAAGAATGACAATCGGCCACTGATGTTCAAACATGATATCCTAAGAAGAAAGCTATTCTATCAAAACTATAGCTATTTCAATATATATATATATATATATATATATATATATATATATATAGTATAGTGCAGGGGCGGACTGACAACTCATGGGGCCCCCGGGCAATAGGGGATCATGGGGCCCCTGTGTCCTTGCCCAAACTGAAAAAAGCCTATGAAAAAGGTACCAGGGGCATCTCATGGGGCCCCCTACTGACCCCGAGCCCTCGGACAGTGCCTGAGTTTCCAAATGGTCAGTCTGCCCCTGGTATAGAGGTACTCACGGGTCTTGCAGAGGAGATCGGTCAAAACAGCAGTGGTTTTATTGTCAATGTTTAGATGAAGCTCAGTTCATCTTTCCCAAGACCTGAGAAAAATGGACTGGGTTTCATCAAAACATCAACAATAAAATTGCTGCTGTTTTGATCTATCTCCTATGCAAGACCCATGAGTGCCTTTATTTATACCAGTTTCAGTTGTGGATTTGTATGGATTTCTTTGCAGGTGATCCATGGTTACCCTTTGGAATATATAATAAATAGATAGATAGATAGATAGATAGTACACACTGTATATATAACACTTGAGTAAGGTATAGGGCTTCCTGATAGCAACCAGCCACATACCGTTTCTAATTTTGATCATACAAGTTAGAAAATTAGTATATCTATCTTTTTTCCTTTAATATTGACAACAAACATAAGACCATTATATAACCATAAAAGCTATTTATCTCCTACCACAGATTTAAGGAGTGCATAGAGGAATTTGACTGGCTGCTTTATGCAGGGAACCCAGTTCTTTCAATTTGATGAAGTCCACTGGCTGAAGGTTCATCTAGAGTAGCCTTTCTCAGCTAGGGTTCTTCCAGAGTTTGCTCAGGATTCCATGAACAATGAGGAATTTCTGACTCTTGGATAAATTACCATTGACACCAATGATGTTTTTATATACCTGAATAAAAGGGCATTCTTCCTACTGACCATAAAAGTGAGGAGCTTTCTTCACATTGACCACCATACCTATGCACTGTGAGTTGTAGATAAAGCAGGTTCCCTGAGACCTGAAAGTTATTTCAAGGGTTCCTCCATGTTAAAAAGATTGAGAAAGGCCGCTCTAGATCTAGAGTGATCATTTTTGAGCCATACTGGGGAAATTCACAACTCATTATTTTTTTCTCCATCAATAAATGTCAAAAAGAAAACAGATCAAACAGCGTTCTCTAACTAGAGTGGCATACTGTAGCTTCGTCCATCCATCACATGACATAAGTCACGCAGGCAATGTTAGAATCTACAGGCTCACAAGTGTTTTTGTTTCTAGGAAAAAAAGGAACTGGGCTAAAACAAAAGATTATGTCATCACAAATTAGGAAATTCTGTTGTTTGGTTGCTGAACTATCACATTTTTAGCAGCATATTGAGCTGGTTACAGTCACCACCTTCAGCGACTACTAATATTTAATGTTGTCAAACAAGATTAAGACCAATCTCGTGTAGGCTATATTTAAATTTTTTTGTTTTTCATGCAGTGCGATGGCAGCGCTGCAAGTCTATAGCTGTTTCAGATCCTTGAGCCTAAATTGAGTTTAAAGCGAGTGTAAGTTGGTTCTAAAAAGCAAACATGAAAAATGAAAATATATTAAAGAAAAAGCAATGAGAAATTGATATCTAACAACATATGTCCATGTAACAACCAGGGGCGGACTGACAACTCATGGGGCCCCCGGGCAGTAGGGGATCATGGGGCCCCTGTGTCCTCACCCACACTCAAGCCACACCCAAAAAAGCCTATTAAAAGGTACTAGGGGCATCTCATGGGGCTCCCTACTGACCCTGGGCCCTCGGGCAGTGCCCAAATGGTCAGCCCGCCCCTGGTAACAACAGAGACATGAACAAAAACAATTGATATAATCCCAAATCCGAACTCCAGGAAAACAGATAAAATACATAATGGGAACTGTTTTACTCACCAAAGGATTTGTGTTTCTGTCCTGCTCTAAGATTTACACTGTTCTGCCACACAGTACAGCCCTGTTTGATTTTTAACCTGTTGCAAGTTAAGAATAAGTAGCAGACTGATGAGCTCATCTCTCGGGCAATCTGCTCAATTCTCCTATCAGCACATGAGCACTGTAGCAAGGAGAGGACTAGGTTGGAGGCCAGGGAGGCATTTGCCCCTGGGCAAGTCCAACAACATACACTATATTGCCAAAAGTATTGGGACGCCTGCCTTTACATGCACATGAAATTTAACGGCATCCAATTCTTAGTCCATAGGGTTCAATATTGAGTTGGCCCACCCTTTGCAGCTATAACAGCTTCAACTCTTCTGGGAAGGCTGTCCACAAGGTTTAGGAGTGTATCTATGGGAATGTTTGACCATTCTTCCAGAAGTGCATGTGTGAGGTCAGGCACTGATGTGGGATGAGAAGGCCTGGCTCGCAGTCTCTGCAAAGGTGTTCTGGTTGAGGTCAGGACTCTGTGCAGGCCAGTCAAGCTCCTCCACCCCAAACTCACTCATCCATGTCTTTATGGACCTTGCTTTGTGCACTGGTGCTCAGTCATGTTGGAACAGGAAGGGGCCATCCCCAAATGGTTCCCACAAAGTTGGGAGCATGAAATTGTCCAAAATGTCTTGATATGCTAACGCCTTAAGAGTTCCCTTCACTGGAACTAAGGGGACAAGCCCAGCCCCTAAAAAACAACCAGACACCATAATCCCGCCTCCACCAAACTTTACACTTGGCACAATGCAGTCAGGCAAGTGCTATTCTCCTGGCAACCTCCAAACCCAGACATGTCCATTGGATTGCCAGACAGATAAGCATGATCACTGCAGAGAACACGTCTCCACTGCTTTAGAGTCCAGTGGCGGCGTGCTTTACACCACTGCATCCAACGCTTTGCATTGCACTTAGTGATGTAAGGCTTGGATGTAGCTGCTCAGCCATGGAAACCCATTCCATGAAACTCTCTCCACACTGTTGCTGTTATAAATCTGAAGGCAACACAAAGTTTGGAGGTCTTTAGCTATTGACTCTGCACACAGTTGGTGACTTCTGCGCACTGTGTGCTTCAGCATGCACTGACTCCGCTCTGTCATTTTACGTGGCCTACCACTTTGTGGCTGAGTTGCTGTTGTTCCCAGTTGCTTCCACTTTGTTATAATACAAACCATGGAATATTGACCGTGGAATATTTATTAGCAAGGACATTTCATGGATGGCATTACTGCACAGGTGGCAACCTATCACGGTACCACACTTGAATTCACTGAGCTCCTGAAAGCGAATCATTCTTTCAAAAATGTTTGTAGAAGCAGTCTGCATGCCTAGTTGCTTGATTGTATACACCTGTGGCCATGGAGGTGACTGGAACACCTGAATCTAGTGACTTGGAGGGCTGGCTCAATACTTTTGGCAATATAGTGTATGTTGGGCTAGTGGCCCTAAGTAAGGGACTTATGAGACATCCCCATTTAACATGGATGAAAGTATGGCCCACAGTGAGTGACACATAACAGACATTATGCAGCTCCTTTCGCCTTGTTCAGGCCCATGATCACAGCAACTGACAGTGAGAAGCCTTCCAACATGAACTTCCATTGCAGCCCACAGATTATGTGTGACTAAATGCCAAGAGCTGCAAGGGAAGCCGATCTAAGGAGATGTGATTTTGTAATTATTATGAAAGGATAGCTGTATTTACCCTTAAGTCAAATGTTTTCAGTCCTTCCTTGATTGGCTCCCGCTGCCTCTCCCTCTTCAGGTCTGAGCACTGTTGTATTGGGGATTGCTGATATCAGGTCAATCTGGGTACATACATGGTTTACATTGAAAAATGCATGAAATTACATTTAAATGAACACAGAGCAGCATTATTTTTTAAAGAATCTTCCCGGAATTCTATTTTATACTGTATATACCCTTCAGTCATAATTGTAAAATAGACCTTTATATGAATACACAGGGCTCTACACATTCAAACAGGGTCTAGCTGCAGAAAGTACATCCTAATGGAAGTCACTGGAATGATTGAGATAGCGACGGAGATAGGCACAGCCTGAATAGTTGGGCCATTGCAGTGCAAAGCAAAACCACCTTCTCATATGTTATAAGAGACACCCAATCAACTGCCTGTCTGTAGATCTGTTGAATGAGGTTGAAGGCTGATCACTCTCAAAGGAAACATCAACCACACAGATTTGGATTTTCCTAATCAAAATCCAAAGATTTTCAACACCATTTTAAACCACAATAAATGCTTAGTGGCCCCCGCTCAGGCTAAGAAGGTCCGATGAATTGGATGCCATCGACTATGGAGGGTGCAGGCTGGGGAAAGGTTCATCTAGACCCAAAGCACGCTTCAGAAATAGGAAGAAATAGCCTGACCTTCGCACACCCCCGCCCGACCCGAGTGGTTAGCAAGTAAAAGCAGCCTCAGCACGATTCATCCAAGCCATGCCCCCTTCCATGATTAAACCCCAGGGGCAAATCATTTTGGGGGCATGGTTTGGATGGATCGAGTAGAGTGTCAGGACCGGAGCTGTGGAACGGACAGGCAGGCCTAATGGCAGGGTCACGCACCGACTGACGACAACCACCACCCACAGACCGGAGTCTAAGTCTCAGGCTGCCCTTCACCAGGGCCCGATGGTGGAGATGGACTTGACGCAGCCAGGGACCAGGTCGCGGCCCCCGAGACACCCCAGCTGCGGTAATGGCCGCCGCCAATGGCGTATAGCTGGTAGGAACCAGAAGACAATAGCGTAGTCGGGCAGGCCGGGTCCATAACAACGGGACAGACAGTACAGAACGGTAGACAAGAATAAGGGGTCACAAGCCGGGTTCAGCAACGGGAGGTTAGATAAAGGGATAACGAAGAGAATAGTCTAGTCAAAAGCCGAGTCAGTTTCCAGGAGAGCCACAAGAGTAGAAACAGAGCTTGTTGCAACAAGAACATACAAGACACGAATGCAAAGGGCACGTGCGGACAACAGGCTTATATGTGATCAACCACACCCCTCTGGGGGATGGACCGCAGAGGCCTGAAGGCATAAAAGACTCCCACCATGCTCTGCAGAAATCCAAGATGGATGCCAGCACATGGAGCAGCATAACCTCTGGGAAAAGGTAGGACCTTGACACAGAGGCTGCTCTTAATTGCTAAAAATACAGGCCAGGTGAGGTGTGCGACGACAGGACTGTTATTATACAGGAATAATATAACGCCAAGAGTTTACACAGCGCTTCACAATATAAAGGGAGTCAGTACAGTTTAAATACAATAAAATACAAGAGGGTTAAGAGGGCCCTGATCATAAGACCTTACAATCTAATAGGTTCTAGTCTTACTATTTTAAAAATTCAGATTTAAACATGCCTTCTCATAAAAATGGATCATGTTAGATACAATATATCTCATGAACAAATGTGCTCAGTATCAGAGTACTGCCAATAAATAACACACCACCATTACAGTACCATTTTTTCTTTAATTCTTCATTTTAAATGTTTCCAAAGGACAAGGATGGATTGACAGTACGCATGGGCATTAAACATTGACATAATGCAAAATGCAGGACAGCCTGCTGTAGGTCGAGATAGGAAATCAGCAAAACAGTTCCCAAGCAGTGATCATCAGTAGACAACATCAGTCCAATTCCAAAAATTAACTGTCAACCAGTACAGCACACTCTTCAACAGTTCTATTCTTTCCTCTTTCTTAAATAAAGGTAAAAATATAGTATATCAGCTATACATCAGTCTTCTGTTAAAGGGTCAATCCATCCAACAGTGATATTTTACTTAAAAGTATACATGTATGAAGCTTAAATACACCAATATCTTGTTCCTGTTCACCAAAGAATTTTGATTGTTCCTGACTTCCTTTGCAAGATCCAATTCTTCCTGTTGTATTTTACAAAATGTAAAATAAAAAAAATCTACAGTGACTATGTTAGCCACTCAGGTGTGCAGACCGAAGAAATTCAAAAGCAGAGATCTTGTCAACAGAATCCCAAAGAAATATAATGCAATCATTAGGTGTATTAAAGTGACTTTCTGCCACCTAACAGAATTTTTGAAAAAAGCTGCATGAAGAATTTTAATACTTAGCTGCCCTGCTGCCTACAGTTGTGATCTTTCCAGTGTTCAAGAGTTTCCACTGCCTGAAGAATCTTCTGTATCTGTCGGAGAGTGTTGAGTACCTTAGTCTCCTGCTGTACCCTGTGGTTCTATTCGCTGGCCAATGCACCCTACTCTGTCTTGGGATCAAAAGATGAAAAAGTGTAGGGAAGACACCAAGGAGTGGGGGTTCTCTTCAAAATCCATAGCAGACCCGAAGGGCTTGGTATGGATGGGGGGAGGGGACTCCACTCCCTTTTTTTATCTTAATATTTAATTGCCAGCAATGCTTTTTTTACATTCAGCTGTCAGCAGGGAACCTTGCTGACAGCTGATCACTCATCAATTGTTAAGACATGCCGGCCGCCCGCTCCTTTACAATCATGACAATTACTGGTTGCTATGGACGCCGGTAGATGCCCGCTCGTTATCAACCAGTACATACCACATGCCTCGACCACTACTTAATTACTGCATACATTTATTTATTCCCTTCTGTGAATTGACTTTAACGTCTTTTTATGCGGTATTTACCGATTCTTTTTGCTATTTGTGGTAAATACTACATACAAGCAATAGTGAGTTAACATTTTCAGTATTGCATGCGATATGTGGACATGTGACCAACATAACGCATGCAATAACCTTTAGTGAATTGTCCCTAACATCATTTATTTTCACCAGGTGATCTGGCCAGGAGGTCTGTTGTTTTTCAACAGAACAACCTGTCCTGCAGATGTAGTAGTTAGATGGTTGAGACAGACACAGCTGGGTGCCCACATTGAAGATCCCGGCGCCTAGAACACCAGACGGCTGGTGAAACGGGCTGCGGGGAGGACACTGCAGGATTGTGGGACAGGTGAGTGGCTGTTTTTTAAAAGTCAGCAGCTACAGTTTTTGTAGCTGCTGACTTTTATTTTTTGACAGTGGAGTGGAACTCCGCTTTAAGTCTTTGCTGGTTGTTTTCTATATTCCATATATTTACTTAATCCTTTTCAGTATGGTCAATACGTTTATGATGTAAATCCAAAACATTAAAAAGCCATGTTATTTTGTACTCCTATCTGTTAATTCTTATTTTGTTTACTTGTATAATTGTATTATTCATGTGGGAAAGGGGGGGGGGGGCAGGGCAGGTAAGGTGTTACTCTCTTCCATGTTTCCCCAATTAACTTGTTGGGTGCCAAGTCTGGATCACATAAGAGGACTGACCCGGTGCCTGGGTTCTTCTGGGTTACACTAGGCACCTGTAACAGGATCACTTTATTACACCCCATACGGTACCTTTACTTTTGTGCCATTTTCATCAATGCCCTAGAACAAAGATGAAGCCACTTTGGGGGAATATTCAACTGGACCTCTACTCTTAGAGAAGAAAGTACACCATGCACACTTGCACCGCAACTGTTCTCCAGTTACCTCTTGGTCCCCTTGTGAATTTACATCCTTCACTATAATTTGCAATTAGGAGGGACAGTCTGAGCCTTGTCCACAACCACCTGTCTAGCATTTTTCAATACTGTTCCCAGTAGCAGAGTGAGCCCTGCCATGCACCTAACACGGGCTCCACACGTGCACTTGACTTGACTTTTACGCTTCCGTACCTCTGCATGGTGAGTCTGCTCCTGTTGCTGTGGAAAACAGAACGTGGAGGAAGGAGTGCTGACAACATCTCCCTCGCTGCTAGAGGCTATTCCACCTATAACAGGTATACACTACCGTCAGGCTGCATTAACCAACCGTAGACTTGCATTGCCCATGGCAACCACATGTATTACTGCACCATGATGCCTCTTTCAGTGCTGACTCCTCATACCCCAATATGTTAGTGACCCACAGCTGTAGACTAAGTGTAAGAAAGTGCAGTTTACTTGCATTGCACTCCGTTAAAGAACTTCAGACCAGGCAGAAGGCAAAGTTCCAACGTTTTACTCATAATAAAAGTGCCAAAATATTATAGAATCCAGTAGACAAGAAACAGTCCTTTTTCTAGATCCCTAATCTTTAGTCAGGCTATGTGTTGCCCCGGCATACCTGTAAAGGTGGAGTCCATGTGCTAAAAGGTCCACCAGCAGCATTCCCCAGGAGCTGGTGTCTTTGAGGCGAACTCCAGGTCTCAATGATCTCCTATATCATGACAGGCTCCCAGAGGTTAGCTTTAGGATCCCTCTCCACACCTTCCAGGCTTTGGGTTACAGAATTAGATCCAGCTCTCTCTGCCCTGGACCACTGTCCCTCTTATATCTCACAGGACCAGTGGGCCAGTCCCAAAGAAACCCGCCAAGCCAAAGACCCAGATAAAACATTACCCCTAACCCTCCCATCCTGGGCAGCACCTAACTAGCTAAATTGCAACCCACTTACAGGCAACAGCATTCATATATTTATCGACATCTGGATTCTATATGGTCAATTGTATATCCAATTATGTATGAAATGCATTCATATAGATTTATTACAAATCAGCTTGTTACCAGTTTATCCTCTTTTTGTAAGCAATGAAAAGTTTATTCATTTATTAAAAATTAATGTTGGAAACTAGTTATTAGTTGGTCATTTGTGTTGTGCCTCATTTAAAGTCTCAGGACAAATACATTGGTTGTAAGCATTCATTTATAATATTTTTTAAAGCTTCCTATTTTTCTATGTCTTTTTGTCACTTTGTAGCTCTACAAGATTTTACTGAATACCTACTCAAATGCTACTTTATTATGGTCTCTAACCCTAGATGTTCCTGGATTAGCACATTTATTATGGTATCTGGTCTAGTGGAAATGACCACTTCTGTTGGAGCTTCAACTCTACTTGGTTCAGCCACCACTCTTGTGATGTGGTTTTCTTGTAATACAGATAAAATCTATATACTTTACTAGGACCAATGGCATCAGTGTTCTTGTCTGGAGAGTTAAATTCAGTCATAATAAGGACCCTCATTTTTGTTTGCTGCTCTTCAGTATATAGCAGTGTTTGGAGTTAAAGAGACTCTGTCTTCGGGGCAAGGAGCCCCCAAACATTCCTGCCATAGATGAATTTCAGATCATTCTTACAGGCAAAACTTCACCACTTCCTGATAGTGACAAAGCTCTCCAGCCTCTTCTTACCTCCTGCACATTACTATCAGCAGGTAAGACTGTCCATCATACTGATGGGCCAATGGGGGCATACCAGCAAGCTCCTATTCTACTCATAAGTATTGAACCTTTGCCTGCAAAACAGTCTAAGGTTCAGCTGTGACATGTTTTGGGAGTTTTCTGCAGGTATGTGCATGTACTTTTAGGTGCTTCATCTAGATACTTGCAATAGTTTGCCCTTCTTCAGGGCAGAGTGGCAGTGTCTTCTTTAAGTGCACCCCGCAGCACTCCACACCTCCTCTTTGTTGCAGGAGTCCACCATGCGCAAGCTCTAAAGTAAAATGGTGTCAGAGCTTACCTGAATAATGCTACTGCTTTTCCCTCTCAAATCCCCCATGAGAGTGTTCAGGCTTGGCATTGATCACTCTGGCCCAAACACTGGAACACACATGCTTCCCGATAACTGAAAGCCATGCTCCATTACAACAACCGATCATGGGCTCCAACAGAACAATGAATGGAGAGGGGCTGTGAATCAGTAAGTATATTTGATTGGTTTACAAAGTGGTATCAAAAGGTTCCAAGACTAGTTTTGTAACACATCAACAGATGGCAGCACAAGCCACAGGGAGCACCGACCTTCATGGTTCAGTGTGCCAAAAGACATTGTCCTGTGTACATCGGGAGCTGTTCAACTGGTGCTATTCTGACCATGTATTTTACTATGTCTTCTATTTCATCATGGACAGCAATTTAGAACAAAGAGCAAACGTGAAATTCTGTGTGAAACTGGGCGAATCTGCCACAGGGACATTTGACACGGTCAAGTTTACGGCGATGATGCAATGAGTCGTTCGAGGTGTTTTGAGTGGCACGCGCGCTTCAAGAGCGGAAGACGAAGAGAGATCAGGAAGACCTTCAATAAGCTTAACCCACAAAAATGTTGAAATGTCCAAAGTATTCGTAACTTGTGCATGATGATCATTGAAGAACAATCCACAACATTGCTGCCATTGTCGGTATGTCATACGGAACAGTCCAGGCAATGCTCACGTGTGATTTGAACATGTGCCGTGTTGCCTGCAAGTTCATCCCCAGGCTGTAATGATCTCACTTCTGCACCCACCCTACTCGCCAGATTTTGCTCTTGCAAACTTCGCTCTGAAGATGAAGATCCAGCTCAAAGGTCGCCGTTTTTACAGCATTGCGGAGATCCAGCACAAATAGCAGAAGGTGCTTGACACGCTTCAAAAAGAAGACTTCCAGGTCACATTCCAGAAGTGGCAGGAACGCTGGGATGGCTGTATTGCTTTGCAAGGGGACTATTTTGAAAGTGATAGTGTGTAAACGTAGATAAAGTACTTTCTTGTAAACAGAGCTAGTCTTAAAACTTTTTGATACCACCTTGTACTTTCAGGAGGAATTGTCACTTTTGGGCAGGAGACAATGTGTTTTCAGCAGTGTCCTGTAGTGAAACTTTTTTGTTCATTACACATGCAATGTGGTCTACAAAACCTGAAAACAATCTATGCTTTATGTACTCTAAACTCAGTATTTATTCAATAAGGATGTTGCACTCTCAAAATACAGTGTAGCTTTATAAAGGGAAATGTTGACCAGAGAAAAAAAGTACGGCAAGTAACTGAGATTACAATCAATTCACCAAGCTATACGAGTTAGTTTAAAGTGTATCTATAGCCAAAACAAATTTTGTTTAGCTGTGGATAGAGTAGAGCAGTGTTTCTCAACTTTTATTTAGTCAAGGCACCCTTTAAAATTATGGACAGTCCTGAGGCACCCTTCAAAATTATGGACAGTCTTAAGGCACCCCATTCTAAAATGGGGTGCCTCAAGACTGTCCATAATTTTAAAAGGGCACCCCATTCTAAAATGTGAAAAACCATTCTAATAGGTTTATATAATGCAGCAACATCCACACAAGTAGGACACCCAACATTAGAGTTGATTTATTCTTCCAAAGCAAATTCACTTTTGCACACTGGTACTGACTAGTATTCCAGTGTTTCTCTTCTCCCTGAGTTTTTCTCCATCACTGAGCTAATGTGACCCCAGCACTGATGGAGAGGGGCAGGGTAGGGTCACACTAGGATACTGTGCAGGCAGCTGACATCCTCCTTATCAACTGATGATGTCATTGGCTGTCAGGACGCCAGAGGCTAGAAGGTCATAATGTTGCACAATGAAAACATGTGGCTTTGTGTAGCTAAAAGGCAGGTTTGTTCCACCCGCTGGCTTGTATACAAGTTTTGGGCAATTTTTAGACATTTTGCCAAGGCACCCCTGAAGAAACCTCTAGGCACCCCAGGGTGACTGGGCACCCTGGTTGAGAAAGGCTGGAGTAGGGAATGGTTAAAGCCCTTCAGGTTGATTTTCTGCCTGTTTGCCCATTGGAGAGAGCTCCCTTTACTTTCTGTTATGAAAAACAACAGGAAATGAAAGAAAATCTCTTCTGTGAGGAAGTGAGGAAATTTTTTATCCTAGACTGTTGTCACCAGAATATACAGTATGTCCCCAATTAAAGATTTCTGCTCTATTGAGGGCAATAGTAACATTTTTGATTTCCAGTTGATCACAATCTAAATCATAACAACTAAGTGTTAAGCCCCGTTCACACTTGAGCTGGTTGCCCTTGGTTGTCCCAGGTGTCTTCACGCGTGTTTCAGGCTTAAGCATGTTTTTATATAGATCGATAAAAAGTTAATAGTCAAGAAATTGTACAACAACCACACTGTACTTGTGTGTTTTTGTGTTTTTCAGGTGCTTCCATTAAAATTTTGGAAAGCAAAATGTGCCAAAAGGTCATGTACTTTTTTGAGTGACAAGCTTCAAACGATAACGTGCTCAGGCGTGAATGGACACCACTGAATATAGTGGAAGTCTTAGTGTCAAGCATTAAAAAACTTTTGGTGAAACTTCAAATTGCTTGGGGTTTAACAGGGCCTTAAAGTAATACTAAAGGGTTTTGTGCAATAATATTACACAGAAAACTCCCTTTCCTCCTCTTCTGGCAGCCTCTGCTGGTACTGTCTTTTCCTCCCTCCTTCAGGTGCCTCCTGTGGCAAGCCAGGTGCTAAGGAGACACCTGTGCATGCGTACTCCTGGGCTGGGCTGTGTGCGTCCATAAACTCACACAACATCAGTAAGTCATGCTCTTGCTCCCTCCTTACTGGAGTTTGAATGGCGGCAGAAGTTGGGCTTTAAAGGAAATCTATGTTCATAGCAGAAACTTTCATTTTCTAACATTGTAATAACAAAACAAACAATATAAGCTTACTTGAAAAATGTCCTTTCATGTATGAGTGCTGCCTGTCTGCTGGTCATCTCTTTCAGGAACTTCCTGGATTCCCTGCATGCTTTGCAGCTTCTCCTTTCCTCTTTACTTTCAATTTCTAAGGACTACATATCCCATGGTACTTTTCTGCCTGCAAGCAGTGATTCCTGTACTGACTCCACCTCTTGAAGCTCCTCCTCTCAGCCCCTCTGTAGTTCATAAGGCAGGCTCTGTGAAATGTGTGACACAGCAGTGCTACTCACAGGACATAGTGACTGCAGGTCACAGAATTCAAGGAAGAAAATGTGCAGGGATCTTTACAAAGTAAGTTTACAAACAAAATTATCATTCAGATTAGAAGCATGGTTGATGTGTGGCATATGCTTCTAATGTTGGGCATAAAATTCCAGGATAGTAGAAGCAACCCCTCCACAAATGACCCCTTTTTGGAAAGTAGACACTCTAAGGTATTTGCTAAGAGGCATGAAGAGTATTTTGCAAATCTCATTTGTTGCCACAGGTTTTTGGAAAATGAAGAAAGAAAACGAAAATGTATTTTTTCTTTTCTTTTTTTTTCAAAACCTTGTGGCAAAAAATGATATCTGTAAAATACTTCCCATGCCTCTTATCAAATTCCTTGGGATGTCTACTTTCCAAAAGGGGTCATTTGGGGGGCGTTTGTACTTTCCTGGCATTTTAGGGCCTCCGAAACTGTGATAGGTAGTGAGTAAGTGATATTAGGAAATAAGCCCTTTGAAAGTCTGAAGGTGGTCATTGGATTTTGGGGGCCTGTATGTGGCTAGACTGCTAAAAAGTCTCAAACATGTGGTACCCCACACTTGATGAAATAGCTAAATGTATTTTGGGGTGTGATTCCACATATACCTATGGCATGTGTGAGCAATATATCATTTAGTGACAACTTTGTGTAAACAAACAAAAAATTGTTTTGTCATTTTCCAAAATTTTTTGGCAAAATATAAAATCTTCCACGGACTCAACATGCCTCTCCTCAAATAGTTTGGGGTGTCTGTTTTCTGAAAAGGGGTCATTTGGGGGGTGTTTGTACTGTCCTGGCATTTTATCACCTCAAGAAATGTGATAGGCAGTCAGAAAGTAAAAGCTGTGTAAATTCCAATAATTATACCATAGTTTGTAGACGCTATAACTTTCACAGAAACCAATTAATATACTGGGATTTTTTTTTACCAAAGACATGTAGCATAATACATTTTGGCCTAAATTTATTACTTAATTTGAGTTTATAGGATATTTATAACAGAAAGTAGAAAATTTTTTTTCTACATTTTCTGTCTTTTTCATTTATTTCACCAAAAAAAAAATCCCAGTGGTGATCAAATACTACCAAAAGAAAGCTCTATTTGTGTGAAAAAAGGACACACATTTCATTGGGTACAGCGTTGCATGACCGCGCAATTACCAGTTGAAAAAGAGCAGCGCTAAATAGCAAAAAATGCCCTGGTCATGAAGGGGGGTAAATCTTCCGGAGGGCAAGTGGTTAATAGCAGAAGGCTAGAAATAATTGCAATACAATGTGAAAATTAATATATGATTTTATATTTTGTCCATAGATCCACTTTAACTGATTTAATTAGATATTTAAGGTGGGACTTCACTCTCTCAATCAACAATGACCATTTTTAATCCTTATGCTGCTAGCATTAGTAAATAGATAGGAAGGCATATTATATTTATATTGTTTTAAACTTTTTACATTTCTTCAGGCATTTCCTGATTTCCATGCCTAGGCAAATTATGTCATACATCCCAGCAATCTTCAGGAGAGGAGGAGGGGTATTCTCAGTTAAACACACCCTCCTGCCTGAATGCCTGAGCTAAGGGCAGATGGTTTCCAGGAAGTAAATGCTACATGAATCATCAACCCTTACTCAAGATGGCAGCACTCAAAAATGCTATGGGGATGCTTTTAAAAGTGATTTCTCAGCAAGACAAAGCACGGAGACGTGGATGGGGGAATTTGCTTTGAATTTTAATTATAAATAAAATAAAGTTTTCAGTTTGTGGTGCTCAGATGCAGCGTAGTTCCGCTTTAAGGTGATCATCTGTAAATTGCAACCATTGAATCCTAATAACTTGAAGTGTTAAGATATACAAACTTGTTTTCTGATCAACACCTTTGATGTGTATATCAAAACCTGCACACATTTGCGGTCCCTATATCCGTATAAATAGGAGAAAATCATAGTAATATCTGGAAAAGTTTTCATGATGCAAAGCAGGTAAGCCGTTAAACAAAACTAATGAAACTAAACCTGCATCTTTCTCCATTTATTTGCCTATAAGAAAAAATATAATCAGGCTAATACTATATAATATATAATATATAATAATGCTGTATAATTGTTGAGTAAATTGGTGCATAGCAAAGCCTCAAAATTTGGTTTAGTCACAAAGGTTTACCCTTGGACATCAGAGGGTTAAGTGATCTCTTTAAAAAATCCATCAGTTTTTGATCAATGTTAAAGTGGAACTAACATCAGGTTGGTTCAAAGTGATTTCTCAATAAAAATAAAGCATGGTGACATGGGTGGATGGGTGAATTTGCTTTAAATATTAAAAATGAGTTAAACTGTATTTTCAATGTGTGGTGCTCCGATACAGATTAGTTCCGTTTTAATCCTCCTGACAGTTTTTTCTATCTCTCAGGAACTGTATATTTGGGGTCTCCATGCTTGAATCCCTGTGTCTGCACACCTGCTGTGACCATTATATCACTTTCTTTTTTATGTATTTTTTACTTTCAATATTTTTTTATTATTAGTTATAAATAGTACAAAAGTAGAAACAAAGTCATTCAGTGTGGTACAATGATAAAAGATACATTTGTGCGGGGCCAGGGCCCTGGTATACATACAGATAACGCAAATGCAGTAACAACGGTAAATTTACGTGGGCGGTCAAAGCAAACGAATGGTGCATGAACATGTCAGGAACCCCCTACATAAGAGGTACTTGGCAGGACTAGCTTCGGTCCTGGCAACTAAGCTCAAGCTGAGGACCCAATACACAGCCAGGCTTGGTCTTTTGCAATAAACTAGTATAGTCCAAGAAGACCAGGAGATGAAAAGATAGTAAACAAGAAAAGGGAAAAAAAGAGAGAAGAAAGGAGGTGGAAACCCAGAGGATGGAGAGAGAAATGGCTCCAATTTGAAGGCAAGAGGGGAAGCATTACAGATTGACGATTGACATGAACATATTTAGCCCAAGGTTCCCATGTTATTATTATTATTATACAGTATTTATATAGCGGTTTGCTCAGCGCTTTACAATATAGCGGGAGACAATACAGCAACAATACAGTTCAATACAAGAGGGTTAGGAGGGCCCTGCTCCTTGGAGCTTACAATCTAAGAGTTGCCTTGACAGTATCAGTAAGCACACTAGTAAGTTGTTCATTCAACATTATCCAGGAGTCCTTACACCTATACAATGACATAAATACCGAAGGTGTTTTCCACGATCTAGCTATTGTGAGCTTGGCCGCTAGAAACATGAAAAAGATCAGTTTTCTGGTGTAGGCAGGTCCTCAACAATGCAGTTCGGGGCGACTGAGGGACCGGAGTCCCTGTGACTTTACGGATCAGAGCAAACATTCCAGAAGCCCCATAATTTCGGGCACTCCCACCAGACATGGTACATCGTACCCAGTAACTGACAACCCACAAAGCAGGGGGGTGAGTAGGTTGGATACAACGTCGGAAGCCAAGCAGGGACCATATACCATCTGGGCATTACCTTTATATTTGCTTCAACAAGGGAGATATTAAGAATTCCTTTATAGGCCAGGTGGAGAGTGGAATGCCAATGCTCAATATCTTTCTCAGACGCGAGATCCAAGTCCCAAGCCCTTATATAGGGAAATATTTCAGTGAAGGTAAGAAGCAGCCTGTAAATTGTCGATATCCCTCCCCATCTGGCCTGCAACACTGTACCCATATGAATTTGTTAGCATTTTTTTGAGACAGATAAAAATGTATTTTGGTGGTATTTATTCACCACTGGGGTTTTTATTTTTTTGCTATATAAATGAACAAGTCCAAACATTAAAAAAAAGTGTTTTTCTTATAACATTTTGCAAATAAATAATCTTTCTTCATAAATCTTGGCCAAAATGTATTCAGCTATCTTTTTAGTAAAAAAAATAACTAATATTAGTTTATAACTAAAAATTATAATTTTTCAAAATTAGTTTTTTACATTTTTTTTTTAATATTATTATTTATGTTTTTTTTTTAACATACTGTCACCCTAGCAGTATAGTGTCACCATAGTGCCACTGTACTACTTGTGGGGGGGGGATGAAGATTTTTTTATTTTTTTTTACACTGATTGCTTTTACACCCATAAAGGCTGTAAAAGCAATCATTTCCCCTTCTCCCTGGCTGCATTCTTGCAGCCATTGAGAAATACTGTTAGAGCTGTGATTGGTCACAGCTTGTCACATGGTACAAGGCTGTTGTGAATAGCCTTGTACCATATGACTTCTGTGATCATTCACAGATTTCACTAGCAGTAAGCAATGATGTCAGAAGTGACGTTTTGCTTACTACTATTCATGTGATCAGTGATTGGCCAATCAGTGATCACATGAACAGGACCTCACACAGAGGTCCCATACAGCGATCGGACACAGAGGGCACTGGATGGAGGTGCCATGCACTCCCAGGGAACGCGCACAAGCAGGGAAGCGGGAGGACGTTTACAAATGGCCACCCGCTCCTGCACTGCTCCCATCCGCCCGTTTATGTACATGGGCCGGACGGGAAGTGGGTTAAAAAGATGGGATAGAGGTTTGAAGGGGGGGATCACATTTGGATTATTTTGCACTCTATCCCACACACTCAGAGAGTTCGACAGGGTGGGGGCTAGAATCGGCTGCTATTTTAAAAAGTCCAGGGGAACCAATTTAGCAGCCATTCATTCTATCGATATCCAGTCTGGTTTTTCAGTGATGGAATATATCGCTGAAAATTGAGCTACTTGGGCAGCATGATAATAGTGCAGCAGATTGGGAAGACCCAACCCCCCAGCTGTTTTATATGCAAAAAGAACATGTTTGGACAACCCATGCCCCTTACCATTCCAGACGCAGCAAATAAGTTTGGCTTGAAATTTAGCCAATTCCGAAGGGATTATGGCAATCGGTAATGAGCGGAAATAATATAAGATGCATGGCATTTTATCCGAAAGGATCCTGCCTAACCAGAACAGATCATGAGTCACCCAAACCCGTAAATCCTCTTCTAGCTTTTTAAATAATGGGGGGTAGTTGACCTTATACAGAGAGGATATGGAGGGGGTCAAATGGACTGCCAGGTAGGGGACAAAGTCCAAACTCCAGGACAGGGGAAACGCTTCCTGCAATCCAGCTACCAGGGACAAAGGAAGGTTAATGTTCATGGATTCAGTTTAATTGACCTGCAGACTCGAGACCTGTCCAGATACCTAAAGTGTCTTAAGAAGATTAGGGAGTGAGATCAAAGGTGAGGTTATTAATAGCAACAAATCATCTGCAAATAACACACATTTGTGAGGGTGCCCACCACATTCCACCCCGTAAATATTTGGGTCAGATCTAATTGCAATCGCCAGAGTTTCAATCATAATAGCAAATATGAGAGGGAAAAGGGGGCACCCTTGCCTAGTGCCCCGCCTAATTCGAATGGGATCAGAATGATAGCCCTGTAGGCAAACCCTAGCTGTAGGGGTCGCATAAAGGACATGGAGAATAGCCAGGAATCGACTCCCAAATCCCCAAGATTCCAACAGCTGGAAAAGATAATCCCAAAACACAGAATCAAACGCCTTTTGGAAGCCAATAGAAATCAGCATACCCTGTTGGGGCCTCCCCCCATCCCAGCCTGACTGCAGCAAAGAGATCAAATTGATAGCCCGTCGAACTTGGTCAGGGCCCTGTCTACCCACCTGATCTTTATGAATGTAAGTATTGATTAAAGAAGCCAGTCTGTTAGCAAGTATCTTAGTCAATAGTTTCAAATCATTACTGATCAGGGAAACAGGTCCTTACCCGGTTTAGGGATCACTAAGATAAACGTTGTGTTCAAGTCTGAATTTAGGGCATGCCCTTCCCTCAAAGAGTTGAAGAACGCACAAGATGGTGAGCTGGCAGCAAATGTTCGGTAGTAAAGATCTGAAAACCCATCTGGCCCGATTCAGAAAAACATTTGCTTTGTTTAATGGTCTGCAAGAGCTCTGGGACTGTGATGGGACTATCCATTATTTCCCTGTCTGCCATTGCCAGTTTGGGGATTTTAACTGAGTGGAGAAAAGCCGAGGACTTTTCTGGATCCAAGTTGGCCGGGGCACGGTATAAATTCTCATAAAACTTATGGAACTCAGACAAGGCTCTCTAAGGGTCTTGTGTATAAGCACCTGAGGAGCATCTAATTTTAGGGGAAGCAAGTTTGGCAACTAGCATAGAGCCAATATGATCTCTCTGCATATAGAATTTAGCCACCGACCAACACAAACTTGTATGTTTATTAATTAGCGCACACCTTATTGTGTGCATTTAACATTTTTGGCCACATTTTTACCCCTGTTGTTATTTGTTACACTCACCATTGCTTTCACACTTGTTGTACCTTTAGCATTTATTTTCACGCTGCACACTATTCTACGTTTATTTTCGTATTTATTAAGTAGAGCAACACCAATTCACATTTATTTATTTATTTGGCAAGGTGCAGACTGTCTTTAGGAAAGCACTGGAGCCTCTTGCCCATCAGCTGTGCTTTATCTAGACTGAGATCTAGGGCCAGGTTTGAAACACCCCCACAAATTACTCTGCCCTCAAAGTTCTGGGAGAGAGTGTGAAACATAGAATGAATAAATCCATATGATATGAGAGGAACGTATAGAGAGAGGGTCCAATAAGTCCCTTCAGGAGAAGATACCGATCCTTGGGATCTATAATTTCTTGAAGTAGAGAAAAGGCAATGTGCTTAGCAAAAAGTATGGCAAGCCCCTTTGTCTTAGTGTCTGCATTAGCTGTATAAAAACAGGGAAATGTTTATGTAAAAGGAAGGTTTGTAAGTAGCAGGGAAGTGAGTTTCCTGTAGAAAAACCATATCTGCCCTCTGAGAGTGGTAGTTCTGTAAAGCTTTGCGCCTCTTGAGTGGGGAGTTAAGGCCCCGCACATTGTGTGACAAGAGTCTAAAGGTGGGGGGGGGTTAGATGATGCCATGGTGAATATTTAAGAAAGACCTGCCAATAGGCAAAGCCCGGCTGATGCTTACCAACCCACGAGTCTAGAGTGGCTTTGAGCTCCCAATAGCTAGGTGAGGAACGAAATACAGAAATAGCATCATAAAGAAAAAAGGAAAGGAAGAAAAAAGACACAGAGTAATAAGAACAAACAAGTTAACAATTGATTGCATATGGTACATCATCAACTCAAAAGAGGTTAATTCCAAAAAGGAAAACCAAGGCCTATAGGTCTGCAGGCCAAGTCTGAGTCAAAGCTCAAGAAAAACACAAACTATGAGGGGGCCGCACCCGAACCGGGGCTCGCCGTGGCCGGCCCTTAGTAGAGATATCAGTACTGGTAGTGTGATACTAATTACTAATGCTTAAAAAAATCACTTAGCTGATTGGAAAGCATCCTAACTACAGCCGAATCCAAGACAACTCTAGAACAGTTCAGGAATTCTCCCCTTGGGGGGGGGGGGGGGGGGGAGTATGACCGCTAGGAAGGAAACATCTTAGAAAATAAGATGCGGACAGTCCCAGTGCACAGGCTAGCAGAAATCAAAATTAAAAATGCAGCAGTTCAAGCGGGACGAGCATTCTTGGAGGAATGAGAGCCCTTGTTCCTCCAGAGTGGGGAGATTGTATATGGAGATGTTGCGGTCCCAGGAAGAGGATAATTGGTATTTTGTGAAGAGACCACTGGAGGCTCTTGAGAAATGATGCCTATGTGGAGCAGCAGCCTCTCTCCTTCTGGGAAAGTAGAAAAGGCGTAAGCCCTATTTTTGTGGGCAAAATGCAGTCGCAACGGAAAGGTCCACCAATATTTAATGTCTTGATGAGAAAAGGCTTGCAGGAGCGGTTTCAAGGCATGCTGCTTTAGGATGGCATAAGGTGAAATGTCAGCAAAGATTTGGACTTTGTGTCTGCAGATGGACAGTGATTCTGCTGACCGGGAGCCTTTCATGACCAGCTCTTTAGTGTCATAGGTGGTTTCACGATGATATCACAGGGGAGACTCTCTGAGCATGGGGATTGTAGCTCTCAGTGGACTCTATCCAATTCTGAGCGATGATCTGCTAAATCTGGATACAAGTCATGCAGAAACAAGCAAACAGCATCAGTGTCCTTCTCTGATTCAGGCAGTCCCAGGATCCTAAAATTGTACTGCCTAGACCAGTTCTCCAGGTCATCAATCTTGGATAACGCCATATCAAGTTGCACCTGCAGATCTTGTATTCGCTGCATATGTTGATTGGTGCAAGCAATTGTAATTTTTTGTAGTTTAGTTTCCACTACTTCCACCCTCATGCCTAGGCCTTGAATGTCAGCCTTTATATCAGCAGTAATCTGCGCCTCTGTTCTGGCAAGGCCTTGCTCTAGAAGCTGGTGCCCCTTGAGACCTCCATGGCCATCTTGGGTGAGGGCAGAGCTTATTTAAGCCCCTGGCTCCCTGACTTGGCATGCATTTTGACAGTTGGGTCAGACCCGCCAGGCATTGTTCCCACTCCTCATTGCAGAAACTGTCTGCAGCACCGCTGCTACTGACTCTGTAAGTGGCTCCAGACATTGGTGCTCACCCGCTGGGCCTAGTTGTATCCTGCTGGAACATTCTACAATATACAGTTTATATTACGCTGCCTCTGTGTGATATCTGCCGCCAGTGCACTACGCTGCACCCTGCTTGCACTTGGCAGCAGATGGATATGCCACTTTTTGCAGCTGGTGCTGAATTAACAGCGGCCGTGGCTTTAGTGCATACGTTTAATGGGTCAAAGATCTCTCTATCAGAGTGGGAGGAGAGACTGGAGAGTGCCGCCCACCTGTATCAGGTCTATAGTTGGCTGATCTCAGAGCTGGCCATTAACTCCTTGGAGGATGATGCCAACCGAGTGGTGATGGTGCTACCAGAAGGTCCACAGGCTAGCCTACAGCAAATTTTGATGCGGCTGAAGGTCTCTTTGGGGAAAAGGTGACGGTACCTAGAACTGAGAAGCAGGTTTTTCATGCAGGAGAACGAAAACCTCACCCACTTTGTGGTAGCTGTCCAAAATCTTTGGAATCGGTTGGAGAAGAAGGATGTACATGGCTGTGCTGACATAGGCACCCCAAATAAGTTTTTGCAGGACCAGTTTGTGGGGGAAATGACGGCTGGCCCTGTTAGGAGAGCTCTGCAGGAGTCAGTAATATCACAGTCCTCCTTTACTTTTAATGACACAGTGATGGAAGTGGTATCGCGGGAGCAGGGGGATGCAGAAGCAACATGAACCCTTATACATATGATAGGAGGCCCTAGCACTATCCTCCCTGTCAGCCATTCAGACTGCCATTAGACAACTGACCCAGAACATCACATCCATTGGGTGAGAAATGTCCACATTCATGCAGGAGTTAGCTCTCCAAGCACGAGAATCTGCTGCCGAGGGACCCAGATGAAGATCAGAAGTGTTGGTGGTGTGACTGCTATGGACATTTACCTGAGACTGTGGCCACTTCAAAAACAAGAGCACCCAGAGGTCACAATTAGACTAGAGGCTCCTGGGGTAGAGGGACGACCCCTGGGAAGAGCATCACAAGCTCCCAAAAGGCCAGAGATTATGACTGCACCAAGATCAGTAGTCAATGCCTTAGTAAAGGACCAGTTGGCCCCTTGCCTGATTGACACCGGGTCTGAGGTCACCATCATGGAGTATCAGTTCCATGTCCAGCAGTTCGGGACTCAGGACCAGTTGGACCCATCTTGGCTGTCCCTGAAAGCAGCCAATAATCTGCTCATCATGGTAGAAGGAGTTCCCGGATTGAAGATACAAATACACAACTAGGTAGTGGAACAGGTAGAGGCCATGGTGACCCACAGTGCAGTAAGTTCGATAGTGCCTATTGCATGAATGTTCTGAAGGAATTGGACCTACCACTTTTGCTGGCCAAGACTGAGCAGACAGGTAGGCGCACACAAGGTTGTGATGTGTGAGCTGTGGCTGTGATTCAGGCCTTTGAGGCCTCCCAGCAACCAGCTAGACAACAGACGGAATGGGTGGGTGTTGTCTGCATGCCTCCCAACCAAAAGTTATCACTGGTGCCCCTCCAAGAGGTTGTCTGGTCCCTGCCTACTGAGGCACACAAGAGGCCATGGTGATTGGTTGGGAGTGGTTGATAGCCTGCATCTTGTCTAAGGTACACAGGGGTAAGGTGCTAGTCCAATTTATCATCTTGGCACCACCCAGGTCCCACTCCTGAATCACACCACCAGTGCAGACCTCTACGTGTTGGCCAACCACTGCATCTCTTTGGCCCAACCGGGGGTGGAAGCTGTGTGTGCCCTGTTGCAAGCCACCATGACCTCCCTAAACGATGAACAATACCAACAGCTACTGGACCAACTGGCCATTTCCTTCCAGGACTACCCTCTGCCTCTGCTGATAGACCACCCATTCAGGAGCAATACCACCATATTTTCCTGGCCCTATGACAAGAGGTTAAGGACTTAATCAGTAACATGCTGCAGAGTGAGATAATCCGAGAAGAATGCAGTCCATGGGCTGCCCCCCGTACTCCTGGTACGTAAAAAGGACAGTAGCTTGCAGTTCTTTGTGAACTATTACAAGTTAAATGCCTGCACCCACTGGGATGCCTACCCCTAGCCCACCACTCATGGTGCTGGGCCATGCTTAATACTTTCCTATGCTTGACCTATTGAGCCATTCCCAGTGGTGGAAACGGACCAGGTGTTAGTGAAGAACTCAGAATGTGAAAAAGGCAGCAAGTTGGAGCCCTGAGTGCGGCCTGGTCCACCAAGCCTGCTGTTGACAGAGAGGACAGCAATCCTGTGGATGTTCCAACAGTCTAGGAAGTCCCCTTCGAATAATATCTGCTTCCATATGAAGCCTCAGGTGCCAGCTGATCCAGAGGAGGACAGCGCCACCAATTCATCTGCGGACAGTGCTGAGGTGCCGATCCCTGAGGCTAACAGTCTTGCTGGATCCCTTGACTCCTCCATGGATACAGCAACCGGTTCAGATGAAGGGGGTACATCTGGCCCTAATGACCCCAAACCATCCGAAGCCTTAGAGCCACGTGCTGAAGATGACAGTTCCAAAGGTGATTCCACAGAGGACAGTAAGGTTCACCGCCCAATTTAGTCTAACCGTGGCTGGCTCCCTGCAAAGTACTCTGATTTGATGGTTTGAGGGTTTTTTTTGCTTCTGCTGTGATCATGTTCCTTGCAGCTAGTGTTGTTCTTTATTGTGTTTCAATACCGAGGACAGCATCTGACAAAGAGGGGGGAGTGTTGGCAGGAGCAGTCTATACTCCCCACTGTAGATGGTGCTGGACTGAAGTGGCAATGCACAAGGGGAAGAGAGTTGTGAGGAACTTAGTTCCTCTATGATTTCCAGTGTTCACCAGGAGGACAGCTGTCAGATTGAACACTCATGCCCCTCGTGACTTCTGTGGCAATCTTGGGTGAGGCAGAGCTTATTTAAGCCCTTGGCCCCTCCCAGTTGGCTGGGACCCACTAAGCTGTATTTCTGCTCCTCATTGGAGAAGCTGTCGGCATCATTTCAAGCTACAGAACCGCTGCTACTGACTCTGTAAGTGACTCCAGGTGGTGTTGCTCACCCACTGGGCTTAGTTGTACCCTGTTGGAATGTTCTACAATATACAGTTTATATTACGCAGCCGCTGTGTGATTTCTGCCACAAGCACACTGTGATGCACTCTGATTCCACTTGGCGACAGACGGCAGGATATGCCACTTTTTGCAGCTGGTGCGGAAGGAGAAGCGGGGGCCACTGTGTCACCAGTAGGAGTGGCCTTGGCCTTAGTGCCTAAGTGCATTGGATCAAACATCTCTCTATAAGAGTGGGAGGAAAGACTAGAAAGTGCCAGTTAATATAATGTGGCTTCTGTATGATCTCTGTCACTGGCGCACTACCCTGCACCTTGCTCACAAGCAGATGTTGTGAGTTAGGAATCATGGCAGGGGAATCTTGCTGTTGGAGTATTTAACCTCCTGAGAGGTATGATTATTTCAGATTTTTGGTGCTGAAAGCGGTACCATTATTTTGCATGGAAATATGTAGTTTTTTTATTGTAGGCCTGTAATTTTTAGGAATAACTCACTGAAATCTGTCCGAACAAGAGTCTATTAAACATCCCGAGTATGATAAAATTTGAAACACAAAATCATAAATTATAATTTAATAAATAATCATAAAAAATAATAATATAATAATAATACATTTAATTCAATAATATAACCAAACCAAAAACACTGAAATTTGAAATATAGCGCCAAGTTCGCACATCACTAAGCAAAGTCGCAAAATTGTTTTCAGTGTCTGATGACGAATTTCTCCACGAATCATTATCACTCAATTCTGCAAGTGGTTCTGATTTACTATCGCTGTTCTCTAGCTGGTCTAAACCCGCTTTTGACCTAAAGGGATGCTTTTTGGACGCTATGGACTTTTCTAAGTTTCCAGGCAGAAAGAACAGTCAAAATGCAGGCAGGGCACAGGACAAAGCAGTAGGGACAAAATGTATGTGAAATGGTTTGAAACAGCAATGTTTTACTATGTAAAATTCGTTTTGAAAAAAATGACATTTTTTTTTAAATTTTCAAATTTCCCACCGCCGGCAGCGGCGGCGCCCGTACATCCCGACGTCACAGGGACCAGAACACAGAAGCCGGATGCCGGCATCAGCCGGAGGAGATGGCCAGGGACGCTGCAGGGGACACATTGCGGGAGCGAAGGACAAGGTAAGCTCTGTAGCTGGCCAGCTAAGACCAGTCCTAGGTTGTTAATATGGTTCACATATATGTGTATACCAAACCTGCCAATAACCTCAGTACAGTATATATGTGCATATGTTAAAGCCAAAAGCAGAATCATTGCTGTGATTTATGTCTTTGATTGTTATATGACATTTTTATATTAATTGTGTTAGCAGAAGCAGAAAAGGAAAATATGCCTTTAAGAGTCAGTAAAGAGCTGAGCCAATCACAGACAGCCTCACACTGTACAGAGCCTTAACCAATCCCAGCCAGTTTCACATTTATGCCTGTGTAAAATTCCCTGCTAGGATTTTCTAGAGCAGTGGTTCTCAACCTTTCTAATGCCGCGACCCCTTAATACAGTTCCTCATGTTGTGGTGACCCCCAACCATAAAATTATTTTCGTTGCTACTTCATAACTGTAATTTTGCAGTGGGAGGAGTAGTGCCACGTCACTGGTGTCAGTGGGAGGAATAGTGCCACGTCATTGGTGTCAGTGGGAGGAATAGTGCCACGTCATTGGTGTCAGTGGGAGGAATAGTGCCACGTCATTGGTGTCAGTGGGAGGAATAGTGCCTCATCGTTGGTGTCAGTGGGGGGAGGAATAGTGCCCCATCGTTGGTGTCAATGGGGGGAGGAATAGTGCCCCATCGTTGGTGTCAGTGGGGGGAGGAATAGTGCCCCATCGTTGGTGTCAGTGGGGGGAGGAATAGTGCCCCATCGTTGGTGTCAGTGGGGGGAGGAATAGTGCCCCATTGTTGGTGTCAGTGGGGGGAGGAATAGTGCCCCATCGTTGGTGTCAGTGGGGGGAGGAATAGTGCCCCATCGTTGGTGTCAGTGGGGGGAGGAATAGTGCCCCATCGTTGGTGTCAGTGGGGGGAGGAATAGTGCCCCATCGTTGGTGTCAGTGGGGGGAGGAATAGTGCCCCATCGTTGGTGTCAGTGGGGGGAGGAATAGTGCCCCATCGTTGGTGTCAGTGGGGGGAGGAATAGTGCCCCATCGTTGGTGTCAGTGGGGGGAGGAATAGTGCCCCATCGTTGGTGTCAGTGGGGGGAGGAATAGTGCCCCATCGTTGGTGTCAGTGGGGGGAGGAATAGTGCCCCATCGTTGGTGTCAGTGGGGGGAGGAATAGTGCCCCATCGTTGGTGTCAGTGGGGGGAGGAATAGTGCCCCATCGTTGGTGTCAATGGGAGGAATAGTGCCCCATCATAGGTGTCAGTGGGGGGAATAGTGCCCCATCATTGGTGTCAGTGGGGGGAATAGTGCCCCATCATTGGTGTCAGTGGGGGGAATAGTGCCCAATCATTGGTGTCAGTGGGGGGAATAGTGCCCCATCATTGGTGTCAGTGGGAGGAATAGTGCCCCATCACTGGTGTCAGTGGGAGGAATAGTGTCCCATCACTGGTGTCAGTGGGAGGAAAAGTGCCCCATCATTGGTGTCAGTGGGAGGAATAGTGCCCCATCACTGGTGTCAGTGGGAGGAATAGTGCCCCATCATTGGTGTCAGTGGGAGGAATAGTGCCCCATCATTGGTGTCAGTGGGGGGAATACGGCCCCATTATTGGTGTCAGTGGGAGGAATAGTGCCCCATCATTGGTGTCAGTGGGAGGAATAGTGCCCCATCATTGGTATCAGTGGGAGGAATAGTGCCCCATCATTGGTATCAGTGGGAGGAATAGTGCCCCATCATTGGTATCAGTGGGAGGAATAGTGCCCCCATCATTGGTGTCAGTGGGAGGAATAGTGCCCCATCGTTGGCATCAGGGGGAGGAATAGTGCCCCAACATTGGTGTCAGTGGGAGGAATAGTGCCTAATCGTTGGTGTCAGTGGGAGGAATAGTGCCCCATCGTTGGTGTCAGTGGGAGGAATAGTGCCCCATCGTTGGTGTCAGTGGGAGGAATAGTGCCCCATCGTTGGTATCAGTGGGAGGAATAGTGCCCCATCATTGGTGTCAGTGGGGGGAGGAATAGTGCCCCATCATTGGTAATAGTGACACCAATGATTGGGCACTATTCCTCCCACTGACACCAATGATACTTACCTTGCTGACCCCTGCTCCAGCCTGGGCTCGCTCGCTCCCTCCCTCTCCCATGGTAAAAACACTTACCGGTCAGATGGCTTCCTTCTCCGGCCGCTTTCCTCCTCTTCACTCGCTGGTGCTTCGCGGTGCCGCTCGGCTCCTCCTTTCCAAGCTCCACCTCCTCGCCGGTGATTGGCCGCCTGTGTGCCTCTCTTGAGCTACAGTTCCGGCGGCCAATCACCGACGAGGAAGGATTGATCCCGGGGGTGTGTCCAGATGACAGGAACGGCATGTCATCCCGCCCACACCTGCAGACGGATCAAGGAGCGGTGTCTCGGTTCCTAAGGCCATCGGAAATATGTGTTTTCCGATGGTCTTAGGCGACCCCTGGGAAAGTGTCGTTCGACCCCCAAAGGGGTCGCGACCCCCAGGTTGAGAACCGCTGTTCTAGAGACACATGCTCACCAGACAGAGGAGGAAACAGACAAAGTTCCAAACAGAGAAGCTCCATGGAAGTAGAGAAGGCCAAATAGGTATTTAATGCACTTGTGTGTTCCTCTATTGTTTAACAGTGCAGGTAGATCTGTGTCTAAAAACTGTTGTATGTGTTTACCTGTAGTTCCACCGAACTTACGAATCAAGTCACTGTAGAGTAATCTAACGAATTTATAAATCCAAGTGAATTTATCAAATCTATAGAATTTATCGAGATAAGCTATTGAATCAACCCAACGTAATACGAATTAAACCATTGTAATATGAAACAAAACAAGCCATTGTAAGCAGTGTTATATGAAGAAGACTGAAGTTATTAAAGAAGTTAACTAAAATATTCGGTGTGCTCTTTAAACCTACTGCATCCATAGAGCGGCATTGGAGGAATTTCAGAGTAAAGTCAGTCTAATCAAACAAAGAAACAGCAATTGCATAATTTTTCTAATGCCACAGCGCACAAGGCACCAAAGGGTGCTGCGCCTGCCACAAGCTCTGCAGGGACTCCCTATGCAGCGTCGCATGGTAAGCCCGAGTGTAGCTCGGGGTTACCGCTTTTGGTAGAGAAACTTTACCCCGAGCTACACTCGGGAATACCACCAGGGAGGTTAAAGTGGTTGTAAAGACTCAAGTTTTTTTACCATCATGCATGAAGATTGAAGATTGTATGCAGCAGCCCCCCCCCCCCAGCACCCCCTAATGCTTACCTGAACCCCTTCGTAATCCAGTGATGTGCACAAGGGCCTCAGTTCTCTGAGGACTTTCCCTCCTCATTAGCTGAAACAGCAATGGAAGCCATTGACTTCCCCTGCTGTCAATCACAGCCAGTGAGCCAATGAGGATAGAGAGGGTGTGAGGCCGTGCCGTGACTCTTTGTGCAAATGGACATGCAGAGCAGTGGCTCAGGAGCGAGCCTGCTTGGGTGCCCCATAACAAGATGCTTGCCAGGAGCACCAGTAGTGGACCCAAGAAGTGGAACATCAGGGCTGCTTTGTGAAAAATCACTGCACAGAGCAGGTAAGTATTATCACTTTAAAGTGGACCTCCACCTGGAAAAAAAAAATAAAAGTCAGCACCTACAAAAACTGTAGCTGCTGACTTTGAAAATACAGAAACTTACCTGTCCCTCGGTGTCCTCACAACCGCTGGTTTCACTGGCCATCTTCTTTCCCTGGTGCTGGCATCTTCAGTGTGGGCACCCGGCTGTGACAGTTTCTGGCTTCACAGCCGGGTGCCCACTGTGCACGCGCAAGAAGTGCTATGCTATGTGAATGGCCCCGTAGTCTTCTGGGACCTGTCACGTGTCGCAGAAGACTACAGGGAGGAAGGGTAGGAGGACAACTTCTACTTCCGATCGCCTAGGCGATCGCAGCAGAAGTGAGAGCGGGTACCTGTCAAATTTGGGTACCCGCTCCCCAAAGATGCCAATCCTTAATGGGAAGCGGGGGACAGAGCATTAAAGCAGAAAATTCCCTTTTGGGTGGAGCTCCGCTTTAAGACCGATAAGAAGCCAGAGGTTGAGTCAACTCAACAGGTTCCATCTCTAACTAAAATATTACACCAGAGCAATCCAAAAAAAATACAATTTGCAACTATATTTGACTGACCTCACTAGTGTAAACTAAACCAGAATGCTTGTGATCAGTAAAAGCACTTTGATTTTACACTCCTTCTGTATAAGCATTGTGATGAGACCCATTTTTATTTTGAAATCTCCAAGAGATGTAAGCACGATTGGAAATCTAGCCAGTAAAAATGTCTTCCTTGAGAGCTTAGCCTTGCAACACATGTTAGAATAATCATCTGGATTGCTCTCGTTTCATGTGCCACATAATGCTAGACCCTGCTCAGACACTGCTGACCGATGACGTTTTGTGAAACCATATACCGCTCTGAAACTGAGGGGGGTGAACGATCTACAGTAATGTCCAGCCAACTCGTTTATTTTATCTGCAGTTACAAATGTAAGATGAAAAGGCAGGAACTTGAGGGGAAGAGGAAACAGAGGTAAAGTAGTGCGACTCATCACTGCTTTGCGGTCAGCAGCAACAGCACAAAAAGCAAACGTACAAAGGTCTCTGCAAGCACAAGAAGTAAAATGTACAAAAGTCTCTGCAAGCACAAAAAGTATAAATGTACAAAGGTCTCTGCAAGCACAAAAAGTATAAATGTACAAAGGTCTCTGCAAGCACAAAAAGTATAAATGTACAAAGGTCTCTGCAAGCACAAGAAGTAAAACGTACAAAGCAGGGGCGGACTGACCATTTGGAAACTCGGGCACTGCCCGAGGGCCCGCGGTCAGTAGGGGGCCCCATGAGATGCCCCTGGTACCTTTTTCATAGGCTTTTTTGAGTTTGGGCAAGGACACAGGAGCCCCATGATCCCCTATTGCCCGGGGGCCCCATGAGTTGTCAGTCCGCCCCTGGTACAAAGGTGTCTGCAAGCACAAGAAGTAAAAGGTACAAAGGTCTCTGCAAGCACAAAAAGCAACATATATAAAGCAGTTCTGCAAAAACAGATCAAGGAGAACTGCAAGGTTCAACTGTGTACAGAGTAAGATATGTTATCTCAGGGCTCAACTACAGTCAAGGCTTTAGTCACTTAGAAGCAAGGGATTAACCATTTATTAAGGGTGAACTTAAAGGGTATCTAAACCCAAGAACAAAAATTGATAGTATTCCAGTTTAGCAGTCCTTAGATGTAGTGGCTTCATTAGTTTTCTTTTTCTACACTTCCTCCCCTTTATTTTACATTTTTAATCCTGTCATTAAAGCGGAGCTCCACCCAAAACGGGAAGTTCCGCTTTAAGGACTGCTGCCCCGCTCTCCATTAAGGATTGGCACCTTTCGGGGGCGGAGGGGGAGCAGGTACCCAAATTTGACAGGTACCCGCTCCCACTTTAGGGCGATCGGAAGCTGAAGGTGTCCTTCCTCCCTCACTGTAGTCTTTTGGGACACGTGACAGGTCCCAGAAGACTACAGAACCATTCATGAAGCGCAGCACTACTCACACATGCGCAGTGGGTACCCGGCTGTGAAGCTGCAAGATATCACAGCCGGGTGCCCACATTGAAGATGCCGGCCTCCTGGAATACAGGACGGCCAGTGAAACGGGCTGCGGGGGACACACCACGGGACCGAGGGACAGGTAAGTGGCTGTTTTTTAAAAGTCAGCAGCTACAGTTTTTGTAGCTGCTGACTTTTATTTTTTGACAGCGTGAGTAGAACTCTGCTTTAACTCACTTCTTGTCCTAGGGTGACAACAATACTAAGCGGACTATATTGTTAGCTAGGACTACATAACACCTCCCTTTCTTCTCCATAACGGGGGTGGGTGTTTTGTAGCTCACAGAGATAGCAAGGAACAATGCTAACAGATAACAGCCCAGCCACAGAGAGTACAGGATGTTAACAGCTGGGTTTCTGGCTGGATCAGCGTCTTTTTTTTTTTTTGCACTTATCAAACAGATATAAAACATTTTCAATTGCATATTTAACAGACTAAAATGAAGCAAATAAGAGAAGTGAAGGTTAAAGATTACATACTCTTTAAACTGAATAACTATTTACACAGTTGAAACTGATATGCAGAGCTATTTTACCTGCCAAAGGATTTACATTTCTCTCCAACCAGTACTAAGATTTCCACAATCTTACCAGAGAGCATAGTCGGGTTGGTGAGCTGACATTTTTTAAAGTGATCGTAAAGGTTCTTTTCTTTCAAATAATAAACAGGTCATACTTGCCTGCTCTGTGCAACAGTTAACTCTGCCTCTCATGCTGGCTCGTTCGCAAGATGCATTGTGTGTGTCTATTGACACACACAGCGTGGTTCAGCCCCACCCCCCTGCTCCCTTGTCACTGGAGCCATTGGCTCCCGCTGAGTCCAGTGAGGAGAGAGAGAGCACAGCCACTGCTCTCGGGCATAGATCTGGATCAAGTTTGGGCTCAGGGAAGCACGAGGGGCATTCAAGTCAAACTGAACCTTTTCATTTTACAGGCATAAAAAGGGATGCTAGCAAGGTGGTAAAACACACAGTAGTAAGTGGCAAGTGTGTCCTATTAGTGATAGGTAGTGCACATTGTGCGTGTATGGAACAGCGTGTGGTGATGATGTTTCTTGTGAATGAAGGCGTAAAACCTGTGGAGATCTACAGAAGGCTTCAAGCACAGTATGTTGATGAGACGCTCTACTGCAGTAAGACATTTGAATGGTGTAAATGTTTCAAAGATGGCCGTATGTCCGTCAGTGATGATCACAGCTGTGGTGGTTCCCAGCCAACAGCAGTCAGAACATTCAGCGCATGGAATGCCTGATCCCAGGGGTGTATTTACCACAAGGCAAACAAGGCACTTGCCTAGGGCGGCATTTTTTAGGGGGGCAGCACCTCCCCCTAGAAGAAGGGATGAAAGAAGTGACATGTTCACCATAGGAACCAAGTGGGATCCAAGAGAGGCTGCGGGCTGTTTGATGGTGTATGTAGAGCCTGGTTCTCGCTCTCGGGGATGTCCAGAGCTGTGAAGATGAGTGTCTCTGTAGTTGGGGTGGGGTATTGGAAGGCTCTCCCAGGTGGGGTGCAGGGGTGTTGTTGGTCAATGTCATTCTCTCTCCGCGGGAGAGGGAAGGGGGGGTTGTGTTGGTCAGTGTCTATGGGGGCAGACGATTTTTGTGTTGCCTAGGGCAGCACAAAACCTAAATACACCTCTGCCTGATCCTAGATCAACGCATAACCTGTTGTGAAATTGCACAAGAGACAATTCTTTCTGTGGGAACTGTGAACACAATGATGACGCAGTGAAGCAGGCTGTCCTAGGATGGTTCAGGCGTACTGACAAATCTTTCTATGCTGCAGCTTTCCAGGCATTAGTTAAACCAAGGTTGGCTCTGAGGAAGAGGTTGTGTCCTCGAAACGCGTTAGCCAGTTGGTCATCCAGGGTTCCATCGTATGGACTCAGATGTTGTTTGGATCATACATCTTGTTCAGTTTGACATGCCTGTGTTATTATGTCCATTGTGAGTATGATACCTATTTTTGTTTTTTTAATAAATTATTTTAAACGATAATGCACTAGGTCGGTGCGCCCTTTTTCTGTTTCTCCATTTGTATCCATAAAAATCCTTTACAACCACTTTATCTGCAGTTGAAGCAACACAGCTAGATCACAGTCTGCGTTTGGACAATGACAGGGCAGCAGAAGACTGAGCTCATCTCTCTGCTCTCTCCTTCTGGCAGCAGGTTTATGGACAGCTCATGTGCATGCAGCACATCTGTTTGAACGCTATTGCGGTCCCTCCCTTTTCAATAGGATTTGTTCTGCAAGTGATTACAAGAGGCTGATAAAAGCCAAATTCTGATAACACTAATTGTTTGTAAAACTAAATGTAATGATTTTTAATGCATACATAAATGCATTAATTGATATTATTTTATATGTGCTCTGACATTGGCCTAAGTAAGAAGAAGCAAAATGAATTGTCCAAGGTGCAAAGGAACGGCAATCAGTCATTACTGGTGGAAGAAGAATTCTGATTTTTATGCCTTGCGTCACTTGTCCATTTACATTTTTGAGTTATCCTGATGGATACGGTAACTATTGAGGCAGTAAACCCTACAATTATGTAACAGACAGTGTACCAAAATGCCATATCTGAGTATTGGGACGAATTAATAAACAAAACTACAGCATTAGACTGAATAGTCACCAATAGTTTTTTCAACTGCTTACAAAATTATTATTGTTTGATGTTTAATTATTATGACATATTTGAAGTTGTAAATTATATTAATAAGTTATATTGCAGTAATCATTTGATTATTTAATTGGTGTCAGTTTTAAGGATAGTAAGTGTTAAGAAACATGACTAACACACACACACAAAATAATAACACTTTGAAAAAGGCCACTTGCTGCTGCTCCCAATATTTTTAGGGGGCAGATGGAGTGGGCACTGACAGCTAGAGAACACTAGTATGGTGTCCCTGTGACCTCTTGAAAATTAGCCACTTGTATGTGTACTGCCCCATTTGTCTGCAATGTAGACTTGTGCAGTGAGCAGCTGGTCATTGAGACAACATTGGGGGATATATAGTAAGCTACATAACTAGTTAGGTTGAAAAAGACATATGTCTATCACCTTTGAAGCAACGGTGTACTTTGGCCACAGTCTCTAACATATTCTAATTAAAGAAGCCCATCATAGAAAAGGATGGACACCCAAGGGCTGTGCCATTTAACCAGTTCCTTGGCTAGGTATCTAAAACTACAGCTTTGCAGGGTTGGAACGACGGGGATCAAATCTACTCCACCAGCCCTAACTCACATACAGATAATAGATACTTGTCTAGCCAATAGGCCTGACTGGGATATTAGATATTGGAAGGTCTCACTTTCTTTGTGGTTTCAGATCTGGTCCAAGCCCCTTTCTATATCTGAGGACAATATAACAGTAGCCCAGATTTCCTCGTGAGTGCACCCGTGGAACCTCCTGGCCACAAACAAGCCCGCCATTACTACTAAACCACCACCCGCTCCTTACCTGTGCCAGCTGCTTTAACACTCCTAGGTGTAGGCTATGCTCTTGGCTTCCTTGAGGCCCCCTCCAGTACCCCACTTATGTAACACAATAATTAGGCATTTCTTGTATTTTTTAAGTTTTTTACTGAAAAAAATACAAATGATTGGTAACATAGAAGTTCATGCCATTGGTCGCCACATTATTTATTTGTGGCTTTTCCTCTTCCCATCAGGAAATCCCTCACCAGGTACTTGTACCAAGGTCCCTAAGGAGTAGAGATCGCCTGGTGTCAGCCTAGGTGGACTAGAATACCTTGCCTCTGTTAGTAGCCTTATGCCTGGGGGGTTCAGGCTTTGAAGCCCTTCCTCTTTGGAGGTTAGTCTATTATTGTGCCCTTGTGCTTTTTTTTTGTTTACAGGGTTTTGACAAGCCACACTCCCCCTCACAGAAAACAAACAAAATCTGTGCCTATTCTGCAGTGTGTGAAGGAGAGGTTGCTTTCCAATGACAAGAAATGATGACTGACACTGCTAAGAGACAATGCCTCAAGATGACTTTCTTAATTTTGGATATGGACCCTGGAATTATCAACTTTGGAGCCACTCCACGGGGAGACCCAAATATCCCATTTACACATGTTAATGTAGCACTACCCCCTTAGGAGCCGTTGAAGATTTGGTTCCCCTTATAGTCCTGCACCACCAGGCTACATGCATTTACCACAGACTTGCATTCCAGAGATAGTAAACAGTCCTTGAACTTGTTTTTTGGGAATTTATTAGGGGTAATAAACTTGCATGGGGTTGAGAGATGCATGGGATGCCCAAGGAACTGTAAACTGAGGACAACTTCCTGGCAACTATATACACAGGAAAACTCTTCTGGGAGAGATCTCCAGCCTTCCTGGTGTACCACCCCAGACTACAGATAAATCCTCTTCTTTGCCCAGCTGTCTGGAGGAATCCCTGGGAAAGAGGATCCAGTGCCACTTTAAGACGAACAGTCCCGGGTAAGGACTAATCAGGTTTCTCACCAGAGTGCTCTTTTCCCCTTTAGCTGGCCCAAGAGGTGTAGGATTACTTTGCTCTTAGATTACTCTTAGATTGTAAGCTCCTAGGATCAGGCCCTCCCAATCCTCTTGTATTGAACTGTATTGTTGCTGTATTGTCTCCCATTATATTGTAAAGCGCTGAGCAAACTGTTGGCGCTATATAAATCCTGTATAATAATAATACTCACTCAGTCTCTTTCCTGTGAGCTGGCTTAGGTAGGTGGCTGCCTTCATGCCTTCTACTGAACTGGCTCCTCTCTTGGCTCCACTTGTAGTCCTCCCTCCAGGGACTAGTGAGGCTGACGATTGTCCTGTCCAGGTCCCAGCCTCTAGGTAGGCCCCTTCCCACTAGGGCCTCTCCCAGCCTTCTACATCTCTTCCTCTCACTCCATCTTCCACCTGAACTTTCCTGCCTCTGAGCAGTCTCAGACACTCATAAGAGCTGTCCTGACCCCATGCCAAGCCTCCTGTCTGGGGATTGGCCAGGATCCCTCAAGAGTGCAGACCAGCTCCTCCTCACCCCTGCCCACTGAGTTCTAGAGACTTCTCCAAGTCTCTATTTCAGAGGGCAATATCAGTGAGCTGATCTGCAGAGCCTCTCAGCCCTGGCCCAAATTTGACCCCTCTAACTGTCACCCAGGCTGCAACTCAGCCTTTTAACTGAAAAAATAATGGACTAGCTCCCCCTAGCTAACTAGGAGTGTGCTACATTAATTTATGTAGTAAAATCAGCCTTTCACATAGCAGTGATCAGGCAGCAGTCCCACCATATGTGTAGGCAGGGCCGTGGATAAGGGGGTACCACCAGTCCTCCTGTACGGGGCCCAGGCCAGCATGGGGGCCCAGGCAGCTGGGTAAATTGGGCGTGGGCAGGGAGGGTGATAGGCACTGTGGGGAGGGGGGGCAATTACTGGAACCAATCCCCTGTATGGCTCTCTCTGCAGCAGCTGAAAGCTGGCTTCTTCTCCTCTCCCTCCTGCTGGGTTTCAGCTGCTGCAAAGACAGTCATACAGAGGATCAGTTCCAGTAACTGTCCCCTGCCGCTACACCAATTGCCCTCCCTGTACACCATAAGTTTCCCCCCTGCTGCCCAGGGCCCCCACCGCCGCAGTGCTGCCAGCTTCTGTCCTCTCCTTCCCACCGGCAGCTGCAAGCACACAATAGGATCCTTCAGGATGGAGAGTACAGGAAAGGTCCAGTAAATACATCACATTTACCAGCCCCTTCCTTTCCTGAATGAACATGATGAGTGATCAGTACCAATCATTCACTGTGTTCATTCATACCTGAAGCATAGTAAACTGTTATTTTTTAAGGGAGGGGGGCTGTCAGGTTGGCTGTATGATGCCCCATGGTTTCTAACAGCAGCCGTGTGTAGGTTCCAGTAATTGTCCCCTGCCCCCACACCCATTGCCCTCCCTGTACACAACATAAGTTTTCCCCCTTCTGCGCAGGGCCCCCACCGCTGCAGTGCTGCCAGCTCCCATCCTCTCCTTCCCACCGGCAGCTGCAAGCACACAATAGGATCCTTCAGGATGGAGAGTACAGGAAAGGTCTGGTAAATACATCACATTTACCAGCCCCTTCCTTTACTGAATGAACACGATGAGTGATCAGTACCGATCATCACTGTGTTCATACCTGAAGCCTAGTAGACTGTTATTTTTAAGGGGGGGGGGGGCTGTCAGGTTGGCTGTATGGGGTCTCATGGTTTCTAACAGCAGCCCTGTGTGTAGATTCCAATAATTGTCCCCTGCCACCACACCCATTGCCCTCCCTGTACACCACATAGGTTTCCCCCCTGCTGCCCAGGGCCTCCACCACCGCAGTGCTGCCAGCTTCCCTCCTCTCCTTCCCACCGGCAGCTGCAAGCACACAATAGGATCCTTCAGGATGGAGAGTACAGGAAAGGTCCGCTAAATACATCACATTTACCAGCCCCTTCCTTTCCGGAATGAACACGTTGAGTGATCAGTACCGATCACTCACTGTGTTCATTCATACCTGAAGCATCGTAAACTGTTTTTTTTTTTTTTAAGGGGGGGGGGGGGCTGTCAGGTTGGCTGTATGGGGCCCCATGTTTTCTAAAAGCAGCCCTGTGTGTAGGTACATACCATGCTCCTTCCAGCATCTCCAGCAAGAGCTCTGTGTTAATGAGTGAATGTGCTTTAGCCGGAAAAGAGTCTGACACTATAGGGAGATGATCTTGTACTTGTTAAAGTTTATAGGAGATTTTAGTGACAAGGTTTACATGAAAGGGTAGTTGTTCTGAGCCCCAAATCTGAACACATTTATCATGCCTGTTACACTTCTTGTTTTCTGAGATTTGCATCTCTCGAGCTGTGCAGTATAAAATACAGAAGTTTGATATGTCCACAAAACCACATCCTGCATCACTGTGAAGAGGTGGGGGTAGGCAAGGAGACTCACTATTGTGACACAACACAGGAAAGAAGAAAGAGGAGTTATACACCGTGACACGACTCGTATATATCCAGAGACAACCAGGAGAGAGAAATTGCAGAATAATACAATTCGGTCAGAGCTGAGCCTAACAAAGCCACAGAGACTGCAGACACACCCGCACTGTCATTCTCACACTGAACTGTGTTGGCTGCAATAGAATAAAAAGAAAAATCCCAAATTTGCAAACACCCATACAGAGCACATATCTGGACCACAGTACGACACATATAATCCACACAGTCTGCCGCACCCTCACACGCAGTCTGTTACATTGTGCCACACTGACAGGACAAGATGTCTGACAATGAGGAACCACAGAGAGAGGAGGGGTGCGAGGAGCAGACATTTCAAGAAAGGCTCGATGAGACCCAGAGGTGAGCAATCTTTACACTTTATGTATTTGCAGATTTGTCTAATATAATATATGGATTTATTCGGTAAAGCAATGAGCAATTGTAATGTGCAATAACCCAGCCCATCATGAAGTTAAATCAATGAAAATTTAAATTGTATCTAAAGCCAAAACTTTTTTTTGTATTGAATGAAGTGTGTGTTTTTATTGCTTTTTGTGTCCACAATGTGGTACTTCACCCTCTCTATTTGTCCTGGTGGCCATTGTCAGAGGAATGGAAGGGATGTCTTTAATGGGCACACTTGTCTAATTGTGGATTTCCTCCTGATGGTGAGGGATCTCCGGCAGGAGTAAGAACATCCTGATTCCCTATGGATCTTTAGTTAGACCTCATTTAGAATACTGTGTCCAGTTCTGGAGACCCCACTTACAAAAAGATATTGATAAGATAGAACGAGTCCGGAGACGGGCAACAAAAATGGTGAAAGGTCTGATAGATGAAACTTACCAAGAGAGTCTCCAGGAACCTAAAGTGTTTGTCAAGGCTGAGAGGCTGAAGGTTTTTTTTACCTTGTATGCATAAAGGTGAAAAACCTTCTGTGTACTGCTCCCCCCACAGCCCCCCTATTATTTACCTGAGTACAGGGCCGTCTTAATAGCATCATGGGCCCCTGGGCAAAGTAATGCATTGGTGCCCCTACCAGCCTCCCAATTTACACACCTACTCTCAAGGCAGAGGTGCACAGTACAAGGGGGGAATCAGGAGAGTACAATACTGGGATCAGGAGGGCACAGGACAGGTTCCAGGCTACTGCCCAGGACACAGCAGTCCTGGGACAGCTTAGTAAAAAACATGACTGTCCTGGCAAATCCGGGACAGTTGGCAAGTAAGATGTAATGCAAAATTATCATGCACCTGGGGTCCCTGGGCAATGTCCAGGGGTGCCCATGCATTATGACAGCCCTGCCTGTGTCCCATCGTGATCCAGCAATGTGCACGGGAGCAGAGGCTCTCCTGGTTCTCTCTGCTCATTGGCCGTGACACATCAGGGCGATTTCACGTGCATGTTAGGAAGGTGCATTAGGGTGTCATTAAGGGTTAGTGGCACTGGCATAGGCCTTTAAAAGTGATGTGCAGATTTTGTATGTTGTGGCAATGTGCAATGATGTTGCATGCAGTCTAACAAAGCCCAAATGTGAGCCTAGCCTAAGACAGGAAGTGTCCTACTGACCAGATCACCAGGGAAAAACAAAGAAAATAGCATAAAACAACACAATGAATGCCATCGCCACATTTTTAAGGATTGCGCAAGTGTGAACCTAGGCTAACTCTGGACGCACTTATTTTAGTTTTAGTTAGGGAGGGGGTGTGTTAAAAATTTCTGTTTTTACTTCTGCCTGTGACCCCATTGTGGAGATTTTCCCTCACTTCCTGTCCTTGTAACACCCATACAAGACCAGAACAGGAAAGCACCGATAGCAATAAAACTATTGTCAGAAAGTTGTATGGGACACTTCGCAGGTCCAGCACCCGACAGCCGATTGAGGAATCGGCTCGGGGTGAGGACACTGCTGGATTCCTGGACAGGTAAGTGCCCTAATATTAAATCTTTTCACTTTTTTTTAGGGAGGGGGGGCAACTCTGCTTAAATGCAACATGTCATTAAATGTACAGCCATAACTAATGTTTTCAGGACATGCAGCCCCTTTCTCAAGGTGATATATGACCACTGGAAAGATTTCTCATCATTTCCTGTCCTGACAAGAAGTAAGAGAACATCTCCTCAATATGGATTCAGCAATAAAGACCCAAAAGAGGCTCTAATCCTTCCCTGCTCTCTCCAGAATTAAATATAAATTTTTGACTGGGGTTTGGCATTAAATAAACAAGATAAGCTGAAGATACAGAATCACGTAAACATGTAAAGCACGGGTGTCAAACTGACGGCCCTCCAGTGCCAAACTACAAGTCCCATGAGACATTGCAAGATTGACAGTTACAAGCATGACTCCCAAAGGCAGAGGCATGATGGGACTTGTAGTTTTGCAACAGCTGGAGGGCTGCCAGTTTGGCACCCCTGATGTAAAGGGTATCATATTATGTGCAATTACCTGTAAGAACCATTCAGGAAAAGCTTTCCATCGTTCTGATGCTCTAATTATTGTTTGCTATTTTATGCCATGTCAATGGGCATGGTCATGCTAGACAACCCAAACAAATGTCCACCGTATCTAACATATTGTTAAGACAGACAATCTGGGACACACTTTGTTGAACTCAATCCAGCAAACAAGGATCTGTATGCCTTGGCTGTTGAATGACGAAGGAATGAAAGCAATTTGAAGCCATCCTCTTGTAAGGCGTCACCGCATAGTTCCATGAGGATTCTGCCACTTGCTTCATAGACAGCTGAGTACGCTTCTATACTTATGTGGGGTCATGGGGTAACATAAGAGGGGACATTTCCAGCTTTGTAAAACCCAAAACACTCTGATTAACAAAAAGGGTGCAAATAAATCATAGGACCTTACTGAAAAATCTGATGTCACATATAAGAACTTTTAATTGCCTTTTTTTAACTATTGGCCTGCTAATTTGTAATCAAACTGGATAGTCCCTTCTGGGACTCAGGCTGACCATACATGGATGGTCAGTTCAGCAGAAACTGGACAAATTTCAGTCCACGTATGGTCAGGTTGGTTGTACAGAATTTGAATGACTTTTGTACAAGCAGCCTGTTGGATTGGCCCCATTTGATCAGTACATGTTAAAGCCTGTGTCATTGGCTCTTTACTATTGTCCCAGGGACACAGCGGACCACCGATCGCCCCCGGGGGCGCGCGTGCGCAGCTAGAGTGGGAGGACGTCTTATGACGGTCTCCCAGAATGAGAGAGGTGCCACCCTCCCGTCATTTTCTTATATGGCGGGAGGCAGTTACAGTAGACCGAAAGATCGCCCCCGGGGGGGCGCGTGCGCAGCTAGAGTGTGAGGACGTCTTATGACGGTCTCCCAGAATGAGAGAGGTGCCACCCTCCCGTCATTTTCTTATATGGCGGGCGGGAGGCAGTTACAGTAGACCTAAAGGTAAAACTTTTCATTTTGGATAGAGTAAGGGAGGGTTATAACCCCTGCAAGTTTTTTTTTTCCATCCGTATCACATAGCGGAGACTTACTTTCACTTCCTGTCCCATAACCAAAACAGGAAGTAAAAAAAATCCTCGGGTATCGGTGTCACCAGGGTCACCAGAACTAGCATCCCCATTAAAAAATTTCCCATCTATTACTGTTCTAGTAATAACCCAAAATTAATTTTGTTTTACTTTCTCTCACAGTGATAACAGTAAAAAGGGCAAAAAGAGAGGGTGAATCTACCTAATGGGGGCACAGACAACAATACATACTTCTAATCCACCCCCACTCTATTCAAACCTAAAAAAAATGTCTTTAATTCTACTTTAATGTTTAACCACTTGCCCTCCAGAGGATTTACCCCCCTTCCTGACCAGGCCATTTTTTGTGATACGGGTGCTGAATTACTTTAACTGACAATTGCGCTGTCATGCAACGCTGCACCCAAATGAAATTTACATCCTTTTTTCCCCACGAATAGAGCTTTCTTTTGGTGGTATTTGATCACCTGTGCATTTTTTTTTTGCACTATGAAATAGAAAGCCTGACAATTTTGAGAAAAAAAACAATATTTTTACTTTTTTGCTATTAAACATGTCCAGTGAAAAAATCAAAAAAATCAAATTTCATCATAAATTTAGGCCAAATGTATTCTGCTACATGTCTTTGCTAAAAAAAGCCCAATACGTGTAAATTAATTGGTTTACGGGAAAGTTATAGCGTTTACATTTGGCGGTATATATACTGGGATTTTTTTGTTTCATTTTTACTAGTAATGGCAGCAATCAGTGACTTCGGCGTGCATTCTGAGACTGGGGGGAACTGACTTGGTGTCACTGACATCCCCAGTGACACCAATACAGTGAGCAGTGCTAATAAAAAGCACTCACACTGTACTAATGGCACTGGGCAGGAAGCGGTTAAAAACCTTGTTTCAGACATACTGTAGTTTTAGGGTGGTTCACACCAATTATAGTGTGGGGAAGTGTGCATTTTCCTGCACCACATGGGAATGCACTGCTGTCTGCAGACAACTGTGGGTGCCATTAATTCTTAATGACACACCCATGTCTCTCGCTAACGCAGGTGCATTGCGGCCACAAGAATGCATGGTACTGCAGTTTAGTGCACCACAATTTTAAAAGTCAGGCTTCTGTACTTTTTTTGCATGTAACCACGCGTTCCTTTGAAATGAATAAGCTGATGAAAGCATGCTGCACTCGCATGCACCGCACTTGGACACGTAAAAACCATGCATGCTTAGACACCCCAAGATGGTGTGAACCAACCCTAAAAAGAGGCATATACATGGAGGCCACAAGTCTTTTCTTACCCTCCTGCCTTACCTTCAGCACTTCGGCAACAGATCATAATTACTTTTAACCCCACACCTCTGAGATCTCCATCGGGCAGCACTTCCTCTGTCTCAAATTCATTTTAATTCTGCATTAAAGGTGCACTTATCTCTTATTATCTCATATTAAACATTTATTATATTGCAGCTTACCAAATCTTAGATGTGATGGCTGCTTTTATTTACATTTTTAGGCTTTCTTTCCTAGTGATCCTGCCAGCAAGTCTGTTGTTTTTCAACAGAACAAGCTGCCCTGCAAATGTAGTAGTTAGAGTGTTGAGACAATCCATTTACATTTGCTTACAACGGTCAGCGTTTATTTATTCTTGTAAAACCTTTATCTCAAAAGATAAAAAAAAACTGTTTGCTGTAACTGCAACGTTAGCTGAGGTTAGGCTTCAGTTTGTTAGTGTATCTAAATCTGCTAGTATAACACTCCCCTTCCCCTAGACCAGAGGTGGGCAACTGTGGCCCTCCAGCTGTTGGTGAACTACAAGTCCCATCATGCCTCTGCCTTTGGGAGTCATGCTTGTAACTGTCAGTTTTGCAATGCCTCATGGGACTTGTAGTTCAACAGCAGCTGGTGAACAACAGCTGGTAAACAACACAGGTCTCTCCCCTGTCAGCATGGACATGCTGCTTTGTATCTCTCTGCACAGCAAAGAGATACAAAACAGCATGCCTCCCTAGTAAAACACAGCACACAGTAAAACACACACAGCACACAGTTAACCCTGGGATTGCCAAAAGTTAACCCCTTCCTGCCCAGTGTCATTACTACAGTGTCAGTGCTTTTTATTAGTGTCACTGGGGATGTCAGTGGCAGTTAGTAAGTTCCCACCCAGTGTCAGAATGCCCACCACCATTACTAGTATATATAAAAAAAAAAAAATTCCAGTATATAAACCGCTATAGCTTTCACTTAAAACAATTAATTTACACATATTGTGATTTTTTTTTTAGCAAAGACATAGCAGAATACATTTTGGCTAAATTTATGAAGAAGTTAGATTTTCTACATTTTTTTATTGGATATTTTTTTATAGCAAATAGTCAAAAATGTTTGTTTTTTTTCAAAATTGTCTTTTTCTGTTTATAGTGCAAAAAATAAAAAATGCAGAGGTGATCAAATACCCCCAAAAGAAAGCTCTATTTGTGGGAACAAATTTACATAAATTTAATTTATGTACAGTGTTGCATGACCGCGCAATTATCAGTTAAAGTAACGCATCGTCGTATCGCACAAAATGGCCTGGTCTGGAAGGGGGGGAGGGGTAAATCCTCTGGAGGGCAAGTGGTTAATGCGTCCAGGTAGTGTGTGCTCAGAATCACAGACCTTGGATGCAAACTGCACCAAAGCCATTCAGCCCTTTTCACATGTGACCACTGGTATGAACACTGACACCATTCCTTCACATGGGGTACAAATCTGGCTGCTGCAGTTTGACAGCACAGTGGCTAAATGGTTAGCAGTTCCGCCTGGCAGTACTAGGGTTGTTGGTTCAAATCCCAACCATGGCACCACCTGCCTGGAGTTTGCATGTTCTCGCTGTGCCTGTGTGGGTTTCCTCTGGGAACTCTGGTTTCCTCCCACACTCTGAAGACATGCTGGTAGGTGAATTGTCTCCTGTGTAAATCAGCCCTAATATGTGTATGTATGAATGTGAGTTAGGGTCCTTAGATTGTACGCCCCTTGAGGGTTAGGGACTGATGTGAATGTACAATATATATATGTAAAGCGCTGCGTAAATTGATGGCGCTATATAAGTACCTGAAATAAATGTGTACATGGGGACTATTTTCTGGTAGACTCCCGTCTGAACGAGCCCTAAAACTGTGAGCATGTATTCCTTTTTGATACAGTATTTAGTTACATATCCCTTCAACAAAACTCATACTGTGTGCCACGACACATCATCAGCACGTCAATTTTGTACAACACGGCATTTTCCACATACAGCCCTAGCATCTTGCATGATGATAATCCTCAGTCCTCATACACACTGGATGTTTTTACAGCGGCTGTTTTTGCCTTTTGACATTTGTTTTCTACAGCCAGTAATCCCCCAGCATGTTATCCTGTGTCCATGCACACATAGACTGTAATCAGCGTTTTTTGGCAGGGGTGTTTTTTGGCTGGAAAAAAAACCCAGAACTAGTTGGTTTCTAGGTGTTTTTTAGCTTTAAAAAGAAGTGGTAAAATGCCACAAACCAGCATTTTTGGACCTTTTTTGACAAAAAAACCCCCTCTAAAAACGCAAACGCAGCTAAACGCTAATGCAAAAATGCTAAAAAAAAGCTGAAAAACTCACGTTTTTAACGTGACTTTACACAGCTGACGTTACCAGCGTTATCAAAAGCACCCACCCCATGGTGCTTGGAGCTTTAAAAATGTAGGAACACCTCCATAGCAAAAAACAAAAAATGATCCTGATGCAGATACTGGAGAGTGGTGACGTCCGCACCTAAAGCTCTTCCTGCTCAGGGCTGGACAGAACACAGCGGCCAGCTGGGCGAGGTATATATTGTGCTGATCCCGACATTTTTAGCATAATTACTATGGCACACGGAGAAAGGACACCCTTCCTGGCTCTTTAAAATGTCACTCTGTGTCCTAAATTTGTCTGACAAGGTCCTATACTTAAAGAGCACCTGTCTCTCAGGATCGGCTTCTTTTTCTAATAAGTCTGAGCTGATAATTATGGGACATAAGTGTAGCAAGCGAATGAGGAGGCAGCAACAAGATTTAAAATGTACAAATTGTAAGAACTTAACTTCCCTATTTTATTTCCATCGTCTTATGACCTCTGGACAGTTATAGCTCAATTCAGTACAAGCAATGTAGGGTTTCAGTGATGCAGGGAGTGGTGAGAGGAATCACAAGACTCTTTACAGTTCAGAAAAAAAAATCACACCATCTCTCCATTCTATTGTTTGTCTGTAAAGTTAAAAAAAAAAATTGTTCCTCTATACACAGCAGAACACAGGCTTAGTGAGCAATAGCGCACAATGTATAGCGCAATTTATTTGTTTTTACTAAAATAATCACATGAAAGGATAAAAGGCCATCATCATTCAGATGTAACTAGAGCTGTAAGAAGGCTAAATACAGCGCTGCAAGACTGCTTATAATACCAACATAATTAATATGAGATGAGAATGAGATACATACATACAGATCATCGCAGTCTGACTGTAAAGACACATAGAAAACAACTATTTATGTCCTGTTTTCTTCATGTACAGTAGGTGGATTGCATTGCAATGCAGCATGTCATCACACCTGACCGTATGTCTGTGCACCTGACCGTATGTTATCACACCTCACCGTATGTTATCACACCTCACCGTATGTCATCACACCTCACTGCATGTCGGCACACCTCACCGTATTTCAGAACACCTGACCATATGTCATCACACCTCACCGTATGTTATCACACCTCACTGTATGTTATCACACCTCACCTTATGTTATCACACCTCACCGTATGTTATCACACCTCACCCTATGTCAGCACACCTGACCGTATATCATCGCACCTCACCGTATGTCAGAACACCTCACCGTATGTCGTTGCACCTGACCGTATGTTATCACACCTCACCGTATGTCGGCACACCTCACCGTATGTCAGAACACCTGACCTTATGTCGGCACACCTCACCGTATGTCATCACACCTCACCGTATGTCATCACACCTCACCGTATGTCGGCACACCTCACTGTATGTCATCACACCTCACAGTATGTCGTTGCACCTGACCGTATGTTATCACACCTCACCGTATGTCGGCACACCTCACCGTATGTCATCACACCTCACCGTATGTCAGCACACCTGACCGTATGTCATCGCACCTCACCATATGTCGGAGCACCTCATCGTATGTCATCACACCTTACCGTATGTCATCACACCTCACCATATGTCGGCACACCTCACTGTATGTCATCACACCTCACCGTATGTCATCACACCTCACCATATGTCGGCACACCTCACTGTATGTCATCACACCTCACCGTATGTCGTTGCACCTCACCGTATGTTATCACACCTCACCGTATGTCGGCACACCTCACCGTATGTCAGAACACCTGACCTTATGTCGGCACACCTCACCGTATGTCATCACACCTCACCGTATGTCATCACACCTCACCGTATGTCATCACACCTCACCGTATGTCGGCACACCTCACTGTATGTCATCACACCTCACAGTATGTCGTTGCACCTGACCGTATGTTATCACACCTCACCGTATGTCGGCACACCTCACCGTATGTCAGAACACCTGACCGTATTTCGGCACACCTGACCTTATGTCATCACACCTCACCGTATGTCAGCACACCTGACCGTATGTCATCGCACCTCACCATATGTCGGAGCACCTCAACGTATGTCATCACACCTTACCATATGTCATCACACCTCACCGTATGTCGGCACACCTCACCATATCTCGGCACACCTCACTGTATGTCATCACACCTCACCGTATGTCAGCACACCTGACCGTATGTCATCGCACCTCACCATATGTCGGAGCACCTCAACGTATGTCATCACACCTTACCATATGTCATCACACCTCACCGTATGTCGGCACACCTCACCATATCTCGGCACACCTCACTGTATGTCATCACACCTCACCGTATGTCAGAACACCTGACTGTATGTCGGCACACCTGACCGTATGTCATCACACCTCACCGTATGTTGGAGTACCTCATCATATGTCATCACACCTTACCGTATGTCATCACACCTCACCGTATGTCGGTGCACCTCACCATATGTCGGCACACCTCACTGTATGTCATCACACCTCACCCTATGTCAGAACACCTGACCTTACGTCATCACACCTCACCGTATGTCGGCACACCTGACCTTATGTCATCACACCTCACCGTATGTCAGCACACCTCACCGTATGTCAGCACACCTCACCAAATGTCGGCACAGCTCACCGTATGTCGGCACACCTCACCGTATGTCAGAACACCTGACCGTATGTCGGCACACCTGACCGTATGTCGGCACACCTAACCGTATGTCATCACACCTCACCGTATGTCAGCACACCTGACCGTATGTCAGCACACCTGACCGTATGTCATCGCACTTCACCGTATGTCATCGCACCTCACCGTAAGACGGTGCACTTCACCGTATGTTGGCACACCTGACCATATGTCGGCACAGCTCACCGTATGTCGGCACAGCTCACCGTATGTCGGCACACCTCACCGTATGTCATCACACCTCACCGTATGTCAGAACACCTGACCGTGTGTCGGCACACCTGACCGTATGTCGGCACACCTGACCGTATGTCATCGCACCTGACCGTATGTCATCGCACCTGACCGTATGTCATCGCACCTGACCGTATGTCATCGCACCTCACCGTATGTCGGAGCACCTCACCGTATGTCATCACACCTCACCGTATGTCGGTGCACCTCACCGTATGTTGGTACACCTGACCGTATGTCGGCACAGCTCACCATATGTCGGTACAGCTCACCGTATGTCGGCATACCTCACCATATGTCATCACACCCCACCGTATATCAGCACACCTCACCATATGTCAGCATAGCTCACCGTATGTTGGTACACCTGACCGTATATTGGCACAGCTCACCATTTGTCAGCACACCTGACCGTATGTCATCGCACCTGACCGTATGTCATCGCACCTGACCGTATGTCATCGCACCTCACCGAATGTCGGAGCACCTCACCGTATGTCGGAGCACCTCACCGTATGTCATCACACCTCACCGTATGTCGGTGCACCTCACCGTATGTTGGTACACCTGACCGTATGTCGGCACAGCTCACCATATGTCGGTACAGCTCACCGTATGTCGGCATACCTCACCATATGTCATCACACCCCACCGTATATCAGCACACCTCACCATATGTCAGCATAGCTCACCGTATGTTGGTACACCTGACCGTATATTGGCACAGCTCACCATTTGTCAGCACAGCTCACCGTATGTCAGCACACCTCACCGTATGTCAGCACACCTGACTGTATGTCATCACACCTGACCATATATCAGAATAGCTCACCATATGTCGGTACAGCTCCCCACATGTCATCACACCTCACTGTATGTCGGCACACCTAACCTTATGTCGGCACAGCTCACCGTATGTCAGTGCACCTTACCGTATGTCATCACACCTCACTGTATGTCAGTGCACCTCACTGTATGTCGGCACACCTAACCTTATGTCGGCACAGCTCACCGTATGTCAGTGAACCTTACCGTATGTCATCACACCTCACTGTATGTCAGTGCACCTCACTGTATGTCGGCACACCTAACCTTATGTCGGCACAGCTCACTGTATGTCAGTGAACCTTACCGTATGTCATCACACCTCACTGTATGTCAGTGCACCTTGCCGTATGTCATCACACCTCACCTAATGTTGGCGCACCTCACCGTATGTTGGCACACCTGACCAGGGGCGGACTGACAACTCATGGGGCCCCCGGGCAAAAGGGGATCATGAGGCCCCTGTGTCCTTGCTCAAACTCAAAAAACCTATGAAAAAGGTACCAGGGGCATCTCATGGGGCCCCCTACTGACCCCGGGCCCTCGGGCTGTGTCCGAGTTTCCAAATGGTTAGTCCGCCCCTGCAGCTGACCATATGTCATCACACCTCATCGTATGTCTGCACACCTGACCGTATATCAGCACACCTCACAGTATGTCAGCACACCTAACTGTATGTCGGTGCATCTCACCGTATGTCGGCACACCAGACTGCATGTTGGCGCACCTCACTGTATGTCGGCACAGCTCACCGTATGTCAGCACACCTCACCGTATATTGGCGCACCTCACCGTATGTCGGCACAGCTCACCGTATGTCAGCACAGCTCACCGTATGTCAGCACAGCTCACCGTATGTCAGCACAGCTCACCGTATGTCGGCATACCTCACCGCATGTCAGCACAGCTCACCATGTGTCAGCACACACACCTCACCGTATGTCGGTGCACCTCACCGTATATCATCGCTCCTCACCGTATGTCAGCACACCTCACCGTATATTGGCACACCTCACCGTATGTCAGCACACCTCACCATATGTCAGCGCACCTCACCGCATGTCAGCATACCTGACCGTATGTCAGCGTAACTCACCGTATGTCGGCACACCTAACTGTATGTCAGCACACCTCACCGTATGTTGGCACCACAACACATTGCAATGAAGTGTCCTTTTGAAACACTGCAAATAAATAAAAGGTATACGGTACAATGCGTTGTGAGAACACATCACACTGCCCCTACACAACGCACAGTGCGCACATGTTGTAGTGCATGGTCTGGTGTGAACAAGCCCCAGGGGTTATCGGTACTTCCCATGATTCCAGAGCTCAGGTGCCCAGTCTGAATATTAGTTGCAGCAATGTCTGTACAATATCACACCTGACTTTTAAATTGGGGGAAAATATTTAACGCATCTGAGGACACGCAAGAGCAGAAGAATGTAAATGACGGAAACCCTTCAATATAATGTGATATAGTTATCTATTTACCGCGGCTATTTAGGTTGCAGTGGTTTCCTCTGGTTCTTCTGCAGCAATATTTCAGTTTTGTAACATAAAGTAGTTTGGGTTATATGCTAAGACATCTCCAGTGTGAAGTGACCCTAAGAAGGGATTATTTGTATTCTCAATATATAAAATGTATCGCATATCTATGCACTGTAAGGCCAGCCATAGGTGGCGGGCTGAACGAAAAAAACAACGAACGGATTCCTCCATTCACACAAGTGAGGCGGATAGAGGAAACTTCCCTGCTGGGACATCATTACATTCTGACAGTGGGGAATCTTTGCTGTCAGAATACACTGATCAGCGGCTGCTTCACATTGGCTCTATAGTCATATGAGCTGCTTAGATGTGATCAGGGTGGAAATGCTCAGGGTAGAAAAACACTGAAAACTGAGCATGTGCGCTAGCTACCAAAACGGCTCTGCAATATCCCCAACTGCAGTGGGGACATGGACAGGAGGGGGGGGGGCAGAGAACAGCAGGATCAACTAGGCTTTTTGCAGAATACAGAAAATGATTCCATAGTGATGGATTCCAGGCAGTCTATGCTACATGAATTATCTGCACTTATTCAGGATGGCCTCAGCCAGAAATGCCCGTGGGTGTGATTTTTCAGCAAAATAAAGTATGGAGACAAGGATGGATGGGGGGGTTTGATTTGAATAATAAAAATGAATTCATTAGCATTGTTGGTTTGTGGTGCTCAGATGCAGTTTAGTTCCACTTTTATATGCCCCCATGAAATTGTTACAAGCAGTAAATAATGGATCTATTTGGTATCTGCTAGTTTAGGCACAGTCAGAATTCCCAGTCCCTGATGAAGGGTGAGTATGCGTGGCTCCCAAAAAGCATTTTTTTTATCAATTTTTTTTTATTAAATACCGTGGGACTCTTGGACATTTATTTAGTCTGTTTAGTTTATTTAACTGTATGTATGTGGATTCTCAGCTTTCCCTTTTTCTTGTCCCTGGTTCTTGTCAGCTCTTTATGGGTTCCTAATGCTAGGAGGCCTAGGTGGGCTTCTTGATCATGTGATTAGTCACTCGCTGTCATTCTGATCACATAATTGGGAATCTGTCCCTGGCTTCTGATTGTAACCAGTGACTGGGAGCTGTCGGTGACAGCACAGTCACTTTGCCCACTTAATGGGCACACTCCCAGCACAACACAGCAGCACCGGCTGTAGGGCCATGGATAAAGGGGTACCACCAGTCCTCCTGTATGGGGCCCAGGCCAGGCAGCTGGGTGAATCAGAAGTGGGCAGGGAGGGTGATCGGCATCGTGGAGGGGGGCAATTACTGGAACCGATCCCCTGTATGTCTCTCTATGCGGCAGCTGAAAGCTGGCTCCTTCTTCTCTCCCTTCTGCTTGTTTTCAGCTGCTGCAGGGGAGCCATACAGGGGATCGGTTCCAATAATTGCCACCCTGGTGCACCTATCCCTCTCCCTGTGCATTATACGTTTCCCCCTGCTGCCCAGGCCCCTCTGTGCCTAACCCCCCTCCCCCCCATGCCCACAGTGATGCTGGATTCCCTCCTCTCCTTCCCACCAGCAGCTGCAAGCACACAATGGGATCCTTCAGGAAGGAGAGTAGGAGAAGGGTCCTCTAAATATGTCACATTTACCAGCCCCTTCCTTTCATGAATGAACACAATGAGTGATTGGTACCGATCACACACTGTGTTCATTCATAACTGAAGCCTAGAAAACGTTTTTTTTCTTGGGGGGGCTGTCAGGTTGACTTCATGGGGCCCTGTAGTTTCTAACAGCAGCCCTGACTGGCTGTATGCACAAAGCCCACTGTTTCGCTGCTGCATTTATTGCATTCAGTGGCAAAGTAGTTAAAGGATCTAGTTTAAGGAGGTTGGAGTAGCCAGGATTGACTATTGCAATGAATCTACTCGCACACCCATGTGTCTGCATTTTCATGTGTTTTGGATGAGTTTTATGATCCAATTTCCATGCACTCCCATTGAAGTCTATGGGACCAAAAACTCACTATTACACCAAAAGAAGTACCTGCAAGTGGCATAGCAGCGTGTTGCATAGATGTTGATGGGCCACATAGGAAATAATGGAATTCCATTCGTTCGTCCACAAATGTAAATGGGGATTTAGAATCAAGATTTGTACATAACTTCAGCTGCTTACGTAGATCATAACTATAAACCAAACAAACTAATCACAGGCTACTGTGTGGGGATTACAACTGATACATTTTTGCCAACATACATTATCTTTAGCTGTGTATGAACAAAAGTTATGTTTTAGGGCTTAATGGGTTAAGTGTGTAGAGAGATTGATGCACAGCTCCTTCATTGATGTATCAGTCTGGTTACACTTATTAGCCATAACATTATGACCACTGACAGTTCGGCTCCATGCACACTGGCAATTTTTTTAAACTCAAAATATGCTGGATAAAAAATGCTGGTAATAGCATTTTTTAGTAGCGTTTTAGTAGTGTTTAGGAGTGTTTAGCAGTGTAAGCGTTTTAAAAGCTAGAAAAAGCTGTAGAGTTTTAGTAGCATTAAGAAGCATTTAGCATTTTTTTTCTGCTGGAAAAATGCTCCAGGAAGCTGAAGCACAAAAAAATGCTAACAGCCTAAAGTAGTGTGCATGGACACATAAGGAGAACACTATTTAGCTTCTAGGAGCAGAAAGAAAACGCTATTTACAGCTTCTAGGAGCTTAAAGCGGAGCTCCACCCAAAAGGGGAAGTTCCGCTTTAAGGACTGCTCCCCATTAAGGATTGGCACCTTTGTGGGGTGGGTACCCAAAATTGACAGGTATCCACTCCCATTTCCGGTCCCATCGCCTAGCTGATTGGAAATGGAAGGTGTCCTCCCTCCCTCCCTCCCTGTAGTCTTTTGGGACACATGACAGGTCCCAGAAGACTACAGAACCATTTATGAAGCGTAGCGCTACTCGCGCATGCCACAAGCTATCACAGCCAGGTGCCCACACTGAAGATGCCGGACTCCTGGAATGCGGGCAACACACCACAGGACCGAGGGACAGGTAAGTGGCTGTTTTTTAAAAGTCAGCAGCTGCAGTTTTTGTAGCTGCTGACTTTTATTTTTTGACAGGTGAGTGGAACTCCACATTAAAGCGATTCTAAAGGTTATTTTTGGAAAATAAAACAAACATGCTATACTTACCTACTGTAAACAGTGGTTTTGCACAGAGCAGCCTGGTTCCTCTTCTCAGGTCTCCCACAGGCTCTCCTGGCCCTTCCTTTCTGTTGAGTGACTCCACAGCAAGCAGCTTTCTATGGGGGCACCCACTGTTCTGTGTGTCCATTCACTCACAGAGCTGTGACTTGGCCACGCCCCCTGTCTCTCCTCATTGCTTGACTAGCTGTGATTGACAGCAGTGGGAGCCAATGGCTCCCGCTTGCTGTCTCAGGCAATAAGGAGGCAGAGACCCAGGACAGCTGAGGCTGTTATTCACATCGCTGGATCTCGATGGGGCTCAGGTAAGTATTGAGGTGCCTAGGGGCACTGCTGCATGCAGAAGGTTTTTTACCTTCATATATGGAATGCATGACGGTAAAGAACCTTCTGCCTTTACAACTACTTTAAAAAACCGCTAGTGTGCATGGAGCCTTAAAGTGAATACATTTGATTATCTTGTTACAATGGCATCTGGAAGTAGGTGTGATATATTAGGCAGCAAGTGAACATTTAATCACTGAAGTTGCTGTGTTGAAAGTAGAAAAATGGGTAAGTGTAAAGATTTGAGTGACAAGGGCCAAGTAGTAATGGCCAGATGACTGGGTCAACAACTGACTGGTAGAACAACTCCAAAACTGCAGCTCTTGTGGGATGTTCCCAATTTGCAATGGTCAAGAAGGAAAACCAGCGAACCGGCGACAGTGACGTGACCAGCCAAAGCTGTATGATACATGTGGAGAGCAAAGGCTGGCCCGTGTAGTCCAATCCAATAGAGCGAATGTAGCTCACATTGCTGAAAAAGTTAATGTGCACTTAGAAAGGTGTCAGAACACCTACAATGGGCACCTGAAGATCTGAACTCTACCACAGAGCAATTAAAAAAGATAGCCTGGTGTGATGATTTCAAGAATGGTTTGAGGAATACAGCAATGAGTATGAGGTGTTGACTTGGCCTCCAAATTCTCCAGAACTTAATCCAATCAAGCATCTGTGGGATATACTGGAAACACAAATCCAATCCATGTAGGTCCCACCTTGCAAATTATAGGTCCTAAAACAGTGTTTCTTAACCCTTTTTCAGTTAGGACACCCTTTAAAATTCTGCGCAATCTCAAGGCACCCATTCTAAAATGTAAACAAATTAAATCAATTGTTTTACATGCTGTGCAGCAGAATCCACACATGAAGGACACCCAACATTAGAGGTGAATTATACTTGCAAAGGATATAAACCTTTGTAAACTGGTACTGACTAGTATTCCAATGTTTCTCTTCTCCCTCAGCTTCTCTCCCTCTCTAACGTGACACCGGTGCTGATGGAGAGGGGCAGGGGAGCAGTAAAGAAGGATGATGTGCAGGTGCCCAATGTCCTCCTAATCAACCGATGACATCATTGATTGTTAGGACGCGGGGAGGCTAGAAGGTTGTAATGGTGAACAATGAAAACTTGTGGCTTTGTGTAACTAAAAGGCAGGCTTGATCCACCTGCTGGCTTGTATACTATTTTTAGGACATTTTTAGACATTTTGCCAAGGCATCCCTGAAGAAACCTGAAGGCACCCCAGGGTGCCTGGGCAACTTGGTTGAAACAGGCTGTCCCAAAGGATCTGCTACTGATGGCTTGGTGCCAGAAACCACAGCATACCTTCAGAAGTCTAGTGGAGTCCATGCCTCGAAGGGTTATGGTGAGAGGTCATAATTTTATGGCTGACTGGTGTATATCTCTGGATCCCCTGACCATTTTGACATGCTTTGGGAATGCTTGGATTGCCAATAGGTCTTTATATCAGGTCTGACAGCTCTTTATGGCTGTCTCTGTCCTCTTTGAGGACATCCTCATAAACTGATGGGGGATTTCACCTACCAGCAATCACCTTTAATTGAAATAGCAAATATTGGTTAACTATTTACAAACAAATGAAGTTGAGAAGCGATAGATTACTAGGATAAAGTCTATGCTGGACGTGGTACATAGGAATTGGATGTGATACGCCTGGTAATCGGATAAACGAAATCTTCTATACGCTGGATCAGCTGAACTGCTATATAACTGGCTCAGTAGTGGGTGGATGATTTGGGATGAAGCCGCCACATGTTCACATCTGGATGCCTCCACCCTGCACTGAATGACTTCACCGATGACCTCACTGACTCAGCTGTTACATTAACATTGTGTTAACTCTTTTATGGCCATGGGTGTGTACTAATTGTCCACTCAGTATGAATCCTGCCTATGTCTTGCCTATTGTTATTGCCCAGGGCTTCATAAGAATGATCCACTTGTGAAAAGTCATCCATTTACACAGGAAGCTATAAAACTTAATTCATTTAAATTAGACGCTATAATGATGACACTGCAAAGTGCACATATAAAAAAATAGGAGGGACTATGCTTACCAAAAGAGCTTACACTCCAAAAAGAGAAACGTTTCATACAAACCTAAAAGGGAATTCAGCAGCAGTATTTTTCTTGTAACTAATAGTGTGATGATGGGATGTGGAAGAGAAATCCATCAAAGGGAAAAGTGCCAGAGAAGTCCTGGGAGCTCTACTTCTGATCTGTTAAGTATTTCAATTGTTGAATTAAATGTAGTCTCACTAAATAAAATTTAGTTTGCTAAAGCACATGGTAAAACACCTAAATAAGTGCCACTTACTTGTGTTCACCTTTTTTTTCATCCTTTGTTGCGTCACTGTGTTGCTGATCTTCTGCAGCCTCTTTGCAGCTACTTCTTAAATGCATGTGCTGCATCAATGGCTGCATAACATTCCCTAGAACAGGTTTCCTGATGGTGACTAGAATGGACTAGGTCTGTGCACTGTGTTGATATGACTACTGGTATTGGAAGCCTGTGTGATGGGGGGAAAGTGCCTGAAGAAAGACTTTATGGGGAAGCAAAAGTTCTGGATGGGTGTATACAGTCCTAGAATACACAAGATGCATTTGAATTGTATGCTATTGACCAGTGGATATCAACTTATGAGTTAAAGGGGGCCTCAAATGCGGTCCTCTACATCACCACAGGGCCACACATAATGTTCAATATACACTATATTTCCAAAAGTATTGGTCGGCCTGCCTTTACACGCACATGAACTTTAATGGCATCCCAGTCTTAGTCCGTAGGGTTCAATATTGAGTTGGCCCACCCTTTGCAGCTAGAACAGCTTCAACTCTTCTGGGAAGGCTGTCCATGAGGTTTAGGAGGGTGTCTATGGGAATGTTTGACCATTTGTGAGGTTAGGCACTGATGTCAGATGAGAGGGCCTGGCTTGGTTCTATTGGGTTGAGGTCAGGACTCTGTGCAGGCCAGTCAAGTTCCTCCACCCTAAACTCGCTCATCCATGTCTTTATGGACCTTGCTTTGTGCACTGGTGCACAGTCATGTTGGAACAGGAAGGGGCCATCCCCAAACTGTTCTCACAAAGTTGGGAGCATGAAATTGTCCAAAATGTCTTGGTATGCTGACGCCTTCAGAGTTCCCTTCACTGGAACTAAAGGGCCAAGCCCAACCCCTGAAAAACAACCCCACACCATAATCCCTCCTCTACCAGACTTTACACTTGGCACAATACAGTCAGGCAACTACCATTCTCCTGGCAACCGCCAAACCCAGACACATCCATCGGATTGCCAGACAGAGAAGTATGACTGGTCACTCCAGAGAACACGTCTTCACTGTTCTAGAGTCCAGTGGTGGAGTTCTTTACACCACTGCATCCAACGCTTTGCATTGCACTTGGAGATGTAAGGCTTGGATGCAGCTGACATGGCCATGAAGCTCTCTATGCACTGTTGTTGTGCTAATCTGAAGGCCACAGGAAGTTTGGAGGTCTTTAGCTATTGACTCTGCAGACAGTTGGCGTCTTCTGCGCACTGTGCGCTTCAGCATGCGCTGACCCCACTCTGTCATTTTACGTGGACTACCACTTTGTGGCTGAGTTGCTGTTGTTCCTAGTTGCTTCCACTTTGTTATAATACCACTAACAGTTGACCGTGGAATATTTAGTAGTAAGGAAATGTCACGGATGGACTTATTGCACAGGTGGTAACCTATCACGGTACCACGCTTGAACTCACTGAGCTCCTGAGAGCGACCCATTCTTTCACAATTGTCTGTAGAAGCAGTCTGCATGCCTAGGTGCTTGATTTTATATACCTGTGGCCATGGAGGTGATTGGAACACCTGAATCCAATGATTTGGAGGGCTGTCCCAATACTTTTGGCATTTGTAATGCTTGAGAGGACTGTCAGAAACTGCAGACCTAATAGAAGAAATGAGGGCCAGAGAGTGTGGACATGCTACATTTTCGGCTACAGAGATGCCGCAGACGACAATAAGAAAGTGGAAACGTGTTACTTGAGGCTGGTAGAGATCAGTACTATTACCCTAATCAATGTTCCCTCTACAGACTGCTGTGGTCTGAGGGCTGCACATCATATACCAAAGGGCTACATGAAGCCCTTGGGCCACAGCTTGGGCATCATGGCTATAGACAATGGGAAGAAAGTGCAGTGGCTAGCAGAGTAGAGCAGAATTTGAGGAATGGTTTACTAATCAAGGAATTCATAGCAAATTAGCATGGGGCTACTCTATTTAGTGAAAGGTCCGATCAGAATAAGAGCTTGCCCCATACCTCCCCACCATACACAATTCAGCCATATATTCTCCTGTATAAGCCCACCTTAACATAATTATTTTCAGTCTATGGCAATGGTTCCTTTTTTGCAAGCCACTGATCGACAAACATTTTCCAACAGCCCCAATTGCTAGATCAACGTTTGTTGACCGGTAACAGCCATAGATGGATCGAGCTTTCGTCTGTCCCTGCTCAACCAACTGAATTTTGATCCATCTATGGACAGCTTGAAAGCAAAGTCATACCTCTGATCTACAATGTATTTTTTAACTGTTAAATTAGGTAAATTCTTTTTGAATGAGTTTGCTAAATCACTGGATATCTTACAAGTGTCACTGAAAAATAAATACATAAATAAATAAAATACTTGTTTTTACCTTTTTTCATCCTTTGTTGCATCAGCATGCTGCTGATCTTCTGCAACCTCTTTGTAGCCACTTCCCAAATGCGTACAGTTTAGCAATGGGATTTATATATACTTTTTTGAAAGTGAATGTAAACCAAATTAGACTAACTTTCTGGACAGTGGCATTCTTATACCTGTGGCTGCAAGGAGCCAGTTGGCAGACAAATATAAAATGGTCACATGGGGTCTGTTGTCACAATACTGGAGCCACCTGGGAGCAGAGGAAATGTGGTCATTTTGGTTGGGGTGTATATACCATGAAGCAAACAAGGCGTTTGCCTTGGGTGGCATTTTTTAGGTGGGGGGGGGCAGCGCTGCCCCAGGCAGAAGGGACACACATGAGGATGGGGACTGGATTCGGTGAGGCACTGCATGAGCTCCGCTCCGCCACATGGGATTCAAAAGAGGCTGTGAGCTGCGGGAGGGTGGCACTGTCCTTCCTGGGGATGTCTGGATAACTGCCTGAGCTCACCTGGGCTTTGGTCATGGGTCTGGTGATCTCCGGCTGTGAAGCTTTCAATCTCATTAGGGTGGGGGTGCGGAGATGCACAATTTTTGTGTTGCACAAAAGCTAAATACACCACTACATGTGGGGACCACTGTTAATCATGATGCTGGAGTCACTCTGCAGGCAAAGGAAGAGGCAGGAACCAGAAAAATAGGCAGTGAAGGGCTTCATTCAGGGGAAAACTGTGCATGCGCAGTAACAGTGGCCATATATAATTTGTTAAATGGTCAGTCTCTTCCAATAGGAATAAACGCTCTACAGTTGACAACCCATTCAATCGATATGCCACACAAAGAGAAATGGATGTCAATCGATAGCTAAGATATGATCATAAATTATCAATCGCTTCTCTCCTTCCACTATGGAATCTCATAATCTCAAACTCAATGCTATTCATGAACAAAGCATTGCATTGCTGCTGACTGATTCAAAAATATTGATAATATTTCCCCCTGGCCAATCAACTTAGTTTGATCGAAACTGAGTCTTAATTGATTGGAAGGGAAGCTTTGGCGATTTCATTGTTTGCAGATTCAATCGTTTTGATCGGATCACATATTGATCGGATAAAAAAACAAAGTATATATGGCCATCATAAGAGTGGCAACACAGCAGAAAGAAGATCAGATCAAACAGAGTTGCCACTCTGAATAGGGAAGGAGGAGGACCTACTGTATAAGGATCAAACAGGTATTTACCAAACAAGATTGAAGGTATACACACAACAAGATTTATGAAGTTTTAAAGCCAACAACCCCTTGTCCAGATGTGCATGTGACCAGAAGAGGATCATTGGAGGAGTTACAATACATTTTCAGTGGCTATTTGTTAGCACTTCCGCCTGGCAATACTAGGGTCGTCGGTTCAAAAATCCCAACCATGGCACCACCTGCCTAGAGTTTGCATGTTCTCCCTGTGTCTGCGAGGGTTTCCTCCCACACTCCAAAGACATGCTGGTAGGTGAATTGGCTCCTGTGTAAATTGGCCCTCGTATGTGTATGTATGAATGTAAGTTAGGGACCTTAGATTGTACACCCCTTGAGGGTTAGGGACTGATGTGAATGTACACTATATATGTAAAGCGCTGTGTAAAGTGACAGCACTATAAAAGTACTTATAATAATAAAAATAATAATAATAATTTTAATTCCTTTTCCTGTCACTGTACTTGGGTCTGGTGCATTTTTGTATGCTTTTGTGATGTTTTCTACTACAGTTCTATGCAGGAAAAAAGCAGCATGTTGTACTTTTTTTCTGGAACTGAACTGCACTGGAACTGACTGCACTGGTGTGAACTATGCCTTTGGAACCCATGTAACATACTTTCCACTCGTTTTTGAAGCAGAAAAAAATACTGCACTGCATGTGGTGTGAACCAGCCCTTAGGCTTTTCTCCCTCTGTTTTCACCTGGTGATCTGGCCAAATACACACCTCCAGTATTTTTGAGACACCACTCTGTAGGAATGAGCTCAGGAGGCACAGCAGAGAGCCGCATTGCCAGTCTAGGGGGAGGGGAGTGTTAAATATACTAGCAGACTTAAATACAATAACAAACGGAAGCTAAACTCCACCTCACAATTTATAATCTGTTTCAGAAAACAGTCTTTTTCCTTTTGGGATAAAAGTTTACATGAATAATCTGATCGTTTTAATCCCCCTGACAGTGTTAAATGGTCTGTCTCATCCATGTCCGCTGATACATTCTGCTGTAGAGCTTGAGCTTCTGAAAAATATAAGACGTCATCAAATGAAAATAAAAGAAAGAAAGTCTAAAGAAGAAAACGAATGTAGCTATAATATTTAAGAATTGGTAAACTGCAATATAATAAATGCTGCTGTTGGGTTTAATACTGCTTTATTTTACAAGATGGATACTGAGCGGTTGCAGTGTCCTTGAGGATAAAAACTATTTGTAAAAAAACGGCAGTATTGCATTTTATTGTTTGCTTAAATATGACAATATTTTACTAAAACATACTATATATATATATATATATGTATATGAAGTTTATTGGATATCTGAATTGCATTTTTAGTGTATATACAGGACTACCTTGTTTACAAACAAAAGCAGTAAATCTATGTACTTAAGGTGTGAATGCGCCATTGCATAGGAGAAGGCGATAATACAGGAATAGAAATTCAAACTAATAGCGATCCTCCCAGCATGCTCCAGGACCACAGGCCTGTATTGAGCTCCCTTATGTTAAACTTAGTAACGTCTCTCCTAAGGCATGTGTGGAGTTTTTGGTAGGGGCAGTTTAAGGAGATGCTGAGACACTGGGGACATATGCATCCGGCGGTGACGGACAGTGACACAAGGCTGGCCAGGCAGGGATATCTTGCCAGCTCTGCAGATCTTAGCTCTGTGGCCTTACAAGGAGAACGCAGTAAGGGGGGGTTGGAAGGATGGGTGGGTGATGTAGGATGAGAACACCGATACTTACATGTTTGAGGTAATGGGTAACGTTCTAAAATTTCCTGCTGCTGTCAATATTTTACTGCTGTTGCACTTTTATTTCTACTACAGGGACAGCATTAGATTGTAAGCTCTTGTAGCTCACGTCTTCCAAGGAGGCAACAGAAACTGGGAAAAAAAATAAAGATGGAATACCATGTATACATTTTCCAATCCCATCTTGTGTCTTCAGCCTGCACAGGGTTAATAAAGCCTGGCCGGTCTCCTGTTCTAACAGATGGTAATGTTTAAAAAAGAATAAAGCAGTCCCTAATATATCACTTTCTAAGAGCAGCTGTCCCAGCCTGGGGGTGACGGGATGATGATAACTTAGCAATCTTCAGTCTTGGCTGAAATAAAATGATTGCTTTTTTTTTTTTTCTTACTTTTTCTTGCCAGTCATCGTTGTACTTTTCCAAAACCACAAAAATGAAGAAGGAAACAAAAAAAGAAGGTTTTTAAAGCTTTAAAACAGCTGCAGTTGGCTGTAATAGTGGATACTGCCATAATATAAATGAACCAATTTAAATTGATTATTGTACACATAGTGTAAGATTATTGTGTATGTAAACCAAACTCATTTTTGTATGTTTGGCATCATACTTTGTACGGTTGTTTTTGTGAATCTGTAGGAAAACTGCATAGCTTTATAGCTGGAGATCCAGCCAGTAACAGCACTTCCTACTGCAGGCTGACAATGCTAGGCCATTGCCTCGCAATTAGCAGTGGTGTTGTCAGCCTGACACCTGTGCTATTTCAGTTGCCCATCAGGGTGCCTATTTGATAGATTTGATAGGCAACACAATGGCCAACTGAAGCACCACAAACAGCTGGCCACACACACACACACCAGGGTTTTTTACTAAAACTGGAGAGTACAAAATTAGGCTTACTTCTGCATGGAAATCAATCAGCTTCTAACTTCAGCTTCTTCAATTAAGCTTTGACAATAAAACCTGGAAGCTGATAGGTTTCTATGCAGAAGTGAGCCTGGTTTTGCAAGCTCCAGCTATAGTAAGTAGACCCCACTGTTTGAGTTTCAGTTGGTTTCTGTAGAACCATCTGAAATTTGCATAATGGGTGGTCTGATTGTCCTCCTGAACAGTAACTGAATCCAATTAGCTGTAGTCACTGTTTGGGTATTAATTTATGTGATTACCATGCATTGACACCTATCTAAGGTATGTTGACATGCATTTTTATGTACTGCCATTTCCACCTCTAGACCCTACCCTGACACATCAAAAAGGAACATTCCACCTTTGGGCCACACAATTAGCACCATTGAACTAGCACCATTTATATCAATGGTTACCCAATGTGGTAAAGCATATTGGTGTGAATGAGCCCTTTAAACAACACAAACACATCATGTATGCAAAACATATACACAACATGCATTAGCACACACATTTCTTGACTGAGCCAAGGGTATTTGAAGCTTGCAATCTAATGTTAAATTAATCCCTCCTACTGGGTTATTGTATTATGAAAGCAGGCACCAGTTGCTGTCAGAATACAATAGCCCAGCTGTCTGTCCATGCTCTATAGGCAGCAGACTAATTGAAAATAAGTGATCAGTGTATGGCCAGCTTTACAAGGCCCTTATTTCCAGGCAGTGGCTTATGCAGGCCATAGACGGGTCGTTTATGGGCCGAATTTTTGTCCGCACGAAAAATCTGCCGATAATCACGCCGTTATTGGGGCCAACCCGTTGGCCGTTTTTCGTGGATCTCCTCATTTATTTTTATCGGTCATGCTGGAAAATCTGCGAAAAAACGGCCGTTTTTCGTGGACATGGGTGGCAGCGTCGGCAACAAGGCTGATTGAGTTTGGCCATAGAATGGATTCTCCCATCCACATAAGAGTTGTGTAAGGACGAATCCTTCCCGTTTGTGCTATTGTATTCTGACCGCAGGGACCCCCCGTGCTGTCAGAATACACTGATCAGTGCTGCTATAGCCAGTGATCGAATGAAAGTTTTCCAACATTCTCTTTGAACACAAGTCAATTGTTAGATCAACTTGTGTTGAGCAGGAACAGCCATACAGTTGCAAGAAAAAGTATGTGAACCGCTTGGGATTACGTGGAGTTTTGCATGAATTCGGCATAAAATGTGCTCTGAACGTCATCTAAGTCACAACAATAGAAGAACACAGTCTGCTGAACATAAAACTACACAAACATTAGATGTTGCCATGTTTTAATTGCACATAACATGTAAAAATTCACAGTGCAGGGAGGAAAAAGTATGTGAGGCCCTAGCTTAATGACTTCTTCCAGAGCTAATTGGAGCCAGGAGTGAGCCAACCTTGACTCCAATCAGTGTGATAATATTGGATGTGTTGCTGAAGGCTGTCCTGCCCTTAAAAAACACACACCTGTTTTGGGTTTACTGGTTTCAAGAAGCACTGTCTGATGTGAACCATGCCTCACAGAAAAGAGCTCTTAGAAGACCTACGATCAAGAATTATTGACTTGCATGAAGCTGGAAAGGGTTACGAAAGTATCTCCAAAAGCCTTGATGTTCATGTGTCCACGGTAAGACAGACTGTCTACAAATGGAGAAAGTTTAGCACTGTTGCTACTTTCCCTAGGCGTGGTCGTCCTGTAAAAATGACTGCAAGAGCACAGCGCAGAATGCTTCATGAGGTTAAGAAGAATCCCAGAGTGTCAGCTAAAGACCTACAGAAATCTCTGGCACATGCTAACATTTTTGTTGACACATCTACAATAAGGAAAACATTAAACAAGAATGGAGTACATGGGAGGACACCACGGAGGAAGCCATTGCTGTCCAAAAAGAAGATTGCAGCACGTTTGAAGTTTGCAAAAGAGCACCTGGATGTTCCACAGCACTACTGGCAAAATATACTGTGGACAGATGAAACCAAGATTGAGTTGTTTGGGAAGAACACACAACACTATGTGTGGAGAAAAAAAGGCACAGCGCACCAACTTCAAAACCTCATCCCCACTGTAAAACCTGGCAGAGGGAGCATCATGGTTTTGGGCTGCTTTGCTGCCTCAGGGCCTGGACGGATTGTTGTCATTGATGGGAAAATGAATTCCAGAGTTTATCAAGACATTTTGCAGGAAAACGTACGACCATCTGTCCGCCAACTGAAGCTCCGCAGAGGATGGGTGATGCTACAGGACAATGACCCAAAGCATACAAGTAATTCAACAAAACAATGGCTGCAACAGTACAGAATACACCTTCTGGAGTGGCCCAGTCAGAGTCCTGACCTCAACCCGATTAAAATGCTGTGGCATGACCTTAAGAGAGCGATTCACACCATACATCCCAAGAATATTGCTACACTGAAACAGTTTTGTGAAGAGGAGTGGTCCAAAATTACTCCAGATCGTTGTGCAGGTCTGATCTGCAACTACAGGAAACATTTGGTTGAGGTTATTGCTGCCAAAGGAGGGTCAACCAGTTATTAAGTCCAAAGGTTCACATACTTTTTCCTCCCTGCACTGTGAATGTTTACTTGTTATGTGCAATTAAACCATGGCAACATCTAATGTTTGTGTACAATTATGTTCAGCAGACTGTGTTCTTCTATTGTTGTGACTTAGATGACGTTCAGAGCACATTTTATGCCCAATTCATGCAAAACTCCACCTAATCCCAAGGGGTTCACATACTTTTTCTTGCAACTGTAGATGGATTGAAATTTGACCGATACCTGCTGAACTGACCAAATTTTGATCCATCTATGGCCAACATAAGTGTTATCAGCCTGCAACAGTAAGTACTTTATTGGTAGGATCTCCAGATAAAAAAAAAACTTTTCAAATGAATTGCAAATAAAATACTTGCTTAAAGGATAAGTTCACCTTTTTTAAAAAAAAAATGTTTTTCATTGAGAACTACAAGCCAACAACTGCAAAGGCTGTTGGTTCTTGTAGTCTTACATTCACAGAAATCTGTGAATGAATGGCGCGGCCGTGCGGGGCTTTCTTTTTAAATAGTGACAGCAAGCAGGAGGAGAAAATCCCCAGCTAGCTGTCACTATGCAGCGGAGCAGACAGCAGCTCTGGCAGTAGTGAAAACCGGGTGGAAAATGTAACATGTTACCAAAGGTGAACTTATCCTTTAAGAAAATTGTATACAGGGAGATGTGATGCCTAGCACATTGATATTAGATTTTGGGTTTCCCTGATGACATGATGCTGGACTCGCACCTTTCTCTGTGCATTTTTATGTGTTGCCATTGTTATTAACAGACCCTATCAGGGGCGGACTGACAACTCATGGGGCACCCGGGCAATAGGGGATCATGGGGCCCCTGTGTCCTTGCCCAAACTCAAAAAAGCCTATGAAAAAGGTACCAGGGACATCTCATGGGGCCCCCCACTGACCCTAGGCCCTCGGGCAGTGCCCGAGTTTCCAAATGGTCAGTCTACCCCTGGACCCTATAACATGTCTGCTTGCATTGACATGTTAAAACCCATGAGTATGAATGAGCCCCTACCATGGGCGGACTGACCATTTGGAAACTCGGGCACTGCCCGAAGGCCCGGGGTCAGTAAGGGGCCCCATGAGATGCCCCTGGTACCTTTTTCATAGGCTTTTTTGAGTTTGGGCAAGGACACAGGGGCCCCACGATCCCCTATAGCCCGGGGGCCCCATGAGTTGTCAGTCCGCCCCTGGCCCCTACATCCAACATTAGATTGCAAGCTTCAAGAAATGCCTGTGCTTTTGCATGTTGTGTATACTGTACGAACTTGATAGATTTTTTTTAAAGGACTCATTCACACTGTTACTACAGATTAGCACATTTATACAGGATAACCATTGATTTAATGATGCTAGTACAAGGATGTATGGCCAACAAAGTTCAATATGCACTTTTCGATTTATCAACACACTTGGGTCTATTGATGAGAATGACTGCACACATTGCATGTCAACAAGCATTATAGACCTGTCAAAGCTTGTTACTAGTGTAAATGAAGAACTGCAGATCAATGAACTTCACAAAGCAGCATAATTACTTTGGCCTAATGCAACTGAATGTATTGGCACAAACAGGTCCCTCCTCTGTGTGTATATATATATATAAAAAAATGAATGTGCTTGTGAGCCACCAGGATATACAAAAAAAAAAAAATATATATATATATATATATATATATATATATATATATATATACTGGATCGCCGGTTATACTGCTCACTCTCCCTGGATGGGCGTTTATTAACCAATAATCAAATTATAACCGCGCTCCAAATTTATAAAAGTGCTATTTTGGAATTTGGAGCACGGTTATAATTTGATTATTGGTATATATATATATATATATATGTTTGTTCAACCCAATGTTTATTTAACACATCAAATAGTGCACATTTAGGAACACACTATTGCTAAGGTACACGTATCATCAGCAACCACAGGGTGGAGCACTTTGTCAAGTTTTTCCACCTATTACCCTACACCCAGGTAAATCACTTATGATAGGGCACAGAAGACTCAATTCACTAAACTCTACCTGTAATAATCATTTTTAACAACCAATGAGAGCTGAAAATAATATTCGCATAGTTTAAAATAGTAATTGTTTATTCCAATAACACATGCGATATAGCTTAGTGAATGGATCCCCCCTCCCCTCCCCATCAATGATAATAAATGAAATGCTCACAGTCTGAACTGCTGACTGGAATGAAAAGAAAACCCAGATATAGTGATCAGCACAATAAGGGTAAATGACTGACTTCAGGAGCCTAATGGGGAACAGATGTTAGTAAGTGTCGCTGTTCAGATATACACACAGACTTGTGTCTCAGCTGATCTGCAGAGCCATTCCATTGCATGCCTGTGAACTGATGGCGAGACTGCCTTAAGGCAAACATTACAGTAGTAATTAGATGAAATAATCTGGCTTTTTAGGTTTATCCCCTTTAAATGGTTGTATTTAAAGTGTATTTCCACTTTTGCAGCCAAATTGTGGATAATGTGCATGCACTGGCATGCGCTGCAGTGCATTTTCTACCATTTTTTAAAACTTTATTTTATTACCATGTGCCACAGAGTGTTGCAACGCATTAGAGTGCATCACAACGGGCTGTCAAGCGCAAAATAAAACATGCCCGATTTTCTCCAGCACGCACCAATGCATTTATGTGACTGAAAAATAGAAAATAAGGTCTGTTTTTGACTACCTTGGAGCTATGCAGCCCAATGCATCCCAACACAGTTGGTGTGAACAAGTCCTATTGTACACATTTTGGATGTTATGTGATACCCTTTTTTGGCAAACTCAAAGTGGATAAAGTCCCTGCTCTTTATTGCAGAATCAGGGGAGGACTGACATCTCATGGGGCCCCCGGGGAATAGGGGATCATGGGGCCCCTGTGTCCTTGCCCAAACTCAAAAAAGCCTATGAAAACGGTACCAGGGGCATCTCATGGGGCCCCCTACAGACCCCAGGCCCTCGGGCAGTGCCCGAGTTTCCAAATGGTCAGTCTGCCCCTGTGCATATTAGACCTGCAATGTCTCTTTTGTAATAAAATGAACCTCCCTGCCTGCCTGCAGTCTTTGGAATGTACACTGAGCTGTACAAGTGCAGCTCCGTTTACATGCAAGCAGAGCTCCTGTGAGCTAAGATGACTACACTCCTGCACATGCACAGGACTGACGTCATCCTGCATCGGTCAATGAAGACGAATGCAGCTTGACACCCAGAATATGCCAGGTAGAAGATGCTGGTGCCAGTGAAGGATGTCAGATCATTAACGGAAAGTTAAATATCAGGATGTTAGTTCCACTTTAGGTTAATAAAGATGCAAGCATTTAGAACCCATTGGGTTCCTTCCTCTGGCATCATAGAACTTTCACCCAAGTAGGAAGCATGCATAGCCCCATTTAAGTTTATTTCTCAAATAGTTAAAACTTAAAGAGGTTCTTCAGTCTGTAGACAAAAAAAAATTAAACATGAGCTGTTACAAATGCTGTAGCTGCTGACTTTTAATATAAGGACATTTACCTATCAAGGGGTCCAGCACCATCCTCACCTGAGCTGGTTCTTCACTGGTCTTCAGGTCCCAAGCATGCCTAGTGTGGGAATCCGGCTGTGGCTCCTTGCGACCCCACAGCCATCTTCCCCATGCATATGTGCAAGCTGTACTGCGCTTTGTGAATGTTCCTGCAGCCTCTTGAAACCTGTGACGTAACCCAAGAGGTTGTGGGCAGGGAAGGGAGGGGGGACAACTTCCAGTGGAATGGCCTAGCAGACTCCAACGGAAGTGGGTACCTGCCAAAACTAGGTACCCTCTCTCCCCCTAAAAAATATTAACCTTCCATATTATTAGAGGAGAGGGAAAGTCTTAAAAGGGGAACTTCCCATTTAGGGTGAAGGTCCGCTATAAGCTGGCTATACAGTGTCTTTTTTCGTTCAGCCAGCAGGTGGCTGAACTAACAGCCAAATTCGAGGACTGGCCGAGATTTGACCTATGTATGGGCAGGCTGATTGTGGCCTGATTGATTTGGGTACAACCATACACATTCCTCCATACACACAAAGGAAGTAGATGCTGACGTTTCACCCCCCACACCCACCCACTGTATTCTGCCAGCAGCATTTGCATGCCCCTTTATCAGAAGTTTATCAAACAGTTGACTTCTTTCAAGCATGGACGGCCAAATGCTGATCAATATTTGGCTGGTTTCCTTCTGAACCAGCCAAATTTCAATCAATCTACAGCCAGCTTCATACAAAAGTTTCTGGAAGACTTGGCAGCAGGGGCGGACTGACAACTCATGGGGCCCCCGGGCAATAGGGGATCATGGGGCCCCTGTGTCCTTGCCCAAACTCAAAAAAGCCTATGAAAAAGGTACCAGGGGCATCTCATGGGGCCCCCCACGGACCCCGGGCCCTCGGGCAATGCCTGAGTTTCCAAATGGTCAGATCCAGTGGATCAGGGTAAGAGGGTAGCCTGGTAATGGTAAGTACACAGATTACTCTATTACTGCTACAAAGTGAACCTGTTATTTTCCCTACCATGGGTTCACTTTGAGCTCTTAACTGAGCAGCCACACAAATCTTGTAAATTCATATAAATATTGTGCATTATATGTAATTATCACCAGTTTATAGTAGAGTATAATAGGGTATTACATGCTACTTCTGCCACCTCTCATTCTCTCCCGCAGCTAATCTGCAGCTAATCTGTCTTCTTCTGGCTCAACTTCACATAGTGTAGAAGTCTCACTAGAAGAGGGCTGTCGAGGCTGTCACCACTCAGGGAGTTTGTCCCACTATAACACAGCACATAGCTGAGTTCAGACAGATAAAGAATGGACACAGATTTATATAAAAGGGCAAATATCTGGTCTGCTGATAATGTACCTGATAATGTACTTGATAATGTACTTTCATAAATCTCAACAGTCAATTATGCTAAGCACGGTAAACCATGTTCCTAATTGCCTCAAGTGTCTGACTGTCATTCCAAATGGTGCAACTGCAATCTGAAGCTTTTTCAGGTCACAGCCTTTGTTAACAATTGGACATATAGTATGTGTTTAGATGAAGTAACACCCCATACTAGCTGATTTAGAAATCTACTGCCACCAGAAATACAAATTCTTTAAATGCATAGAGGAAATGCAGCCTATCTGGTTAGAGCTTCCGTTTTTAAGATGTAATACACGTGGTTGATAATAAATGTGGCTGTAATACATCAAACCATTCACTACCTTTTGTCAGTAATATGTTGATCAGGGGACCGTTTTATTCTTGAATATGTGTAATGCGGGAGAGGTATTCCCACACCCCCACTTTGCGTTCCTTCTTGTCTCTCATCTAGCGGAAGTCTATTGCAGTCCTTCTCAAACCTTTTTTACATTGAGTAACTATTGAAATGACTTTCAGGTCTCAGGGAACTCCTGACACTTATTACTATATCTACATGTAGCACTACCCCATAAGGGCCACTGGATTTAATAGCGTGCTCCTAAGCCCTGCACAGCCAGGCAACACGCATTTTCCACACTTTTACTCCCAGAGTCAGCATACAATACTTGAGCTGGTTTTCAGTTGTTTTTATTAAGGGGTCAACAATGTTTATGGGGTCCAGGGGTATATGGGATGCCCACTGAACTGTAGAACTTGAGGACAAACTTCTTAGCAAAAATGTACAAAAAGGGTGGACTGGCAAAAAAAAAAAGCACTATCTCGATTTTGGTGTACCTCCTCAAACCGTGGATGAATCCTCCTCTTCACTCAACTGTGCTGAGCGTATCCCTGAGCAAGGGGGTCTCAAGAGATTGCAGTTAAGCAGTCCTAGGTGAAGACTAGTTGGGTATTGCACCTGACCGCCCTCTCTCCTTATCTAGCCCAGAGGGTGTAAGAGTACTAACACTGTCCTATCCTGTCAGTGTGCTGGGTTGGTAGCTGCTTTCAGGCCTTTTGCTGGGCTGGGTTCTTCCTTGCTGCTCAGGATATCCTCCCCCAGGGGCGGACTGACCATTTGGAAACTAGGGCACTGCCTGAGGGCCCGGGGGTAGTAGGGGGCCCCATGAGATGCCCCTGGTACCTTTTTCATAGACTTTTTTGAGTTTGGGCAAGGACACAGGGGCCCCATGATCCCCTATTGCCCGGGGGCCCCATGAGTTATCAGTCCGCCCCTGTCCTCCCCAGGAGACTTTAAGCAGGGAAGGTCCTCCCATCCAGCAACCAGCCTGTAGGTAGGCTTCCCTCCCTTGAGCTCCCTCCCAGGCTCCACACTCCAGCCTTCTCTCAATCCATCTTCCACTCAACTCCCCCCTCTTTCCAGGCTCTGGCATATTTGAGAGTTGCCCTGGTCACCATGCCCAGCCTCCTGCTAGGGGATTGGCCAAAGTCCCTCAAACATGCAGATCTGGGCCCCCTCCACTCCTATTCCAAATAGTTCTCAAGTTTCTGGAAAGGTGGGAAGAATGTCCCCTACACTTGTGGTTATTGGGAAGAATTCCCCCCTCACAAATAGCTAAAAAGATCAATGGTATCAGTGGTTACTTGTCTGAAATTCAAAAATTGCTCAATACTCAAGGACCTCCTAGCAACCTCCAAGCAGGCTTTTTCAACTAGGGTCCCATGGAATCCTACGGCTCCACCAGAGATTGCTAGGGGTACCTTAAGCAGTGAGCAATGACAAATTGATCCCCTTACTACAATGACTACCAATGTAAGGGGGCAATTTCCCACTGACATTTAATGTAGGGGGTAACTTCTACATTGACCTTCAATGCAAGCGGGCGTTTCCCAAAGATCTCCAAAGTAAAGTAGTCTTTCTTCATGATCAACAATGTAAGGAGCCATTTCTCAGATGACCGCTAATCCATGGGGACACTTTTTCACTGACAACTAAAGTAAGAGGTCAGTTTTTACAGTCTATTTCCTTTATGGGCATTATTATTTATTTTAATGTTTATTGTTCGTGTATAGAGCAAGGGAATTATGTACAATGGGCTCTGAGTGTTTAATAATCTCTAGGTATGCCAAATTCTAGGTATCGTTGGATATGCAAACTCCTCTATCCATGTCTCCATGCTTTATTTTGCCGTCACTTTGAAAAACACTCCTCTAGCATTTCTAGCCACAGCCATCCTAAGTAAGTAGAGACAAATTTACTTCCTGGAATCTGGAATCCATCTGCCCTTAGCTCAGGCATGCAGGCAGGAGGAGGGTGTTTCGTAGCTGAGAAAGCCCCTCTTCCCTTCTGAAGACTCCTGGGATGTATGACATAAATTGCCTAGGCATGGAAACCAGGAAGTAACTGAAGGAATGTAGAAAAAAAAATAAAACCAGTAAATATAATATTCTTTCATATCTAATTACTAATATTACCAGCGCAAGGATTAAAGGTCTAGGAGGGTTAAAAGGAACTTCTTTAACCCTCAGAAGTTATTTAAAGCCCACTGCACACTTACCACCAGAAACCACTTAGAATTTTTCCTTCCTAATGGGCTATAAGGCATTTCCTCAAAAAGGTAACATTATTATTTTCAATAACTTTGGGGAAATTAAAACTCAGTTTCACTCATCCTTGCGGAGGAAACAAGCATTAGGGAGGATTTACTAAAGACAAATAGACTGTGCCCTTTTCAAATGCAGCTGCACTCGTTTTCCTTAGTAATTGTAATGTGATGAAGCTTCATTTTGTAAAGAATACCCAATCGCATGCAAGGAAAATAAAAATACTTTCAAAGTACAAAAAGTATTTTTGCTTCCACATTATTGGACGATGGAAATCAGCAGAGCTTTGCCGTATTTACTAAGCTCTGGGTAAGACGATTGCAACTGCACTTCCAAAGTCCACTGTCTAATCGCCTTTAGTAAATCAACCCTACTGTGTGTTAAAGGGATGATGTACTTAGAATTCGGAGGATTAGCGGCACTCCAGTCTCAGTCAGTGATCTGGGCAGACAGCATATCCTCATGGGTTGAGGTCTCAATCTCAGATGATAGCTTGAGCAGCCTGCAATTCCCTATACGCAGTGAACATTGCACTATAAAGTCATGGGTGCCATGGTAACAGATTGCAAATGCCTGCCCGTCTGCACCAATGTTTGTCTGTCAGTGTGTATCCGGTGTATCGTAAAGAACGTTCCACCCATAACATGGAATCAGAATGTTAGAGGTCACCTCAGGGTCCTATGAGCTGTATGTAGGATCTGGGTCTAGGGCACACCTCTGCATTTAGTAGGTTTCGGGTGCAGTAGTTTCCAGCAAATGATGAACTGACATGCACTTAAAATTCACTGCACCGAAACAGTACTATGAATGAATAAATACAGCACATAAATGCTTTGAGTTTCATACATAAGCTCTTCTTGTTGCCATAGCAGCCATTCAGATTCTATATTTCTGTTCCCCAGAAAAGTATGAAAGTCAAAAGCTCTCTAACCCTTATAACCTCAAACCTCCCACTAACCTTTCTGTAACCCTAGAACTAGCCCCCCATACCCCCACTCCGTGACCCTAACACTAACCCTCCCTGTAACCCCAAACCCTACACTAAAGCAGCCCATAGATCATGCCATTTTCTTTCCTTTCATCATGGGTGGAAGGTAATAAAATTGATCCTTTCCCCATCAATACAGTCAGTGTTGATGGGGGAATCCCGACAGGCTTGTTGTACTGAAGTTGATCGATTGATTGACTTCAGTACAACCAGCCTGCCTATAGATGATCCTCGGCCAGTCACTGCTGAACCAACCGAAATTCAATCAATTTATGGCTGGTTTAACCCTAGTTCAATCCATATCCTAACACTAACTCTCCCTTTAACCCCGACTTTAATGATAACCCTCCCTATAGCCCTCATACTAACCCTTTCTGTAACCCTAACTAACCCTCCCTGGAACTCTCAAACCAACCCTCTTTGTAACCCTCATACTAACCCTCTCTGTAAACCTCCACTCTAACCCCTCCTATAATCCTTCCACTATTCATATATGTAACCCTAATACTACCCCTCAATGTAACCCTCACACTAACCTTCTTAGTAACCCCAACATTAACCCTCCCTATAACCCTCGATGTAACCCTAACACTAACCCTCCATATAACCATCACATAAACCCTCTCTGTAACCCTAACATTAAACCTTTTACCCTTCCTGTTAACCTTCCACTACTCCTTTCTGTAACCCAAAATTTATCCTTTTCTGCAATCCTAACATAAACTTCTCTATATCCCAAAACCTTACACTAACCCCAGTGTAAACCTTATCCTAACACTTACTCTCCCTTTAACCCCAGCCCTAACCCTCTCTGTACCCCAAACCCTTGCACTAATCCCAGTGTAAACCTTATCCTAACACTAACTCTCCCTTTAACTCTAACCCTCTCTGTAACCCAAAACCTTATACTAACCCCAGAGCAAACCTTATCCTAACAATAACTCTCCCTTTAACCCCAACCCTCTCCATACCCCAAAACCTTACATTAACCCCAGTGTAAACCTTATCCTAACACTAACTCTCTCTTTAACCCCAGCCCTAACCCTCTCCATACCCCAAAACCTTACACTAACCCCAGTGTAAACCTTATCCTAACACTTACTCTCCCTTTAAACCCAGCCCTAACCCTCTCTGTACCCCAAACCCTTGCACTAATCCCAGTGTAAACCTTATCCTAACACTAACTTTCCCTTTATCTCTAACCCTCTCTGTAACCTAAAACCTTACATTAACCCAGTGTAAACCTTATCCTAACACTAACTCTCCCTTTAACCCTAACCCTTTCCGTACCCCAAAATCTTACACTAACCCCAGAGCAAACCTTATCCAAATGCTAACTCTCCCTTTAACCCCAACTCTAACCCTCTCTGTAACCCAAAACCTTACACTAACCCCAGAGCAAACCTTATCCTAACAATAACTCTCCCTTTAACCCCAACCCTAACCTTCTCTGTAACCCAAAACCTTACACTAATCCCAGAGCATACCTTATCCTAACACTAACTCTTCCTTTAACCCCAACCCTAACACTAATTTTCCCGTAACCTTCACAATTCCCTCCCTGTAATCTTAACATTAACTCCCGTACCCCCAAACCTAACATTAGCCCCATAAAAAACCTTATTATAACACAGCTCTCCTTTTTACCCCAACCCTAACACTAACCCTCTTTGTAAATCTTAAAAATCACCCTCACATTAGCCCTGTCTGTAACCCTAACCCTCACACTATTTATCCTTGTAACCCCAACACAAACCCTTCCTGTAACCCCAACCCTAATCACTATCCCTTTCTGAAAACTCTATCCTCAGTGCCCCACACTAGCCCTTCCTTTAATCCTCAAACTATCCCTCCCTGTAAGCTTAGTGCTAACACTGCCTGTGAACCTGAGCATAATATTAACCCTTGTGCTATCTCTCCCCATACCTCATAAGCTGGGTATATGCTAGTAGATTTTTGGATGAACGCTCAAACATTCATGCAAACGTACAAACATTCATGCAAAATTTCTCAGTACATTTGATGACTTGATGAATGTCGATCTAAAGTACTTCATTTCCGTTGCTTTTAGCATTTGATTTCAGAATGAATGTAACTTCCTAAACAAAAACCACATGTACTGTTAGAAATGTGTTAGTTCGAGCAAAACCTTCCTGCTTCTTCAAATTTTTTCATTACTGTGGTTAAAAGTGAACATACCACTAACGATTAGATAATCAAATGAACATTCTTAAAACAAAAAATTTGGAATAAAATTCTTCTAGTTTATAGTAAGCCTAACTTAATTCTCACACTAAAGCCAGCCATATAAGTATCGAAATTCAGCCTTGTCAGTAGAAACCGGTCGAATTTTGATCCATGTATGGGCACGGCACCCTGTCAGATAAACGCTGCTTGATTAGCGCTGCCATCAGAATGCAATAGCTCAGTGGGAGTGATTCCCCTATCCACATCGAGTGTGTAGATGGGGCAAATGGGTCTGTTTTTTTTTTTGGATCAACCCATTGGTTGCATGAAAAAAACTGATCCATCAATGGCCAGCTTTAAGCTAAGCCAGCCACAGTCTAGACAAGATAAAATCAATTGATTTCCCCATTCATGCTAAACAGTGTAGATGGGTCAGTCTCCATTGCCGGATATTGTACCCAAGCACTTATGAATGCTGAATACCTGAATAGTGACTGTATCTGATATGATGCAATCACTGTTCAGGCAATAACTTTTCTCCTCGTTCAATACATTTTTATAATTGTGCCTGCCAATTTTGCTCAAATTTTGCCCAATTCGGCAGTAATCAGCCAAAATTCAAGCAATGTATGGCCAGCCACACTCTACATACTGAAAGTTAACCTTGTGTTTGCATACTCACCTCACCTGCACTGAAGATCAGCCTTCCCTATAGCAAATTACATTGGCGACAAATTCCAGTGCAAGAATCTACTGATATACATATGTGTGAGGCTCTGACTGATGATTATCAGTTCCAGATGTAAACTGTACTGTGACTGTGTGCTATGACCATGTGCCCATACCACTAGTTTACCTCTCCACTGTCTAAGGAAGCCACATCAGCATAAATATAGCTTGATGGACTGTGCAATGTCAATATACCAATTGTTAAAGACTTTATGAGGCTGTCTAAGAAGGGTTGTCTCACCACTTTGGAATGGAAGCAGTCTTCAGCTATAATCCTAAGTAAAATAACTTGGCTTCATATACACTGAGACAAACACATTACTGAGTGACAAATGTAAATACCTAGTAAAAAAAAGCTTATCCGCTCTTCTAAGCACTAATTTTAACAGCAGATAAGAACCACATGGTATAGACATATGGGCTTATAAGGAGGCTAAAGCATGAACTGATGGTTCTTCATTTTGGTGGTAGGCAGTACAGTGGCTAAGTAGTTAGCACTTCCATCTGGCAGCACTAGGGTCATTGGTTTGAATCACAGTCACAGCACCACCTGCCTGGAGTTTACTTGTTCCCCCTGTCCCTGCGTGGGTTTCCTCCGGGTACTCCAGTTTCCTCTCATGCTCCAAAGACATTATTATTATTATACAGGATTTATATAGCGCCAACAGTTTGCGCAGCGCTTTACAATATAAAGACATGTTGGTAGGTTAACTGGCTCCTGCCTAAATTGGCCCTAGTATGTGTGAAAGTGAGTTGGGGACCTTAGATTATAAGCTCCTTTAAGGCAGGGACTGATGTGAATGTACAATACATAAGTGAAGCAACGCATAGCAATTGACGGTGCTATATAAGTACCTGACATAATAAAATAAATAGGAGCACCAATCCTTATGCTCGCAGCCCATATATGCCATGACAAGGTATCCTCCTACCTGTTCCTGTGGCAGGGTGGCAGTAAGATCTGACCCTCTGGACTGCATATACAGTAGTATATAATACTATTCATTCACCAGCAGAATGTTTTTTGAAAATTTTTGTTTTCAGAACCTTCGATTATCTAATGGATAGTGGGGGTCAAATTTATGTTTCTTTTGGACCGTAGTGATGGGAAAATTCAAAGCAACAGGATGAAAAATAATTCTCAAACATGCGCTTAAAGCCCAAATCTGCATACTACAAAGAAACTACCCTTGCAGTGGAGCCCCCCACCCTGCAGTGAAAGGGTTAAATGCTTGTTAACTCTAGAAGATGAGGAATACGGTATAATACTCAACGTATTCCTTGCTATGGCAGGCTTTATCCAGCTGTGTGAGTATTCCCCTAAAGCCACCTTTATAAGGTGCTCGGGGCCACAGCTCCATGATGATGTTATCAATTACAATGCAGGACTAATAGACCTTCATTGTACATGAGGATGGCAAGGGATCACCCACAAGTCAGAATGGTGGAGAGCACCAAGAGCGAGGTATAAGGTAAGTATTACACAATATTTCTCATCTTCTAGCGCAGTGCTTATCAACTTATGAGCTAAAGGGGACCTCAAATGCGACCCCTGACATCACCAAAGGGCCACACATAATGTTCAATATAAGTAATGCTTGAGAGGACTGTCAGAAACTGCAGACCTAAGAGAAGAAATGAGGGTTAGAGGGATGTGGGCATGCTATATTTTTGACTGGGATATTCTTCAGAAGACAATATGAAACTAAGAAAATGTTACATGCGGTAGTAGGGATCAATGCTATTACCATAAACAATGTTCCCATTACAGACTGCTGAGGTCTGAGGGCCGCACATCTTATACCAAAATGCTGGCCACAAGTTGGGCGCTATGGCTCAATAGTTAAAGAGCATTTCATTCTTGCAGTGCAGGGGTCGTTGGACTTTAGGCTGGCCACACGTGGCCTAAATTTCAACTGATTCCTGCTAAATTGCCTGAAATTCAAGCCATGGGTGGCCTTGTTGGTGTTACCTGGCTTGACAAAAGTAGATTTAAAATTCACTATAACTTAAAATTCTATAATAGATGTTTAGATATTCAGACAGCCACAGATGTCACAGCTGCTTGAATACAACAGATGTCAATGGGAAATTCCATCATCCATGCTGTATAGCAAGGATGGGGCAGTCAATTGATTTTTTCTCATTTATCCCACAGGGATTACCAAGAGAAATCTAACCATGTACGGTTAGCCTTAGGTGATACTGTAGGAGATTGCTAAGTAATTATTAGCAAAGTAGTCTTATGACGTAAAGACCCATTTTACTGTCTTTCAGACTTTAGGGGAGGCTGGACTGTGGCCATAGGAAGTTGAAAATGCCCCAGAGGCAGTGGGAGTAAACAATGTCTCAGGCTTGATGGCCAGTGGGAGTAAGTCAGTAGAAGGGAGAACAGTCCCCTCTCATTGGTATTAGTGGAAAGAATAGTTAATCCCAGTAGGGGAAATAGTATCGCATTTTTGGTGTCAGTGGAAGGAATAGTTAATTCTAGTGGGGGGAATAGAGCCCCATCTTTGGTGTCAGTGGAATAAATAGTGCCCCATGGTTGATGTCAGTAGAAGCAATGGTGCCCCATCTCCTAGATTGTAAGCTCGAAAGAGCAGGGCCCTTGACCCCCTTGTGTTTTGTTTTGTTACTGTACTGTCTCATGTTCTGCCCCCCACTATAATGTACAGCGCTGAGCAAACCTTTTAGTGCTATATAAATACTGTATAATAATAATAATTGTTGGTGTCAGTGGGAGGAATAGTGCCCCATCTTTGTTATCAGTGGAAGGAAGAGTGCCCCACTGTTGCTGTAAGTGGAAGGAGCAGCGCCCACCTTTCGTGTCAGTAGGAGGAATAGTGCTCCATCATTGGTGTCAGTGGAAGGAATAATGCCCCATTGTTTGGGTCAGTGGGAGGAACAGTGCTCTATTGTTGGCGTAAGTGGAAGGCACAGTGCCCCATCGCTGGTGTCAGCAGAAGAAATAGTGCCCCATCTTTGGTGTCAGTGGAAGGAATACTGTCCAATGGTTGATGTTAGTGGAAAAAACAGTGCCACATCATTAGTATCAATGGGATAAATTATGCCTTACTGTTGGTGTCAGTGAAAGGAATAGTGCCCCAAGGGCCAAATAAAGGCAAGCAAACACCGCATCCGCCCCAAGGGCAGTAGTTTGGAGACCACTGCTATAGGGTGTCACTTGCATATCTATACATGAAAGGCTTTTCCAGGTAAATAATTAGCCTAAAATATATGAAATGCACATTTAATGTCTTGAGAAGATTGTTTTTGATAAATAGAAGGCCTGGTGACAGGGTCTCTTTAATATATGGACAATTATTTCCAGTAAACCTCTAGTTGTGCACAAATAATTTTGAAACACTCTCCTGTGTTCATAAATGCCTATATATATATATATATATATATATATATATATATATATACGATTTTAATTATGATGATTTACTAATACTATACAATTAAGCTTTACTATAACAGGCAGAATTCCCCTTTGGGGTCCATCTTTCAGGAGAAATTTTTCTGTGGATTCATTGCTGGAATTTATTAATGAAGCAAGGAGTGAAGGCACAGAAAAGAATATATACACTGGAGGCAAGCAAAGCATTGTAATGTGAAATGCCAATCATCATCTGATTTATTATGGCAGAAAATATGAAGGACTGGGATTTAGGTTTGTTTTTCATCCCATCATTGCGCACACATACCATACCCCCAATTTCCTGAGCTGGTAATGAGGTTCACCATTCAGCACATAGTATGTAGGCAGAGGATGCATCCCTTCCATACTTCCATTACACGGACCATGAAAAAATAGTAATCAAAAGCGATTGGCTAAGTCAACACATGCTCCTTTTCATCACTACTTTTTCTTTACGCCTGCTTTTCAAGAAAGATAATCCATCCTCATAGGTCTGTGTGGGTGGTTTGGTACATTATTTGTTGGTAGTTAAAGGAGAAGTGCAGCCAAAGCTGTACCAGGGCCAGTGACAGTCACCACTCTCTGCTCACAGCGGCAGTGAGAACTCAGCGATCAGCAGTCATGTTCTCACACTAAGAGCTGGAGAGGGGCATATGCAGCATCAGAGCAATGCTGCATCCACCTACTGTAAGTAAGTATGATTTCATAAAAAAAATTCAAAAACCTACACTTCTCATTTAATAATACATTTATTATAAAGGTTTGTATGCAAGATCAGAAAGGGGAACAACCGAGGAGGAAAGAGGGATTTGGCTCCAAAACATGGACAGTCCCTCCAAATGAAGGACAATTGGGAGTCACACACATACTCATAGTTCTAAAATCATCATGCTCCTCTGTCCTGTATCAAATATGCACCTTTAACACAATTTCATCAGGCCAGCATAAAAACATTTTGAGACTACTATTAAAGCCCAACTGCAGACAACTGAAAAATGATCCCTTGCAGTGGGGATGTGCACAGACTGCGAGGGTTAATAGTTTGTTTTGTCTAGCAAAGAGGAGAAAAGTTTTACTTACCTGATCCTCTGCCCCCCTGGCAGAGGGCACTTCTCCACGCTCCACCAGTGGACTGTCCCTCAGTGTCATCACATCCAGTATAGAGGTATGGACCCTGCTTTTGCCTTGATAACACTGTTCAACAAAGTTTTATTTTTTGCCAGTTTTGGAAACAAAAGGATCCATTTCTTAATGAATTTCACATTCTGAGTTCAAATATAACAATGAAATTTGTCAATTGGCTCTAGTTTTTCTGTAAACGGAAAGTTTTCTACTATAGGCGTAATGACTACATAATGCACAATAATTATATAGATAGATGTCTTTCCACAAATATAAAGCAAGTGATATTGACTACATAACAAAGCCTAAATGGCATAATATATTGCATAGGATTACCAAGAAAAATTATAGCCATAAGCTAAGTTGAATCATTTTAATACTTTGGATTCTCACTAGTTTTGTCTTCAGTTTGTGTCGGTTTTGCTTCTCTTGGCTTTTCTCTTGTATTCGAGGAAAGGGCTATCTCTTACAACTGCACGTGACTACACGCTTCAGGTTCTTCCTCACTTGACTCAACCACGAAGGATTCTGGTGCTTTAGGAATTGGTAGCCCCTCTCCATGAGGAACTGGACGTATTGCCGATGGAATATTTGGATAGTGCACAGATAACTTTTTCTTCTTATTTAGCCCTTTTACAATTGGAGGCACCATACAAAAGTAACAATTACTAACCTGATCTGTTGGCTCTCTCCAAATCATTGGCACAGCGAAAGGCATAGATGCCTTTTTTCCATTCAACCATTGCTCCAGTGCCGTCCCACAAGAATTGCAGCATATATGTGGTGCCCAGCTCTTGTCCTGGTCTCCTATCTTGCAGCCAAAATACAAGTTGTAGGCTTTCTTAATCATTCCTGTTATCCTCCTTTTTTGTGAGATAAAAGTTATTTCACCGCAGATATAGCAGAAATTATCTGCTTTATTCACACAAGTTCGAGGCATTACTGAGTAGCCTATATAAGCATAAAACGAAATGTAAAGACGCTGTCGAACTACAATCAGCTACAGATACTGCAGCTTTTATGCAGTGAAGTGATGCAATTAAAGGCTAATATTGCATCATCTCAGTATACATGCAATTTTCTATTGGTCACCAGTATCAATTGCGCAATATGCAGCTGAAGTTGCATCATAATTTTGAATGGCTTACGTCATTAGATGGGTGAATATATCATGGAAACTAGAGCCAATCAACATTTTTTAGGGTCATTTTCGTTTTCAGCACCCCAAAATTATGTAAGATTAGCTAATTTTATGCCCAAAACTTTTTACCTGTTGAACAGTGTAATATCAGGACCCTAGACCAGTGGAGCGTAGGGAGAAGAAACTGGCTTAGTGAGGAGCAGAGGATCAGGTACGCAAAACTCTTTTTTGTTCCCCTAAACGAGTAATAAAACACATACAGTACAGGCATAACCCCACTGTATGGGATCATTTTTTATTTGGGTTTTAAAGGGGTTCTATGATCACAGCATACATTTTCATTTTTATAACATCAACATTTGTAATAACAATACAAATAATAGTTATATTTCACAATCTAATTTAAGCCTACTTGAAAAACCTCCTTTCTTGTATGTTTTGCCTGTCTCCTGACCATCTCTTTCCACAACTTCCTGGATTTCAATTTCTAAGGACTACATATCCCATGGTACTTTGCTGCCTGTGAGTCCTTTACTGACCCCACCTCTTGAAGCTCCTCTTCTCAGAACCTCTGTAGTTCAGAAGGCATGCTCTGTGAAATGTGTGACACAGTATTGCCTACTCACAGGGAATAGTGACTACAAGCCACAGAATTCAAGGAAAGAAATGTATGGGGATCTTCACAGGGTAAGTCTACAAACTTCAAGATCATTCAGATTTATAGGACTAGGTTAGAAATAATTGGAATACAATGTGGAAATGAATATATGAATTTACATGTTGACCATAGATCTGCTTTAAGGTGAACTTGTTGCTTCACCCTGTAAAGGGCAAAATACAGGGTTACTTTAAATTGGTTATACAAACTACCCAATAGTTGTGAACAATCTGAGTCTCAGCTCTGATAATCAGGAAATGATCAGATTGCGTAGATGTGTGGCTAAATGGTACATTTGTGGCAGGGCTCAAGAATTGACAATGCATTAATGTGCGTTATGTCATGTGTTAATTTTTGTTGTATTAAAGTGCTTCTAAAGGCTGAAGGTTTTTTTTTTACATGAATGCATTTTCTGCATTAAGGTTAAAAAACCTTCTGTGTACAGTCCCCACCTTATACTTACGTGAATCCTATCTCGATGTGCATGAGAGCAGCAACTCTCTTGGTTCTCTCCCTCCTCACTGGTCATGGAGGCAGCAGTAAGGGCCATTGGCTTCCGCTGCAGTCAATCACAGCCAGTAGGAGGGAGCATGGGGCGGGTGTGAGCCATGCTGTGTGTGAATAGGCGCACAGAGAGGGGCTCAGGTGTGAATCAGCACGAGTGCACCCATAGCAAGCAGCTTGCTATAGGGACATTTCATGGAGGGGGGAGCCAGAAGCGCCTCCAGGGAACCCAAGAATAGGAGAATCGGGAATTCTCTGTGTAAAAACATTGCAGAGAGCCAGTAAGTATAAACCTGATTGTGTTTTTTTTTTTTAATCAAACATATATGACGGGCGTTCAATTCAAACCGGGACATTTTACAGGTATAAAAGGGATGCTAGCTTGGTGGTACCACATTCAGTAGTAAGTGGCAAGTGTGTCCTATTACTGATAGGCGATGCACATGTCTTGGGCCAGTCCAGAGACTGTTAATCGAGATGGCAGACAACAGTGTTAGTGCATGCATGGATCAGCATGTGGTGATGAAGTTTCAGTCGCAGTAAGACATTTGAATGGTGTAAACATTTTAAAGATGGTCGTACGTCCGTCAGTGACGGTCCTGGTTGTGATAGTTCCCAACCCACAGCAGTCATTCCTGTGAACATTCAGTGCCTGGAATGCCTAATCCTGGATAATTGACACATAACCTGTTGTGTAATATCACAAGAGACTAATCTTTCTGTGGGAACGGTGAACACAAAGATGGTCAAGTGAAGCAGGCTGTCCTAGGATGGTTCAGGTGTACTGACAAATCTTTCTATGCTGAAGCTTTCCAGGCATTAGTTAATAGCAGAAATAAGTGTATATATGTAGCAGGGGAGTATGTTGAAAAATAAATGCAGTTTCCACTCCTTAAAATTTGTTCTTTTATTATATAATCTCAAAAGTCCTGGTTTGGCTTGAACACCCCTCGTACAATCACAAGGTGATCAACTGAAATGAATGCGCTGCCAATGCACCCAGGGGCGGACTGACAACTCATGGGGCCCACGGGCAATAGGGGATCATGGGGCCCCTGTGTCCTTGCCCAAACTCAAAAAAGCCTATGTAAAAGGTACCAGGGGCATCTCATGGGGCCCCCTACTGACCCCGGGCCCTCGGGCAGTGCCGGAGTTTCCAAATGGTCAGTCCGCCCCTGAATGCACCCTAACGTGACAAAAATTGTATGTGACCGTTTTTGTGTAATGGAACACCTTATCATGCATCATGTATATTGCATCGTTTTATATTGCAGTGTGTTGCAACACAGGTGCATTATGTTATAATATTGGTGGGTCTTTCAAAATGAGTGGAACCCCAGCTTGGTGATGCATGTTCCATGTGTTACTATGCATTATCACGACGGGTTAGTATATGAGGCCTCAAATTTCTGTGAATTGGCCTTGTTTTCATTATGGCAGTTTTGGTACATGGACTTTCAGCCACAAAGAGGAAGGCAAAAAACCCAGCAAAGCAGGACTCAATTTGCTCCAGCAGGGGGAAAAATTACGTCCTGATCCCCCGAGAGGCAATCGGATATTCCATGGATCAACTTTACCTATAAATGTTAGTATCCAGTTATATTCTGTGTATCTAGGAAAGAATCCAGGCCTTTTTTAAAGCAATTCACTGAGCTGGCCAGAACCAACTCTTGAGGGAGTCTATTCCACATTTTCACAGCTCTCACTGTGAAGAAACCTTTCCATATTTGGAGATTACATTTCTTTTCCTCCAGATGTAAAGAGTGCCCCCTTGTCCTCTGTGATGACCTCAGGGTGAATAACTCTACAGCAAGTTCAGTATATGAACCACTGATGTATTTATACATGGTGATCATATCCCCCCCTTAATCTCCTCTTCTCAAGAGAGAATAAATTCAGTTCCTCTAATCTTTCCTCATAGCTGATCTCCTCCATGCCTCTTATCAGTTTGGTTGCCCTTCGTTGTACTTTCTCCAGTTCCCCAATGTTCTTTTTGTGAATTGGTGCCCAAAATTGAACTGCATATTCCAGATGAGGTGTTACTAATGATTTGTACAGGGTAAAATTATAGGGCACATAAATTAATATTTCACTTTTTGGGACATGCTAAACAACCTGACATTTTCCTATATTGCTCAGGAACTGTACTGGAGAGATCTCTGCTGTTCCTGGGTTTGCACCCCTGCTATGGCCATTATGAGGAGTACCTACTCTTCCTGATGGATGTTTTATTCTATATTATGCTGAGTTCAACATGAAGATTGGGAACACCCCAAAATTTCCAGGTGGATCAGAACAGAGTTGAAGATTGTGGCAGAGGTTACACTCTTGGTGTATCTAAAGCTGGGTATACATTTATCGAAATTTGGCCGGTTCAGCAGGAACCAGGCGAATTTTTGGTTCATGTGTGCACCTCTATTAAACAGAAGTTGGTCCTTGGCCAGTTTCTGTCAAATGGTACTGCTGGAAAACCAGTATTCCATCAGCTTGTGCAGCCAATGGCTGCATTTCTGATCTGTGTACTCTGATGGGGGGAGAAGTGGTGAAGTCCCCAGAGTCAGAATACAATAGAGCCGGGGGAGAATGCTGCTGTTTTTCATTGAACAAAAAAAACTTACAGATCTCTGCATCCATGCAAGCGATGTGGATTCAGGATGCAGGGTCTGTGAGTTTTTTTTGTTCAGTGAAAAAAAGTTCAACCTGTATATCCAAGTTAAACCTAGCCATGCACACAGAGTTCTCTTATTCAGCCTGCAGGCAAGAAAACTCTAATAAAAGCCTCCATCCCATGCTAAGCTGTGTGGATAAAGGAATCTCCACTGCTGGGCTATTGTATTCTGACAGCCAACACCCAAGGCTGCTTGCATACCTGAATGTTGATGGCATCTGATAAGATACAGCCCTGTTTGGCCACCAATTATGCCACCAATTTTTTATTTGAGTTTGTTGAGCTGGGTGGTGCCGACAGGGCTGGGCAATCCCCAAATTGAATTTTGTCTGGATCAGCGCAAATTGGCTGAAATGTGAGCCAGCTTAAAATATAAAAAGCCTCACAAGATTTCACAGATCTCTTACTGAGCTCCTAGACTTCTGAGTGGATTTTCTCATAGATGATATCTGGGGAGGAGGATTGCCTCTAGCTATTCCTTTTCTACCTCTTTCCTCCCTTTATCTCTCTTTTATCCACCCTCCCTCCTTTTTTTTTTACCATTTCTTAGGAAGGCCATACATGGTTCATTTGTTTTGTTCAGCCAGCAGGTTGAACAGAAAAAAATCAAATGAACCAATTCCCCCATCCACACAATCGATATGGATGGGGAATCCCTTCTGCTGAGCTATTCTATTCTGCCAGCGGGGAGCCATCCCTACCAGCAGAATACAATGTTGCTGACTACACTGATTCTTCGGGAAACACCCGTCAGACTGATTGTACACAAGTAAATCGATAGATCAACTTGTGTACAACCAGCCTGCCCATACATGGATCAAAATTCAGCCAATCCCCACTGAACAGATCGAAATGTGATCCATGTATGGCCAGCTTTAATCCTTTTCTTCTTCTTCAACACCCTAGGACCCCTTCCTTTTATATCCCAGTATCCCCGTTTGTCTGCTTTACTCCCTCTCTTCTTACACATCTATTTCTCCATCTATCCCTCGATATTTAGCCCATTATAGTGGCCACATCTTCAACTATTTTTGTTGCCTGCTCCTCACTCATATCATTCATATCATGTGTGACCCAGTTTCCAAAAAAAAATAATATATATATATATATATATATATATATATATATATATATATATATATATATAAATAATGCAAATCGCCAAGAGAACTCTACCTATAACTAAATATTAGTTTTGGGTGGATCGACCCTTTGAAATGTGCTTTTTGGTGCCATTAAACTTGTGGCCCAACTTCTGTGATAAAGCCAAATGATCTGTTATTAGAAGGTGATAAGACTTCTGGTCAACAAAAACACTCATTTTCCAGGTGGAATTTTGGTGACCAAATGCTTTTCCATGGAAAGGAAAACAAAGCTCTCCACATCTGAGTGCCATCCACATGTAGGATGTGTAGCGGGGAGGAGATTAGACAGATCCAGGTGCTGTGATGTAACACAGGATAGACAGATGTCTTATCACCAGTCCTCATAATGAGACATCTGCTCAGGTCAAGCCAGGGGTGGACTGACAACTTATGCCCCCCCCCCCCCGGGTAATGGGGGATCATGGGGCCCCTGTGTCCTTGCTCACGCTCAAAGTACACCCAAAAAAGCCTATAAAAGGTACCAGGGGCATTTCATGGGGTCCCCTACTGACCCCGGGCCCTCAGGCAGTGCCCGAGTGCTCGAATGGTCAGTCTGCCCCTGGGTCAAGCCAAGCTTATGTTGGTCATAAGCAGTACAAACTTCAACCAGTTCTGGTAATACAAAACAACTAAAAACTTCAAGGCAACCTACTACCAACCCACCACCAGTATCAAAACTATAAATCAACCACAATGGATAGAAGTGAGTTGTTTTCCACTCAATATTCTTTCTAATGAAAAGCTGCAAGTGGCCGATATTGCCTGTAAAGTACTTTAATGGTGGCTATATACTCGTTAAATATTCTGGAAGGAATAATCAATCTACAGTCGTCAACCCATTTGACCGATATGCCACACATGGGGAAGTGGACTTCAATAAGTAGTTGAGGTATCACCGTAACTTTGTAATCTTGTGATCTGAACAAAATAGGATCGTAGCGTAGTCATGAAGAAAGTATCTCAGCGCTGCTGATGGATGTATAATAATCAATAAATGTCTGCTCTAGATGATCGGCTCAACTTGATCAAATCTGATGTAGATCAAGTATAAAATGATCGAAAGGTAAGTTATGATGGTTTGCTGTTTTGTACATCAATTAGATAATAAAATGAAGCATGTGTGGCCACCATAAGGCTCACCACACGCCGCAATCTGATTGTACAATCTCTTTTAAATCTGCCTAACTTCGTGCTAATTGAATAGACTGCTTAGGGCCAGGGGCGGACTGACAACTCATGGGGCCCCTGGGCAATAGGGGATCATGGGCCCCTGTGTCCTTGCCCAAACTCAAAAAAGCCTATGAAAAAGGTACCATTGGCATCTCATGGGGCCCCCTACTGACCCCGGGTTTCCAAATGGTCAGTCCTCCCCTGCTCAGGGCAGGACATACAGTATACTATTTTTTTTTCATCCAACCAGCAGGTTGAATGAAGAAAAATTGCCCCAATTACATCACCAATCTTATCTCCAGATATCACCTGAACCATCCTCTCCGCTACTCCCATGACCTCCTGCTCTCTAGCTCCCTTGTCTCATCCTCCCATGCTCGTCTCCAGGACTTCTCCAAAGCCTCCCCCATCTTCTGGAACTCTCTACCCCAATCTGACTATTACTTCTCACTTTTAGGCTATCTCTAAAAACCTGTCTCTTCAGGGAAGCCTATCTGCCTTCAGCTAATAACCAAATCTTCTATTTCTCCCATCAATTTGCCCCCCACAGTTATTACCTTTTGTACCACTAGCCCCTCCCTCTTAGATTGTAAGCTCCAAGGAGCAGGACCCTCCTAACCCTCTTGTATTGAACTGTATTATTGCTGTATTGTCTCCCTTTATATGGTATGTGCAGATTCCCCCATCCACATATTTGAAGTGGATGGGGGAATCACTCCTGCTGTGCTATTGTGTTCTCTCAGTGGGGAGCCTTCCCTGCTATCAGAAGACAATGATCAGTGTTGCAGGTTAGAGCCGACAGGGTGGTTGTACAGACGTTGATTTATAAATCGACTTCTGTACAACCAGGGCGTGCATACATGTCTTGAAAATCAGCTGGTCCCTGCTGAAACAGCCAAATTTCGATCCATGTATGGTCAGCTTTGGTCTGTCCTCATATAACGTAGTTTGGTAACTTGAAAGGAAATTGTACAGGATTGTACAGATTGTATAGTGTATGACTAGCCTATACCGTCAGGTGATTTGGAAGCTGTTTTTAGTGTTTTTTGCATATGCATGCAAAAAAGCTTTGTTTGGGGGAGGAGAGGAAGAGGAGGAGAACAGTTGTTCAGGTGCAAAAGTAGATGAAACCAAAGTGCTTCCAACCACAATCACTGCATGTATTCACTGGCTGTGTGAATAGTGTACAAGCTCGGCAGCCATGCGATCCACATACAGCTGACAGTCTCAGCAGTAGGAATCAGTTTGCTACCTTTCAGGTGCTTCCCTTAAAGTCTATGCATTCTGAAGCTTGGTTCACACCTATGCTTTTTGATACGTTTTATAATTCTTTTTGCATTGTGCTTTGCGTTTTTACATGTGCATTTTGCTGTGTTTTTATCAGGTTTTTTTTGTTAAAGTGGAAATTGTTTTTGTTGCTGGCCAGAAAAAAAATGCAAAACGTGGCATAAACGCAGTAAAAACACACTACATGCTTTTCAGCAGCTTCTCTATTGAACTCTATTGTAGTAAAAACACTGCTTTTTGCATTTAAAAATGTCCTTTACCCTTTCCAAAAACGCAGCAGCTCCAAAAAGCATAGATGTGAACATGACCCATAGGAAACCATGTTAAATGAATTGTAGTGCGTTTCTGCAAAAAGCACTAAAAACGCATTGGTGTGAGCCAGGGATTAAAGCGGAACTAAAGGTATTTATACTCACCTTCCCTCCAGTGATCCCCATTTCTTGCCGGTGCTGGTATCTTCCTCTGTGTGGTGGTTTTCGGCCATCTTCATTGGTCTGCGCAGAATGGCGTTTCTTCTGCGCATAGACAGGAGTTAGTCATCCTGGCACACAGGGGTGAGCAACTCCGTTCACAAGCCAGGGGACGCTGAGAGCAGGCGGGTAGGGGCATCTTATTGCAGAAGAAACCTTGCAAGTCGCTTCTGCAATGAAGAGCCTGTCTTTTCGCAGTGAATGTCAGGAGAACTTTAGTTCCACTTTAATTGCATGACACAGCTCAACTCCAATCAGATGCAGACAATAGTCCGGTATTGTGACAGCCAGCTGTAGAAAAAATTAGCAGCAGCAAAAGATTTGTCTATACATGTTGTTTAGTGTTGACTGACGAATCTGTTAGATTTTTTTTCTATCAGCCTGTAGACTGAACTAAAGTTGGCCATAGAGGCATCAAATCTGAAAATCGAAAGAGCTGGGTGGAGAATTGTCGGCTGAACAGTGTCTGCATCCAATCAGATGCAGCCACTGTTCAGGTATTCTGACAATGCCATACAATACAACAACAAGGATGGGGGAATTGATAGATTTCTCCAGTTCAGCCTGCAGGTCTGAATGAGAAAAATCTTTTAGTGTATGGCTAGCTTTTGTTTTATGGTGCAAGTTACTGGAGTAAGTGTTCTGTAGAGCTCATGGGACATCGATTGGTTTTACTTTTTGGTCGACACGCAAACATTTTTGGCAGCAAAAGCAACTACGTCAGTCTCCCAACACCAAAAACTGACTGAAGCTGGCTGTAGATGTATTGAATATCGGCCAGTTCAGCAGGGACTGGGCGAGATGTGAACCATCTATGGACAGGCTGGTTCTTCGATCGAATTCAGTACAACCAGTCTGTTGGAATTTTTTTTGCAATCACTGCTGGATTATAGGAAGGCTCCAATAGCGCTGCTGGAGGGACTTCATCATCAACACTCACTGTGTTGATGGGGGAATAGAGTGATTTTCTTTCCTGCAATCCACGGTTGAAAGAAAGAAAATTGCACAATCTATGTCCTGCTTAAGGCTAGGTTCACACCTATGCAGGTTGCATTTGACCCATTTCTGCATTGCGTTTTGTGTTGCATTTAGCATTTTTGATGTTTTTTCTTTTTCTTGTTGTTAGGCAAATTTAAAGCGCATAAAAAACGCATAACAAACGCACTACATGCTTTTCTGCAGCGTTTCCATTGCAGTCTATAGAACCAAAAATGCTACCTTTTGCGTTCAAAAAAGTCCCTGACCCTTTCCAAAAAACGCACTGGGTGAAAACACAGAGATGTGAACCTGTCCCATAGTTAAATGGACTGCACTGCGTTTCTGCAAAACGCTGCAGAAAAGGTTTAGGTGTGAACCTAGGGTAAAGATATCTATAGGTGTATGTCCAGCTGTACTATTTCTTTTTTTTTTTTCTACAGTGTTGCTGTCTGACTTCTTTCAGCCAGTGACAGGGTCACTTTAAATTTATTTCAGTCCAAAAAACTGATCAGAGTTTGCCAATCATCCAAATACATTATGGTAGGTTGTCTTTGTTCGTTCATTGTCACTCCAGGTTGAGAAAGCTGCCTGAAAGTGATTAATATTGTCTGGTTTGACACAATAAATAAATATTATCTATTATATTTTTTATTTCATTAAATATTATTTAAAATAAATGATTATTTATTTAACAGAAAATCCCTACTTGCTCTTCTGCCGATAAAAAGCATAAACAGTAAATATGTTTATGGGGTGAGAATATGGCAGCAGATGGAACAATAGCCTGAATAATATATATCTTTGTGATGTGAAACTCTAATGGAAAGCACACAATACGATGAGATAGGAAGACACGGTGTGCAAAACAAAGCAACACTGATGTATTAAAAGAGGATACATTAAAAAAAATCAATAGAAGAGAGAGAAAATCCCACTCAGCTGTGATTAGAGCATCAGGGAAAATATGTTTGCTGTGATAAAGGGGACTCCCCCAGAGAATGTGTAAGGGAAGGGGGGGGGGGGAGTCAGACAGTGACATATTGTCACCCCCTCCCCTTCCCCAAACACAGGGCCAGGGAGGGTCCAGCTTCCTCTTACCTCATATCATCTCCCCCTGACTTCCCAACACAGGAGGAGGGGGAGAGGGAGCTGGAAACAAAAGGGGGGGAAGGCATCTGCTCAAACTTCCTGAAAAAAAAAAAGGAGAAAGGAGAGCAGGACTACAGAGAGGAGAGGAGATCCACTAATGATCCCAGGGAAGTGACAAAGACAAGACACATTGGGAACTGATCGATTGATCAGAGCTGATAAAGGGAAGGTGTGGTGTGGGAGGTCTGAGGAGGCAGTTCTGCATACAAAGAATAGGGGGAGGACGAAAAGGCATAGGTGAAGACAAAGCTGCACTAGGAGGATGTCTACTTCAATTGTGAGAAGAGACAGCAAGAAGAGCCTACAGAATCTACTAAGGTGAGGAAGGATGGAAAATCAGAGACCACAGTGATCAAATCGCATATCTGATAGACGATTATGACTTTTGGGGACAGCGCTAGGTTATGCCTGCGATTATTTCACCCCCCAGATTCCAAGTCATCATGATCATATCAGTTAAGCCATGATCTTCATCATCGTGATCATATCAAATCATGATCATTCGCCTTATCAAATCTCTTCTTTTTCTCAACACTAACTTCAATTTGTATCTACTAACATTCTCATGATTATTGGTTAATGTTTATTGAAGAACAGCATGCCTGGGATATATGGATGACTCTCTCGGATTGTATGAGGATGAGTGACAGATCAGCCAATGGTCCCCAAAGTTCTTTTAGAATGTTGGCAACTCTGAAGTCAAAGGTGATGATGGAACCCAGCTAATAGTACGCTGTGATACAATGTAAAGTTGAACCGATCGGCGTAGCGGTACGGTGAAATTGTATTTGGTGAAGGACTTGCAATTGATGGGAATGAATGAGCTGGGAGGGCTGTAGCAATGGTGGGAAACATCATGCATGTTGATGAGGAGGAAGGAAGAATCCATGTGGGGGAATGTGGAGAGGATGTGATGGAATGTCAGGCACAAGAGGTGGCAGAATGGAGGAAGTCGAATAGCCAGGTACCAATGTATGTCCTCCACTCCTGTGTGTATAGGTGTCATAGGGAGTATATAGGGGAGGAAAGACTATATTAGAATGGAGTAAAAATTAAGGAAAGCTGATGACACACTGCCACAGTACTGAAAGTACTTCAAAATTGTGTTTGCTTTTAATTTTTGATTTTGAAATTGATGTATTTTCCCAAATGAAAACCCCATTAACGGTTGGAAATTGAAAAATTTCCATTGTGCCCCTTTGTATTTTCATATCACTTGAGTCGTAAACAAACACATCAATTGGGTCGAAACGATTTGACCTCAGTAAAGATTACAAAATGAATGAACGTTCTTAAAGTGAAAATTTTTCAATGATATTCTACTAGTGTATGGCCAGTTTAAGTCCGTTTTTGCTGTTGGGAACTAATTGATGTCCCATGAGTTCTACATAACACTTAACCCTCCGGTAACCTGCATCATAACACAAAAGCTGTAAGATTTTTTTTGTTCAGCCTTCCAGGATGAACCGGAGAAATCTATAGATTCCACCATTCTCTCTGTTGTACTATATGGAGCTGAAGGTGTCGGCTGTCACAATACCTGAACAGTAGCTGCATCTGAGTGGATGCAGCCACTGTTCAGTCGACAATTTTCTGCCTGGCTCCTTTTGATGTTCAGATTGAAGGATGTTCAGTGGGCTCAAATTTTGTCTGGTTTCTTAAAAGAGTGTGGTCGGCTTTAATCCAACTGTAGGAATTAGGATTTAACCCTTCAATAACCTGCACCATAACCCTTTATCTGTAAAACTGGTCATATACCAGTAGAATGTCATCTGAAAATGTTCATTTTATGAAAAATATTTCGATGGTGTCAAATTGACATTCATTTTTGACCATAGTGATCAGAAAAGGAGCAAGATGGAAAATTTATCTCAAACAAAGTTCTAATAGCAAATGGGGATTTTCGTTTGGGAAATTCCATTCATATCAAAATCAAATGGTAAATGCAAGCAACATTTTGAATGACTTTCAATTTAAATCACTTTCATTTTCATTTTTATTCAAGTTTCTGTTGGCAATATTGAATATTATACCCAGATTTTTTGTATGAACGTAATAAAAATCTACCAGTGTATGGCCAGCATTAACCCCTGCAACGCTAAGAATGCAGTACTGTTGCATTGCCATGCATAGTGGCTTGCTACAATGCAAGTGTGTTTCTTGAGCACTTTAGGGGGGAGGGAGGGCATTCAGAATGAATGGTAATATGGTAATGCATGTTATTATTATTATTATTATACAGTATTTATATAGCGCCAATAGTTTGCTCAGCGCTGTACATGTTATGTGGGTTACTGTGTGTGTTGTGGCAATGCATTGATTCCATGAAGTTTACACAAACTTGTGTCCGTTTATACCTACCTCCAATCTGTTCCAGTCTACTAAAAAAAGGAAGGAGATCCATTCCCCTCCATGTAGGTAGATCGGATCAAAGGGCAGTCGAGTGTAAACACACAGCTGGTTCGTTTACACCCGGCCGCCCATAGAGCACAGGGAGCTGCGGCCATGCATAATGGAGCAAACGGCAGCAGGGGTTCAGCGGTCCGATCTCCTGCTGAGCAAAGCAGAGTCCGCCCCATATGAAAGGGACCTTAAGGTTACAGGCAGGGGAACCATAAAGGCTAGTGTTAAGATTAGAAAGATGAGTTAGGCTGACCATATGTAGACTGAAATTCAGCTGATTCAACAGGGACTGGCTGAATTGTGATCCATAAACGCGCAGGCTGGTTGCACACAAATCAATCTATTAATCAACTTGTGTACAATCAGCCTGTTGAGTTTTTCCCGAATGATCAGTGCTGCCAGCTATAGCCGGCAACACTGATCATTATATTCTGATGGAAGGGAAGGCTCCCCACTTTTGTAATACAATACCTCAGTAAGAGGGATTACCCCATTCACATTGAATGTGTGGATGTGGGAATCGAGGTATTTTCTTTTGTTCAACCAACTGGTTGAACGAAAAAGTAATCATAATGTATGGGCTATTAGGGGTGAGTGTAGGGCATTAATGGAGTATTATTATTATTATACAGGATTTGTATAGCTCAGCGCTTTACAATATAACCGGAGACAATACATGACCAATACAGTTCAATACAAGAGGGATAGGAGGGCCCTGCTTCTTGGAGCTTACAATCTATTATGAGTGTTAGTGTTAGGAGATGTGGGTTAAGTAATTTGGTTATAGGCAGAATGAAGGCTAGGCTTAGAGAGAGTGCTAGGGTTAGTATTATGGGATAGGTGTGTGTGTGTGTGTAAGGATATATGTTAGATTGCGGGGAGGTAGTATTTAAGTTACACAGAGGGGTACAGGGATAGTGTAGAGTTAGAGGTAGTGTTGGTGTCACAGGGAGTGTCAGTGGGTTAGTGTGAGTGTTAGGGTTATGTTACAAGAAGGGTCAGTGTAAGTGTTAGGTTTACTGGAAACGTCAGTGCGAGGGTTACAGGAAGGGTTATTATGAAGGAGGGCAATAGAGTGGGGCATCAAACTGTGCACCTGGAGTTCTGTGCTGACGAGCTCCAAATTGCTAATGTATCATGAAATTTGCTGTGTACGTCTACCATGGCACATATGTGATAATGTTGGAATACATTGTTCATGTATTTTTGTACAACTACATCAACATCAGTATTCAGTAGAGATATATTCTTCAGCCAGTAGATGGCAGTGTTTATAAGTTTGTAGCTGCATTTATGGTTAAACTCTATGTCTTTTCTTGATAACAAAGTTCCTGTTTCCTGTGTGTAGTGAAGCAGCAGATAAATACATGTGGACTGTGCACGGTGTGTTCTGTAGGGGTATATACAGAATCTTTAACAGGTTATGGGTTCAACATGATGGTGGTAATAGTACTTGTCACGATTTGCTGTGTATGTATACAGGGGTACACACATGATGGAGGTAATGGTACTTGTCATGATTTGCTGTGTATGTATACCAGGGTACACATATGATGGAGGTAATGGTACTTGTCATGATTTGCTGTGTATGTATACCAGGGTACACACATGATGGAGGTAATGGTACTTGTCACGATTTGCTGTGTATGTATACCAGGGTACACACATGATGGAGGTAATGGTACTTGTCACAATTTGCTCTGTATGTATACCAGGGTACACACATGATGGTGGTAATGGTACTTGTCACGATTTGCTGTGTACGTATACCAGGGTACACACATGATGGAGGTAATGGTACTTGTCATGATTTGCTGTGTACGTATACCAGGGTACACACATGATGGAGGTAATGGTACATGTCATGATTTGCTGTGTACGTATACCAGGGTACACACATGATGGAGGTAATGGTACTTGTCATGATTTGCTGTGTACGTATACCAGGGTACACACATGATGGAGGTAATAGTACTTGTCATGATTTGCTGTGTACGTATACCAGGGTACACACATGATGGAGGTAATAGTACTTGTCACGATTTGCTGTGCTGCATTATTAATAATGTCTGGCGTAGTGCCTGTGATTCAGCAGCCAGTAAACTCAGTTGCTGGAGTGAAGTAAAGTGACACTGTGAGGTCTGTTTATATATCTTTAATCTTTTTGTAAACCCCTAAAGATACAGCCGGTGATAAATGCTTTGGCTACATTCCAGGGATCCTCAGACACTCGGGGTTTGTACGTATACTGTGTGTCACCGCATGTTTGTACTGTTATGTCAGTAATGCAGCCATATGTGTGCGTTTGGCATGCTTTGTGGGTTCTTTTGTTATAATTTATAAGACTTTGCTTTATGGTATAATATAGATGATTAAGGCAAAGTAATCGTATAAAACACTACTTAAACTGGCCATTGATGGATCAAAACTTGGCCGGCTCAGCAGGGACTGGCCAAATCTTTAGCTATCTATGGCCATTTCCAGTCAAGAGGAGTCGACCTAGTGATCAACTCCTTCCGAATGTGTAGATTGGGGAATCCAGTTGATTTTGTTTGTTTTTTTGTTAGCCAGCCAGCTATAAAAAAAAACGAACTTATTTATGGCCAGCTTAAGGCTAGCCATAGACGGGCCGCTTATCGGCCGAATTGTCGGCCGATAAACGAAAAATCGGTCGTTGCTGCTATGGATGTTGCCACTAATGCTTACGGAAAACGGACGTTTTTCGTAGATTTTCCAGCATGACCGATAAAAAGAAACGAGAAGATCTGTGAAAAACGGCCGACAGCATTGCCCCACTTAACGATGTGAATATCGGCCGATGTTTTTGGTCGGACGAAAATTCGGCCGAAAAACGACCCGTCTATGGCCTGCATAAGGGTGGGCAATGTCCACATGTGATGTAATCTCTTTTGAGCACTGATTGCAGCATGCAGGCCATTTAAAGCAGAACTACACCCAACAATTGAATTGCATCCCAGAACAGTTACATTCAAGGCATGCTGTGAACGGTAACCTTTACAGATGCTTGTGATCTCAACCATCAAATGGCTGGCATCATAACTGATAACATGTGCAACACCATGGCAACTGCAGATCAAACAGAAGCTAATGCAGGCCATAGACGGGTCGTTTATCGGCCGAATTTTCGTCCGAACGAAAAATCGGCCGATATTCACACCGTTAGTGGGGCAATGCCGTCTGCCATTTTTCGCGGATCTTCTTGTTTCTTTTTATCGGTCATGCTGGAAAATCCACAGAAAATGGGCATTTTTCGTAAGCATTGGTGGCAGCATCCATGGCAGCAACGACCGATTTTTTGTTTGTCGGCCGACAATTCGGCCTATAAACGGCCCGTCTATGGCCAGCCTTAGATGGCAGATTCCTTGGCTGTAAAGGACGGAGGGTTTAGTTCTACTTTAAAGGTTAATAGCTTGGCTATATAAGTTACGAGCGAGGGGGGCTTGTTATTACGGGTACAAATTGAAAGATCCTGTTTATTACAGAGAGGAACAATAGTGTTAAAGCTGGGTACACACCGAGGTTCTTTCATTCAACCAGCAGGTAGAATAAAAAGAGAATTACAGATCCATGCATCAATTCAAGTAGCATGGAAGCTGGGATCTCTACTGCTGTGCTATTCTATTCTGACAAGGGGACTCCACCCCCTCCCGCAAGAATACAATGATCAGTGCTTGCAGCCATTGGCTGCATGCACTAATTGAATGCTGGTTTTTCAGCACAGTGGGTGGAGTCCCCTTGTCAGAATACAATAGCACAGCAGTAGAGATCCCAACTTCCATGCTACTTGAAGCCTGTTCCTCAGAAAGCGGTCGTTAGACCAGCTTCTGTTGAATAGACACATGGACTGAAAGTTAACCCGTGTGTACCAGGCTTTAGGGACAGATTTTCTAAACTGCTTAATTGTTTGAGTCTCCTGAGAGCAGTCAAAAGGACTTTAGACATGAGCTTTGAGCTGGACATGGACGGACACCCCACTTTTTTGTTTTAGAAAGGAGGGGGAAGGAGGAGCAAGGTGTGGACTGCACATTGTCAAAATCAAACCATGGTGCTTTATTCCATGTTTCAGGCTTCAGAAACACAGTCCCTGCCTAGACCTCACCCCTTTGACGCATTTAACCCCAATTGGCCTACTTCTACAATTAAGCCCAGGCGGGGTGGAACGCAGCAGCAACATTGAATAAAGCACCATGGTTTGATTTTGACAGCGCGAGGCTCTGCCTTGACTTTTTGCTACATAAGAGCTGTGAGAGCCAGCACCTGAGGCAACAATGGGACCAGCTTACCAGAGCTTTAAAGAGGACCTTCAGTGTAACCCCCCCCCCCACACACATTTTCCTTTTGTCTGCCCCTGCCTAGCTGGTGTTCTAAGCACAGTTCAGATACACACCCAGCCACCAGATCCAGCGTTGTCCAGTTGACATCCTTTTGTCAACAGACACCGCTGGGTCCTGGGCCGCCATCTTGCTTGTGACATCATCAAGACACCTTACGGCTTTTCCTGGTTCTCATAACGCGCATTAAGGGGCAGGGGGCCATGCTGTTGTTTAAAAAAAAAAAAAAAAAAAAAAAAAAGGTAAATAAAAAAACAAACAAATACCACCCAATTATTGTAGAGGAGGAAAGGAGGGGTGGAGAGGAGGGAAGTTGCTGTAGAGCAGGGATGTCAAACTGGTGGCCCTCCAGTTGTTGCGAAACTACAAGTACCATCATGCTTGGGAGTCATGCTTGTAACTGTCAATCTTGCAATGCCTCATGGGACTTTTAGTTTGGCAACAGCTGGAGGGCCACCAGTTTGACACCCCTGCTCTACAGCAACTTCCCTCCTCTCCACCCCTCCTTCCCTCTTCTACAAGAATTGGGGGGTGTTTTTTCATACTTTTATTATAGACTGGTAAAGGCTTGAACTGACACCTCAAGGACATAGGAAGAAAGGCTTGGACAGATAGTTCCACATTCAGCTCCTCTGCAGGAACAGTAGCAGTCAGACACATTTCTAAAACCAGTCCAGTTGACTGTAGCTTGATCAATTGGACAGCCAAGCTTTTCTCATGTTTATGAATATCTGGTGCTGGTTTGCAGAATACATGGTCTGTTTATTTAGAAAATTCCCATAACCATTTCTGAGCACTTTCTAAGCTTATTAGGGATGAATGTAGTGATTATAGCAAAATTATTTTAATTCTTCTTTATGTAGAGAGTGTGACTTTTTTTTTAGATTGTTTTAACTGGAATGTGTTTTAGAGTAGTTTAGTTTATTTTCTGTTTTTGTGTATTTCATCTTTGGCTAACTGATTTTCCCAGACGTTTGCACTAAAATACAAGTCAAATTTTAGGCACTGAGTGCAATAGAAATTTCAGTTTTGGTAGGAAACTCCCCAAGGGTTAAATATTTCTAAAGGGATGCAGCTTTTCTCATTAGAATGCTGAGCGTTTACCAGCTGATTATAATGAACTAGTCCCTCCCATTCAGAATCTGACTGCAATCTGTCCGGTGAAACAAACAGCTATTTATTCAGAGCAGCAAAAGGTATCAAGTTTGTTAAAATCCTTTCAACGTACATTAATCACCCAGAGGGGGTTGAAAAGTTGTAATCTATAAAAAAAAAGACGGAAAGTATACACCTTTTCTGAGGCCCACACCCCAAACACTGTTGTGATCACAAGAACGGGTACCCTGAAGTCAACCCCTTTGGGCCCCCCACAGCTCTCACCGCCTCCTCCTTCTGACCTTCTATTACTCCAGGAAACATGGGTGACATGAGGTCAAAGGGAGGATCCAGTGAGAGATGCAGAGGATCTGAGAGGTCAGCACTCCCTGAAGTCCAGTTCTAGCAATCAGAGAGGGGTTCGGAGGCATGACCACTGGGAAAGCTGAGTATGTATTGGCTTCTTTCACAAATAGCTTTCTGCAACAGCATCTATTTAAAGCACATTCCACCTATTAATTGTGTCCCTGTTAACTCCAAAATGGCAATATTTTTGCAAAATCTGTGGCTGTGTCCATGCAACTGCTATATCTTCATAGATGTGAATGAGCTACCTGGTGGCTCCAGCCACATAAACGCATGGCCCATTCACAGACTGTATGCCTGTGTGAATGAGGCATAAAGAGTAAAATATGTTAAGCCTTGCATGTACATTTTACATCTGTAATTGTTATTATTGGATGTGTTTCTTTGTATGGAGCAGGTTTAGGGTTGGTAGATGTGAATGGGCTACAGGGTGAACATGCATCACCTGGTGGCTCCAGCCACATAAACGCATGGCCCATTCACAGACTATATGCCTTTGTGAATGAGGCCTAAAGAGTACAATATGTTAAGCCGTGCATGTACATTTTACATCTGTAATTGTTATTATTGGATGTGTTTCTTTGTATGGAGCAGGTTTAGGGTTGGTAGATGTGAATGGGCTACAGGGTGAACATGCATCACCTGGTGGCTCCAGCCACATAAACGCATGGCCCATTCACAGACTATATGCCTTTGTGAATGAGGCCTAAAGAGTACAATATGTTAAGCTGTGCATGTACATTTTACATCTGTAATTGTTATTATTGGATGTGTTTCTTTGTATGGAGCAGATTTAGGGTTGGTACCCCTTTTACATAAAAGCACACTTCTGCGTGTTGTACTCCGGCCAGTATACTTGCAGCATAATGCTGTGAATCCAAGTCCTGGAGGGGTTATATGGTTACGTGTCAGTTCTTCTGTTTTTCATTCACACCCCTTAACAACAGAGGATGAATCAGCCTGCTGAATCTGCAGAGTATTACACCCTCATCTGCTCTGTGACCAGCTCAGAGCATCATTAATTTCTTCACAGCTTTGGCTTATTCCGCTTTATCTCTCAACAAGCCACTGTTAAGTATTACATCCTTTACAAACACCATGCCAAGTTTTGACGGCATGCATGAAAGGTCAGCTGCTGGCATGTGTCCACCAGACCTCCGGATGATAATGTTAAATGGAGCAGCTAGACCTGAAGCTTAAAGAACCAGTAAGTTTACAATGCTAACTAAAGTCTGTTCCAACCCAAGAACAGAAATGTAATTTATTGTAGCATACCAGTGCTTCAATGTTGGGGCTGCATTATTATTATTATTTTTTTAATCCAGCTTTATTTCTATATTTTTACTTGGCAATCCTATTAGTAACATACGTCCTGTTCTATGGCGGGCAGCCCAGTGACTAAATGGTTAGCACTTCCACCTGGCAGTAATAGGGTCGTTGGTTCAAATCCCAACCACTGCACCACCTGCCTGGAGTTTGCATGTTCTCCCTGTGTCTGCATGGGTTTCCTCCAGGTACACCAGCTTCCTTCCACACTCCAAAGACTTGGTTCTGTTCTTGGACCTCTCCTATTCTTAATCTACACCACCTCCCTGGGTCAGCTGACAGCCTCCCATGGCTTTCAATAGCATTTCTACGCTGACGACACCCAAATCTATCTCTCTACCCCTCAGCTCACAACATCAGTCTCCTCACTCACCACTAACTTACTGGCCGACATATCCGTCTGGATGTCACACCATTTCCTCAAACTCAATCTATCCATAACCAGTCTCCTAATATTTCCTCCTCCAAATGCCCCTTCCCCTGGCTTCTCTGTCAAGATCAATGGCACAACCATCAACCCATCCCCGCATGCCAGGGTGCTAGGAGTAATCCTGGACTCCGAACTCTTCTTTCAGCCCCACATCCAATCACTTTCCAAAGCTTGCCGTCTCAACCCCACAACATCTCCAGAATACGCCCCTTCCTAACCAATGACAAAGCTCCTAATTCACTCCCAGGTTCACTCACCTCGACTACTGCAACTCCCCTCTCATTGGCTTACCTTTACATAGGCTATCCCCCCTCCAGTCCATCATGAATGCTGCTGCCAGACTCATCCACCTTACCAACCGTTTAGTGCCTGCCACCCCTCTCTGAAAATCCCTGCACTGGCTGCCGCTCACCCAACAATTAAAATTCAAAATGCTAACAACAACTTACAAAGCCATCCACAACTCAGCCCCCAGCTACATCACTAACCTAGTCTCAAAATACTAACCAAATGGCTTTCTTAATTCCTCCCAAGACCTCCTGCTCTCTAGTTCCCTTGTCACCTCCTCCCATGCTTGCCTGTAGAACTTCTCTTGAGCCTCTCTCATTCTATGGAAATCCCTACCCCAATCTGTCCGACTATCTCCTACTCTGTCCACTTTTAGGTGATCCCTGAAAACTTTTCAAAGAAGCCTATCCTGCCTCCTAACAACTGTACGTGTATTTTCTCCATCAGCTCATACTCCACAATTATTACCTTTTTGGTATCACTTTACCCTCCCCTTTTAGATTGTAAGCTCTAACGAGCAGGACCCTCTGATTCTTCCTGTATTCAATTGTATTGTAATTGCACTGTTTGCCCTCACATTGTGAAGCGCTGTGCAAACTGTTGGCACTATATAAATCCTGTATAATAAAAACAACAATAATAATCTAAAGGACATTGCCCATTCAAATCGTAGTGTATGTGGCCCAAGTTATAAATAGCCCATTTTTACTAGATATGTCACATCTGGTATAGAATGAACCATCCAGGGCTATCCTAGTGGGAGGGAAGCTAACAATTACTTTCAACCATCATTATCACTCGTTATGGGACACCTTGTCTGGGAAATCTCTGTACAATGGGCATACCTTACCTTTTTTTCTAACTGAGAAGAGGAAAGGAAGTAATTGACCATACCTAACCCCCCTCTATCCATCTTCCATGACACATAGTGGTGTGTTTCAGGATGGGCTGATATATCTATTGTTCTCAAGGAGATACCTTATCAGCCTAGTTTCAATCATTTAGTCTACTAATTCCATGAAATGAATGCCCTGTATTGTTAATCTATTATTTCCAGTTATTTATATAGCACCAACATATGACACATCACAGTACAAATTGCTTACAAAGCAAGTGAGAAGTACAAAATTATGTTGAAAGGTTACAGTGTTTTAGCTGTAAGCTTCCTTTACAAAGTTGTTGGGTGAATAGTAGAACATGACTGTCAGTAGGATTTGGGTACACAGTGAGCTGTGCACATAGAAACTCAAAGGGAATACTGTGCCCATTAGGAGCTAATAGTTACATGTGCAAACTGTATCATTACGTGAATACCGCTCAACCCCTGGATGTGATGGTCAGGGGTCAGCAGGATGCAGATGCGTGAGAACTCGCATGTGTACGATGCCAGAAGACTCAGATATCTGGGAGTGGACAGGGTGTGCAGGGACACAGCAGCCAATGTCACTGCTGCTCTGCTGCCAGTCTTCATTCACTGATAACACACCCTTCTGGGGATGTTAAAAAGGCCAGATACAGGTGGGAGGTTCACTTTTGGATTTCCTTCTGAAAAAAAAAAAATACAGCAATATAAATGAGTAATATTAAAGTGACCCTTGGTATGAGAATAAATAAAATGTGTTCGTAGCCACTGTTTTATTTACCGGTATTTATTTCAGGTATTTATATAGCGCCATCAATTCTGTGCTTTACATACTGTACATTCACATCAATCCCTGTCCTCAAGGAGCTTACAATCTAGACTCATGATTTTTGCTGATTGGAGAGCTTTAAAGCGGAGCTCCAGTCCCCAAAATATATTTTTTTTACAAGCAGATCAACTATTTCCTTTACATTAGCATTAACAATTGGATATAGTAATTCATAATAGCATTGTAATTACTTTAAAATAAGTTAAACTTTACCAGGATCTCGGGAGCAGGCAGGAGCCATGATAGCTGTGGGCAACTGAAGCCTGCAGGTCTTTACTTCCTGGAATTGGTGCTGCTGGCTATCCCAGCATGCACCACTCGATCTCGTGCCTGCGTAGTACATGACCGTAACTAAACCACAGAAAGTTAACCCATCAACAGTACTGTAATGAAACCAACGAAAAAATTCCTCCTGTGCTTATTTGGAGTGATCAGTGTGTACTACAGTGGCCAACACTCTAGCTAACACCTTTCAAGCTTTTTTTTTTCAGTGTGTGATGACGTGAAACGGGGCGGTAACGCGTTTCGAAGCGTAGCTTCTTTTTCAGACCTCTGAAGCGTAGCTTCTTCTTCAGAGGTCTGAAGAAGAAGTTACACTTCGAAAAGCCTACCGCCCCTTGTTTCACATCATCACGCACCGACGTCTGACGTCACGTCCTCTCCAGCGCCATTTGCGTTCCAGGCTGGTTCCATCATCGTGGCTGGCCGCTTCCTGAGCCTCAGAGGACCTGCTCTCAGCCACCATCCGGATGCCCAGACTTGCTGTGCCGCATACCGGCTCCTGGATCCTTCAGGACCCCGTACGAGGGTGACATGCCTTTTATCAACTTATGTCTAGTGAGTTGCTAATAATTTTACCTTGCAATAAATTACTAATATGCTGCACTTAGTTTGGCGCCCCTATTTTCTCTTAGGGAATGAGAGCCTCCACCACTGACAACTTTTAGCCTTCAGGAAAGATCATATAGTAGCTGAGCAGTCTTCTTATATAGTGTTCTTGTATTCTCTTATGTATGGCAGATTGACCACTCAGTGGAGTGTGGAAGACGAGGAGGAAGCAGCACGGGAACGTCGTAGAAGAGAGAGACAGCAGCATCTGGGCAGTGAAGGACAGTCTCCAGACGACCTGGATGATGAGAACTGCATGCAGACAGATAACCAGTAAGAATGTGCACAAAATTCACTCCCTGTTCCCTACATACCCGTCACCCATGCATGATCCCCTAGTAACGCTCTTCGTTGGGCACACATCTCAAAGAACTTACCAAACTTATCTGATGGGTGCTGTCCTCACTGTATCACCAGGTGCAGACTAAGGCTTATGCAAGTGGAAGGATGCATGGTTCAGAAGTATGGAGAAGGCGTACGTAGGTCTACAGACAGGAAGGAGAGGGACTTTCCAACTGCAACACAGACAGAAATAAAAATGCTTTTTATAGTAGAGTAAGGGGAGGCTAGAACAACTGTCAGATATTTATTTCTGTCTTTTTTTCCTTTTTCAGATTCTCCCTGTCCGGTGAAACTGTTGTCATCTGGGCAAGAAGTCAGGGTATATTTCCCTATTGGTGTCAGGGATAGCAGTAAAAATTTTACAGGAGTTCTACTCCTTCCCTACACTAACCAAAACTAGAAACAACATTTTTGGCTTGAAATTCACTTTAAAGTCATATTAAAGGCTCATGGCCCCTCCTTCCTGCTGAGTGCCCCCAGAGCAAGCAGCTTGCTATGGAGGCACCCAAGCAGGCTCATACCCAAGCCGCTGCTCTGAGTGTCTATTCATACTCCTTTCTCTCTTTATTGACTCACAGACTGTGATAGAGAGCGCAGTGGGAGCCAATGGCGGCTTTTGGCTTGTAGTTCTCAATGAGTTAATTGATTCTTCCTGTCAGTGTATCTGCTTGTCTGTACATCCAGTACAAGCAAGCAGATATACTGACAGGTCTGCAGGAGACCTGCATGGTACCAGCGATTTGCTGATCGCTGGTGCAATGCTTTACAGGCTCCTGCAACGAAAAATAATAAATGCACTTTTTTTTTTTTACCTGCAAAAAAATGTACATTTATTATTTTGGTCAAAAGGTGAAATTATCCTTTAATCAGAAGGTATACTGTAGTCAATCCAAAGATATAGTCAATCCAAATTTTTTTCTTGAGGATGGTATCAAGGGATCAAAATTGTTACGTGATTAGAGGTTTTGTGGACCTACTATGTGACCCTCATCCTATTTGAAGCATATGTCAAGGCAAAATAAAAACACATATGCAGTACATGCAATATATCCACATTTTCTCATGTTTTATCACTTTAACGACTCTGTAAATACAGAAAAGTACCAGTTGATTTGCCAAAAATTCACTAAGTTCTTAATTTCCCTTTGTATTGGCAGCTCAGTGGGCTAGCATTTCAGACCTCACAGTGGAATCCTTTGTGGGGTGGAAGAAATTGGGCGCCAGTCTCTTTAGAAACTATGAAAACTGATTGGTGTCAGCCCTGCCCATTTTCTTTTACTGAACTACTCAACCACTCTCCGTCTTCTTATCTGCAGCATAGGGATCAGTTGACTTGTAGTCCAAGAGCGGAACTGGGAGGGCTAAATAGTCTCTTTGATATAACACAGGCAGAGAGCACAGAACAGATCTGCATTTCTGACAAGATCAACAGGTAGTTTTTGCACTAGTAAAACTGTGATAAAATGCATTACTATTATATATTTATCAGCCCATGGTTAGGGTTTACATACACCCAGCCTAGTTAAGCTGGCCATACATGGATCAAAATTTATCTGGTTCAACAGAGATCGGCCGAATTTTGATCCACGTATGATCGATCAGGAAAAAAGCCTGTGGGGTTTTCCTGATTGATCCATGCCGCTGGCCATTGCCAGCAGTACTGATCAGTGTATTTTGACAGGAGAGAAGTCTCCCTGCTGCCAGAATACAATAACTCGGTGAGAAGGATTCCCCTATCCACATTGAGTGCGGGCGGCGTGCCATTAGAACTAATGGCACCTGCCCGCGTGTCTGCATTTCTCTGTGCGGGTGGTGTGGCTGCACGGATTTTCGTGCAGATCCACAGCGGCACCACCCGCACAGATGTGAACCTAGCCTTAAAGCTGGCCATACACCAGTAGAATTTTGTACAAAAATGTTGCTTTTCAAAATGTTCATTTGATTTTCTAATGGCTAGTGGAGTCAAATCGATTAGCTTTTGGATGTAGTGACAAAATAATTAGGAGCAGGATGGAAAATTTTTCGCAATGAATTAAATTCTATCTGTGAATGTGGTTTTCTTTTGGGAAAAATTGCACATATTCTAATAAAACCTGTTAAACCTGGACTAAGGGCTAAATATAAAAAAAATTGGGAACCAGTAGGCTTTTTATTGCAGAAGACACATGCAGTGTCTCTTCTGCAATAAAGTAGTTTTACCTGCCTGTTCACCAATCGATACAACTGAGGATTGTCACCCGGAAGACACTGGGGAGAAGATGCCGGCTCCGGTAAGAGACCTTGCAGGCTTCAGACTGTTGAAACTAAAGTAAGTAATTGTGCCTTTAGTTCCTCTATAGGTTCACTAAGCTCTAAGTTCACCTTTAAAAATAAAATAATAAATGCCTATGTTTTTCAGGAGAAAATGTGCATTTATAATTTTTTCCACAGGAGCCTGCAAAACATTGCACCCATGATCTGTAGATCACGGGTGCAGTGTCGGGCTCCTGCAGACTCTTCCTATAGCTCTCTGCCTGTACCTCTGTATGGGCTTTCAGTTAGGAAGCTGAAGGAAGTGTTAATAGACTAAAAATGCTCTGATTACTGCACTTGTGTTCTACTGAGAACTACAAGTCCTTCTACCGCGATGGCAGACAGGACTTGTAGTTTATTCTTTCACAGATCTCTCTGAATGAATGGCGCGGTTGTGCAGTGGAGCCCCACGCAGCCACATCAATTTTAAAAGTGACAGTGGTTGCAGGGGAGAGGAATCTCCGCTCATGGGGGGGGCTCAGGGGGTTAGGTGAAGGTGGTGCTTGGCAACATTTTACATGTTATTCTCTAAATGCGGGTGTAATATGCAACATGTTGCTAAAGGTGAAGTTTAACCATTTGCCGCCCGCCTATGGCCGAAAGGCAGGCGGCAAATGTTATCAGCGTTCCGGGTGGACGCCATACGGCGTCCTCCCGCACATGCGCAGATTGCGCTCCTGCAGAGCGGCGCAGCGGCGCGATCTGTCACCGGCCGTGTACCTCGGACACGGCCGATGACAGATCTGAGTATGGGCCCCGTTGCCTGTACCATGTGGCCTGCTGTGGCCAATCACAGCAGGTCACACGAAAGTTGTATACAATGGATGGCTTCATTCATGCCATCCATTGTATACTAGTGTTTAGCTGTGAATGGTCACAGCAAGTCACATGGACATGTCATGTGATTAGCTGTGGCCAAATCACAGCTAAGCACAAAAAAAAAAAAAAAAAAAAAAACCCTGAATGAATCGATGTCATTCAGGTAAATGCTTGCTTATAGCAAAGTAATTCTTTGCTTTAAGCAAATTGTGTAAAAAAAAAAAAATACTGATCACTTCCCCAAAGTAGTACAATGTTACTATGGTAACATTGTACTACTTTGGTCATAGTGAAATATGAAAAAAAAATCTTAAAAAAAAGTAAAAAAAATTAATAGAAAATAATAAAAAAATAAAACAAATAAAAAAAATATATATATATATATTTTTTTTTTTCATACTGTCACCAGTCAGTGTCTCTGATCACCGCCATGCCAGTTATATGATGACGCTGTACTGCACTGGTGACAATATGAAAAAAAAAATATTTTAATTTTTTTTAATTTTTTCATTTTCCGAAAAATTATGACAAAAAAAAATACAACTTCAAAAAACTCGCCATGCCTCTTATGAAGCACGTTGGACTGTCTACTTTGCAAAAAGGGGTCATTTGGAGGAGATCTGTACTATTCTGACATTCTTGGACCTCAAGAAATTAGATTGGCTGTCAGTACTTCAGGATTGATCAATATTCAGATCTATACCATAGTTTGTGCACTCTATAACTTTCCTACAAACTAAAAAATACATCCTAATTTGGGTTATTTTCACCAAACACATGTAGCAGAATACATCTCGGCCTAAATTTATGAAGAACAATTATTTATTTGCAAACTTTTATAACAGAAACAAAGAAAAACTTTTTTTTTTTCAAAATTTTTGTTTTTTTTGTTAATTTAGCAAAAAATAAAAACCCCAGCGGTGATTAAATACCACCAAAAGAAAGCTGTAGTTGTGTGAAGAAAATTATAAAATTTTAGTTTGGGTACAATGTTGTATGACCACGCAATTGTCATTCAAAGTGTGAGAGCGCTGAAACCTGAAAACTGGCCTGGGCAGGAAGGTGTAAAATTTCCCGGTATTGAATTGGTTAAGGATGCTTTAATACACGAGTGTCAAACTGGTGACCCTCCAGCTGTTGCCAAACTACAAGTCCCATGAGGCAATGCAAGATTGACAGTTACAAGCATGACTCCCAAAGGCAGAGGCATGATGGGACTTGTAGTTTTGCAGTTGGTGGTCCGCCCGTTTGACACCCCGGCTTTAATACATCTGGGATTCCTTTCAAATAGCAGGTCTGAATGACATTTTAAGGGCTTAAGAACAAAATTATTTGACTTTATTGGCAAGTAAGAAAGTTCTGACAAACAATTTTTCTACATATGATCAAATGTAAATCTAACCATGTATGGCCAACTTTACCAAGATCTAGCTTGAAAAAAAAATCAGAAGTCCTTCAGATCCTGCCTGCCTTGGTAGAGGAACAATCATCCCACAGTGTACAACATTATGTTTGTTGCTTAAAAATAGTTTGGAGATACCAGATCATTTGTTGAGTCTTAAATAAGATTTCCTCGTGTTTGGCCAGTTTATCTCAGCCAGTTGGACTTCCAGGAATTGGAAACCTGCAGCTTTTTGAGGTCTTTGAATACTAATCTCTTGTTTGTATTTGTATCAAGTTAAAATGAGATTGCAGAATCATCCATCCCAGTTTGGAGGATTCTTCTCCCATGTGTTGTCAAGCTGAGATGTGGTTTGTTTGCTAGGATTGTGTGCGTGATTGCTTAATCCACAGCTGCACTTCCAGGAGGTTGTCTCCAGAAGTTTTCCACTACTTTCTTTCCATAGAGCCAATATACAAGTTCATCCCATTTAAAGTGTATTTCCACTTTTGCAGCTTACTTTATGTTTGTTATAAGTTCCCATTAACATCATGTAAAATAAGACAAAAAAAAATTATTGCTGATTACCATTTTAATTGCTTTTTGATTACTTAAGAAATCCTTCCATGATCTCCCTGCTATGTAATATTTAGGAGGGGGTAATGGACTAATGTTTAACATAATTAACACTGTACTGTTCACAGTACTTCATTAGAAGCTGTAAATTAGATTTGAACACTGTCTGTCCCAACAAAGGGATAATATTTAGAAACCCCTCTCCTGTGTTGGATGTTAATGACTGTATTGGTTGTTAATGTCCCCACACAGAGTTAGCTCACTCCTTCTAAGGTAAGTCTTTCATAATGTGTTAGTATACTATGCATACTAGCACATTATGACATTATTTTGCAGAGAAACTTTCTTTTCTTTTTTTTGGCGGTTTACTACTGCTTTAACCTGCCCATAGATGATTTGATTTTCTTTCCTTCAGCACCTATAGTGCCTGGCAGTAGTCACATAAAAAAACAACAGACTGGTTGAACCCAAGTTGATTGATGGATTAACTTGGATACTCAGCTAGCTCATACATGGATCAAACCGTGGCCAGTCCCCACTGACACGGCCAAAATTTGATCCACATATGGCCAGCTTTAGAATCAACCCTGTTGTGTCTTCTCCTTGGAAATGGTAAAAGGGGAAAAAAAATAATTTTTTTTCAGATTTGACTGCAAAAGGGGAAATACGCTTTAAGATTGCCCATACACAAATTTCTTTCACTGAGCCTGCAGTCTGAACGAAAAGTATCAAACAGGTTCCAGGTTTTTGGCCAATTCAGTAGATTGTGTTACAGAAAGTGCTATTAGTGAAGGAAATTTGCTCAGTGGAGGAGAGGACAGGAAGTGAGGGAGAGTTGTCACCTTAAGAAAAAAATTTACTTTAAAGAATACCAGGTCCATACTATCCATGGGCAGCTTTAGACTTGATCATAGGATAGACCTTGTATGAGTACACAGGGGACTTCCCTGTCCAGTTATTGTGTGTTTAGGTTTTGAGCAAATGCAATGGAAGAGCCCAACCTCATGCCCACATTCTGCATATTCCTGCGGTCATCATATAACTGTTTCTATTGCCTCCTAGCGCGATCTATGCATGTACACATAGAACAGCCAAATCCATTACAGGCCAAGGTTTAAGATAGGCCCAGACAGATCAAGCAACCTTTTACATGTTCAATATGGCCAAAATGTGCATATATATATACTTTTTTTGCAAATACAACTGTTTTAATGTCTCAATCATATATTTTATCCCATCCAGCACCTTTTTATGAATGATATTTAAAAATTGTTTGTAGATTTTATTGATTTACAATTTTTTGTTATATGTAATGTTTGGATAACTTAACAGTCTGCTACTCTTTTCTTTCCTTTTGCTTGCTCAATCGCTTGTGAATAACCAATTGCTGGATCCATTGATCGTTACATAGTTAGTCTGGCTGAAAAAAAGACAAAATTCCATCCAGTTCAACCATAAAAAAAAAAAGTTAAGATCCTATACCCACAGTTGATCCAGAGAAAGGCAAAAACACCCAGCAATTTGCTTCTGCAGGGAAACAAATTCCTTCCTGATCCCCCAAGAGGAAATAGGATATTCCCTGGATCAACTTTACCTATGAATGTTAGTAACCAGTTATATTCTGTGTATCTAAGAAAGAATCCAGGCCTTTTTTAAAGCAACCCACTGAGCTGGCCAGAACCAACTCTTGAGGGAGTCTATTCCACATTTTCACAGCTCTCACTGTGAAGAAACCTTTCCGTGTCTGGAGATTATATTTCTTTTCCTCCAGAAGTAAAGTGTGCCCCCTTGTCCTCTGTGATGACCTCAGGGAGAATAGCTCTACACCGAGTTCACTATATAAACTACTGATGTATTTATACATGTTGATTATATCCCCCCTTAATCTCCTCTTCTCAAGAGAGAATAATTTCAGTTCCTCTAATCTTTCCTCATAGCTGATCTCCTCCATGCCTCGTATCACTTTGGTTGCCCTTCTCTGTACTTTCTCCAGTTCCCCAATGTTCGTTTTGTGAATTGGTGCCCAAAACTGAACTGCATATTCCAGATGAGGTCTTACTAATGATTTGTGCCGGGGTATTATGATATCTCTCTCTCTGGAGTCTATACCTCTTTTAATACAAGAGAGGATTTTGCTCACTTTGGAAACCGCAGCTTGGCATTGCATGTCATTATTAAGCTTGTGGTCTGCCAGAACTCCCAGATCCTTCTCCACCATTGATTCCCCAGTTGTACCCCCCAGTATGTATGATGCATGCATATTTTTAGCCCCCAAAGTGCATTCAACAACATGTAATCGTTGCCTCAAATGTGGCTTATGCATTTCAGGGGCAAACCCTCTTTCGTAGATCCCTGAGGAAGAGGGTTTGCCCTAAAAACGTGTAAGTCACGATTTAGGAAAGTGATTACATTTGTTAAACAAGTCTGCCAGTTGGTCATCTTTATTCAGAGGATTGACCGTATCTCACCTTGAAAGGAACATTTATGCACTTTTGTCTTCTACTTTTGAGACTGAGATACTGTATACTTTTTTAATAAAGTTTAATCGAAGATATCACATGATGCAAACACGCTTTCTATGTGTTCTGTAGTGCTGTATGTGTCACGGTTCAGTAAAAAAACTAAAAGAATGAATTAAGAATACAAATGAGATCATTCTGTTTTTTCTGCAGATGGTCTATCCTAGAAGGGCAGATGAGAGAAGGGAATTGTTTTCTATAAAGTCATATTTATGTTCTGTGCTTTTCAGTGTGGGGCTGAAGCCAGCTGGTCCCTGGGAGACGGAGGAGGATGAGGGATTCAGTGACTGGTCTCAGAAATTGGAGCAGAGGAAGCAGAGAGGAGCTGCGCAGGCCGCAGAGGAGAGAGAAGAGCCCAGATTTACAGAGGAGGAACAGACAGAGCAGACCAGAGCCATGGAGGAGCTTCATACATGCAACACAGAAGCACAGGTGGAGGAAGAAGATGAGGGGACAACTCGTAATGAAGAAGTAGAGGTACTAGAACAATGTAAAACAACTCTGAGGAGGTTCCTAATGGCCAATGCTGTATCCAAGGTTCACCATAGATTTTATTGACGGTAGTCAGAAATAAAAATACAGTTTAACTACTCTAAGCTGGCCATATATGTGGCAATTTATTTGAGTAATTGAATTTTTGTTTCCATTTTTATGGAAATCACAAAGCAATGGAGGACATAAAGTGGTGGTTGTGATTTACCGTAAGAAAATGGGATCAAGATTGACCCATTCAACTGGGCAGAGAAATCTGATCACTTTTAATGAAATTGACGTAGCCTTTTCACCTTTTCAATTCAATCTTCAAATAAACTTTAGGTAAGCTGTAAATCTATTACCCTGTTTCAACTTTTTAGTCGACCAAACTCTGGTGGTCTAGTGAACACGTGCTTGACAGAAGACTTAAGCCTGGCACACACTAGCGTTTTTTTTTTCTCATTCAACTCAATGGGCTGAATGAAAAAAAAACTGCAGAACTCAGGAGGAGCCGCTGTACTAACAATCCAATATCCATCTCCCCCGCCTGAGTACACTGATCAGCACTCTTAGCCATTGGCTGGGAGTGCTGATCAGATGCCGATTGGCAGGCCTAAATGCCAGCTTCTGTTTGGCCAGCCGACGTAGACACGGGCTGAATGTCGGACTTTTTTTATTGAACCGGCCTATGCCGCCTAATATTCAGCCCATGTGTACTAGGCTATAGTTTCCAGCAATTCCTTTAGACCAGGGGACTCCAAACATTCAAAACAAAGGGCCAGTGTGTTGCCCTTCAATTTTTATTGGGGCCAGACTATGGTCAGTGGGAGTAGAAAATTCCCTGGCATTGATGGGAGTAAACCGTGCCAAAGGCTTGATAGTCAATGGGTATTAAAAAAATTACATCGTTGATGTCAGTGGGAGGAATAGTTCCCCATAACTGGTGTCAGTGGGAGAATAACTTCTCCATCTTTGGTGTCAGTGGAAGGAATAGCATCCCATTATAGTGTCATTGGCCCAAGGGCCGGATAAGGGCAAGCAAAGGGTCACATCCTGCCCACGGGCCGCAGTTAGAGGACTAGTAAAATTAGAAAAATAAAGGGCTTATAAATAACACGTATCGCTAAACGTACATTATCTGCCCAGTAACCAAAAAAACATTCAGCAAAACTAAAAAAAGTGAAAAGAGATTCACAGAAAAGTGGTTACATAATGGACAGAAAGCGATACTCAAAGTAATTAAAAAAATGATGCTTTATTACACAATACACATATGGACATATAAGGTAAATACCTCAGTTAGCCATCACCTCAGTATGAGATAATACATCAAAGTATGATCTAAAATCACTTAAAAACAGACGTTATGACCGGTCAAAGTAATGAAGGGCTGCAAATATAGTGACAGCTGGTCTAATACATTTTCAGCACTGACACAATGGTTACACCGCCATGCAGGGGGTGTTTCAAAAAATTGTATAAAAAAAATGGCATAACAGTCAATGCAGTATATGGCTGATCGTAAGTACCAGACAATGGATATAGTAGCCCAATAAAACCTAAACAGGTATATATTAACTGTTGAGAGATATATAGAGACCATAGCCTACCATAACTACTACCTGTTCTGGTTATTACCCAGCTAGTGGTTGTGGAGGTAGATTGTCTCTATAGATCTCTCAACCGTTAATATATACCTGTTTAGGTTTTATTGGGCTACTATATCCATTGTCTGGTACTTACGATCAGCCATATACTGCATTGACTGTTATGCCATTTTTTTGGTACAATTTTTTGAAACCCCCCTGCATGGCAGTGTAACTATTGTGTCAGTGCTGCAAATGTATTAGACCAGCTGTCACTATATTTGCAGCACTTCATTACTTTGACCGGTCATGACGTCTGTTTTAAGTGATTTTAGGTCATACTTTGATGTATTATCTCATACTGAGGTGATGGCTAACTGAGGTATTTACCTTTTATATGTCCATATGTGTATTGTGTAATACTCCAAAGACATGCTGGTAGGTTAATTGGATCCTGTGTAACTTGTCCCTAGTATGTGTATGTATGAATGTGAGTTAGGGACCTTAGATTGTACACCCCTTGAAGGTTAGGGACTGATGTGAATGTTCAATATGTCTAAATCGCTGCGTAAATTGACAGCACTATATAAATACCTGAAATAAATAAATCCTTTTTTTAATTACTTTGAGTATCGCTTTCTGTCCATTATGTAACCGCTTTTCTGTGAATCTCTTTTCACGCAGTTAGAGGACCCCTGCTTTAGATCATATTTGCAATCCCCAGTAGATTGCCATGTGCATGGCCAGCTTTAAGTTGAATTGTATGTAAAATACTATAGGGTGTAATGCAGGTGGAGCTATAGGTGGAAAAAAGTCAGATGGATGTAGGATGATATGAGATATCACTCAACTTTGATTAGAAGGGTATTCTAACCTGTCAGATCCATGAATGGCACAATTTTGGATTCCTCCAGCCAACTCGCATTTGCGATCTTGCACATGGGCAGTGGGGAGCCAACTGTGGTTTATCGGGAAGTCTCAGCTGGCCCCCATATCCAAGATGATGGCACCAGGGACCCACAGCAGTTGAAAGAATCAGCTGCTAGATGACAGTGCTGGAATCTTTAGACTGGTTGAGGACCTAATTTTTAAACGTTAGCAGCTACAGTATTTGTATTGGCTGATTTTTTTTTTTAATTTTAAAAACTTCGCTAAGTTCCTCTTTAATGCTGTCTAAAGCAGGGCTGGATAACTGCCATCTCAGGTCTGTGGGCCTCCTTTGAGCTGTGTATTAATCTCACCAATCTCATCAGCATTCTGAACGAAAAAAAAATGTTTGTTGTCAAACAAGAGTAACATTCTTTAACAATGTGCCATATAGCATTAGGCAGCCCAGAAATGATTTTTTTTTTTTTTGTTCAACTAGTAAGTTGAATGAAAAAAAACTGACCCAACTCCCCCATCAACACATTCAGGGTGGATTGGGGAATCCTCCAGCTGATCTATTGTACTCTGACAACAGGAAGGCTTCCCCACCATCAAAATACACTGAATAGAGTTGCAGGCTTTAGCCTGCAGCACTAATCGAGCAGGGAAAATCTGATATGGCGGTTGTACAGAAGTTGATTGGTGGATCGACTTCTGTACAACCTCCCTGCCCATGCATAGATCGAAATTGGCCAGTCCCTGCTGAACCATCTGAATTATCGAACCATGCCACACACAGTGACAAAAAATGTGTTCATTGTGTGTACTCATGTGTTCTAACCAAATAGAGAAAAAAGAATGAGAAACCCAAAACGTTGTTATTTTGTACACAGTATGAAAAAGCTGACTTCTGAAGGTCTTGTGTAACACACACAATGTTGCCAATACTGTATTTATAGTAAATATTGTAACTTTTAAAGGAACTGTGTTATGGAACAAAACACCTTTGGATTAGGCTCTGTAGCTAGGTTCACATCTATGCAAGTGCGGTTGATGCATTTTCCATCACGCGTTTTGCATTTTTCTATCATGTGTATTGCTTTTCTTCAGTGCGTTTTGCATTTTTTCATGTGTGTTTTTGATGTGTTGTTAATGTGTTTTGTGTTTTTAGGATGTGTTGTGTTGCTCGGAGGAGGTGTCTTTTGTCAGGCAGAAAAAAACGCACCAAAAAGACACCAAAACTTACATACTTTGTAAATGTGTTTTTTAAGCGGTTCCATTGACATCTATGGAGTCACAAAAGGCACCATGCTGCGTGTAAAAACATCCCTCCACCTTTCCAAAAAAACGCACTGGTGAAAACTGCATAGATCTGATTATCACCCAATGGAACTAATGTTAAATGGACTGTAGTGCGTTTCTGCAAATCTGCAAACGCACAGCAAAACGTATAGGTGTGAACCAAGCCTAATGGAAGCAAGGCTGCCATGCCTCATGTTTATTTTGTGTTTGTAGTAAAGCTTTTTAAGAGTCAAGTATAGCAGAACATGTTATATTGTAAAGCGCTGACCAAACTGTTGGCGATATATAAATCCTGTATAATAATAACATAGCATAAATAGCGGCAATCTGGTGCTTAACATAGATGACAGTCAAAAATGTGGTCATATTTAACAATGTTTGTGGGGTTGTGTAGAAACTGGTTGTTAGTATCTCAACATGTTCTGTGACCTGCTTCCTCTGATCAGACAAGTGTACATTGGTACACCTATACTAATACCCAAAGTCTCACTTCTTTCCATATTGCTACATCAGAAAGTGACAGTAAGGCAAGACATAAATTACTGTATACAATGTTCTTTCCTTCAACCACAGATTAAAGGAAAGAAAATAGTTTGAATACCCAATACAATCAATACAGTCGGTGTTGATGGGGGAATCCCTTCTTCAGCGCTATTGTGTTCTACTGGCAGGCCTTAAAAAAATCCAACAGGCTTGTTATACTGAAATCTGACAATGCTGGTTGGGATTTCAGTGCAGCAAAAGGTACTGTGTTGTCATTACCTTGACATACACTTTAACCGCGTCTCGTCCGCACTATAGCAGAAATACTACTACAGAGCGGCATGAGTGCGCAAAATCATGTGTGTGTATATATATATATATATATATATATATATATACAGTCATGGCCGAAATTGTTGGCACCCTTGATATTTTTCCTGAAAATCAAGTATTTCACACAAAAAAGGTATTGCATTAACACATGTTTTGCTATACACATGTTTATTCCCTTTGTATGTATTGGAACAAATATAAAACAGAGGCAGAAAAGCAAATATGACATAATGTCACACAAAACCCCAAAAATGGGCTGGACAAAAGTATTGGCACCCTTAACTTAATATTTGGTTGCACACCCTTTGGAAAACATAACTGAAATCAGTCGCTTCCTATAACCATCAATAAGCTTCTGACACCTCTCACCCGGAATTTTGGACCACTCTTCCTTTGCAAACAGCTCCAGGTCTCTCTTATTGGAAGGACACCTTTTCCCAACAGCAATTTTAAGATCTCTCCACAGGTGTTCAATGGGATTTAGATCTGGGCTCATTGCTGGCCACTTCAGAACTCTCCAGCGCTTCTTTGCCATCCATTTCTGAGTGCTTTTTGACGTATGTTTGGGGTCATTGTCCTGCTGGAAGACCCAGGATCTTGGACGCAAACCCAGCTTTCTGACACTGGGCCCTACAGTGCGACCCAAAATCCTTTGGTAATCCTCAGATTTCATGATGCCTTGCACACAGTCAAGGCACCCAGTGCCAGAGGCAGCAAAACAACCCCAAAACATCATTGAACCTCCACCATATTTTACCGTAGGTACTGTGTTTTGTTCTTTGTAGGCCTCATTCCGTTTTCGGTAAACAGTAGAATGATGTGCTTTACCGAAAAGCTCTATCTTGGTCTCATCTGTCCACAAGACGTTTTCCCAGAAGGCTTTTGGCTTACTCAAGTACATTTTGGCAAACTGTAGTCTTGCTTTTTTATGTCTCTGTGTCAGCAGTGGGGTCCTCCTGGGTCTCCTGCCATAGCGTTTCATTTCATTTAAATGTCGACGGATAGTTCGCGCTGACACTGATGCTCCCTGAGCCTGCAGGACAGCTTGAATGTCTTTGGAACATGTTTGGGGCTGCTTATCCACCATCCGGACTATTCTGCGTTGCAATCTTTCATCAATTTTCCTCATCCGTCCACGACCAGGGAGATTAGCTACAGTGCCATGGGTTGCAAACTTCTTGATAATGTTGCGCACTGTGGACAAAGGCAAATCTAGTTCTCTGGAGATGGACTTGTAACCTTGAGATTGTTGATATTTTGCCACAATTTTGGTTCTCAGGTCCTCAGACAGTTCTCGTCTCCTCTTTCTGTTGTCCATGCTTAGTGTGGCACAGACAGACACACAATGCAAAGGTTAAGTGAACGTCTCTCCTTTTTATCTGCTTTCAGGTGTGATTTCTATATTGCCCACACCTGTTACTTGCCCCAGGTGAGTTTACAGGAGCATCACATGCTTGTAACATTCTTATTTATCCGCAGTTGTGAAAGGGTGCCAATACTTTTGTCCAGCCCATTTTTGGAGGTTTGTGTGACATTATGTCGAATTTGCTTTCTTTCCTCCCTTTTTTTGTTTTGTCCCAATACACACAAAGGGAATAAACATGTGTATAGCAAAACATGTGTTAATGCAATACGTTTCGTGAGAAATACATGATTTCCTGGAGAAATATCAAGGGTGCCAACAATTTCGGCCATGACTGTATATATATATATATATATATATATATACGTGATTTTGCATTTCCAGGTAGGGAGCGCGTGAGCCACATGCACGCCCTACCCATGCCACCATTCGTGACTGTGGCTGTAAATCACCGGGTCTCGGCCGGTATTTACTGGCCAGCGCCCAGTGATTCCCAAAGATCTCTAATGGGAGGACTTTGACCCAACTCCCCCCATCAACACATTCAGGGTGGATGGGGGAATCCTCCCGCTGACCTATTGTACTCTGACAGCAGGAAGGCTTCCCTACCATCAAAATACACTGAACAGAGTTGCAAGCTTTAGCCTGCAGCACTGATCGAGCAGGGAAAATCTGACATGGCGGTTGTACAGAAGTTGATTGGTGGATCGGCGTCTGTACAACCTGTACAATGGGAGGACTGTTTTGTTTACTAAGTCCTCCTCCCTGTCAGTTCGGGCACACTGCTCTGGAAGGCTGTGCACAGCCATCCAGAGCAGTGTGATTACAGTGAAGCACACTGACACGGCCTCCTAGTAAAACACTCCCTGCACACAGTTGACCCTTTGATCGCCCCTCATGTTAACCCCTTCCTGCCCAGTGCCATTAGTACAGTGTCAGTGCTTTTTTTTTTTTTTTTTTAACACTGATCACTGTATTGGTGTAACTGGGGATGTCCGTGACACCAAGTCAGTTCCCCCCAGTGTCAGAATGTCCACCACAGTCCCGCTATAAGTCGCTGATCGTCGCCATTACTAGTAAAAATGAAAAAAAATTCCAATATCTATACTGCCATTTGTAAACGCTATAACTTTCACAGAAACCAATTAATTTACACGTATTGGGATTTTTATTAGCAAAGACATGTAGCAGAATACATTTTGGTGTAAATTTATGACAAAATTAGATTTTTTTTAAATTTTTATCCCGGTCGGTGATTACTCGCTGAGTATTACCGACGGGGGAGAGAACTGTATGTAAACAATACAGTTGTCTTCCCTGTCAGCTCCTGCACACTGCTTTGTATGGCTCTGCATAGCAGCATAGCATTCTGCGATTTTGGGCTAAATCACCAAAAAGCTGGACATCATCAGCTCTACCCACATAACCAGGCATTGATCTTCTCATTACATTCATCTCTTTACCTTTTAACAGGCAAATGATGAACCAGAAGCCTGCACAGAGGAGATAGAATTCGTCTCTTGGGAAATCAGGTACAATTATTACGGTACATTAGAATTAATGAAAAATGAAAAGTTTTTTCCTCCCCTCTCATTTTAAGATAGCAGGTAGAACCATGTAAATAATTACTTTTATCCCACCTCACCCTCACATGTCTGGAATATCATTAGCTACTATGAGTAGTTGGATGATAAATTTTTCCTGCTACAAAATGTTTTACAATTCCTAACGATCCCTGTTTCTTGCAGTTTTAATAGGGCTAATAGGGCATCACAGTGGCTAAATGGTTAGCACTCCCACCTGGTGGTAGTAGTAGGGTTGTTGGTTCAAATCCCAACAACAGCACCACCTGCATGGAGTTTGCATGTTCTCCCTGTGCCTGCATGGAGGTACTCCGGTTTCCTAACACACTCCAAAGACATGCTGGTAGGTGAATTGGATCCTGTATAAATTGTCCCTAGTATGTGTATGTATGAATGTGCGTTAGGGACCTTAGATTGTACACCTCTTGAGGGTTAGGGACAGATGTGAATGTACAATATATATGTAAAGCATTGCGTAAACTGACAACGCTATAAGATGAATAAAATAAATACATACATATGTGTATTTAGGGGAAAGCAACCACGGCTTACAAGTTAAGAAGGTCTGCTCATGTTGCATTTTTTTGTGGCAAGTCTTATGATTCACTGAGCCACGCCAGCATACTGTGTAAATATACTATAAACTGGCTGTTGACGTGGTTTTCCATTCTACTGAGCAGGGACCACAAGGACAGCTACTGTAGTTGTCAGTATAAGAAAAAATGATTAATGAAAATTTGCATGGTATTATTCCAGAGAAACAAACAATGAGGATTACAGGCCACCAAGTCCAAGATTTCCCAAAAAAGAGGTTGAAGATCAAGAAGAAGAGGATGAGAGATATGTGCCTGCTGGACATCAGGTGAGTTTCTAGGGGCTTGTTCATATGTGAAGCTATTATTGTCATCCTTCTGAAAAGTGATCAGAAGAGGGTTGCTTATCAGAGGGCGTTTGACGGGCGGTGAGGAGGCAACTGTTTTTACCCTCTAAATGTTGATCCACCACACCACAAGTGTGGTGCCAGAGCTGCCACCTTTACTACCACCTGCAGAATGCAACATGCTGATTCATTTTTGGCACACTTGTGACATGTGTACAGCCCATGTGGCTATGTCATTGTCTTTTTGTGTTCTGTTCTGTTTCCTGTTCTCCATAATGGTCTCCTATGTGTGGCATGCTGCCTATAAATACTGTGCCCACTGATCCCTGGCTGCCATAGTGGGGCAAACTTCCCAGCAGATATTAATTGCCAACTGAGATTTCATAAATCCTGCATGTCCTTTTGCTAAGTCCCACTATTTGTCAGAGGTATGTCATGACTGGTGATGAGCTTTCCTGTATCACCTAACTCCACGGACACTTCACATTCTGTCTCCCCTAATGTATGGGCAGACTGAAAGAGGTATTAACCCAAAAGCAAACCATTATGATATGGCAGCTTACCAATTATTAGATGTGATGGCTGCATTAGTTTTCTTTTTGTTGTTTTCACTATTTTCATCTGCTGAAATTCTGTCTATCTATGGTCATTTTAAAACACATTGTACTGCATAAGTATGCATTTCAAGTAGAAACCCAATTCTCTCCTATCTGGTTGTTACAGATCTATATGTTACAGTTTAGCTTGTTTATAGAGAAAATTCTTCTAGTGCAAGCCGTGTGGCCCACATTTGCTTGGGCACTCATTTGAATGGGCTGCTGTGCCACATTTCCCATATACAAAAAAGGTGCATGCGCCTTTTCAAAAGCGCATCCACAGGGAAACCGCATGGTCCTTTTGACCATGCAGTTTCCTTGCAGTTCCCGCACATGCGATTGCTCTGCAGGCTGAGATACGTTGGGGTGCTATTTAGAAGGAGTGTGTCTCGCAAGAGTAGCACGATTCGGCTGCGGGAGGTTGTGGGTGCCACCAGCCCACACCCTACAGGCTAGTGTGAACCCAAGACAAAAGACCCATTCACACCTACACCTGTATATTACCATGCATGCTGCAATGTAAGTGTAAATGGCCCTCAGTGGTTCTACATATATATAGGGCAGGGAACTTGGGAAGTATTGCTGCAAGTGTTATACAAAAAACAAAATGATTGTAATATACATATGAATATTTACTATCCTTTTTTCTTTTTGGCACCAGGTACAGGTAGAGCAGTACCAGGAACAGTGGGCATCAGATGAAGAGAAAATTCAGAGGCGGTCAGTGGGCAGTGATGGGGAGGAAGGAGATGATGCCATCACAGTGAAGGTGATTTTATAAAGCTATAACCCTTTCACATTTCCCTTCAAAGTGGCAACTTATTTACCTGTGATAGGAATCAGAGGAATTGTCCACACTAATCAAAATCTGTTTGGCTCAGAGAAATCTGATTTGTTCTACTTTGAACAATCGTGTTTTAATTTGTTGATGCCTCCACCAAGAAACATTGGGCTCTACCAAGAAACATTGGTCCTTCTTAGTCAAGATATCATAAAATTTTTGTATTTCAAGGATAAATATATATATATATATATATATATATATATATATATATATATATATATATATATATATATATATATATATATATATATATACCGTATTTTTCGCACCATAAGACGCACTTTTTTCCCCCCAAAAAAGGGGGGAAAATGTCCGCGCGTCTTATGGAGCGAATATGGAGCGGCCGGTCTGGTATTTCCACTGCCGCCGTGTCAGAATACCGGGCCGGCCGCTCAGCTCTACAGCGGGACCTTATAGAGATGACTGCTGACCTTTGGGGAGGGGGGGGAGCGGGTACCTGAATTTGACAGATACCCACTCCCACTTCCGTGGAGTTGTTCTTTCATCTTCCCCGTTCCTCTATCCAGCGGCGCGGTCTTCCCGGCTTCTGTAGTGTGGGCATGACAGCCGGGTGCCAAGTGCGCATGCGCAGGAAGCGGTGCTTTTTGTGAATGGTAAGGCGGCACCTGGGACACATGACAGATCCCAGAAGCCGCCGGACCAATCACAAAGCGCAAGTGCTTCTCGCTCATGCGCACTGGGCACCCGGCTGTCATGCCGAGCGCCATTACAGAAGCCGGGAAGACAGCGCGCGGCTGGATCGAGGAACAGGTAAGATGAAAGAACAACTCCGCAGAAGTGGGAGCGGGTATCTGTCAAATTCAGGTACCCGCTCCCCCCCTCCCCAAAGGTCAGCAGTCATCTGTACTGTCCGCAGTTTCTGGTCATCCCTGTGCTGTCCGCAGTCTCTGGTCATCCCTGTGCTGTCCGCAGTCTCTGGTCATCCCTGTGCTGTCCGCAGTCTCTGGTCATCCCTGTGCTGTCCGCAGTCTCTGGTCATCCCTGTACTGTGTCCGCAGTCTCTGGTCATCCCTGTACTATCCACAGTCTCTGGTCATCCCTGTACTGTGTCTGCAGTCTCTGGTCATCCCTGTACTGTGTCCGCAGTCTCCGGTCATCCCTGTACTGTGTCTGCAGTCTCTGGTCATCCCTGTACTGTGTCCGCAGTCTCCGGTCATCCCTGTACTGTGTCCGCAGTCTCTGGTCATCCCTGTACTGTGTCCGCAGTCTCTGGTCATCCCTGTACTGTGTCCGCAGTCTCTGGTCATCTCCTGTACTGTGTCCGCAGTCTCTGGTCATCTCCTGTACTGTGTCCGCAGTCTCTGGTCATCTCCTGTACTGTGTCTGCAGTCTCTGGTCATCTCATGTACTCTGTCCGCAGTCTCTGGTAATCTCCTGTACTCTGTCCGCAGTCTCTGGTCATCTCCTGTACTATGTCCGCAGTCTCTGGTCATCTCCTGTACTATGTCCGCAGTCTCTGGTCATCTCCTGTACTATGTCTGCAGTCTCTGGTCATCTCCTGTACTATGTCTGCAGTCTCTGGTCATCTCCTGTACTATGTCTGCAGTCTCTGGTCATCTCCTGTACTGTGTCCGCAGTCTCTGGTCATCTCCTGTACTGTGTCCGCAGTCTCTGGTCATCTCCTGTACTGTGTCCGCAGTCTCTGGTCATCTCCTGTACTGTGTCCGCAGTCTCTGGTCATCTCCTGTACTGTGTCTGCAGTCTCTGGTCATCTCCTGTACTATGTCTGCAGTCTCTGGTCATCTCCTGTACTATGTCTGCAGTCTCTGGTCATCTCCTGTACTATGTCCGCAGTCTCTGGTCATCTCCTGTACTATGTCCGCAGTCTCTGGTCATCTCCTGTACTATGTCCACAGTCTCTGGTCATCTCCTGTACTGTGTCCGCAGTCTCTGGTCATCTCCTGTACTGTGTCCGCAGTCTCTGGTCATCCCTGTACTGTGTCCGCAGTCTCTGGTCATCCCTGTACTGTGTCCGCAGTCTCTGGTCATCCCCTGCACTGTGTCCGCAGTCTCTGGTCATCTCCTGCACTGTGTCCGCAGTCTCTGGTCATCTCCTGTACTGTGTCCGCAGTCTCTGGTCATCTCCTGTACTATGTCCGCAGTCTCTGGTCATCTCCTGTACTGTGTCCGCAGTCTCTGGTCATCTCCTGAACTGTGTCCGCAGTCTCTGGTCATCTCCTGTACTGTGTCCGCAGTCTCTGGTCATCTCCTGTACTATGTCTACAGTCCATTAGTTCAGAATTTTTTTTTTCCTGTTTTCTGCCTCTAAAACCTAGGTGCGTCTTATGGTCAGGTGCGTCTTATGGAGCGAAAAATACGGTATATATATATATATATATATATATATATAAACCTGCGCTAAAAAGAACCACAATAGATAATCACTAATCAAAAATGAGGTGTAAAACATATAGCAGCTGAACACAAAACCCCCGATACTAGGCAATCAGCAATAAATACATAAGTGCAGCGCTTAAAAAGTTACAAATAATCATAAGAAAACAGTGAAAAATGTGTCAAAAAAATAGTCCATCCAAAAATAAAATAAAATTTAAAGTCCCAGAGGCTGTGATGAAACAAAAGAAATCCAAGGACAGTTGTCCTGTCACAAACCACTACTACAGAAGGCTTACCAGAAAGGCATGACCCCCTGTTAAGAGTGGTCAATCGTGCTTTGTTAAAAATCCAGAAAGCCAGTCACTGGAATCCTCATCCAGATCACTAAAACAGCAGATAAGGATCTTCCAAACAATGGACCTTAATTAGGGTAGCTAAACCATTCAGGATGAGGCTTGGACTCTTAGTGGAAAACATGCAAAGAAAAAACGCTCCACATAGTATAAAACCATAATCACAACATTTATTTAAAGTATGGTTGCACTCACATGTAAGCAAACATCATTAGGCATTGATTGGCAAAAAAAATTCCAAAATTTCCAGTTTCCAAAATGGCCACCGGCCGTTCGCACATGCACAATAGCGTGTGTGGGTGGCTCAACCCTATGGGTTTCATCACAAGTAACGTCACCAGCTCCCCCCCTCCAAGAAAAATGTCCAAAAGATGAAGGGGTGGAGGAGGCAGAAATGTGGAACTTCCCTTTAGGCGTTCAGTTAAACCAGTGTTTCTCAACTCCAGTCCTCATGGACCCCCAACAGGTCATGTTTTCAGGATTTCCATTATTTTGCACAGGTGATTTGATCAGTTTCACTGCCTTAGTAATTACCACAGCTGTTTCATCTGAGGGAAATCCTGAAAACATGACCTGTTGGGGGGCCATGAGGACTGGAGTTGAGAAACACTGCGTTAAACGTTAGGCAGGGCACACACAGATCCCTGCATCCACACAAGCGATGTGGACGGTGGATGCAGGGATCTCCCCCATTGCACTATTCTGACAGACTCCCCCTGCCTTCCCCACAAGAATACACAGATCAGCACTGCAGTAGCTGACCGAATGCTGTTTTTCCAGCAGGGCTATTTGATAGAAGTTGGTCATACGACTGGCTTCCTATGAACAGACAGCAGTACACACATACTTAGGTTTGGCTGGCTGACGCTGAACCGTTCAAATTTCTGTGCATGTCTACCCAGCTTTAGTGAATTATCATAGGGACCAGGGGTGGACTGACCATTAGAGCACTCGGGCACTGCCCGAGGGCCTGGGGTCAGTAGGGGGCCCCGTGAAATGCCCCTGGTACCTTTTTTTTTTATAGGCTTTTTTTGGGTGTGCTTTGAGTGTGGGCAAGGACACGAGGGCCCCATGATCCCCTGTTGCCCGGGGGCCCCATGAGTTGTCAGTCCGCCCCTGATAGGGACTGGTGTCCTAAATGGAGGATTTTACTTCTTGCTCAGGGGACAACTCTAAAATTTCCCACTACTTTTTGTCTCAATGACCACATTCACTAATCCAAATATAGGGGTGACAGAGGGTGTAACCCTTTCCAACTCCAAAATGAACAAAACAAACTTGCCTTGACCTACACTTTAAAAGCAATTTATAATATTATAATATAACAGAATCAGCTGGGTAAATCGATGATGAAAGAGGACCTGGGAGTGATTTCAGAGCATATGTTCAATATCAACAAGTATGTTTCAATTTTGGGTATTACTGTAGGTAGTACTAATGTATTAGTACTGCTTGGACCTTGAAGAAGGGGACATACCCCAAAAGCTTTTCCAGAAAAATTGTATGTGAGTGCAAATAAAATAGTGTCATGGACATTACTCAGTTGTTTCTGTTCCATTTAACAAAGTTGATCATGTACATATAGCTATACAATCAGTGTAGCACCTCAATTAATGAGGCCTCCAGAGCTCTAGTGCAATGGTCACTACCTAGCTGGAATAATATTTGGTAATGGCAGTTGGCCATGGATTTGGTCATTTTGTAAGAGTGACTGAATAATACAAACTAGAGTGTTACATTAAAGAAATATATTTATTTCCTTCTCTGTAGATAACTGAGAGAGCAGAGATTCTGAATCGTTCCATCCAGAAGAGGTATGTGTCTCACCTAATAAAAATGTTCAAATCATCCTGACTTCAGGGGTCAACCCACTCATATATTTGGGGTGCCAACCGCTCTTAGCTTGCTCACAGCAGGAGGAGCTAAGTGTGGTGCGGCTCAGATCTTCCAAAGGTTATGGACATCGGTAGACGAACACAGCATGCTTTTGTCATTCGTTTGAGGCGCTTCTGAGATCAAATGAAACATACTTGTACAGAGAAGGGCAACCAAACTGATAAGAGGCATGGAGGAGATCAGCTATGAGGAAAGATTAGAGGAACTGAATTTATTCTGTCTTGAGAAGAGGAGATTAAGGGGGGATATGATCAACATGTATAAATACATCAGTGGTTCATATAGTGAACTCGGTGTAGAGTTATTCTCCCTGAGGTCATCACAGAGGACAAGGGGGCACTCTTTACGTCTGGAGGAAAAGAGATTTAATTTCCAAACATGGAAAGGTTTCTTCACAGTGAGAGCTGTGAAAATGTGGAATAGACTCCCTCCAGAGTTGGTTCTGGCCAGCTCAATGGATTGCATTAAAAAGGCCTGGATTCTTTCCTAGATACACACACTATAACTGGATACTAACATTTATAGGTAAAGTTGATCCAGGGAATATCCAATTGCCTCTCGGGGGATCAGGAAGGAATTTTTTTTTCTCAGCAGGAGCAAATTGGATCATGCTTTGATGGGTTTTTTTCTGCCTTTCTCTGAATCAACTGTGGGTATAGGATTATAACTTTTTTTTTTTTTTTTTATGGTTGAACTGGATGGACTTTTGTCTTTTTTCAGCCAGACTAACTATGTAACTACGTGAAATTCAATGAAAGTGCAGATGACTTTCATTTGCTTCAGCTACTATTAACTTGTACTGGCGAGGAAACGGTTCTGGAGATATACAAAAGCCCATCAGCATTGGCCTTATCCCTGTTTGCACCCAGCTTGAGGTTCTCTCAGTCTTCCTAAAGGTGAGGTTATGAAAGTAGGGTCTTGCACACTTTCTATTCTAGGGTGACAACGGCAAATAAAGTACTCAATTACTAGTGAGTGTTGTCATCCAAAGACAGAAAGTGTGATGCTGGCAGATGGAAATAAAAAGATTTTAAAAAAGTATGCAGTCGCTATATCTTAGGTCTATTAGTCTGCAATGTAGGATATTCTTGTTCTTGGATTTATAAACACTTTAGCTTTTGCTCTTCACTGCATTCTACTTTATACATTTGCACTATATCTCGCTATGGTAATGCATGGCAATGCATTAAATGTGGTGCTTTGTGCTACCGTTTTTTTCCATCTCTGTCCCATTCAAGAGATCTTTCTTGCACTTTGTGCCCTGTAGACACAACAGGAAGTAAGGAAACCTCTTTAAAAATAAGGTAAATCCCCTTTTAGACAGTTGTCAACAAGTGTCCCCATTGATGCATGTCGAGCTGATGACAACTAAAAACCTTGGATTTTTCCATTACTTATAGTCCTGGTGGTAATGGTCACAGGTCAAATAATAAGATTGAATCTCCCGAGCAAAACATGACAGGGGTTCTAACCCTTTTCTACTTTGTATAAGAATTAAAAGAAAACATTTTTAATTTAGAAACACTTAAAGTGATACTAAAAACGATTTGTTTAATTTATATTATCCATTCTTTTTCTGTATTTGGATGATGACTCTGTAATTATTTTAATAAAAAAAAAATCTTAAGTTGCGTTTTTCCTAATCGATATACAGTTGCCACATGACCCAACTCCTTCCTAGCCTGTCTGCAGGGAAACAGTGGCAGGAGGAGTTTCTAGTCCTCTGCTGCTGGTCACATGTTAAAAAAAGCAGCCTTTGGGATACTGAGAAAAATAAATAATATCAATAAACTGTTTTAATTTGTCATAAATATATATATATATATATATATATATATATATATATATATATATATATATATATATATATATATTTGAAATCCAATCTGTATTATTTGTATTATTAATTGTATCTGTGTCACACCCCTCGAGCCTGTGTCTTAGAATAACATGGAGGTGAAGCCCCCATCAATCAATATGTAATATCCTACACCTGTTGTGTTTAGCTGGTTACTGTGCATGGAGGAGGAGGGAGGAAGTGGGCTGTCATTTACCACTGTATATACACCCACATAGAAGACCCTATAGTCACATGGGTTGCTCAGACGTGATAGGGAGGAAATGCTCAGCATAGAAACTCACTGAAAACTGAGCATGTGCAGTTGCTGCCAACACTGCTCTGCAAAATCCCCAACTACATTGGAGACATGGACAGAATGGGGAGATAGAGAACAGCGGAATCAACCAGGTTTTTTGCAAAATACAGAAAATTAATCCCATAGTGAATGAGTGAGTATGGTCAGTATGCATTACAGCATTTTTTCATAGTTTTTAATGATGTGGGTTTAATGACACTTTAAATAATTAATTAATTGTATAATTTAGATAAGAATGGAGTTAAAATAATAAACATTTAATGACTTTTTGAAATGATCTAAATAGTAAATGGAATGGAGAAGCACATTTCACTTCTGATCCCTGTCCATATCACAGTAGCAGGAACTACTCATGTCTTTGGACCTCTTCCCAATGCCTCTGGCAGTAAGAGCATGAAAGCCAAAAGGCTTTAGACACATAGTTTGGATTTGCATCATGCTGTGTAATAGCTGTCTCACCAACACAACTATGAGCTCAATACAAGAACATTGCCTAAGGCATATGTGTCACCTACACTGAGACTAAGGAGTCTTTTATGACCTGAGGACTCTATATATTAAGAGGGGGGTTTGTCAACTTACTGAGAACTGCTGACATCACTTCAACACAAATATTTCTAGGCTATAAGCTCTATATCTATCTTGCCTTGTCTATTGTATAGAAATCATTATATTCTTTATTACCTACAGTAACAGTATAAAGAGAAGCGAACCGCCTCTGCCAATACACAAGATCGATGACCGCCTGGAACAGTACACACATGCAATAGAGGTAAATGTCTGCAAGCTTAAAACAAATAAGATTTCCACATCTCTCAGTGATTCAAGCAGGCTGGCAACCTGTCAAATTTTATGAGAGCTTGTTAGCTGCTGTGGCTGGATGGGGTTGGATGTTGCACTTAATGGTACTTCTGTTTGGGCAGAGGCATAACTAGAACCTTCAGGGCCTTCCTGACCCCCATCCGGGGTCCTTCCATCCGAGCCTGGTGGTGGAATTCCAGTGTGACCTTTGCAACCCTGGTAGTTCAGCCGCTGGTGTCAGTTGTTTTTTTAATTTTGTTGTTATAAGATTGCACATCTCTCAGTGATTCAAGCAGGCCTGAGCAACCAAGCTGGGATTGTATCAGAGTCTCAATAATTGTGATTCCCATAGTTGGGACCTAATATTTCCTTCCTCTAAGACTTCATGAACAATGGATATTTAGCCCTGGTGCATGAGTCTCTGGGACTTAGCTGGGGCCGGAGGGCACAGGTGCACCATCCAGCTTCACTGCTGGCAACCTGTCAAATTTTATGAGAGCTTGTTAGCTGCTGTGACTGGATGGGGTTGGATGTTGCACTTAATGGTACTTCTGTTTGGGCAGAGGCATAACTAGAAACTTCAGGGCCTCCTGACCCCCATCCGGGGTCCTTCCATCCGAGCCTGGTGGCGGAATGCTAGTGTGACCTTTGCCACCCTGGTAGTTCAGCCGCTGGTGTCAGTTGTTTTTTAATTTTGTTGTTATAAGATTGCACATCTCTCAGTGATTCAAGCAGGCCTGAGCAACCAAGCTGGGATTGTGTCAGTCTCAATAATTGTGATTCCCATAGTTGAGACCTAATCTTTCTTTCCTCCAAGACTGCATCAGCAGTTATTTTTTTATATTTTTTTACTTTTTTTTTTTTTTACAATATTATTATTGTATTCTTTTTTAGCAGTCCCATTGGGGGGCTTTGGTGAGATATTAGGGGTCACAGACCTGTGATGTTTCACCTTTGAGACAAAGAAAAGAGATTAAGGACGTAGCCCGCAATCTCCTTCTCAGCAGCCTCAGCTGTACAGAATGAATGGACAGGAATAGCTCTGTATAGAGCTTCCTGTTCATTGAGAAACTGAAGCATAGTACACACAGTTTACTATGCTTCAGTTATGAATGGACGGAGTCAGTGATCGGTACAGATCACTGACTCTCCATTCAGAAAAGGAAGTGGCTGGCAAATGATATATTTTTCTCTCTCCTTCCCTGTTCTCTATCCTGACACATCCCCTTCTCCTGAAGCCACTTAATGCCTGCGGGAGGGAGAGGAGGAGAAGCAGACATTCAGCAGCTGCAGAAGGAGAATGGCTCCTTTATATGCCGCCCTCCTACCCAGGTATACAGGGGAGCCACATGGGTTGCATGGGGCTAGGTCGCAATTGTGACCCCTGTAGTTATGCCCCTTTGGGGCAATTTGTACTTGGGGACAGGCCCAGACTGAGACAAAAAATAAGTCTGGGCATTTTAGACTAAGCAGCCCCAAGCCCAGGGGTCCTTCCCTTGGAGCCTGGTGGCAGAAAGCCAGGGCCTGATTGCAAGTGTGACCTTTGAGACCCTGGTAGTTCTGCCACTGGTGTCAGTAGTTTTTAGCATTTTAAATTTATTTTATTTTTTTACAATTTTATTTTTTATTAATTTTTACAATTTATTTAGGAGCCCCGTTGGGGAGCTTTGGTGAGATATCAGGAGTCTCAGCAGACCCTGACATCTCAACTTCGAGATAGAGAAAGGAGATTGAGGCCACAGCCCTCAATCCCCATCTCTGCAGCCTCAGCAGCAGAGAATGACAGCAATAGCTCTGTACAGAGCTTCCTGTTCATTCATAAGCTGAAGTATAGTAAACACAGTCTACTATGCCTCAGTTATGAATGGACAAAGTCAGTAATTGGTACCGATCACTGACTGTCCATTCAGACAAGGATTTTTCTCCTGCAGCCTCTGAATGCCTGCAGAAGGAAGAGGAAAAGTGGGCATTCAGTGGTGACAAGAGGAAAATGGACAGATCAATTACTCTATATGCCGCCCCCACCGCCCCTCCTATCCAGGTGGTCCCGGCTCACCGGGTAAATGCCTACGGCCACTCCAGGCCTGCTTGGGAATGAAGGCCCAGAGTTCCAACTGCTTCCCATCTGGCCAATTGCCCCTGGGCGTATACTGCCCTAAACATACGTACTGGAAGAACGGTCTGGATAAAAGCGCACAGATGTGTCCCAAAGCAAAAAAGTGAATGGTATATGTCAACTATGATTGGTGGGGAAAAAACTCACTGCTGCCATGGTAAAAACACATCGGTTTGTGGGAGGTATGAACAGGAGCCAGGCGCTGTGTAGTTTTGTGATAGAAATAATACACCTTGTATGGAGGTGTGCCTTTAATAAGTCATATGGTAAAACAATAATAAATAACCAGCCTGTGGCTTTAGGAAGCCAGGTTCCAAGATGGACGGCCCGTCCGCTCAGAGGGAAGCAGTGGAGTAGAATGCCTGTCAGTGCAGGGACCACGTTTACCCGACGTCCCAGCGTCCTGGATGACGTCACCACGATGTGGAGAGACGGAGGGGGGGAACTCTTGCTGGAGCCGCAGCTTTAGAAGGAAGAGGCCGGTTGCTGGGACAACATGTTTCGCGCGCATGCGCTTTGTCAAGTCAAGAGACTTGACAAAGACTCTCCACATCGTGGTGACGTCATCCAGGACGCTGGGACGTCGGGTAAACGTGGTCCCTGCACTGACAGGCATTCTACTCCACTGCTTCCCTCTGAGCGGACGGGCCGTCCATCTTGGAACCTGGCTTCCTAAAGCCACAGGCTGGTTATTTATTATTGTTTTACCATATGACTTATTAAAGGCACACCTCCATACAAGGTGTATTATTTCTATCACAAAACTACACAGCGCCTGGCTCCTGTTCATACCTAAACATACGTACCACTAGGTGCACTGTCCGGCCACAATAGCTGTCAGACTTCCATAGGCTACTGGACTGGATGGTGCACCTGTGCCCCCCCCCCCCTGCTGCAGCTAAAGCCCTAGAGCCTCATGTGCTTGTGCTAAACACCCATTGTGCATGAGGCCTAAGGGTTTTTATGCATTTGTGGTACCCCCGTGAGGAGTGATCCACAATAGATTGCTTTACAGAGGGCATTTGACAGGCAGTGATCAAGTGGTATGTCTCCTCCTCATCACCTGTTTTAACCTCTCAAAGCATGTGTTTGGGGCAAGGCCCCTTCAATTGAATGGGTTGCATTTGGAGGATGGCTCTGCCCACTAACCATGATGGAGAGGATGATCTTTGATGCAACATGATGCATGATGCTGTCTTTGCACCTTGGGAAGGGGAGGGGGTGACAGTTGAGGTGACAAAATGCTGCTGAACTGTCTGTTTTACCACCTTTTGAACTGCAAATGTAATCTAGGTCTATGGCTAAGGGATTTAAACAGCTGGTGACATATTACTTCCCCACCACCTGTCAAATGCCCTCTAATGCAGGCCATAGATGGGGAGAAAACCGGACGTTTTTGTTTTTTTTAGAAAAATGAAAAAATCGGTCGTTCAGTCGGCTGACGTTACCACCATTGGTAAAAAACAGTCGGCAGATTTTCGTCCCGTCTACAGCCGGCAAATATAATAGCGGTGTCCCTGCAGAGAGCTCAGCTATTATATTTGACAGAAGAAATAGAATATGAATAAGAAAAGAAGAAATAGAATATGAATAAGAGGAGGAAATAGAATATGAATAAGAGGAGGAAATAGAATATGAATAAGAGGAGGAAATAGAATATTAATAAGAGGAGGAAATAGAATATGAATAAGAAGAAGAAAATAAGAAATAGAATATTAAGAAGTAGAAGAAAAAGTTGCAACATTGTATATATTTGTATCCATTTCGGATACAGATGTTTCTATTCGGATACAAATAGATACAATGTTGCTTTACTTTTAAATGTCAAATATAATATCTCACTGAAATTCTTTTTTTTCTTCTTCTTGCTATTCCTATTCTTTTTCTTCTCCTTATTCATATTCTATTTTTTCTTTTCTTCTTATTCATATTCTATTTCTTCTTTTCCTCCTTCTTGCCGGTCACTGCTCATGCGCATTTTTTAAAACCGGTAAAAAGATCGGCTGATTTGTCCATCATTGCTGCGAAAATCGGCTGAAGGATAAAATTGGCCGATTTTTTTATTTTTTTTTCCCCCAACATGACCGATAAAAAAAAAAAGTGTCAAAATCACAAAAAACGGCCGACTGATTACCCCACTAACGATCCGAAAATCGGCCAATTTTTTTTTTTTGGCCGAAACATCGGCTGGTTTTCTCCCCGTCTATGGCCTGCATAAAAGCGATCCACTGCAGACTGCTCTCCAGAGGGCAGTGCTTGTGTAACAGTGCTGTGTTCTGCATACAACATTTGTTATTACAGCATGGGATGAAGCAGACCTCATCAAATTTCTACAATAATAAAGAGATATCATCATCGCTTTAGGTGGGCTCATTTGGTCCTTGGACACACACGGAGGTTAGCTGACACTGGTATACTCACATACCTGTATACTAGACCTCCATGGTTGTTGCTTTCCTGAGATTTTCAGTGTTATATTTTATTACCATCCTGCTGCTTTTACACATATTTTAATATTTGCTGATTCCCTTCTTGTTCTTTTCTCTCCTTGTTCCGTAGACATCTGGCAAACCAGGCCGCTTAGTTCGGACGCCATCTTTAGAGATGCTAAACCCTGCAGATGCTGTATCGAACATAAAGAACCGATGGGAGGCTGGAGATGTCACTGCAGCCTCCAAGACATCCCCTTGCAAGGTATGACATCTATGTAGTGTATAAACATGTACTCCCTGCTTCATTTATAGTCCATACTTCAAATGCTTCTCCAGATGTTTCCTAACACAACCTGTTCTGAGAGAAGTATGGAAGCTGTCTTGCTGACCTCAGTTGAAAATGCTAGGTGCCTGGCTTCTTATGCTGATACAATGGCTTCAGTTCTTTGTGTCAATGACTTATAACAAATATGCAGTTATGGAGTTCTGACTCCACTCACCTTTTACTTGCTTCACCCCTGGTTTGCACTGATGCGGTGCGGAATTCGCTGCGGTTTCTGTGCGAATTCTGCACCGCATCAGAATCGCAGCGAACTGCTGTGGGTGTGTATGTTTAAGTTAAGGTCCACAAAACGCGGTGCAATGTGCAGAATCGGATCACATAGGTGTGAATACCCATGCGATTCGATTCTAGTGCAGACCCAAAAAAGGGTCCTGCACCTTTTTGGTGCGGATGAGGTGCGATTTAGAGCCATACAAAATGTATGGCTCCAATTGCACCGCACACAAGTTGCATGTGATTTGCATTTAGGAATGCGGTGCATTTCCTGTGCGAATCACATGTGATATACCGACCTGCATATATGTGAACCCAGGCTAAAGCTTGTTCTGTGTTATTGACCCAGAATGTATAGAAGTCATTGGATCAACGTGACAGCCAGATAAGTTGCTGACTAGGGTCAGCAATGGCAACTCAAAGCTAGCTGCAGGTAACATAGGAGATTATGTAGGTGGGTGAGGGTTGGTGGAGCTGGACCAACACTGACACTAATTAGACACTTGCAGAAGACTTCAGAGCACTTAGCATAGTGCCTCAAATGTAAGGTCCATTCTGTGCAGAGTTTAGTACAGAGTTTATCCCTGTCGAGCCGCAGTCTGCCATGAACTTTGATGGGTTGCAGGCAGTGGAGCTCCCTGCCAAACCGCAGTCTGCCATGAAAGTTGATGGGTTGTATGCAGTGGAGCTCCCTACTGAGCCGCGGTCTGCCATGAACTTTGATGGGTTGCAAGCAGTGGAGCTCCCTGCCGAGCCGCAGTCTGCCATAAGCTTTGACGGGTTGCTGGCAGTGGAGCTCCCTGCCATAAACTTTGCCGGGTTGCAGGCAGTGGAGCTCCCTGCTGAGCTGCAGTCTGTCATAAACTTTGGCGGGTTGCTGGCAGTGGAGCTCCCAGCCGAGCCGCAGCCTGCCATGAACTTTGATAGGTTGCAGGCAGTGGAGCTGAATGTTGCACCTGTCCCTCCTGGGCAGGCCAGAACGCCAAGATGGGACGTACGGGTGCTAGATACCCCATGTGCAAGGGGGCCTAACAATGTTCATATGCTCTCCTTACCATCTAATAAATAATGTGCTTTCTGTTTGACAAAACCTGTTATAAAATAAGACTCCTATGTCATCTCTATTTCCTGTACATATTATGTTTATTTTCAAATGTTGGCTGCTCGTTTAATTTGCTGTGGTAATAACTTCTTGCACATTGTATGTATTGTTTGTTAAACAGGATACAGAGGGCATCAACATTGGTGTGTCAGACATGATTAATCAATGGGGTAAAGGAAAGCCAGAACCAGATGACCAGGCATCCCCTCCAAAACTCTCAGTAAGCTAACGTACTCCCTGCAAATGTGCTTTGCCATGTGGAAAAAGTGACACCTTTATAAGTTGTGATTTCTGGTTGCAGGAAGTGACGCCAGGAGAAGTATTGAGCAAGAAGAGCTTGTGGGAACAGGGCTCCAAGTCAGGACAAAATAATAAGGTGACATTAAAATATCTTTGCAATGAAAAGGCTATTTTTTTGGTTTCTTGATACCTACAAAGTCTTGGTAAAGTGAGCGCAGTGGCAAAGTTGTGAGCACTTCTGCCTAGCGGCACTAGGGTTGTTGGTTCTAATCCCAACCATGGCACCACCTGCCTGCAATTTGCATGTTCTCCCCATGTCTGCGTGTGTTTCCTCTGGTACTCCGGTTTCCTCCTACACTTTAAAGACGTGCTTGGTAGGTTAATTTACTCCTGTCTAAATTGGTCTTAGTATGTGTATGAATGTGAGTTAGGGACTTTAGATTGTAATCTCCTTGAGGGCAGGGACTGATGTGAATGTACAATATAAATGTGTAAATTGATGGTGCTGTATAAGTACCTGTAATAAATAAAACCTGTGGTTTGCCCATGAATTATATTTTTCTATTCCCAGCTCATAGTTACCTTTCTTTCACACCCCATTCACCAACATTGCCACGTGGGTCGCATGCTGTTATGTGCACAGGATTTCCTTTGCTCCCCATGGCTAAATAGAGTAGCGAGAAGTGAAGGAAATCTGAGTATGTGCTCTTGGGGGTACACACCAACCTGTTGCTTTGCACTGCATGGGTAAGACACTGGTTCACTTTAAAGTAAGTTACCCCAATTTTACTCAGGGAGATATGATTTGCTCGAAGAAAAGTGCCGCTGACAGCTTTGATCTTACTCTTAGCTTCCAATTGTCCATAACTTGGGACGTTTTCCGCTTTTAAAACCAGGTTCCTCTGTTCCTTCCCAGTTGTCTCCCTTTCTGGTCTGATGTGTAGACCTCTATGATAAAATGTACTAAAATTTTAACTCCAGGAATTATTTGTGTCACATATTTACATTGGTCTAGCTTGGCACAAAATAAGTATGCAGTACGTCTATCAGATGGGCTGCTGGGGAAGCTGGAAATTACTGTAGTAGTTGGTGTTACTACAGAAATAGCCGTGATCTTTTGGTTCATGCTCATGTTCTATGCAAGCAGCTGCCCCTGTACAGTGATCACAGGGAGTCCCTTGCTCAGCACTGCTGCCATTCATAGAACACCTTGTATTTTCGTTTTAGTGAATACAAGGCATGCTCTGATTGGATAAGGTGGAGATCATGATGTCACTTCTCATCCAGTCAGAGAATGCCTTGCATTCATTGAATACAATGTGACTGAAGACCGTGCCGAGTGAGTCAGTATGCAGTGGGGCAGCTGCTTGCATAGAATCTGACCTGGAAGATCATGGTTATCGCTGTAGTAGCACTGACTACTGCAGTGATTTCTAGGTTCCCCAGTGGACCCTCATGTATGAATAATGCATACTTGCATTGTGCCAAGCTAAACCAATGTAGGTATGCAATACAAATAATTCCTGGACTTCAGCTTCAACTACTAAAAGCATTGTTTTACATTGACCCGGGTTCTAACTTATTACAAAAAAATCAGTCTAAAGGAAATGTAGTCCCACAAAAGGATTTAACTGAAGATTTTTTTTTGCATGAAAAAAGTGTGTCTTCAGACTATATATTTCATCCCGATTTCTCATTTCAGAAAATTGAGAGGTGTGTGTTACCTGTCATTGGCGTGACTCATTTCCTTCTGTATGTAAAGTTTACCTTGATTTACTGAGCACTTTAAACAACAAACCTTTTCAGCAAGTGGGAAGAAAACATTTGGAAAACATGCTTAATGTGCCACCTGCTGGCAGCATATACAAATCCAAAATATTACAAAAAAGAAAATTATTTCTTTTCATTACACATTTTTTTTTTAGCCCTGGCCATGAAAATACAGTAGAACTAGAATAAAGAAGAAAAAACAAATATCATCACATACATTCATTTTACTTATAGCTGGGCAATCTTGAAATTTTTGTCTTTGTTAACTGCTCATTTTATTCTAAGGCTACGTTCACACTAGCGTTGTGTGCAGGCGGCAGAGAGGCATTTGGGAAGTGTTTTTACCGCTTCCCAAATGCCTCTGCTGATTCTGCACATTACAGCACATGGTGCTGTTCTAACGGGAGCGTTTGCGTCGAGTTGCGTCGCGGCAAAACGGACGCCTCTGGTCGAGTCAGGAGGCATTGAAGCCTCCTATTCTAGTCTATGGTGCCGCTCCGCAAACGTTTGCGGTGCGGTTGCAACGCGGTTGCGGGGCATTTTGCGGAGCGGTAACACCATTCAAACTGCATTATAGGCATTTGTGGGGCATTTTTAACGCTCGGCAAACGCCTAGCAACCGCCGCTAAACCGCGCATGCGGCGTTTGCGGAGCGTTTGCCGGGCGTTAAAAAACACTCCGCAAACGCCAGACCAACGCTTGCCAAATGCTATAGGGGCGTTTGGCAAGCGTTGGTAAAACAGCCAAATGTGAACGAGCCCCAAGGGAGAGGACAGCAAAAATATATACTTGCCTGATCCTCCGATCCTCCCCGCACAAGACCAGTCTGGCACCCCTGCTCTCTAGCGATCTTGAAAATGGACTGTTCCTGACTCCAGCTCGTGCCATAGACAGGAACAGTCCACCACTGGACCATGGGGGAGCACAGTTTTTGGGAGGATCCGCAGATCAGGTGAATATAAACTTTGTGCTCACTCTTAGAAAAAAACAAGCAGTTGATCAAAGCAGTGTGGTCATATGGACAAAAAAAATGTTGCCTGTAGTTGGGCTTTAAAGTGTATCTAAACCGATGACCATAAATGAAATATATTGCAGATTACCAATTCTTAGATGCGGTGCTTACATTGTGAGGTTTTTTTTTAATTTTAATTTTAACCTGGTAATCCTATAAGTAACATGCTTCTTGTCCTAGGGTGACAAGGCTCACTCACTCACTGTACTGTATCTGTGAAGGATCAGCACTGTCGCCCTACAAAGTATGTTAGGACTGGTAGATCACCTTTTCCTTTCCTCTTCTCCATTACACAGTGGGAGGTGTTCTGTAGTGCACAGAGAGGAGTCAGGGTTGATAACATTGACTAAGATTTCAGTTGTCAGCTCACTATAGGAAGTTAGAAGCTCATTAGACTTCTGTCAGGATCTTTCGAACAGATATAACAAAATATATTAATCAGACCAAAAGAGAGCAAATAAGAGAATTTCAATGTTAGTGTTTAAATACATTTTAATATTAATAAATGTACAAAACGTTTATGTATTTCAGCTACACATAAAGTAGCTTTGGGAAGGGTAACTGTCCCTCCTGGAAAATCTCTTAGATACTATTTGTAGCTGAATACTGCCAGCCACAGCCGAAAATACACTTCTATTCATAAACTAAAAAATGCTCCCTACCCTGGAGACATTTCAGGTAATGGGTTTCCTACAGTTGCTGACTAGGCATTCTCTAGACTAAGCCAAGTATAATTTATGAGGATATTCGCTTTCAATAAAAAGGAAGCTGGAAGCTGTTGGCTCTCCAGTTCTTGTGCAACTCAGTTCTGAGAATGCTGGCTACACACTGGGCTTGGTTTGCTAACTTGAGAAGTGCTAACTTGAGAAGAGAGTTAAAACCAATCGGTAAAACCACATATAAGCTTTAGCATGTTAACTTCATTTTAAAAATCATTCTCAATCACATAAAATCTGCAGCTTTCTTTGTATAATACTTTGCTATGAAGGTACTTATTCAGGCATTTCCTGCTTTGAGGTGGCAAAAAGTCAACTGTCAATTGTATCAAAAACATACCCGCTAAATGAAGAGGCAATATACTCACCTTTCTGGTGGCCTTTGTGTTGAAATGATGCTGCTTCACTGCTCCCAACAAGTATTCGACCAAAATGGATCAGCTCTTCCATCACACACAGGTTTTCTCCCACCAGAAGTGCAGAATACTTGTAAAAGGTGGGAAATGCAACGTTTCAAGGCACAGGCTGATGGAAGTGTATTCCCTCTTTTTTTAACAAGTATACTTTTGGCTACTGATGATCCTGCGCAGACAGGGTCACTTTATTGCAACACACAATAACATGTGGCATGCAGCATGTTAACGTGCATGTGGCAGTACACTGCAACTCACCACAGAGATGTGAATAGGCCCCAACTTACTATTCTGCTGAGAGTGACTTTAGATTCTAATGTTCTTAGAATACAAACAAAGGCATTTGTTAGCTGACAATTTTATTAAACACATGTATGCATGTCCTAAGCTATATATATATAATTTCTTACAGGAGTAATCATAATGACTCTAACAGACTTACATTAAATGGCAAATCAGGAATTGTGACTTCCGTAAAAGACTTAATATTAGCTCACAGAAAATAGAACGCTTATTCCTGAATTGACCTCTGACTCTTTCTCTCCCGCAGAATGCGACTCCCACTAAAAAGTACAAGTTTGTTCCAGTTGGACATGGAAAATATGAGAAGATCTTAGTGGACGAGCCTTGATCAGGTAATTAAAGATGTCCAGTGGCATTACATTCTTGTCTTTCTTTACTTCCTTTTTATATTTATTCAGATTATATCAGATTATATCATTCACTTTCTCTGTTTCCTCTTGTGTTCCATTTATTTATTTGTCCTTTCAGTCCTTGCAAAGAAAGGGTAACTTCTGCATTCCAACTGTTCCTTGAGGTCATCTAACCTATCTACCAGCTGAGCACCATAGGAGGTGCACTTTGAGTTATCTGGCATTGATGTGTCCATGTCATTTAAATGATGGAAGTAAACTTTGGAGGGCTGGACAATGCATTTAGAGCCAGTCTAATCAAAACTGATACAGTATTTTAGGCATAGTGGAGAGTGGTTGTCTCTGCCTTCTTACATCTTGAGTACCCCAACAGTGAGATCACCTTGTTCCTGCCTACTTCTGAGTTTTGTCCTACCTTTGCATTTTCTGTCATTTCATTTTTTCCTATATAATATTACTATATCAAATTAAAAATCCAGAATGTAGAGTAAAACTCCTCTTTAATGGCAACAACAGGTGTAAACACTCAGTACAGAAATCTTACCTGCAGAAATTGTGAGTTGATCCAACTCCATTCCCAGCCCACCTGCCAGCATATTGCCTCCCCTGTGGTCCCTGAGAAGCCTTCCCCCAATATGTATGTTTTGCTCTTTTATAATGACCTTTTCAGATGTCTTCAGGTTCGTCATGTGTTACGCAGAGTCTTCTTCCTCCTATGTCTCCTCCATGTACTAGGTGGACTTTGATAATGGAGAGGATGGCATTGATGCGATGATCGATTACGCTGAACTGTAACTTTTCATTGTGAGTGTGGTGACACCCCTTAGGGAGTGGGGCCATGACACCCTGCACTTACAGGTGGATCTCTCTGCTGGGCATCATTCAACCCAGATGTGGCAGAAAATAAATATTGTGGGGGACAGCTTCAGATTGCAGGGAGAGCCCAGAGCTAGATTTCAATTTCAGCATCTAGCAAATGCTGTCATATCAGTTTTGGCTGGACTAACCTTTCTAAATGCATGCGTTCAGTTCCTTAATTGTACATATAAACATTAGATCTTCATTGTACTTGGTCATACAAGGGGGATCTTGTCATTCAGCAATTATAACTGAACTATTCATTTTTCAACCAACATGCTGGTCTACCATGTAGTGCACGTTGGGTGATCTCCAAGGTTAACACTTATTTTGGCAGTACAGCACAGTGTTAACTGAACTCTACTACATTAACCGCCTTCTAATCCAAAGAGTGAAATCTTCCAGTCTCCATAGCCTTTGAGATAGTCTTTTACTGTGCTGCTATCTGCAAAATTGTTTTTACAATTACACCAAAAATCATCACGTGTATGACCCACCCCAAGTGCTTAGCCTTTATGAAGCCCTTCATTTCAACATCAAATAAGATTTGATGCAATATTCTTTTGGAGTAACATGCAAGCAGCCCTTGACTGGTCACCAATGTGAGTTAGGCCCTTGGCCACAGGGTACTGTAGTGCATCACCTGCTTTTAGAGCTAACAGGTGCACTGGGGCCTGGGACACTTTGTGCGTCTGCCTCAGTGATGTCACCAGTACCTTGAGTGTTGAAAAAGTTTGACATGAATGTTTATTCAGCTGGCAAGACAACTGTTCCTAGGAGACAGGTACAATTTAGCTCAACTAGCAAAATATTTTTTTGCACTAAAGAGCAGATTGTCAATGCACCTGTACATTTTGCTGATGTATCAGACTCTCTCCATTCCTAATATTTTTTTTTTTTATTCCCACTCTTATAATCATTTGGTATTTGCCCATTGTCATCTTGTGAACCTGCAGTGCACAGAAAAAGAGAGATAAGGTTTAATGTCTGCAGATTAAGTGGGAAATTAAAAGACCTGAAAACATAAAATGAGCAAGTTATATTAAACACCTACTAATTTTCACAAGTGTAAAAAAGACTGTACTAGAACTGAAATATATGAAATTCACCTAATTGTGTTGTGTAGCCTCTTCTGCTACATTAGCTGCCATCTTAGACTAAAGAAGGCATAAAATGACAGTTGACGTTATCAGTAACTTGGCAGGAAGACAAATGGGTCTTGGGGGATATCATCCCCTCCCCCTTTCTCCATCCCCCATACTACCAGTTATTTGCATTCTGATTAAAAGCCAAAACTCCAGACAGATACAAAAAAATTATAAATAGTGCAGTCATGTATTCATTAAAATAACTAAACACAACAATAATAATTACATTTGTATAGATATATTACCCTACAAATGCATTTGGTACCCACATCCTAATTTTTACCTAGAAACACTAAACTGGAAACAAGGCAGGGACTTTCGTAGGTACTCCACTCAATCAAATATTTATTACCAGGGGTGTTCAAGTCAAACTGGGACTTTCAATTTTACAGGTATAAAAAGGGATACTAGTGTGGCGGTACTACACGCAGTAGTAAGTGGCAAGTGTGTCCTATTACTGATAGATGGCGCACATGTTGTGGGCCAGTCCACAGACCGTTAATCAAGATGGCAGACAACAGTGTTAGTGCGTGCTGGAACAGCATGTTGTGATTCAGTTTCTTGTGAATGAAGGTGTAAAACTTGCTCATATCTAAAGAAGACTTCAAGCACAGTCTGGTGATGAGACGCTTACCCGCAGTAAGACATTTGAATGGTGTAAGCATTTCAAAGATGGCTGTATGTCCATCAGTGACGATCCCGACCGTGGTGGTTCCCAGCCCACAGCAGTCATTCCTATGAACATTCAGCTCATGGAATGCCTGACCCTGGATATTCGAAGCATACCCTGTCATGAAATTGCACAAGAGACAAATATTTCCTTGCGAATGGTGAACTTAATCATTGATGAAGTGAAGCAGGCTGTCCTAGGATGGTTTAGGCGTACTGACAAATCTTTCTATGCCGAAGCTTTCCAGGCATTAGTTAAACGCTGGGATAAGTGTATAACTGTAGCAGGGGAGTATGTTGAAAACTAAATGCATTTTTCACTCCTTGAAATTTGTTCTTTCATTATATAAACTCAAAAGTCCCGGTTTTACTTGAACGCCCCTCATAGCTAGACTTAAAATAACATACATTATATTGCCAAAAGTATTGGGACGCCCCTCCAAATCATTGGATTCAGATGTTCCAATCACCTCCATGGCCACAGGTGTATAAAATCAAGTACCTAGGCATGCAGACCGCTTCTACAAACATTTGTGAAAGAATGGGTCGCTCTCAGGAGCTCAGTGAATTCAAGTGTGGTACCGTGATAGGTTGCCACCTGTGCAATAAATCTATCCATGAAATTTCCTTGCTACTAAATATTCCACAGTCAACCGTTAGTGGTATTATAACAAAATGGAAGCAACTGGAAACAACAGCAACTCAGCCACCAAGTGGTAGGTCACGTAATATGACAGAGCGGGGTCAGCGGATGCTGAAGCGCACAGTTCGCAGAAGTCACCAACTGTGTGCAGAGTCAATAGCTAAAGACCTCCAAACTTCATGTGGCCTTCAGATTAGCACAACAGTGCATAGAGAGGTTCATGGAATGGATTTAAGTGCAATGCAAAGCGCCGGGTGAAGTGGTGTAAAGCATGTCGCCACTGGACACTGGAGTGACAAATCAAGCTTCTCTGTCTGGCAATCTGATGGGCATGTCTGGGTTTGGCGGTTGCAAGGAGAACGGTATTTGCCTGACTGCATTGTGCCAAGTGTAAAGTTTGATGGAGGGAGGATTATGGTGTGGGGTTGTTTTTCATGGTTAAGGGAACTCTTAAGGTGTCAGCATACCAAGACATTTTGGACAATTGTATGCTGCCAACTTTGTTGGAACAGTTTGGGGATGGTCCCTTCCTGTTCCAACATGACTACGCGCCAGTGTACAAAGCAAAATCCATAAAGACATGGATGAGCGGGTTTGGGGTGGAGGAACTCAATTGGCCTGAAGAGAGTCCTGACCTCAACCTGATAGAACAACTTTGGGATGGATTAGATCAGAGACCGCAAGCCAGGCCTTCTCAACCGACATTAGTGCCTGACCTCACACATGTGCTTTTGGAAGAATGGTCAAACATTCCCATATACACACTTCTAAACCTTGTGGACAGCCTTCCCAGAAGCGATGAAGCTGTTATAGCTGCAAAGGGTGGGCCAACTCAATATTGAAACCTATGGACTAAGACTAGGATGACATTAAAGCTCATGTGTGTAAAGGCAGGCGTCCTAATACTTTTGGCAATATATTTTATGCTGGCATATGCAATGCATAAAATTCCTTCTCAATGACATAAAATGTATATATACTATAAGAAGTGCACCAAATGATAATGATCATCCTGTTAATTGGCTCAGTATTACTTTGGCAATTGCTGATTGGGAGATATGTGTTGTTGAATGCGTTTCTTAGACCAATGGTCTACTTCCTCAAAAGAAGCATGGGAGATGAATATTAGAATAGTATAGTATAGTTGCTATTCTTACTAAAAGTATTCCTATATGTGGCCATCCAGATAACCCGGGCATGAATGTTATAGATGACCATATAGGAGTAATTATTTAGTCACCCATCAATTCTTGTCCGATAATTACATATCATGTGGGTCCCCTTCTTTCTGTATGCTCCATTTACAGATACTCCAATCCTATCTATAACTTTCCATATTATTGATGGTCACGGGGAGAGAGTTGTCAGATTAAAGATGAAATCTTTTTTGGTCATCAATTTTCTATTGAGATCTTGATCATCCCCTTAAACCTCAGGGTTTCTGTATTGAAACTAAACACAATCCTCATCCTCAGCCATAGGGAATGTGTGGAGTACCTATGAAACTGAACTGTCTGCTGTCGCCCTTCACTGTCTGGTCATAAGCTTGGAGGCAGGAAGGTAACCAAGCTATGTTGCTACATTATAGAAAGTGAGGTCACCAACCAGACTCTGGACTGGATTGACAGCATTGCAAATCCTTTAGCTGGTAAATTAGCTTATTTATGTATTTCAGCTATGTATTACGGTGTTTGCCTGGAGTTTGGCTTTAAACGTGTTTATTCTTGAGTGTTATTTAAAGAACTATATTACATGAACCATTTTGTTACTTATGTTCAGTGACCCTTTAATACTTCGACACAGCACATCAATACATGGTTACATATGTTGTTTATATGTATACAAAATCGTGTAGGGAGTAAATGGCACAAGTGGAACACTACACGCCTGTATAATATTGTGTATTAATGGCTTGGATAGATAATTTTCCTTATTTACTCATTTTTTACTTCTGCTGCATCCTCCCCTATTTTTTCCTGCTCAGCATCCTCTCCTTTAATGCTCCAGCCTGATGCTGTCCTGTTGAATGTGCTTCTTGCTTTGTCTGAGATTCGCCGGTGGAAGAAGGCAGTGACTTTGCGCAGTGGTCGGGCTGCTGCCTCCTTTAGTTTTCTCGCATCAAATCGAGGTCGATGCAGAAGGAGGGGTAAACGGAAGCGCAGGAAAGGAAACTGGTGAGAGGGAGCTGGTGCTGATGCTGCATCAGATGTTGATCCTTCGGCTGGTGCAGGCTTCTCTTGCCCCTTGCTGGATGTGGCCATATGGTACAGTAGTGCATCCCACATCTTGTTGGCTCGAAGCCCTTTGCTTTGTTGTGTAGTCTCCTTTTCAGCTTCTTTGGCTTCTTCTGTTTTCTCCTCTTTCCCCTCTTTCCCCTCTGTCTTTTGTGGTTCAGGAAATGTTGGCTCATCAGGCTCAACCACGAGGTGCTTCATAAGCCTTGCCCATCCACCACCAGGCTTTTTCCGAGGTGGTTTTGGCCGTTCTGGGGATTTTAAGATGTTCCCTTCCTCTGAGTTAGGAAGTTTTGCAGAGGTGGATACGTTGGTTTCTGAGATTACGGTTTCAGTTTTAACAGGTTTTGATACACTTTTAACTTCAGGAGGAGGACTTGTGGTTTTGACTTCTGAAACTAATGGAAGGCCTTCATCTGTGGTATGAGCTGGAGCGTTGGTCTGATTCACATCAGTTGGCCTTAAAGGAAGAGTTATTGTGTTGGGTAAAGTGTCTGTGACTATCAAGCATATCTCTGTTTTATTCATTGCCACTGAGGTTGCGGGTGCAACTTGCAATGCTGCTGGGTTGTCTTCTGAACTAACTGTACTACAACTGATGGATGTGTTTATGGGCCTCTGCTGATTAGGCATTGGACTCTTAAGTGTGGAATGACCACTTTCTGTATTTGGGACATTTGTGTTGCCCTCATTTTCATTTATATTTTCGTCTTTGTTTGGAAAATCAAGTCCAGGTTCTGTTTCAGCCACAACAATAACAGGGAGATCAGAAATGGTGATAAGGGGTACTACTGGCTGCATATTCGGTGTTGGGTTAAAAGTAACATGTTTTGGTGTGCAAGGTCGTGGACTGGCATTGGCATTGACTCTTAGCAAAGCATGGTCAGAGGTGCTACCTCCTGAAGGGAATAGAAAAGGATTGTCATGGGTACTAGATCCAGAAGGCCGAGGAGAAGGTGTGTCAGGAGTTGGACTAGGGCTGAGATATTGGTTCAAACTGTGTTGCTCAGGCACAGTGAAGGTGAAGCTCCGTTGTTTCGGGTAAGGAGACGATGCCCGGTGGGTAACTCCCCGGATCTGAAAACGAGGAGGTAGCGTAATAGGAGGAGGCAGGTGTTTCTGTGCAGCAGTAGGTTCAGGGCTTTCTATGTCACCTTCAGTAACCGGAGAAAGAGTTGAACGGAAGGACTTGGGGGATTGTGTTGGAAGAGGTTGTGCTCCACTTTTCTTTGCAGCTTTCCGCATGAGGCGTTGTAGGCGTGCATTGTCTTTGCCTGGCTTAGGAGCTATTGGAGGTGGCACAGGAGAAGGAGGTCCTGGATTCTCCAGGGGGGTCACTGTCAGCAGCATTATGGCTCCTATTGAATGAAATACAAAAAAGTGTGTGTTAGAAAAGAAAAGTTTGGTCATATAAAAACATGAGCTAGTGTGCTTCATTCAATGGCTGCCTTTCACTGTCTGCCTGGCCTTTTGATTTTAACAATTGTTGATTTTAATCTTACCATACACATTAGATGGTAGCTCTTTCTGTATGTTGGACACAATCCCTAAATATACATGTCATCAGTTCCAGTTTTGGGAAATAATCAGATATCTGTTAACAGTCATGCAACCTTTACAGATACTTCTAAGCCATTTCCAGTAAAAAAAAAAAATGATAGACTGGGTTGAATCTTCCTGCCTGACCTGTATTGTTCATTATTTTTCAGCAAAGGTGCCTGATATGGAAGTGGTAGGAGTGTGCATGTGTATAGTGTGTCACAATCTTTCAGGAATCCAATTGTTTGGCAGTCTCTCTTGTCACAGGGTACCTTTTACATGATCATTTGCTGAATGCCCAGCCAAGGATTTCCTTTGGTTTGAGGAGGTGCATGGAGTATTGGACAAAATTTGCCATCATGTCTGATCAAGAGTTCTGAGATGTATTGATGTGACCCGTGAAAATCATATGTTTAGTATACTACCCAACTAAAATCAATATATAAACCATATATTCACCACACAAATGAGATGTAAAAATATATAAAGAAAGAAAAAAACATCTAACGCCTGAAAAAATGCATAATAAATCACTCACCTAAGTCAATAAGTGAGTGCAGAAAATGTGGAAGCATGCAGCTGCCCTAATAGTGAATAATGCAATAATCACATCATGAACCAATGATGAATAAAAACAGCGCAAAAAAAATTATATATATTAAAAAAAAAAACTGAAAAATTAAAAGTGCAAAGTCCTTATTGATCCACCGAAATCACCACGTGAACAACATAATGATAATTGATGGAGTAAAGTGCATTCAGATATCACCACATGCTCCAAAGGAAAACCTCCCCTAATTCAGTAGTAGTTTATCAAAGTCAGATGACAAAACACGTGTCAGGGTCGGTCCACACGATGTATTCTGTAATGAGGCATCCATCTTACATCCCCCGCCGGAAGTGACGTATCACTCGCGTGCTGCGAGGAGGATCGGATGAGACACTCGCTTCATGTGATATGCAGATACCCGTAACAGTTATTGTGGATATTTTGGCATGCTTTCATTTATTTCATGTGAGTGCAATACTTTCTACCCAATAAATGGTTTTTATTGCATTCACGCTATGAGTTTCCTTTTTACATCTTTCCTTGATTACGGAGTATACAGGTGAAACTCGAAAAATTAGAATATCGTGCAAAAGTTCATTTATTTCAGTAATTCAACTTAAAAGGTGAAACTAATATATGAGATAGACTCATTAAATGCAAATCAAGATAGTTCAAGCTGTGATTTGTCAGAATTGTGATGATTATGGCTTACAGCTCATGAAAACCCCAAATCCACAATCTCAGAAAATTAGAGTATTACATGCAATCAATAAAACAAGGATTGTACATAGAACAATATCGGACCTCTGAAATGTATAAGCATGCATATGTACTCAGTACGTGGTTTGGTCCCCTTTTGCAGCAATTACTGCCTCAATGCGGCGTGGCATGGAAGCTATCAGCCTGTGGCACTGCTGAGGTGTTATGGAGGACCAGGATGCTTCAATAGCGGCCTTCAGCTCTTCTGCATTGTTTGGTCTCATGTCTCTCATCTTTCTCTGGCAATGCCCCATAGATTATGGGATTCAGGTCAGGCGAGTTTGCTGGCCAATCAAGCACAGTAATCCCACGGTCCTTGAACCAGGTTTTGGTGCTTCTGGCAGTGTGGGCAGGTGCCAAGTCCTGCTGGAAAACGAAGTCCGCATCCCCATAAAGCTCGTCTGCGGAAGGAAGCATGAAGTGCTCCAAAATCTCCTGGTAGATGGCTGCGTTGACCCGGGACTTAATGAAGCACAGTGGACCAACACCAGCAGATCACATGGCTCCCCAAATCAACACAGACTGTGGAAACTTCACACTGGACTTCAAGCATCTTGCAGTGCGTGCCTCTCCATTCTTCCTCCATACTCTGGGTCAGGGGCGGACTGACAGCTCGTGGGGACCCCGGGCAATAGGCCTTGCCCAAACTCAAAAAAGCCTATGAAAAAGGTACCAGGGGCATCTCATGGAGCGCCCTACTGACCCCGGGCTCTCAGTCAGTGCCCGAGTTTCCAAATGGTCAGTCCGCCCCTGCTCTAGGTCCTTGGTTTCCAAATGAGATGCAAAAGTTGCTCTCATCAGAAAAGAGGACTTTGGACCACTGAGCAACAGCCCAGGTCTGTTTTTCTTTAGCCCAGGTAAAACGCTTCTGATATTGTTTGTTGTTCAGGAGCAGCTTCACAAGAGGAATACGACATTTGAAGCCCATGTCCAGGATCCGTCTGTGTGTGGTGGCTCTTGATGTACTGACTCCAGCCTCAATCTACTCCTTGTGAAAGTCCCCAACACTTTTGAATGGCCTTTTCCTGACAATCCTCTCCAGGCTGCGGTCATCCCTGCTGCTTGTGCACCTTTTTCTTCCACACTTTTCCCTTCCACATAACTTTCTATTATTGTGCTTTGATACAGCACTTTGGGAACATCCAACTTCTTTTGCAATTTTCTTTTGAGGCTTTCCCTCCTTATGGAGGGTGTCAATGATGGTTTTCTGCACAACTGTCAGGTCAGCAGTCTTTCCCATGATTGTGATTCCTACTGAACCAGACTGAGAGATCATTTAAAGGATCAGGAACCCTTTGCAGGTGTTATGGCTTAATTGGCTGATTAGAGTGGGACACTTTGAGCCTAGAATATTGCACCTTTTCACAATATTCTAATTTTCTGAGATTGTGGATTTGGGGTTTTCATGAGCTATAAGCCATAATCATCACAATTATGACAAATCACAGCTTGAACTATCTTGCTTTGCATGTAATGAGTCTATCTCATATATTAGTTTCACCTTTTTAAGTTACATTACTGAAATAAATTAACTTTTGCACAATATTCTAATTATATGAGTTTCACCTGTAATAGTTTGGCGGATGTCCCTCCATCATATCAGCCTCTAATTGATGAAGGGCTTGTTGATTGATTGATCTGTACTACCCTGGCACTCATCATAAGTGCTATTGCCTATCAGGTTTGGATGGGCCACGACATCTGGTGAGTGCTACTGAATTGGGGGAGGTTTTCCTCTGGAGCACGTGGTGATATCTGAGTGCACTTTACTCCATCATCGTTACGTTGTTCACTTGGTAATTTCGGTGGATCAATAAGGATTTTGCACTTCATCACAATTTTCATTTTTCAGTTGATGGACTTATGTCAAATGATTTAAATATTTGTGTATATTTACAGTGTTATATTTTGTATTATATTTTTACTCTGCTAGTATGTTTTTTTTTAAATATATATAATTTTTTTTGCGCTGCTTTTTTCATCATTGGTTCATGAGGTGTTTATACTACCCAACTGTGTTCTACACAGGGTGGATTTGATTTAAATCAAACTGATTTAAATCACTAGTCAGGCTTGATTTAAATCCTAGTTTTCTACATAGACTAATTCTTGCTGGTATAACTTTAATATGCAAGTAGATGAAGATTTTCATATTCGTTTTTTTATCCCCAGTTTAATAGGTTAATCATTCATATTTGGACAACTTTTCTGTTGTACTTAGGAAGGAGAAAAATAATCATTACCTTAATAATACCAATTTTAAATAGATTTATTCATCTGAAACAATAACATTCCAGCATATGTTATTTTCTTAAACAAACATCCATGTTTGTTAACTAATTTGGCTAAACAGAATATATATATTTTAACAAACTTAGACTGTCAGCCCCTTCCTCCTCACACTTAGTTTCACTTTCTTCTTGTGCAGATCTATTCCACTCCAAACAATCAGAAAAATATTGTTTCTATTCTGTTCATTGAACTTCTTGAAACTTAGCACTGAAGGGGTTGATTCTGTATTCATAGGTTTGTAGAAGTTAGGATTAAGGTCTTTTTCTTAACTCTGTTCATGTTATAACATTTTTGCTGTGAAGAAGAGGCATGTGATCTCCGCTGAGTCAAATTCAGTTTTGAGAACTGCAAAAGTTAAACCAATCATCTGTGATAATATCTTGTAGGCAGAGAAACTGCCCAATAATCTTACAAAAACCCCTGGAAGAGCATGACATTGTGAATGGATTAATGGAATTTATTTACCAAAAAAATTAAACATATACAGCCTTATTCTACATAATTAAAAAAACTAATCTTTATTTCATGATGGAATAACCTTTGGATAGTAATATATTTTCCTCAAAAAGCATTTTATTCAAAAAAATCCGATTTAAATAAAAAAAATCAGTTTTAAATAAAAAAAATCCTTTTTTTTTTTTGATTTTTTAAAAAAAAATCATTGATTTTTATCCACCCTGGTTCTACAGCACTGGTCAATGAATACAGTGATTTGCAAACATTTTGTGCAGGTTATTTTTTAAGGCTTCTCAAACAATATTCAGTGTGTCAGTGCTCAGTCTGTCACAAGATCGATTTCTCCTATTATATCCCTGTAACACACTATGCCCATCTCAACCAGGGTACCATGGAACCCTAAAGTTCCTCCAGAGGTTGCTAAGGGTTCATTGAGCAATTCCTGCCTCTCAGATAAGTTCCCACTGCCACCATTGATTTTTTTTAATCTATCTGTAGGGGGAAGGGGTGTATTTGGGGCAGCACCTCCCTCCAAAAGAAGGGACACGCGTGCCATGATAAGCAGGTGGGATCCGAGAGAGGCTGCAGGCTGCTTGATGGTGTATGTAGAGCCCCACTCTCATTCCCAGGGATGTCTGGAGCTGTGAAGATGAGTGTCTCTATCGCCGGGGGGGGGGGGGTGAGGGCTGGGGTAGTGGAAGGCTCTCCCAGGTGGGGGTGGGGGGATGTTGGGGCAACATAAAACCTAAAATAAACCACTGGTAGGGGGGTAGTTCTTCCCAATGACCACCAATGTAAGAAACATTCTTCCCACTGACCGTCACACTAATGTATCATGAGATATATCATGTGTGGTGTATATATAATGATTTTTTGGCAGAGGTTCCTTAAAACCTGAAAGGTATTTCAAGGATCCCTCTGTGCTGAAAAGGTTGAGACAGGCTGATCTAATTAGTGGTGGGCTATAAGAAGGGTCATGGCCCACAATCCAAACCAAGGTTCCAGGCTTTTTTTCTACTCACGATCCAAGACATGGCTTCCATTTAAAAAAGTTTTATTGTTTGAGAAATAGCCTGTAGCATATTTCAAAGAAAATGTTGTTCTATTTACTTTCTTATATAATTCCTATGGTGGCACTCCATATATACTCTGATAAGTGTTTTGTTGCCTTTTTTACCAAGTTATATTGTATATTGTTATATTGTTTGTATAATACTTGTTATTGGAAATTAAGTCATAGTTATGAATTTCTTGTATAATAATAAGGCGCTTTGTAGGGCAAAGCATATTTAATGGCAGTCCTTGCTGCAGCTTATACTTACCTGCCATTTGTTGCCCTTCTGCTTTACTTGGACATTAGGAGGAAAGAGAAATACTCATGACTCGCTCCACTTCCTTCCAAGTAACAAAGCACAGGTTTTAATTAAGATCTTTGTTGTTTAAGTGGCTAAATGTGCTCAAGTGGCATGGAATGATGCCCAATTTAACAATAGGTCATATCTTCATACATTGCCAGGTTGTAATTTATTCTCCCCCCCCCCCCCCCATATTATGCTTTTTCTATGTATTATTATTATTATCCAGGATTTATATAGCACCTACAGTTTGCAGAGCATTTTACAATATATAGGGAGACCGTACAGTTACAATACAGAAGGATTAGGTGGGTCCTGCTCTTGGAGCTTACAGCCTAAAAGGAAGGTGGAGGTGGTAAAAAAAAAAGCAATAGGTGTGGGGGATGACATAGTTGCCAACAGTCACAGATTGTCCGGGACGCTCACAGATTTTTGACATTTGTCACAGACAGTCTTTGTCCCGGGCTGAATCACTGGCTTTCTGGACATACAATTAAAAAAGGGGTCCCTAAAATTTTTTTTTAAGTGTTGGCAACTATGGGATGAGCAGATGGAGGTAGTCAACGTACAGTGTGGAGGTGGAGGCAGAATAAGCTTCACCAAATAAAGGCGGACATGGTAGGAGATAATTGGACAGATTTGGGTAGGGAGTTCCAAAAGATGGGGGAGGTTCTGGAGAAGTCCTAAAGACGAGCATGGGAGGAGGAGACAAGGGAACTAAAGAGAAGGTCTACAATCACACACAGTACATAGTCGCATATACAGTTCATTGTACACATTTATATAGCACCAACGGTTTGCCCAGCATTTTACAATATAAAGGGAGACAGTACAGTTACAATACAGAAGGATTAGGAGGGTCCTGCTCTTGGTGCTTACAGCTTAAAAGGAAGGTGGAGGTGGTAAAAAGGTAATAGGTGTGGGGGATGACATAGTTGCCAACAGTCACAGATTGTCTGGGATAGCCCCCAGAATGTCACTCATTCGTACACACTATATATAACTCGCATATTCCGCTCCACCTCTCCTGCTGGATTCTGATTTCTTGTGGCTGACCAAGCATGGAAGTAGTGCAAAGTCAAATGTGGATCCTGTTGTGTCTTGTAGTGTGGGAGGCAGAGTAGTTATGGAGGGCTTTATTAACAAGATCAGGCATCCATGCTACACAGGCAGACAGCTGAGTATATCATAACAGGAGCTAGAACCAATTTATACAGAGTATAGAAACTTCTACAAATGTAACAACTGTAAAGAGTGACATCTAGAAGTGTAACTTTAATCACTTAAAGCGGAACTACACTGTATTTGAGCACCACAAGCCCCATTTAATCCACATTTAATATTCAAATCAAACTCCCCCATTCTTTAATGTCTCATTGCTTTATTTTGCTGAGAAATCACTTAGAAAACACCCTCTAGCATTTCTGGCCGTGGCCATTTTGAGTAAGGGCAGGTGATTCATCTAGCATTTACTTCCTGGAATCCATCTGCCCTTAGCTCTGGCATGCAGGCAAGAGGGTTTGCTTAGCTGGCAAAACTCCTCCTCCCCTTTTGAAGACTTCTGGGATGTATGGCATCATTTGCCTAGGCACGCAAACTAGGAAGTGACTAAGGAAATGTAAAAATCAGTTTAAAACAGTAAATAGATAGGAAAGTATATTATATTGTCTTCATACTGGCAGCATAAGCATCCTGAATAGTTAATGTTGATTGAGAGATTGAAATTCCACTTTAAAGTGTTACTAAACCCACAGCAGTGAAATCAATCTGTATATGCAGTAAAGCATGCTTGTCATACTCACTTTGGAACCAAAGGGGTTAATCGCTAAACGCTGTTTGATCCTGACTTCTCTGATCCTCCCCTTCTTCCAGTGTCTCCCTCTTTATTTCCTGATAAGACATATTGTGTGGAGACACTGCACATGCTCAGTTTGGTGTTTTTTGGTGGTTTGGTGGGGTTTTTTTATGGGAGAGTGCATGTGATCAGCATAGGGACAATCAGCACTGTCCAGAGAGAGGTCAGGGGTTCTGCATCCTAGAGAAAACTACTACAAGATTTAACCACCACTCTGCTGAACACTGATAGAAGTCCCAAGACTGCTCTAATTGCTGATGAGAAAAGGTATATAGCAGTTTATATTTACTAAAATAATCACATTTCCATGTTCTGTGTACTGTGGGAGACCAGATATAGTGAATGCAGGATCCTGGGTTTAGTAGCACTTTAAGGACTGGCTACTGTAATTATTTGACCAGACAGTGCACTTCCTGTTCCAATTGGATATACTCGTATGTCTTGCTTTCTCTGTGCTTGTGTGTGCATGTGCACACATACTGTCTTGTAGTCATGCTGTAGTTGAACAGTGCAGATCACAGGCAAAAGATATAGAGCCAATCAAGGCTCTGTACCATGTGATTACTGTAACCAGTCAGCCATTAGCAGCCAGCCCATTCTGCTCACACACGCAGTCGCAGTGAAAGGAAGGAGGAAGCTAGGTGTCAAACACAGACAATGTTCCAGTGTGTGCTAGTGCCTGACTACAGGCAGTACCGGTGCCCGACTACAGGCAGTACCGGTGCCCGACTACAGGCAGTACCGGTGCCCGACTACAGGCAGTACCGGTGCCCGACTACAGGCAGTACCGGTGCCCGACTACAGGCAGTACCGGTGCCCGACTACAGGCAGTACCGGTGCCCGACTACAGGCAGTACCAGTGCCCGACTACAGGCAGTGCAGGCAGTACCAGTGCCCGACTAGAGGCAGTGCCCGACTACAGGCAGTACCCGACTGCAGACAGTACCAGTGCCCGACTGCAGACAGTACCAGTGCCCGACTGCAGACAGTACCAGTGCCCGACTGCAGACAGTACCAGTGCCCGACTGCAGACAGTACCAGTGCCCGACTGCAGATCATACCAGTGCCCGACTACAACCAGTGCCAGTATTTACTGTAATTACAGCCAGTACCAGTGCCTGATTACAACCAGTACCAGTGCTTGTCTACAACCAGTACCAGATCCAGTTACAACCAGCACCAGTTCCCGATTGCAGCCAGCACCAGTGCCCGATTACAGCCAGCACCAGTTCCCGATTACAGCCAGCACCAGTTCCCGATTACAGCCAGCACCAGTGCCCGACTACAGACCGTACCAGTGCCCGACTACAGACTGTACCAGTGCCCGACTACAGCCAGTACCAGTTCCGGACTGCAGCCAGTACCAGTGCCCGACTGCAGCCAGTACCAGTGCCTGACTGCAGCCAGTACCAGTGCCCGACTGCAGCCAGTACCAGTGCCCGACTGCAGCCAGTACCAGTGCCCGACTGCAGCCAGTACCAGTGCCCGACTGCAGCCAGTACCAGTGCCCGACTGCAGCCAGTACCAGTGCCCGACTGCAGCCAGTACCAGTGCCCGACTGCAGCCAGTACCAGTGCCCGACTGCAGCCAGTACCAGTGCCCGACTGCAGCCAGTACCAGTGCCCGATTGCAGCCAGTACCAGTTCTCGATTGCAGCCAGTACCAGTTCTCGATTGCAGCCAGTACCAGTGCCCGATTGCAGCCAGTACCAGTTCTTGATTGCAGCCAGTACCAGTTCTTGATTGCAGCCAGTACCAGTTCTTGATTGCAGCCAGTACCAGTTCTCGATTGCAGCCAGTACCAGTGCCCGATTGCAGCCAGTGCCCGATTGCAGCCAGTACCAGTTCTCGATTGCAGCCAGTACCAGTTCTCGATTGCAGCCAGTACCAGTTCTCGATTGCAGCCAGTACCAGTGCCCGATTGCAGCCAGTACCAGTGCCCGATTGCAGCCAGTACCAGTTCTCGATTGCAGCCAGTACCAGTGCCCGATTGCAACCAGTGCCCGATTGCAGCCAGTACCAGTTCTCGATTGCAGCCAGTACCAGTTCTCGATTGCAGCCAGTACCAGTTCTCGATTGCAGCCAGTACCAGTTCTCGATTGCAGCCAGTACCAGTGCCCGATTGCAACCAGTACCAGTGACTGACTACAACCATTACCAGTGCCTGATTACAGCCCGTTACCAGTGCCTGGTGTCTACTTTTGTCTACATGTGGCCATTTTGTTGGTGTTTCTACTATCCTGGTACTTCAGGGCCTCCAGAAATGTGATAATCAGGAAATCAAATGTGTAATTTATGCACCTTGAAAGATTGTAGATTCTGTTTAGATTTTGAGCCCCCTATGCAGCAACAAATTCTCACACATGTGGTATCCCAGTGATTAGGATTGAATTATTTAAAGCAATTTATTTATTTATATGAACATAAGATTTCAGTAACACTTTTCTATTGTTCTTCTTTTACAGAACCCTGAAGTGATTTTTGTCATGAGAATTTTCTCAAAATTTCCACGCAATTCTGAAAACTTACAGTAGAAACTTGGTGATGCCACGTTGCCTTATCTTACCTCAGCCCCATCAGTCCAACTTTTCTGTAATCTCATCTCAAATTCAATGAAAGCTATGTACTAAAGTGATGCAGACAGAATTATAGCTGTACAATGAAAAGGTTGCTTTACGTACAGTATTATGTTGAGTTTCTGGAGCATTTCATCTCTAAAATACAACCATTGACTGCTATGTATTAATGCTGAGAAATTGACGTATGGCAACTGTTCATAGTGCACGCTGCGTGTTCACGAACACCACTGCTGCTTGCGACTTCAGGCCTACTCCATGGGATACAATAGCTTCTGATGGCAGTATTGCTAACTCTTTCTATGCAGCTTCAGAGTTATTTCTTACAGATAAAGCAGCTTCATAAAAAAAAAAAAAATTGCTACAAATTGCTACAAATCTCAGCTGGAAACTGGAAATGGTCATATTGAATGTCACGATGGGGCAAACAGGACCAATGACAACTGCTGCAGGGTTGTCAGGCCTGTACATTTTAGTACATAGCAGACTCATTGGCCCAGTGAGAATAATGTAGAAATGATACTGCATGTCATATTCCATCCAAACTCCCCCACTGCCCTGGGTCTTTTTAAGTACTTTTTATGCTTTATAAATAAAATAATGAACAAAAATATAGTTTGCTGTTATTGTGAATGTGGTTAGTGTCTGTGGTCTATCTGTGTTCTAATCATAATACCAAAACCCACGCAATGGGAATGTTATACACAGTAATGTACTTACACTTAAGCTTTTGCAGCTTAGCAGATAACATAGCTCACATGAAACGGTTGGGAATTCCCATTCAGCTGTAATTGGGAACCCCCTTGCCAGGGCACAGTATAGTCTGGTCACTATCCTCAAAGGTATGGTTATAAAATATGAATCGTCCCAGGATTAAATGACTTTAAATTATATATCAGACACTGCATTGATTTGGAGAAGTTTCATGACTACAGTGCCTTGAAAGAGTATTCATACCACTTGAAATTTGCCACATTTTGTCAGGTTACAACCAAAAATGGACAATGTATTTTATTGGGATTTTATGTGATCGACCAACACAAAGTGGCACATAATTGAAGGAAAATGATAAATGGTTTTCAAAATTTTTTACAAATATCTGAAAAGTGTGGCGTGCATTTGTATTCAGCCCTCCGAAGTCAATACTTTGTAGAACCACCTTTCGCTACCATTACAGCTGCAAGTCTTTTTGGGGACGTCTCTACCAGCTTTGCACATCTAGAGAGTGATATTTTTGCCCATTCTTCTTTGCAAAATAGCTCAAGCTCTGTCAGATTGGATGGAGAATGTCTATGAACAGCAATTGTCAAGGCTTGCCACAGATTCTCAATTGGATTTAGGTCTGGACTTTGACTGGGCCATTCTAACACATGAATATGCTTTGATCTAAACCATTCCATTGTAGCTCTGGCTGTATGTTTAGGGTCGTTGTCCTGCTGGAAGGTGAACCTCCGCCCCAGTCTCAAATCTTTCTTCTAAGATTGCCCTGTATTTGGCTCCATGCATCTTCCCATCATATCTGACCAGCTACCCTATCCCTGCTGAAGAAAAGCATCCCCACAACATGATGCTGCCACCACCATGTTTCATGGTGCGGATGGTGTGTTCAGGGTGATGTGCAGTGTTAGTTTTCCCACACACATAGCGTTTTGCTTTTAGGCCACAAAGTTTAATTTTGGTCTCATCTGACCAGAGCACCTTCTTCCACATGTTTGCTGTGTCCCCCACATGGCTTCTCGCAACAGCAAATGGGACTTCTTATGGCTTTCTTTCAACAAGGAATAACAATTGGGGAAAGCCCCTACAGAATCAATATCACATAAAAATAAATGTGCATATATCAAACAGATATATTAGGAAGAGCTGCTAACTAACCCCTGTAAACGGTAATAAATCTGAACCACAAAAAGCAACGCTCTTCAAAAATAATATATCTGTAGATATTATTTCTAGATGCGTGAACACAAGCAATAATGTAATGTGAAAACATTCATATACCAAATAAATATACCAATAAAAATCAATAAAGATCAATCGAAAAGTCAGTGAAAAAATATATGAACCAGTGTCCAACAAAAATAATAAAAACGTGAGCCAAAAATTATAAAAAAGTGTCCAAAAAATTATCCAAAAAATTAATTGATTAATTTGTGAACCAATAAATCTTCTTTAACTTCTCATATAATGCAAAAAAAAACCTTGAAAAATCCACCACCAAATTAATTGGATTCACTCACCAGAGCTCCATGCTGGTAAGATATCAACTAGCTATACTCGCTTGTGCTCCGGGAGCAACGATCTGCAGCAACACACACCAGCTGATGGAAAATCCTTGAAATAGCAATTGGCTCCTCATAAACTCTTTCAAATAGCACTTGCTCCTCATATTCTCAGAAACTCCTTCAAATAGCACTTGTTCCTCATATAACCGGAATGGGTCATGGAGAAAGAAAAAAAGGAATCCACAGTGTAAAACCTTCCAGGCTTTATTGAATGCAAAACGTAACTAAAACCACTCACATAGAGCCGACACTAGCATCACAGGCATATACAATCACTATGACAGGTATTGCTCCGGTCTAAACAGACGACAGCTCACCCATACGTGGTGACATCACCACTGAGGTCCCTCCCTACACGTTTCGTCATCCGACAGCCTCCAGGAGCGTATAACTGGTTGATATCTTACCAGCATGGAGCTCTGGTGAGTGAATCCAATTCATTTGATGGTGGATTTTTCACGTTTGTTTCACATTATATGAGAAGTTAAAGAAGATTTATTGGTTCACGATTTAATCAATTCATTTTTTGGATACTTTTTTTTTATAATTTTTGGCTCATGTTTTTATTATTATTTTTTGTTGGACACTGGTTCATATATTTTTTTCACTGACTTTTCTGTTGCTCTTGATTTTATTGCTATATTTATTTTGGTATATGAATTTTTTCACATTACATTATTGCTTGTGTTCACTCATCTAGAAATAATATCTAGATATATATTGTTTTTGAAGAGCGCAGGTTTCTTTCAACAATGGCTTTCTTCTTTCCACAATTCCATAAAGGCCAAATTTGTGGAGTGCATGACTATTAGTTGTCCTGTGGACAGATTCTCCCACCTGAGCTGTGGATCTCTGCAGCTCCTCCAGAGTTACCATGGGCTTCTTGGCTGCTTCTCTCAATAATGCTCTCCTTGCCTGGCCTGTCACTTTAGTGGATGTCCATGTCTTGGTTGGTTTGCAGTTGTGCCATACTCTTTCCATTCTCAGATAATGGATTGAACAGTGCTCTGTGAGATGTACAAAGCTTGGGAAATTTTTCATAACCTAAACCTGCATTAAGCTTCTCCACAACTTTATCCCTGACCTGTCTGGTGTGTTCCTTGGCCTTCATGATGCTGTTTGTTCACTAATGTTCTCTAACAAACCTCTGAGGGCTTCACAGAACAGCTGTATTTATACTGAGAATAAATTACATACAGGTGGACTGTATTTACTAATTAGGTGACTTCTGAAGACAATTGGTTCCACTAGATTTTAGTTAGGGGTTTCAGAGTAAAAGGGGCTGAATACAAATGCACGCCACACTTTTCAGATATATATTGGTAAAAAATTTTGAAAATCATTCATCATTCTCCTTCCACTGCACAATTATGTCACTTTGTGTTGGTCTATCACATAAAATCCCAATAAAATACATTTGTGTTTTTGGCTGTAACATGACAAAATGTGGAAAATTTCAATGGGTATGAATACTTTTTCCAGGCACTGTATATACATTAAAGTAACATGTAATCAAACACAGGGTGTCTCTTTAGTAATCTTAAAGTGGTTGTAAACCCTTACATATACCTAGTGAAGTGACTGGCCTCAGGTGATACTCAGAGATTAAACAAATCCTCTTACATAAGTTGTACCTGTTTATCTGCAGTATTTTATTCCCTACATCCGTTCAAAGTCCAGAATTTATAAAGTATGTCCGAGACTCAAACAAAAGGGGGCGGAGAGCTGAAATTACACTCTCCAGTGCTCAGTGAGTTCTGAGAGCTGATTGGAGGGAAAAGACACACCCCCTCCACACAGCTCACAGAAACAGAGCTGAAGCTGTCAATCTGTTGGAGGTCTCTCCCCTGTCACTATTTTTCTCTTGGTGTCAGGAAAACTTGTCAGAAATGTTTCATGCTGATTGCAGAGGAACGAGGCAGCAGACAGAAATGACACTTGGTGCTCTGGATTGAGACAAGTACACACTATAGACAGATATGCTTTCATATTCATGTCTGAGATTTACATCCACTTTCAGCCTGGGTTCACATATATGCGGTGCGGTATACCCCATGTGATTCGCACAGGAACTACACCACATTCCTTTGCAAATCACGTGATTTGTGTGCGGTGCGATTGGAGCCATACATTTTGTTTGGCTCCAATCGCACCGTACCCACACCAATAAGGTGCAGGACCCTTTTTTGAGTCCACACTAGAATCAGATCGCATGGGTATTCACACCTATGCGATCCGATTCTGCACTTTGCACCATGTTTTGCTGACCGATTTTGGGGTGTTGTTAAGTTAACATACACACCCGCAGCGGTTCACAATTCTGATGCGGTGTGGAATTCACACAGAAAACGCTGCAAATTCCACACCGCATCAGTGTGAACCCAGCCTAAAGCTGTGTTCCAGGTATGAATTGTTTGCCTTGTTACATGTATGTATGCATATGCCAAACCTGGCCAAATCACTGTGGAAGCGGAGAATCTCTGTAGTGGCTGCTACTACTACAGTGATCTTCACTGTCTTCTGGTTCCTGTGTTTGAGCAGTTGTCCTGCTGCAGGTGGTCGCAAGACATTATCTGATTGGACAAGGTGGAGGGAAGGACTGGTGATGTAACAATTTCCATCTCATCCAATCAAAGAACGCCTTGAATTCATTGAGAAAAATACAAGGCGTTCACTGAATGGGACCTGGAAGATAGTAAGGATCCTTGTAGTAGCATCAGCTACTACAGTGATTCTCCAATTCAAGAGTGGTCCCACAGGCATATGATATCATGTAGTCCAAGCTGGATAAATGTAAAAAAAAAAAACATTTCTGGAATTCAGCTTTAAAGGATAAGTACTTTGGGGCAGCACAGTGGCTAAATGGTTAGCCCTTCCACCTGGCAATATTAGCGCCGTTGGTTCAAATCCCAACCACAGCACCACCTGCCTGGAGTTTGCATGATCTCCCTGTGCCTGCATGGGTTTCCTCCAGGTACTCCAGTTTCCTCCCACACTCCAAAAACATGCCAGTAGGTTAATTGGATCCTATCTAAATTGGCCCTAGTATGTGTATGTATGAATGTAAGTTAGGGACCTTAGATTGTACGCCCCTTGAGGGTTAGGGACTGATGTGAATGTACAATATATATGTAAAGCGCTGAGTAAATTGACGGCACTATATAAGTACCTGAAATAAATAAATACACTTTAGTGCACTTATCCATTTCTGTGCCCCCACCAGCACTAAAGAGCTGGCTATACTTACCACAAGCCTGCTGTGTAGGATTATTTATTTGGCAGCCTACCCATAGCTACATAGCCTCGGCCTCAATGCAGAGACCATCTGTCAGGCTGTCTATGGGCATTCCACTACAGTGAATGGGGGACATGCTACTCTATGCAGAGAATATGTGGTATTATCTAGGCCCAATAGTGACCATTTTGGAGTTAAGGGTTTTGGAATAAGAGCAGAAAAATACTACAGAGTACTTGATCAGTTTCATTGCTGTCAGAAATAGAAATTGTCGGTATTTACAATAATTTCATCAAAATGACTTGCCAATTACTGGATAGTAAATAAACCATAAATACCCCCAAACCAGTGCACAGCACAGCCGTTCCACTGTATTGAACATAAATCACATGCAGGGGTAGGCAACTTTTAGAGAGGTGGAGATCTACCTGAACAACATGGGAGAAGTCAAGGATCTCCATGCACAGTGTCTACCGCTGCTCAAGGTAGAGTGCCTCCCAAACTCCAAGCACAACTCCTCCTGTAGGTGCTAGCCCAGCTTGTGTGCTGCATCGATGAGAACAAAAGGACATCCGATCGGCTGCACTCCAAACAATCCACTTTATTGAACCAAGATAAAACCAGTATAGACAGTGGAAATACAGTGGGGGACTGGCAGGTAAACGCATTTCACGCTAAAGACAGCGCTTATTCATTACCGGGCAGTGTTGCCTTCTTACATATATATAAAGTGCAGCGCTGAGCAAGTAATTAATAAATAAAATTAATACATATAAAGAGGAACATCCCATTGCAACATATATAAAACTTCCAATAATTACATTTTTATATGAAAAAAAAAAAAATTTAAAAAATGAAAATGGGTGGAACAGTCAAGTACACCATATAAGAGCTCTTAAAAGAGCAAACAAACTGGTAATTCAAGTGAGGTATTAAGGGCTCATTCACACTTGACTTTATTTCTAACTCTTGCCAAATGGCCCTATAGTGTTTGACAGGCGTTAGACAGGCGTTTGGGAAGCATTTTTAATGCTCCACAAACACTCCCCAAATGCCCTATGTGCGGTTTTGAGGCAGTTGATAGGTGTTTGCCAAGCATTAAAACCGTACCACAAACACCTATAATGAAGATAAATGGTATTAACACTCTGCAAACACCTTGCAACCGGAGCGGCACCATAGACTTGAATGGGAGGCTTCAACTCCTCCTGACTTGACACGAGGTGTTAGTTTTGCCGCAATGCAATGCGACGTGATGCTAACACTTCAGTGTGGACAGCACTGTGTGCTGCCATGTGCAGAATTTTCATAGGCGCTTGAGAAGCTTTGAAAACGCTTCTCAAACGCCTGTCTGAAGCCTGCTGACAAAGGTAGTGTGAACTGAGCCTAATATCCATATAATAGTAAGGCAAATTAGCCACAAATATAAGTATTAGATAATCGTTGTCAAATGAGTGAGAGAATAGAAATAAATAAACTGGTGAAGTCCATAAAATATAATAAAATATATTAGTGTCCGTAGGTGCAGGAATCTTAAGTGCAGGTTAAACAGTAGGTACAAAACAAGTGAAGGGGTCCACCACCTCTGTCAGATGTAAACTCACCAGAAAGCTACTGGTTAATAGCATGTATGTATATCATATCTGTAGATCCAGAGGCAGCCAGGGATTCTAATGTGAACTACTCCGCTCCTGAAAGAAGGATAGGGCCCTTCCCTAGCGAAAATAGCTCACCACAGGAGCCCAGAAATTGGTATATAGGGTAGTATCTTATTTTAGTAAGAAACATCCACGTGGAATCAAACATGTAAAACAGGTATAAAGGAAATACCAAGATGGCCACAGCTCCATCCTACAACATCAATTGTGGCTCCACCCCACGCGTTTCGTGCACATGCACGTCTTCAAGGGTACGCCCACTCAATTTAAATCTTTAGATTGTAAGCTCCACGAGCAGGTCCCTCACATTCCTTCTGTACTGAAAGTATTGTAATTGTACTGTCTCCCTTATATTGTAAAGCGCTGTGCAAACTGTTGGCGCTATATAAATCCTGTATAATAATAATAATTTAAATCTCCAATTGCTGTATTACCATGTTGCAGTTGCAGGCATTGCATGGCAATCATGAGTTTAAATCAGTTGGCGAGGAGGCAGCTTGTCTTCCCCTTACCACCTGTCAAACACACTCAGATAGCTTTTCAGAGGAGCACCAGTGCCTACATCATTTGTGAACGAGCCCTTAGTTGCATACAGCAGCGGCACTCTTAGGGCTTGTTCACACGTAAAGTTGGGGGCAATAAAACTCTGCGGTTGAGTCGTGGTTTTACCGCCCTACCCCCTTTAGCTGCTGAGGCAGCAGCCAAAGATGTATACATGCCAAAGCAGGATTTAAACTCCCTGTTGCTTTTGGCGGGTACTACCGCATGCCAATCACGGCCCATTCACGTAAATGTGGCCACTCTGCAAGAGCAACTGCATGCTTCTGCGGGATCCAAGGGGTTAGCAGGTGGTGAGAAAGCAACACAACACTGCCTGCTTTACCCCTTTGTTTCTAGTACTGAAAAAGGTTGCCAGGCACTTGTAGAATGGCCTCTTTCACTTGAATGGGTCATTTGTGGCAGGTAGTACACCCACCAACCATCACAGTGTGTAGGAGGCATCGGCTTATGCAGCTCTTGCTGCCCTACTACAGCTGCAACTTTACAAGTAGTCCCTCTGCATTGCACTCTGTTTGATGGTCTGAGATGGCGGGTCAGCAAGCCTTGACCATGATCCATCAGTCACCTGCTGTCCCCCCTGCTGTAGAACCTTCAGAATCCAACACTTCCAGGAGTGTCCTATTCCTGATCCCCATTATCCTCTCTGGTTCCTCCAGCCAGAAACTCCATGACTGCAGCACCCAGCAGTGACATTGTGGCTAGTGAACCAAACCACTGAGTGCAGTGGGGAACCAGGAATCCAACACTCCCAGACAGTTTGGCTTCTAAAATTTCTTTAGGTGCTGGTTTCTTTTTAAAGTCCAACTCTGGGAATTACAAAAAAATCTCTTTTAGTGGGAATGTCATCTAGTACAGGTGAACCTCGGTTTACGAACGCCTTGGTTAACATAATTTTCGGTTTACGAATGACAATCCACTGAAAATAATGGCTCGGCTTACGAATTTGTTTTGCAGTACAAACGCATTAATTGGTTTTCAATGCTTATACAAATTGTTGTTTAATCATGTCCCTGTACAGTATTTATGCCTTTAAAGTGCACTTTACAAAGAGTTTTGAACAGATATGACTTTTTTTTACTTTTTTGTGACCTCCGGAACAGATTTATTGTTTTTCAATGCATTTACAAATTTTTTTTTATCATGTCCCTTTATGCCTTTAAAGTGCACTTTATAAAGAGTTTTGAACAGATAAAACTTTATTTTTACTTTTTTCTGACCTCCGGAGTGGATTAATTGGTTTTCAATGCGTTTACAAATTAATTTCTAATCATGTCCCTGTACAGTATTTATGCCTTTAAAGTGCACTTTATAAAGAGTTTGAACAGATAAATACTTTTTTTTTTACTATTTTCTGACCTCCGGAACGGATTAATTGGTTTTCAATGCATTTAGGATTTTTTTTAATCATGTCCCTTTATGCCTTTAAAGTGCACTTTGTAAAGAGTTTTGAACAGATAAAACTTTTTTTTTTACTTTTTTGTGACCTCCGGAGCAGATTAATTGGTTTTCAATGCATTTACAAATTAATTTTTAATCATGTCCTTGTACAGTATTTATGCCTTTAAAGTGCACTTTATAAATAGTTTTGAACAGATAAAATACTTTTTTTTTTACTTTATTCTGACCTCCAGAATGGATTAATTGGTTTTCAATGCATTCCTATGGAAAACCGCATTTCGATTTACAAATTTTTTGCAATACGAAAAGTCTTGCAGAACAAATTAAATTTGAAAACCGAGGTAAGCCTGTACATTGTAGGACCAATAACCCTGCACTGTAAGTGAGGACAGCGAGGGACCACCCACAACCTGGATTGGAGAGGAGAGCACCAAAGCCTACCGGAGTGAGGAGTAAGGTAAGTATTGCATCTTACTCCTCATCCCCTGGAGTTAACAAACACTTAACCCTTTCAGTGCGGGGGGGGGCCTTTATATGAGTAATTATATGTGTAATTCCAAGAGCTGGCCTTCAATGCCGCGTAGATCTGCAGTGTGGCTAATGGAAGAGGTTAGTATTAACTATAATCTTTGCAGGGGACACTTAAGCGGAAGGTATCTGCAAGTCTAGCTTCAATCACAAATGCCAAAAATACGGGGTTTATTCTTTATTTCTGGATAGTGGGCGGAGCCATGCAAATATTTCCTTTCTGTCCATGGACCAGCTGTGCATCCATAACTGCTGGATAGCAGAAGAGATAGAACATAATTGACCATCTGTTTGATGAAGACTCTACAGGACTTTGCCAAATACTATGGGATAAATCATTATACAGGCGGGCAGTCCTGGGCCCTATTACTGCTGCATGTTCTGCTATGGCTGGAATTATACCCCTGTTGAAATATGTCTCAAAAAATGATTTTGTATGAACACAGCATGATATGGTCATGTATGTGGCAATGACTCAATTCACTTTTAATTACCTTTAATGACTCAGAAAGTAGTGAAGCCACTGGGCCCGCATGACTATCAAACAACTTCTATTTTCAGGATGGAATATTAGGAACTGCAGTCATCGTACTTGTTCAATACAGATATCATTTACATCATTTACAGAGTGTAAATACCAGCCACGGCACCACCTGCCTGGAGTTTGCATGTTCTCCCTGTGCCTGCGTGGGTTTCCTCCGGGTACTCCGGTTTCCTCCCACACTCCAAAGACATGCTGGTAGGTTAATTGGATCCTGTCTAAATTGTCCCTAGTATGTGTATGTATGAATGTAAGTTAGGGACCTTAGATTGTACACCCCTTGACGGTTGGGGACTGATGTGAATGTACAATATGTATGTAAAAGTGCTGCGTAAATTGACGGCTCTATATAAGTACCTGAAATAAATAAATAAATATGTGTGTTGCATTTACCACAACAAAATCACAGTGTGTAAATTCAGTGAAGATCAATGCAAAAAAAAAACTAATGGGGTTGATTTCCTAAAGGTAAATAGGCTGTGCACTCCAAGTGCAGTTGCTTTACACCCGAGGGGAAGCTCTGAAATGAGGCGAAGCTCTGCTGATTTCTTTCATCCAATCATGTGCAAGCAAAAATACTGTTTTTTTATTTTCCTTGCATGTTCCCCTCAGATCTAGAGCAACTGCACTTAAAGTTGGAGTGCACAGCCTATTTGCCTTTAGTAAATCAACCCCCATGTGTCATTTAAATACCTTGCACACTGAGGCTAAATGCACACTAGAAGTTTAGCCTGTGTGCAGCCAATCCCAGCATTTTCATGAGCGTGGAAGGCACCGGTGCAACGTCTAGTCCTGCTGTCAGCAGCCTGTAAATGTATATGAGGCTGAAAGCTGCAGTGACTGGACGAGGCCGGATGCTGTACCAAGTGGTATGAATATTTAGGGCCATATGCACCCAGGGACAAATGCCTGGAAGGCACTCTAGTGAGTGCAGCACTAACCATACCCCCCCCCCCCCCAGCATTAATGCACAATTAAGTGGATGCAGCAAAAAGGATTCAGCAATAAATACTCGGGAATGGTGTCAGTGGGTGCAGCAATAAATCCTCATCATAGGGGTCAGTGGGTAGAGTAATAAAACCGCAGCACTTGTGTTAGCAGGTGTAGCAATAAACTACCAGCATTGGTGTCAGTGGTTGCAGCAATAAACCCCAGCATTGGTGTCAGTGGTTGCAGCAATAAACCCCAGCATTGGTGTCAGTGGGTGTAGCAATAAACCCCAGCATTGGTGTCAGTGGGTGAAGCAATAAACCACCAGCATTGGTGTCAGTGGGTGTAGCAATAAACCCCAGCATTGTTGTCAGTGGTTGCAGCAATAAACCCCAGCATTGGTGTTAGTGGTTTCAGCAATAAACCCCAGTATTGGTGTCAGTGGTTGCAGCAATAAACCCCAGCATTGGTGTCAGTGGTTGCAGCAATAAACCCCAGCATTGGTGTCAGTGGTTGCAGCAATAAACCCCAGCATTGGTGACAGTGGGAGCAGCAATAAACCCCAGCATTGGTGTCAGTGGTTGCAGCAATAAACCCCAGCATTGGTGTCAGTGGTTGCAGCAATAAACCCCAGCATTGGTGTCAGTGGTTGCAGCAATAAACCCCAGCATTGGTGTCACTGGTTGCAGCAATAAACCCCAGCATTGGTGTCAGTGGTTGCAGCAATAAACCACAGCATTGGTGACAGTGGGTGCAGCAATGAACCACCAGCATTAGTGTCAGTGGGTTCAGCAATAAACCCCAGCATTGGTGTCAGTGGTTGCAGCAATAAACCCCAGCATTGGTGACAGTGGGAGCAGCAATAAGCCCCAGCATTGGTGTCAGTGGTTGCAGCAATAAACCCCAGCATTGGTGTCAGTGTTTGCAGCAATAAACCCCAGCATTGGTGTCAGTGGTTGCAGCAATAAACCACCAGCATTAGTGTCAGTGGGTGCAGCAATGAACAACCAGCATTAGTGTCAGTGGGTGCAGCAATAAACCCCAGCATTGGTGTCAGTGGGAGCAGCAATAAACACCATTATTAGTGTCAATGGTTGCAGTAATAAACTTCAGCATTGGTGTCAGTGGCTGCAGCAATAAGCCCCAGCATTGGTGTCAGTGGTTTCAGCAATAAACCCCAGCATTAGTGTTAGTGGGTGCTGCAATAAACTGACAGTATTAGTGTCAGTGGGTGCAGCAATAAAGCCCCAGAATGAGTGTTAGTGGTTGCAGCAATAAACCCCAGCATTGGTGTCAGTGGGAGCAACAATAAACACCAGCATTGGTGTCAGTGGTTGCAGCAATAAACCCCCAGAATTAGTGCCAGTGGGTGCAGCAATAAACACCCAGCATAGGTGTCAGTGGATGCAACAGTAACCCCCCAGTACTGATATCAGTGGGTGCAGCAATAAACCCCCAGTATTTGTATCAGTTGGTGCAGCAACAAACCCCCAGCATTGGTGTCAGTGAGTGCAGCAATAAAACTCCAGCATTAGTGTCAGTGCAGCAATAAACCCCCAATATTTTTATTCGTTGTTGCAGCCACAAACCCCCAGCATTGGTGTCAGTGGGTGCAGCCACAAACCCCCAGCATTGGTGTCAGTGGGTGCAGCAATAAAACTCCAGCATTGATGTCAATGAGTGCAGCAATTAACCCCAGCATTGATGTCAGTGGTTGCAGCAATAGCCTGCCAACATTAGTTTCAGTGGGAGCAGCAATACACCCCAGCATTGGTGTCAGTGGGTGCAGCAATAAACCCCCAGCATTGGTGTCAGTGGGTGCAGCAATAAACGTCCATAGCCATGAGATTGTTGCCTAATCCATTGAAATGGGGAAATGTTTTCTCACATGTAAGGGTGCCCGCAAGCTGTCACAGCCTGGTGCCCACAGTAGAGATGCCGGTGCCGTGGAGGACAGAAAGAGAGAAGGGACGATGCGGATGAGTACATCACTGGACCCCAGGACAGGTAAGTACAGTTTTTGTAGCTGCTGACGTTTAATAAACACAAAAACGCCTGAAACTCTGCTTTAGGTAACAATGCTGACTAAATTTGTGTGAGCTATGGATGCAAATCTACATGTGAAAAAAATATAACAGCAAAGAATATTAGGCAAATGAAGTGATAGAGGCATTAACCACTTCAAGTCTGGACACTTTTACCCCATTCCTGTCCAGGCCAATTTTCAGCTTTCAGTGCTGTCACACTTTGAACGACAATTGCGCGGTCATGCAACATTGTACTTGTATGAATTTTTAAGCATTTTTTTGAGACAGATAAAACTTTATTTTGGTGGTATTTATTCACCACTGGGATTTTTATTTTTTTTTTGCTATATAAATGAAAAAGTACAAAACTTTTGAAAAAAAAGTGTTTTTCTTATAAAATTTAGCAAATAAATAATCTTTCTTCATAAATCTTGGCCAAAATGTATTTAGTTATCTTTTTAGTAAAAAAAATAACCCAAATTAGTTTATAACCAAAAATTATAATTTTTTTTTAACATACTGTAACCCTAGCAGTACAGTGATTGGTCACAGCTTGTCACATGGCACAAGGTTGTTGTGAATAGCCTTGTACCATGTGACCTCTGTGATCATTCACAGACTTCACTAGTAGTAAGCAATGATGTCAGAAGTGACATCTTGCTTACTACTATTCATGTGATCACTGATTGGCAAATCAGTGATCACATGATCGGGACCTCACACAGAGGTCCCGTACAGAGATCGGTGTTCCGCTGTATCCGGAGGACACACCGGACCCTGGATCACGGTGCCGTGCACTCCCAGAGAGCACACACAGGCTAAAATGGCGGGCGCCGTTTATGAACGGCAACCCGCTCCTGCACTGCTCCCGTCCAGCCGTTTATATACATGGGCCAGACAGGAACTGGTTAAACTTTGATAACTAGATCTGAAAAGGCCATCTGTCACCAGAAGCATAGCTTGAAGCTTGTGGGCCCCAATGCAAAAGCTGACCTTGGGCCCCCATTACCTTCCACTGTGCGCCAAGATATGATAGCTATATGGCGGCTGTCTCTCTCTTCTCTCTGTATGGTGGCTGTCTCTCTCTTCTCTCTGTATGGTGGCTGTCTCCCTCTTCTCTCTGTATGGTGACTGTCTTTCTCTTCTCTCTGTATGGCGGCTGTCTCCCTCTTCTCTCTGTATGGTGACTGTCTCTCTGTTCCCTCTGTATGGTGGCTGTCTCTCTCTTCTCTCTGTATGGTGGCTGTCTCCCTCTTCTCTCTGTATGGTGGCTGTCTCCCTCTTCTCTCTGTATGGTGACTGTCTCTCTTCTCTCTGTATGGCGACTGTTTCTCTCTTCTCTCTGTATGGTGGCTGTCTCTCTCTTCTCTCTGTATGGTGGCTGTCTCTCTCTTCTCTCTGTATGGTGGCTGTCTCTCTCTTCTCTCTGTATGGCGGCTGTCTCCCTCTTCTCTCTGTATGGTGGCTGTCTCTCTCTTCTCTCTGTATGGTGGGTGTCTCTCTCTTCTCTCTGTATGGTGGCTGTATCTTGCTTCTCTCTGTATGGTGGCTGTCTCTCTCTTCTCTCTGTATGGTGGGTGTCTCTCTCTTCTCTCTGTATGGTGGGTGTCTCTCTCTTCTCCCTGTATGGTGACTGTCTCTCTCTTCTCTCTATATGGTGACTGTCTCTCTCCTCTCTCTTTATGGTGGCTGTCTCCCTCTTCTCTCTGTATGGTGGCTGTCTCCCTCTTCTCTCTGTATGGTGGCTGTCTCTCCCTCTTCTCTCTGTATGGTGGCTGTCTCCCTCTTCTCTCTGTATGGTGACTGTCTCTCTCTTCTCTCTGTATGGTGGCTGTCTCTCCCTTATCTCTGTATGGTGGCTGTCTCTCTCTTCTCTCTGTATGGTGGCTGTCTCTCTCTTCTCTCTGTATGGTGGCTGTCTCTCTCTTCTCTCTGTATGGTGGCTGTCTCTCTCTTCTCTCTGTATGGTGGCTGTCTCTCTCTTCTCTCTGTATGGTGACTGTCTTTCTCTTCTCTCTGTATGGCGGCTGTCTCCCTCTTCTCTCTGTATGGTGACTGTCTCTCTGTTCCCTCTGTATGGTGGCTGTCTCTCTCTTCTCTCTGTATGGTGGCTGTCTCCCTCTTCTCTCTGTATGGTGGCTGTCTCCCTCTTCTCTCTGTATGGTGACTGTCTCTCTTCTCTCTGTATGGCGACTGTTTCTCTCTTCTCTCTGTATGGTGGCTGTCTCTCTCTTCTCTCTGTATGGTGGCTGTCTCTCTCTTCTCTCTGTATGGTGGCTGTCTCTCTCTTCTCTCTGTATGGCGGCTGTCTCCCTCTTCTCTCTGTATGGTGGCTGTCTCTCTCTTCTCTCTGTATGGTGGGTGTCTCTCTCTTCTCTCTGTATGGTGGCTGTATCTTGCTTCTCTCTGTATGGTGGCTGTCTCTCTCTTCTCTCTGTATGGTGGGTGTCTCTCTCTTCTCTCTGTATGGTGGGTGTCTCTCTCTTCTCCCTGTATGGTGACTGTCTCTCTCTTCTCTCTATATGGTGACTGTCTCTCTCCTCTCTCTTTATGGTGGCTGTCTCCCTCTTCTCTCTGTATGGTGGCTGTCTCCCTCTTCTCTCTGTATGGTGGCTGTCTCTCCCTCTTCTCTCTGTATGGTGGCTGTCTCCCTCTTCTCTCTGTATGGTGGCTGTCTCTCTCTTCTCTCTGTATGGTGGCTGTCTCTCTCTTCTCTCTGTATGGTGGCTGTCTCTCCCTTATCTCTGTATGGTGGCTGTCTCTCTCTTCTCTCTGTATGGTGGCTGTCTCTCTCTTCTCTCTGTATGGCGGCTGTCTCTCTCTTCTCTCTGTATGGCGGCTGTCTCTCTCTTCTCTCTGTATGGTGGCTGTCTCTCTCTTTTCTCTGTATGGCAGCTGTCTCCCTCTTCTCTCTGTATGGCGGCTGTCTCTCTCTTCTCTCTGTATGGTGGCTGTCTCTCTCTTCTCTCTGTATGGCGGCTGTCTCCCTCTTCTCTCTGTATGGCGGCTGTCTCTCCCTTCTCTCTGTATGGTGGCTGTCTCTCTCTTCTCTCTGTATGGTGGCTGTCTCCCTCTTTTCTCTGTATGGCGGCTGTCTCTCTCTTCTCTCTGTATGGCGGCTGTCTCTCTCTTTTCTCTGTATGGTGGCTGTCTCCCTCTTCTCTCTGTATGGTGACTGTCTCTCTCTTCTCTCTGTATGGTGGTTGTCTCTCCCTTATCTCTGTATGGTGGCTGGCGCTCTCTTCTCTCTGTATGGTGGCTGTCTCTCTCTTCTCTCTGTATGGCGGCTGTCTCTCTCTTTTCTCTGTATGGCGGCTGTCTCTCTCTTCTCTCTGTATGGTGGCTGTCTCTCTCTTCTCTCTGTATGGCGGCTGTCTCTCTCTTCTCTTTGTATGGTGGCTGTCTCTCTCTTTTCTCTGTATGGTGGCTGTCTCCCTCTTCTCTCTGTATGGTGGCTGTCTCTCTCTCTCTTTTTTCTCTTTATGGTGGCTGTCTCTCTCTTCTCTCTGTATGGTGGCTGTCTCTCTCTTTTCTCTGTATGGTGGCTGTCTCCCTCTTCTCTCTGTATGGTGACTGTCTCTCTCTTCTCTCTGTATGGTGGCTGTCTATCTCTTCTCTCTGTATGGTGGCTGTCTCTCTCTTTTCTCTGTATGGTGGCTGTCTCTCTCTTCTCTCTTTATGGTGGCTGTCTCTCTCTTCTCTCTGTATGGTGGCTGTCTCTCTCTTTTCTCTGTATGGTGGCTGTCTCCCTCTTCTCTCTGTATGGTGACTGTCTCTCTCTTCTCTCTGTATGGTGGCTGTCTATCTCTTCTCTCTGTATGGTGGCTGTCTCTCTCTCTCTTTTTTCTCTTTATGGTGGCTGTCTCTCTCTTCTCTCTGTATGGTGGCTGTCTCTCTCTTTTCTCTGTATGGTGGCTGTCTCCCTCTTCTCTCTGTATGGTGACTGTCTCTCTCTTCTCTCTGTATGGTGGCTGTCTATCTCTTCTCTCTGTATGGTGGCTGTCTCTCTCTTTTCTCTGTATGGTGGCTGTCTCTCTCTTCTCTCTTTATGGTGGCTGTCTCTCTCTTCTCTCTGTATGGTGGCTGTCTCTCTCTTTTCTCTGTATGGTGGCTGTCTCCCTCTTCTCTCTGTATGGTGACTGTCTCTCTCTTCTCTCTGTATGGTGGCTGTCTATCTCTTCTCTCTGTATGGTGGCTGTCTCTCTCTTTTCTCTGTATGGTGACTGTCTCTCTCTTCTCTCTGTATGGTGGCTGTCTCTCCCTTATCTCTGTATGGTGGCTGGCGCTCTCTTCTCTCTGTATGGTGGCTGTCTCTCTCTTCTCTCTGTATGGTGGCTGTCTCTCTCTTCTCTCTGTATGGTGGCTGTCTCTCTCTTCTCTCTGTATGGTGGCTGTCTCTCTCTTCTCTCTGTATGGCGGCTGTCTCTCTCTTTTCTCTGTATGGCGGGTGTCTCTCTCTTCTCTCTGTATGGTGACTGTCTCTCTCTTCTCTCTGTATGGTGGCTGTCTATCTCTTCTCTCTGTATGGTGGCTGTCTCTCTCTTTTCTCTGTATGGTGGCTGTCTCTCTCTCTTCTCTCTGTATGGTGGCTGTCTCCCTCTTCTCTCTGTATGGTGACTGTCTCTCTCTTCTCTCTGTATGGTGGCTGTCTATCTCTTCTCTCTGTATGGTGGCTGTCTCTCTCTTTTCTGTGTATGGTGGCTGTCTCTCTCTTCTCTCTGTATGGTGGCTGTCTCTCTCTTCTCTCTCTCCTGCTGCTTTCTGCACATGCACACAAGGTGGGGGGCAGGCAGGCCACACTCTGAGCTATCAAAGCAGTAGGTTTTGTATGTAAAAGAGGAAACTCAGCTGGTTGTCTGACTTCCAGATCCACATATAAGCCCACTTCTTTCACCCAGCAGCTCCCAGTATGGCCTGCCTGCCCCCACCTTGTGTGCACATGCAGGGCTGACCTGGGGCAGGAGTGTCAGCAGGAGTTATGGGGAGGGGAGGGGTGGGGTGTGTCTGTTCTCTGCATGGATCTGTCCAGTGTCTTATTACCTCCTCAATGACAGCAGTACCAGCTCCTGGATGGTGCTCTCCTCCTCCTCCCTCATTCAGCCTGGTGACAGCTCAGTGTCCATCCCTGTCTGGTTGTCAGCACTGACACTTTCCTGTCCAGCAGAGCTGGCCTCACCCTGTCCTTCCTCCACTACTCTCCAGTTCAGGACATAAAAATGGAGCCAAAAGCTCAGAGCTCAGAGCTTTGCCCCTTATACTGACAGGAGGACAGCACAGGCCACCCTGGAGCATGAACAGGGTCACAATTGTGACCCCTGAAACCCCTGTTGCTATGCTCACGTTCCTCAGCAATAAACGCTACGCTATCATAACTCCCTGATGAAGCCACGTGACCTATGACGTAACGTGTAGGGGTGGGGCTACGACGTCACTCGGCACCAGAGAGAGCAGACAGCAGACAGCAAGTACATGCCTTGGCGGCCGACAGAGGCTTTAATGACACATACTGTTTTTAATCTATTTTAAATGTGAGTGCAATATAGATTGATTTTGGGAATAAAGCACTTTGTTTTAAGGATAAATCACTATGTCTCCAATTTCTCTTTATTGCTGAGCAACGAATAAAGAGGAGTAAAGCAAGTGATCTCTAACAGCTGAAGGAGGGATTAATCCCTGCAGGGATATCCAGCAAACAATGGGTTAGCCTTGTCATCCATAGGAAAGGACCTCACATCCATTCTATACTGCAACTATTCTGGCAGGTTCCAGGTTTCATGAACCACAAGCGTATATAGCCTATTTTATAGGCATAGAAGGAGGTGAGCGCACATTTTTACTGGTTGGAGGATTCACGGAAAGTCACCAATTGATGATTTATGAATCACTTGATCACTATTATTGGACTGTTTATTGATTGATGGGACTATTATTAAGAATACTTTGCTAATAATCACAATTTTAGCGTTTGATTTTTAATCACTGTCACTTTATTTGTTATATTTAATTTTGAATTTATGGTGTATGTTATCACAGATGGATTCATATATTTATTTACTATTGTGGTATTAGGGAGCGCTACATTTATAGGCATACAATTAGTTTGCACAGTTTGAGTTATGTGGTAAATGTTGGCGATCCAGTGAAGCACATTATAAAATGTTTTTTGGCTTGCAAGTTATACATATATATAAACACTCTGCAACAGCCTTTCTTAAAGAATAAGTTCAGCGTTTAGACAAAAATAATAAATGCACATTAAATTGCAGGTAAAAAAATGTGCATTCATTATTTTTGTCTACAGGAGCCTGGAAAGCATTGCACCAGTGATCAGTAGATTGCTGATGCCATGCAAGTCTCCTGCAGACCTGTCAGAATATCTGCTTGCTGTATGTACGGGATGTACGGTCAAGCAGATATTCTGACAGGAAGCTTTAATGAACTAGCACAGCGCTCAACAGCCCCTTGGTAGCTCATTGAGAACTACAAGCCCACGGCCACTAAGGCTGACAAGATTGCAGTTCATTCATTCACGGAAGTCCATGAACGAATGATGCGGCTGTGTGGGCGGAGCCCCGCACGGCCACGCTGTTTTTGAAATTTGACGGATAGTACAGGAATACTATCTGTCAGAGGGAGGGGGGGGGGGGGGTGGCGGGTGTGGCTAGTGGAACATGTAACGTGTTCGCAAAGGTGAACTTATCCATTAACATTTTTTTTTTACATGAAAGAACCCTTGAAAAAACATTCTAGTCTCAGGGAATCCCTGATGTTAATGACTGTATGTACAGCTCACAGTACATTGGTGTGATGGTCAATGCTCATTACATTAGTGGCCAGTGAAAGAACACACATCCTACAGATAGCTAAAAAGACCATTGGTCTCAGTGGACTTTCTTGACTCATTCCTCAAGAAACTGCTAGCAACCTCTGGAGGAACTCTAGGACTCCATGGAACCCTAGCTGAGAAAGGCTGCTCTACAGGGTATGTGATTACTCAATGCAAACTTTTGATTGGTTAGTGGCACAGACCAAACAGCAGCTAGTATTCAGCAGTCACATGTCCTGCATAAAAATCTATGCAATGCAGTGGATAGGGGAGATCAGGGAAGCACCACTAACCACATTTCACATTTAGAAATTTTGATATTTTGTCAGATCATGTCTCACACATTCTTTCCGTTATGGACAGATAATGTGGGGATCATGTTTTGCAGAGGGCCAGACACCAGCAAACCAACCTACAGCCATTCCACATATACAAATTGTGCCATAAATAAAAATATCTAGGCTATAAACACACGCATGCATATACAGTTGTGCTCAAAAGTTTGCATACCCTTGGAGAATTGGTGATATACAGTATGTACCATTTTTAAAGAAAACATGAGTGAGCAGGCAAAACACATTTCTTTTATTTCTTGTGGGATTCATATTCAACTGTAGGTCATAACAGAATGGCACAATCATAAAACAAAACATGGCAACAAGTAAACAAATGAAATGCCCCCTGTACAAAAGTCTTCATACCCTTAGTTCTTAATACTGTGTATTGCCCCCTCTAGCATCAATGATAGTGTGCAGTCTTTTCTAATAGTTGTCTATGAGGCCCCCAATTCTTGTAGGTGGTATAGCTGCCCATTCGTTTTGGCAAAATGCCACCAGGTCATGCAAAGTCTTTAGTCGTCTAGCACAAACTGCACGTTTGAAATCTCCTCATAGTGGCTCGATGATATTACAGTCAAAAGACTGTGATGATCACTCCAGAACCTTCATCTTTTTCTGCTATAACCTTTGCAGGGTTAACTTGGCCTTGTGTTTAGAGTCATTGTCCTGCTGCAAAAGACCAAGAGAGTCCCATGCACAGCTTTCGTGCAGAAGAATGCAAATAAAGTGATAGTATGTTCTGATAATATGCTGCATTCATCTTGCCATCAATTTTCACAAGATCCCCATGCCTTTAGAGCTCATACACCTACAAAACATCAGTGAGCCACCACCATGCTTCTCAGTGGGAACAGTATTCTTGTTGCTATATGCCTTGTTGACCCTTCTTCAAACATATCGCTTACGGTTGTGACCATAAAGCTCTATTTTGATCTTGTCACTCCAGATTACAGAAGCTGTGAGGAGTTTCAAGGTGTTGTCAGGCATATTGTGCTTGGGATTTTTGTGGCATTGGCGCAGTAAAGGCTTCTTTCTAGCAACTCAACTATGCAGCTCATATTTGTTCAAGTAGCATCATATTATGCTCCTTGAAACAACCACACCATCTTTTTCCAGAGCAACCTGTATTTATTCTGATGTTACCTATGGGTTATTCTTTGTATTTCAAACAATTCTTATGGCGATTGTGGCTGCAATCTTTTTTGGTCTACCTGATTTTGGCTTGGTATCAAGAGATTCATGAATTTTCCACTTCTTGTGACTGAACAGTACTGACTGGCATATGCAAGGCTTTGGATATCTTATATCCTTTCCCATCTTTATAAAGTTCCATTGCCTTATTACGCAGGTGATTTGACAGTTCTTTTCTGCTCCCCATGGCTCAGTATCTAGCCTGCTTAGTCCATCCATGTGGGAGCTAACAAACTCATCGACTATTTATACACTGACATTAATTGCAATTTAACCTCCCCAGCGGTCTGATTATGTCCATATTTCTGTGCTCAAAGCGGTACTTTTTTTGCATGGAAATATGTATTTTTTTATTGTAGGCCTGTAATTTTTAGGAATAACTCACTGAAATCCGTCCGAACAAGAGTCTAGTAAAATCCCGGGTATGTTACAATTTGACACACGAAATCATAAATTATAATTTTATAAATAATCATAAAAAATAATAATATAATAATAATAAATTTAATTCAATAATATAATCAAACCAAAAACACTGAAACTTGAAATTGAGTGCCAAGTTCGCACATCACTGAGCAAAGTCGCAAAATCGTTTTCAGTATCTGATGACGAATTTCCCCACGAATCATTATCACTCAATTCTGCACGTAGTTCTAATTTACTATCACTGTTCTCTAGCTGGTCTAAAACCGCTTTTGACCTAAAGGGACACTTTTTGGACACCATGGACGTTTCTCAGTTTCCAGGCAGAAAGAACAGTTAAAATGCAGGCAGGACACAAGACAAAGCAGTAGGGACAAAATGTATGTGAAATGGTTTGATACAGTAATGTTATACTATGTGATTTTAGTGTATTTAGTGAATTGCACTTTTTGTCATTTTCAAATTTCCCGCCGTTCCGTCCCCCATACGTCCTGACGCTTGCAGGGGACAGAACCCAGATGACAGATGCCGGCATTCACAGGAGGATATTGCCGGGGACACTGCAGGAGGGACATCGCGGGAGCGTAGGACAAGGTAAGTGATCGAGGGACAAAATGTATGTGAAATGGTTTGATACAGTAATGTTATACTATGTGATTTTAGTGTATTTAGTGAATTGCACTTTTTGTCATTTTCAAATTTCCCGCCGTTCCGTCCCCCGTACATCCTGACGCTTGCAGGGGACGGAACCCAGATGACAGATGCCGGCATTCACAGGAGGACATTGCGGGGACACTGGAGGAGGGACATCGCGGGAGCGTAGGAAAAGGTAAGTGATCGAGGGATCCTGGAGCAACGCCGCATGGTATTCCCGAGTGTAGCTCAGGGTTACCGCTTGTGGTACTGAAACTTTACCCCGAGCTACACTCGGGAATACCGCCAGGGGGTTTAAAAATCCCCAGATGTGGGAAATTAACCTGTAATTGCCATTTTAATCTGTGTGTGTCACCTTGTGTGTCTGTACCAAGGCCAATCCTTTCAGGGTAAACGTTTGATCAGGGCCATTTGATTGATTTCTGTTATCATTTTGATTAACCACTTCCCGACCGGCCGTTGCATATAAATGGCTGGACGGTGGCACTGCAGGGTCGGGTGGCCGTTTATAAATGGCCTCCCCGCACCCTGCTTGTGCGCGCTCCCTGGGAGCGCGCAGCACCGCGATCCGGTGCCCGCTGTGTCCTCCGGACACAGTGAAACACCGATCGTCGGACGGGAGCTCTGTACGAGGTTCCGATCATGTGATCACTGATTGGCCAATCAGTGATCACATGCAAAGTAGTAAGCAAGATGTCACTTGTGACATCATTGCTTACTACGTGTGAAATCTGTGAATGATCACAGGGGTCAAATGGTACAAGGCTGTTCACAACAGCCTTGTACCATGTGACAAGCTGTGACCAATCACAGCTCACTCAGTACTTCTCAATGACTGCAAGAATGCAGACAGAGAGAAAGAGAAATGATTGCTTTTACATCCTATATGGGTGTAAAAGCAATCAGTGTAAAAAAAAAAAAAAAAAATCTTCATCACCCCCCACAAGTAGTACAGTGTCACCATGGTGACCATGGTGTACTGCTAGGGTGACACTATGTAAAAAATAAAATAAATAAAATAAAAAATAATAATATAAAAAAATAAAATAAAAATGTAAAAAAAAATGTTTAAAAATTATAATTTTTGGTTATAAACTAATTTGGATTTTTTTTTACTAAAAAGATAACGGAATAAATTTTGGCAAAGATTTATGATGAAATATTATTTATTTGCAAAATTTAAAAAAAAACCACTTTTTTTCAAAATTTTTTGACATTTAATTTACATAGCAAAAAAAATAAAAATCCCAGTGGTGAATAAATACCACCAAAATAAAGCTTTATCTGTCTCAAAAAAATGGTAAAAAATTAAATTGGGTACAGTGTTGCATGACCGTGCAATTGTCATTCAAAGTGTGATAGCGCTGAAAGCTGAAAATTGCCCTGGTCAGGAAGGGGGTAAAAGTGTCCGGTCTGGAAGTGGTTAAAAAAGAAGCCAAAAAACTATGTCATAATAATTGGCTTCATATGATCACTATCCTTTAAAAAGATAGTTTTTTGGCATGATCAGTCATATTTTCAATATCAATGTCAGCATTTCATGATTCCTGCCAGGGTATGCAACCTTTTGAGCACAACTGTATAACTAAGCCCTAAAATATTCCTTATTCTATATACATGCACACAGTGACATATAACTAGGCAGTGAAACCTAAGGCAGGGCATCCCATAGGGCATTAACCAGATTATCACACCGTAACTTGACCCTTCTCTACTATGTAGAGAGAAATGAAAATAGCAGCTTGCCATATGGTCACGTGACCTGTCAACTTCTGATTGGGTGAGAATTGTTTTCCACCTGGAAATGATTAGACATTGTCACACCAGATGACATATTATGGCCACATCCAACTAGTCCCAGGGTTACCTAATTACAACCGCATCCTGGAGAGCATTGAGGGGATATTTGGAAGACAAAAGGTATTTCATGTTGGAGGGGTGATAATCTTCAGAAAGCCCTGTAAAGCACTAATACCCCATCACAGATCAGGAAAGCACCACTGACCAAAAACTAACATACAGAAACTGCGCCGGCTATAGAAATTGCAGATTCAGCATCAAGCACAGCAACAATTTGAATGCAAAATACTTACAAAAACATTTTTTTTCTCACATTTCGAAGGCTTCTACAAAAACAAAAATTCTAACTACATTTACAAAATGAGTGCTAATTATAATTATTACATCATATATTCCTTAAATATCACCATTACATCAACGGTACACAATCTGGCTAAGTGTTTGTGTGAAAGCCAATACCGTTTACAGTTACAGTGTATCTGCATCACACAGTGAAATGCATCCCAATAGGAATACATTGGTACACATATTAACAATGTAAATCTATATTAAAACAAGGCTAAATAAGGTCTTTTTAAACTAATTTGTATTTATTTCCACAAATAGATTATATCTTGAATGTCTTACTCAATTAGAATTGTTCTTTTCATTATTAATATTATTATTATTTATATTATTATTAATATGCAGGATTTATTTATATAGTGTCAACATTTTGCATGGCATTATTTATTTGCATCTTTTTTATGATCAGGGCAAATAAATGACTTACATTTCAGTGTGCATGAATTTTGTGCATTTATTGTTTCCCATTTAATGTTTTAAAAACTATTTCTTTTAGCATACATTGTAAGCATGCATTTTACTATAGATGAGTCCCCATTCATGATTTTTTGCACATTTACAGAAATCAGTAATAAGATTTCTATTTTATTCTATGGGGCCCATTCATAATTGAAGAAGTATGGGTGCTTTTTTGGGGGCAGGATCACATTTTTTGACCATAGACTTTAATGGGAGTGTCAGAAAAACACGCATCATGCACATTTTCACACCTAACAGCCATTCTCCCCCTTCTAGTAATCCTCTCTCTTTTCAATGGCCTATACAAAAATTCTTAAACCTGAAAATGTGCAAAAACTTGTATAAAAAAAAGGCTTAAAAATACATGAAGAAGAAGCTGATGTTGAAGTGTGAGCAGGGGCGGACTGACCATTTGGAAACTTGGGCACTGCCCGAGGGCCCGGGGTCAGTAGGGGGCCCCATGAGATGCCCCTGGTACCTTTTTCATAGGCTTTTTTGAGTTTGGGCAAGGACACAGGGGCCCCATGATCCCCTATTGTCCGGGGGCCCCATGATTTGTCAGTCTGCCCCTGAGTGTGAGCCTAGCCTTAGGGTGGATTTTGCTTCATTTTTGTGGGTTTTAGAGCCAATTTATACCTATGCATTTTAATGCATGTGTATTAATGTCTTAGATTGTAAGCTCCAAGGAGCAGGGTCCTCCTAACCAGGGGCGGACTGACCATTTGGAAACTCGGGCACTGCCAGAGGGCCCGGGGTCAGTAGGGGGCCCCATAAGATGCCCCTGGTACCTTTTTCATAGGCTTTTTTGAGTTTGGGCAAGGTCACAGGGGCCCCATGATCCCCTATTGCCCGGGGGCCCCATGAGTTGTCAGTCCGCCCCTGCTCCTAACCCTCTTGTATTGAACTGTATTGTTGCTGTATTGTCTCCCGTTATATTGTACAGCGCTGAGCAAACTGTTGGCGCTATATAAATCCTGTATAATAATAATAATATTAATGCACATCAGCAAGTATACACAGGTTAGTCGTTAAATGGTGATCGTTCATTTTGTGTGGTGCATTGACTTGCATTATTACTTTTTAATGAATTTAAGCCTTTTCTGGGGTCTAGCAATGTGAGTGGCAGTGCATGAAAATGCATATTTGTCGACAACGCATGTAAAAATACACAGAAAGGTGTCATTTCAGCCTACAAGCTGCGCATGTGCATTAAAATGTAGCATAAGGAGAAAAATATATTAAATGTGCTTTTTAAAGACTACAGTGTACCTTGCAAGAATGTCATAGATTGTTAGCTAATCTGATGCTGGTCATTTCACCATTTAAGATCACAGTATTTCATGCATAGATAATCCTTTGTATTGTCATTGCAGGAAGGTTAACCCCTTCCGATCATTATATTACATGCATAGATAGATTAACCTTTGCAGCATAGTTGCAGTTAACTTGACACTTTAGCTACATAGCATTTCATGCAGAGACAGTTAACCCTTAGCAGGCTGATCCCTTATATCTCAAGCATATTTTATGCATTGATTGATTGCCCTTTGCAGTTTTGCAGCAGGTAACCTGCCCCTTTAATGTCAATGTATTCCATGTATAAAATGTGAACCGTTTGTAGGTAAAGTGCAGCTCTTCCCAGTATCCCTTAATAGGTTATTAACCCTTTCCTTGTTTCACCCCAGAGGACTGCCCCCAGTGCGAATACGAATTAGGGAACGGCCTGCAGTAACATTTGAATAAATATCATTTTCCTTTCGAACGGTATAAGTACCATTCTGATCAAAATAAAGATGTCTGATTGGTTGTAACCCTCTTTTTAATTTTTGGATTACCTGCTGAAAGCTGTAAGTTGCCAGCTCCTGTGCCCAGCTCCCTTCTTCCACTTGCGACTGGAAGAAAACGACCCCCACACCTGGGGCAGCAAAACTGAGAACCTAGGGGGAAGAAGGGGGGCTGCGGAAAGGTCAGGGGGAGGGGGAACACCCACTCTTTTATGTTGGATTCTGGCCTCCCCTACTGTCCAGAGACAGCATAGACATTGCTACAGACTACAGGCGAGTGTTCCATAGGCATCTATAACAGAGAGCTAACACTCAGACTTTTTTTTTTAATTAGCATGATGCAATTGTGTTTATTATGTTTATAATAACTTAGTCACATTCTAATCAAGTACATAAACAAATTGATGTAAATTAAACATCAGATGTCATCATGCAGCTTTTTCTTTTTTTGAACGATATGCGATCCATCCTGATGGTCCTTGGCTGGTTGTTATAGGCAATTTCTTAATAATTATACTTTTAATTCAGAGCATTTGTTTGCAATTTGAGCACTAAAAATATTTTATCTTCATTTAAAAATTCTAAAAAAATTGCTTGCCAGTGCATTCAATGTTTCTATCATCAAGTAAACTAATTTCATTTGAAAGCCCTTAAAAATTAATTCAGATCTTTTACTTGAATGGGATCCCAGACGTATTAACCGGGTTTCTTTTGTCCATATTACAATATAGGCAATTTTTTCCCACACGGAAATCACATTTACTGTAAGGATTTTGTTTGTTTAGATAAAAAATTAGAAAATTCCATTCCATTCGGTGCATTCAATGTTTCTACCATCAAGTAAACTAATTTCATTTGAAAGCCCTTAAAAATTCATCCAGATGTTTATAATAAATTAATCACATTATAATCAAGTACATAAACAAATTTATGTAAATTAAACATCAGATGTCATCCTGCAGTTTTTTTGTTTTTTTTTAACAATATGTGATCCATCCTGATGGTCCTTGGCTGGTTGTTATAGGCAATTTTTTAAGAATTATACTGTTAATTCAGAGCATTTGTTGGCAATTTGAGCACTAAAAATATTTTATCTTACTTTCTTTAAAAATTCTAACAAAATTGCTTGCCAGTGCATTTAATGTTTCTATCATCAAGTAAACTAATTTAATTTGAAAGCCCTTAAAAATGCATTCAGATCTTTTACTTGAATGGGATCCCAGACGTATTAACCGGGTTTCTTTTGTCCATATTACAATATAGGCAATTTTTTCCCACACGGAAATCACATTTACTGTAAGGATTTTGTTTGTTCAGATAAAAAATGAGAAAATTCCATCTTGTTTCTCCACATTTTCTCATCACTATGGTCGAACGATTTGACCCCACTAATTATTCAAAACAAATGTTCCAAAAATGATAAATTCTATTGGTGTATATCCAACTTTAAAGTCGGTCACACATGGATAGTGATTGTTTATATTAGAAGTAACACTGGTGTACCCTGACATGACAGATAATGATAAAATCTGCCAAAAAGTACTTTGCAGTCTAGCAATTCTAAGAAAAAGATAATGTGCAAACTTTCAGCATGTCCTCTCTTGTTCTTTATCAGTCGACTAGAGATAAATCATCCCCACACTTCACACCATAGCAAAGTTCACACTTCTGATACTTCAGATCTAATCAGATCAGAGTGCTTTGCTTACAGCCCCTTTAACATGTATAACAACTGTTGTCTGAGCAATCAACAGATAATTAGAGAATTGAGAATATAATTAAAATGTGCCCAGAATATCAGATGAAAAATACGGCTTTCAGATCGATCATGTGATAATCTGATCATTTGTATGTAGCTATCGAGATTCAATCACGATCACGTGAAATTATCAGAAGGGAAAAGCACAAAAATTATGATAACAGAACAAACGATTTTCATTTAATCAGTACAGTATTCATGTGAAAAAAAATCAAGAGTCCAGGACCATGCATGCTCAGAAACGAAAAAATACATTACAATACAATACAATACAATACAATACATTACATTACTTCCGAAGTTGTATTCCATCATACAAGAATTTTTGTAACTTTAGTAACCCCTTAATTTGTGATATGAGACTAGCATGCCAAAAAAAATGGATGATTATTTGTCTGATTTTCTCATCATGTGTACTAGGTTTAAAGTATTTCAGTGACTGGTGACAGGATAAATGTACATAATCAAATTGTAAGGTCATCATACACCTTACAATCTGATTATACAATCTTTGTACAATCTTCCTTAGATTTACTAAAACTATGGCCAATGATTGGATAAAAACAGGAGGATGACAATAACAGACACTTCTGGCCAGGGGCGGACTGACAACTCATGGGGCCCCCGGGCAATAGGGGATCATGGGGCCCCTGTGTCCTTGCCCAAACTAAAAAAAGCCTATAAAAAAGGTACCAGGGGCATCTCATGGGGCCCCCTACTGACCCCGGGCCCTTGGGCAGTGCCCGAGTTTCCAAATGGTCAGTCCGCCCTTGCTTCTGGCTTACTAGAAAAACTGTGTGAATCAGTGCTGATTGTTCCCATTACTTTGGAGAAAGGAAAAAACATATTTCCTCATGTGGTGGCCTTTTTCACTCATTGGCCATGGTGGAGACTGCGTCAGATCTGAGCAGCACAGAGATGTGATAAGGGTCTCGCAGATTCCTCACCACCCATCATTCTAGGTGAGACATCTACCTGTACATGACTACTCTCAGGGTACATAGAGTTCCCATTTTTCATCTTTTTATATCAAAATCAGCATGCTGAGGATACAATTATCCAATGTATGTCTATGGCTATATAAGTGTGTGCAGAGAATATCATTACCAAGAGAAGGATATATCAACAGAAAATAAAAATCATTTGGAATAAGGTTTCTTATAAATTGCCAACAGCGGTTGGACGTATAATGGCAACGGGATTGTCCATTGGGCAAATAAACATGAGAGCTCAGTTCTTGCTGTGCATAGAAAAAGAAGGTGGATAAGACCATAGCTTAACCTGGCCCAAACCAGCAAATCAGATGACTGGTATCTCATGTCTATGGGTCTAGCCAGAGATACTGGAGAGCGGATGGAGAGACAGCCACAATCTGACCCCCTTTTTTGGCACAAATACCAGCCAATGCTTCCAAACAGACAACGGTGGCATCAGATGTTTCGTGTGTAGGCCTATAAAATAGGAAAGGGGAGGTGCACCAGAGACACCTCCATTTGCAGCTTATCAGGAGTAAATCAGTATCAAGTGGACATAATGTTCTCACTTGACCAATTGCTATTGGCCTTGGTGAGCCTCAACCAGCAGTATGGTGGGTGCCAGATCCAACCAACAAGGACTGTCATCTAATGACTATGAGCACCATATTCCTGAAGTGTACATGATGATTTAACATTGCAGAAATCAGCATAATTCTTATCTGATCAATACAATGCTTAGATTGCATGTCACTGATATAATGGTTTGTGCTTCATGGCATTCATTTTCTATTCCTGGAATGTGGCTGAAAAATAAGGGTTTTGTGCACACCCCCTACCATGAAGGTGGTCTTCTTAATTTAACAGCTCCCCAACACACACATATATACACTCACAAGGGAACATCTCCAAATTCTGCTGTCCTGCTTGGTCTATAATTAGTGAGTAAGTTGAGCTTAAACCCTAGTGAGCCCCCTCCCCTGTAACCTGTGTTAAGCAGCTGTTCATACACTTGTCCTGCCCCTCCTGTGTGCCACTCCTCACCCCTCAGACAGCCTGTCCAATCCTGGTGGGGTGCAGATCACATTTCAGTATAATTGCAAGACATAACCAGGCCGGTGGGCGATTGAAAAGTCTCACAACTACTCCGACCCCCAGTGCTGCTCTCTGCTCTCGGGCCTCAGGTAAGAGAAGGGTGAGGGGGGCCTGAAAAGATACCCCTTCAACAAGTGGAAGAATCACTTGTGTGAAGGGAGGGGAGGCAGCACCTAAGAAGACATTCAATTGTCAGGTCTTCTAATCCTGACATCCCTCTGACAGTAATAAGAGTGGATCTTTAAATTCATATGCAGAATATTTTTAATTCTATATATTCCTAACATTAGAACAATTATCATGGAAGAGATGATAGAATAACTCAATAATTTGGCTGTCACTTACATAGACAGTGACAATACCACTGCACCTCCCTCATTCCCAAAGATCAAAAGGATTCTTGAAACAGCAAACTGCTAATACTTTACTTTATTAGTAAGATCCCTAATTTAATCCTCATGTGAGATCTGCACACAACTGCTGAACAATGCAATCCAGGCTAAGCTTTGGAATGACAAGACCGGTGTCATTAATGTGACCCTGGCCACAGTTCAGCAATGTCATGTGCTGTGTGTCACCCATCTATCTATCTATCTATCTATCTATCTATCTATCTATCTATCTATCTATCTGCTTTGTTGGCTCCTTTTTTCTAATCTTGACTGGCTTATTATTTAAAACTGGAGAATAAATCTATTTCATGATGTCACTGTTTCTCCAGCTAGAAGCACCCACCCTTTCATAAGGACAAAACTTCCATAAAATAAATGAATAGAAAATAAGACTTGTTGTCCATGGTGACCAATAAGTTGTCATCTTTTGTTCTCTGTGAAAATCAAAGATTGGTCACTGTGGTCAACAAGTCCTCTAGTCTATTTTTTACAAGTAGACTCCTCTCCTTAACTCAAGTCTAGTACTAATTGAAATGCCCTTTTTCTTTTCTTTTTTTTACAAACGATGTGTATTGTAAAGGTTTACCGGTAGCTGTTGCCAAGTGTTCATTATATCTAGAGATACTATTGTGTCTAAGAGGCATGGTACCAAAAATTAATTGTATCTAGGGGTCATGTTACTAAAAATTAATTGTATCTAGGGGTCATGTTACTAAAAATTCATTGTATCTAGGGGTTATGTTACTAAAAATTCATTGTATCTAGGGGGCATGTTACTAAACATTCATTGTATCTAGGGGGCATGTTGCCATAAAAAAAATTTGCATCTAGGAGCATGTTATCATGTTATCAAATATGTATTGTACCTGGGAAGCATGTTATCAGTTACTTGTATCTAGGAAGCATGTTACCAATTATTTATTGTATCTAGAGGCATGCAGGATGCCAGAAAGCTGAATACCTGAATTGCCCATGCTTCGGAAGTATAACAATGTCATAAACCCTTTGTTGCTGTGTATTATGCATGGCCATGATAAAAAAAAAAGGATCAATGACTTTTCTTTGTATGTCCCGAAATCTAGGATCCTAGAGATGCTAGATATTAAATTAAATTAAATTAAATTAGTGGCTTTTTTTGCTTTGTAATCTATAGTAAAAATTTGTTGAGGCATTTGTGAATTGTGTCTTAGCTTTTTAAATTGTCCCAGATTCCTGCATGACATTTATAGAACAGGTTGTGTGTAGGTTGTTAGGACCAGCTGTTATTTATGTCAGAGATGGGGGTGGTAGCAAATGTCATATTAAAGGACTATATGTCAGACGGGAGGTATGGTGGCCTTCAGTTCCCTTCACACGTTTTCACTGACGTTTTGCTTTTTTTTCTTCAGACCTTTAACTGTGAAGTGTAAAATGTGATTACATACAGCAAAATGAGACATGCATTCCTATGACGCTCACCTCTGAAGTATGGGAAGTGTGCGATAGGGGAAAAAAATTTACTATTGTAAACAGTCCACAAACATGGGGCAGATAATGTGCTAAGCTTCATAAACAACTTAAAGTCATGGCACTTATCTAATGTCATGGGACTTATTTAATGTCTTGGATACACACCTCACAAGTGGATTAAATACCCCATAACCCAAATGTTAAAAGAACATCCTGCCATCGTATTGTCTCTCTCCCAGGTCCAGATCACCTTTAAAGGACATTCCCAGGGGGTCCCAAAATAGACAAGAATGCCCAGTTGTCTGTCTCTTGTACCAGCCCGCCCCTCTTTGCTATCTCATGTAACATCTGAGTCATGTAAACTGCAGCCATGGGCTCCCAAGTTTTCCTTACAGGGTGGGAGACCTAAATTAAGCCATTGGGTGACATTGGCGCTGTGTCTGGTCCGGCTCCAGGGACTGCTAAGTTGGATTATAAATTAATGTAAAAAAGATCTCCTGGAAATAAGATATATGCATTAAATTCATATTTTGAAGCAATACATTACAGTACAACCATTAAGGTCAAAGTAAGGCCCTAGAAAAGGAACTGAAAAGGTCACCTACTTTGTAATATGGTTGTCCTGTCCTGTTTGGGTTTTTGTTAGATTATTCTAAGCAATTTTACTGCTTAAGTAATGACAGCCTAGAGTCTAGAAGACCTAAAAGGCTTCAGTATTGTCCCATCTGAGATATACTGTACATTAGGCCTTGGCTTAGAAACATCATAGGGGGTTCTGATAATGCAATAAAACCTAAAGAGTCAGACAATGCACACTGTGCTAGTTTTGAGTAGATTTTGGTGAGTTGAACATCCACCACCTTTTTCTCTCTCTTTGGAATCCCAATTATGAGATCTGAAAGTACAGCTATTTAGAATAAAAAAAGACATGCCATCAGGTCCACTTGAGTTCTTAGATCTCCCTACTGTCACAGCCCTCATCACTGGGGCTTTTTCTACTTTGATCATGCTTAACGTTGCATTTAGTTTAAATGACAATAAACCAGTGTATCTATAATATTCCCCTTTTTTATGGGGAAGGATTAGGGCCCATCCAGATTTTAGTGTTTGGTGCATTGCGTTAATGCATGTATTTCATTAAGGCAGCCTAGGATGTGCTTGCAACACATCAAGAAGTCCAAAAACCAAACATACACTATTTTTGGCAATGCACACACCACAACACATGGAAGTGCATTACTGTGCATTGAGATGCCCTGCAAAGCATGAGCATTGGAGCTGCTTTGTATTAGTGTATTGGCAATGCCATTTGCTATTGCACATAACGTGGATTAATGTGTGATAGCGCAGTGGGAAAGTGTGTATTTGGTCTTTGGAACTCATTTCAAGGTTTTACTGCTATGTGAGGCTCAGTTAAAGAGATTTTTCCTTATTCCCCTTTTTACCAGTAAGAAGGTAAAATAAACGCTTCAAGAACAACACAGACAGAAGTAAAAAGGCTTACTTTAAATTAAGTAGGAGAAGGTTAGAACTCCTGCCAAATTTTAATTGATGTCTGTTTTACTATTGTAGATTTTCCTTCACTTCCTGCCTGGTAAGATATTGTCTCCAAAACAGGAAGTGAGGAAAAATCTCTTTAAGGCTCCATGTACACGAGCCTACCCTCATTGCCAGCTGTGGGAAAACACAAATCGTGGCAAAACGCAGCAACCGCGGTACCCCGATTTGGCCCCCGTTTTGCGTTTTCTCACAGTCAGCGGTCAAAACGTTCCTATCCTGAACGTGATTCTTTTGCATTCGGGAGAGGGAAGTTTAACCTCACCTAAACGCAGCAGTTCCTAAACTCTGCTAAAAGCCTATGTATACATGGACACATAGGCTTTTATGGAGTTGAGTTTAGGAGCTTTGGCAAAAAAATGCCTAAAGCTCCTAAATTCGAGTTTAGGAGCTGCTCGTGTACATGCAGCCTAATAGAGCCCCAAATAGAGGTAAAACCTGACAGGGGTGCTAACCTTCATCCATTCTATCCAAAACTAAGAAAATGTGCATTGGGTGTCTTCAGACACTTTAAAGTGTCAGTCCACCCAAAGCTGATTTTTTAATCTCCACAATCTCCGGGACCTTTATTGGTGAGATCTCTTTGATTGAGTTTCCAGGTCTGCACACCTGTTGTGGATACTATATGGGGTTCCCACTCTCCCTGCTGGATTATTTGGGTTTTTTTTAATCATAGTTCAGCAGGAAGAATGTGAGCACACAAAATGGGAACATCCAAACCTCTCAGGTGGACAAGAATAAAGTTGGGAATTGGCAGGGAGATCTCTCAGGTTGCCTGTTCAAGACATTGACATCGGGGCCGAATTAGTTCACCGGACTCCACTTATAGCTTAAATATCACTTTTGGGTGAACTGAACATTTACTTCAAAACTGAAAAAAACAAATCTAAAGCAAAATTGGAATTGTTGTCATAAGCACTCAGTCAGAATACTCGTTGACTTTTCTCAAGAATGAAAGGTAAAATCTGACTTTTTCATGGGAGCATCAGCACTATGTTCCCTGCTCATATTTTGATAAAGATACCCCCTAGTGCAGCCGTTCTTGCCCTTTTTACCCCAGATGTACCCCTAAAATAGTATTTGGGACACAGCTTACTAAAATAAATTTATCAGGGTTCATGGGAAAAATGCCCCTTATGTTGGCAGTCAGTAGAAAGAACCTTACAGTGGTGGTCATAATGCCACTCTTACAGACAGCTAGAATGATAACTGGCGTCATTCTGCTGACTATGCCAAGGGACTATGCAGGCATCATGAAATATGAAAGTCAATTAACCACAGCTCAAAGAACCTCTAGGAACCTTTGGAAAAACCCTAGGATTTCACAGAACCCTGGTTGAGAATGGCTGCCCTAATGTGTTTTCAGATCTTCTGTAGCACACCTGTGCAAAAAGATCTTGGCAAGGCTGTACTTTGTTTTATTTTTAGTCAGTTGCAGCTGGTGCAGCAGAAATAGCAATACACTGCAACACCAGCACTCTATATAAGCCGCACTTTTAGGGAAAGCTTGGCCACGTCAGTACACGAAGGTAGGCAAAGGTTGTCATTATACTAATGATATGTATTAGAAAATGATAATTCTGCATTTTTAAATAGCAGTTCTGTTTGGAGGGATGCCAACCAAGATGTTTGGTTTACAATGTGTTCTCAAGTTTCTCTTCCTTTTTGCTTCTTTCCAGCCGACCAAAACCCAACATGTCTGACACAGAGGAAGTGTAAGTATCTAAAAAAGCATGCCTTGCTGAGTAAACAGCTGTCAGCACAAGCATTTTTGTATACACATATGCAAAATACACAAACCCCCATCATACACCCACATATTGACCTTTGGGAGAAAGAGGAATGAGATACAGCAATGCTTCTCAAACTGTGAGATTAATCTACTGCCTAAGCTAGTGAGACCTGATAGTCTTTAGATTATAAAACATATCCAAAATTTTTACTTTTATTTTTAATTTTTATGTAAGATGTGTGTTTAATATATGCAACAGATCAATTTTAGCCCATTTGAATCAGTGTTAGTTTTCACCAATAACCTATAAGATAGGTAAGGCCTGGGTGTCACCTACGGCAGACCATAGACAATATGATTTTCTATCCTGCAACCAGGGGCTGCAGGAAAGAAAAATCACTTGATCCTTCCATCAACGCAATCAGTGTTGATGGGGGAATTCCTCCTGTGAAACTATTGTCATTGGCAATAATCACATGGAGAAACAGACATGGTGGTTGTACCCAGGTTGTAAAACATTTGCCTTTGGTACAATGCTAAATTGGCCAAGATCTATTGTCGGCTTAAGACAAGGCAGACAGACAAGTGAAAATAATTCTTAGTGGTTGGCGTTTGCCTTGTTTTTCGCTGCATGCTTAATATTTTGTCTTGTAATTGCTCATTTATGGTCTTAGTTAATAAGAGGTAATGCAAAGAGCAATGATGAGGCACATGGTGAAGTTATAGCTCCCAACTCTTCTCATTTGGAGGGACTGCGCTTCTATTGGGAAAAATTCTTCTGTCTCCAGTTTTGGACTGGTGTGTACACCTCTATAAATGTACTGGTAATTATTGGTAGTTATTATTAATTATTATTTTACCAGGATATTCATTCTACAGTAAACCTTTCATCCAACCTCATTTGCTATATTTAAAACTACAAAAAGAAGTGCTGTAAAGAAAGACTTGTGGGTTCAGCCAAAAATGTTACGGTTACCAGTTCTTCGTGGTCCAGGGATGTGTTCTTTGCCTACATATGGGGTTGATTTACTAAAGGCAAATAGGCTGTTCATTTTGCAAGAGAATTTTAACTGAATTTAGTGAATGAGGTGAAAATTCACTTTGCAACGAATACCCAAACATATGTAAAATAAAAAGAATAGTATTTTTATTTGCACATGATTGGATGGTGGATGGTTGGATGGTGGCTTAACCTCATTCACTAAGAGAACTTTTGCTTGAAGGCTTGAAGAGTGAAAATTCCCTTGCAAAGAAAGCAGTCAATTTGCCCTTAGTAAATCAACCTCTATGAGTTAAAAGATGTCCCTCTTTCTCATTTAAAAAGTTTGGCAGTATGGCATAGTATCTAATTAAATTTCACATCACAGAAAGTCTCATTTTTTATGGCTAGTGATTCAACACTTTCTACACTGGGCTCATCAAATAAGTCCAATGAAGGTCTCGTCGTCAATAAATTTAGAGTTTTACTTAATGTAAGGGTTTTGTTTCCAAACATTAACTATCTATTCCTTTTCTTATCTCTTTTTTTGTTCTGTCTGTTTTGTTTATTTCCTGCATCAGTGAGCAGGTGGAGGGTGAGTATGGAGCTGTACAACCTATGAACTTATGATATTGCATTATGCCAGTTATTATTATGCATTTCAGGAGTTTGTATCCAGGGCAAGGGATCTGTGGCTTTCCAACTGCTGTTGGAATGCAACACCCAGCATGAACATTACCCAGCATGCACTTTTGCCAATCAAGAGTCAAAGATAGGCACAGATTAAATGAAGTCACGTAATGATTAACAGTCAAAAATATGTTTTTATAATTGAATGCATGTCACTGTGCATTACCCTGCTAATAAAATGATATTTCAATACATTTTCATTAGCCAGGATTTAATTTTTATTGTATTTGGCTACAGCCACATGTCTATGCTATGTCTTAGGTATAAAGTAAAGCAATAAAATTTAAATAATTGAAATATATTTATATAATGAACTTGAATGGGACTGCCTGCTAAACTCATTTGTTGGAAATGATGATCTTTGCATATACACAGTATTTATATTTTTTATTTGTAACATTTAATAATGTTTCCACTAGATACCTCATCTATATTTAACTCTCCTTCTCACTTTCTGGTGTCGTCTTCCTCTATAACACAGCACTACAGTGTGAATATCTTCAAGCACCCCACCTAACAGCAGCACATGGTTTATGGATATCCTAAAACGAGCACAGACGTAGCGCATCCTTTTTTTACCCTAATGCTGAACTCAGTCATCCTGGCAATTGGCTATTTTGGGTTCACACTAAAATCTGTCTGTGTAGAGATAGAGTATCACTTCCATTGCCATAAGAAAAATGAAACAGAATCCTGCTTATTAATAGCTGAAGGAAGGAAAAAGGAATTGTTGTAAAGTAAACGTCAGCTGGACTCTATAGTGGGACAGCGATATGGGATCAACAATAGGCACTCAAATTATAATTGCTAACAGATAGATTGATAGTTTTTTTTAATCATTTATTTATTACAGATACCCATATAGCGCCATCACTGTATGCAGTGCTTTAAATATTTATTACATATTTACATCAGTCCCTGCCCTCAAGGAGCATACAATCTAAGGTCCCTAACTCACATTCATGCACATACTAGGGCCAATTAATCTACTTATTAGGTTAGCCAGGAGCCAATTAACCTACATATTTTATTTATTACAGGCATTTATATTGCAACAATTTAGGCAGCACTTTACATATTGTTAATTTATATCAGACCCTGCCCTTATTATAATACAGGATTTATATAGCGCCAACAGTTTGCTCAGAGCTTTACAATATAACAGGAGACAATACCGTAACAATACAGTTCAATACAAGAGGGTTAGGAAGCAGCTTACAATCTGAGGTCCCTATCTCAGATACATAATACACACACTAGGGCCAATTTAGACAGGGGCCAATTTTAACTGTAAGTTTGTCTTTGGTGTGTGGGAGGAGACTGAAGTATGTAAAAAAAAAGAAAGTTCCCAGCTCAACTTGCCAGCCAGCTTACTAACAACCAAATTAACCTGTCTAACAGTATGCGTTAAAAACAGGAGTCTAGTTAGCACACATTTGCAAATACATAGTTAAGGAAACTGGAGTACCCAGAGGAAACCCACACAGTGGGAACTTTCAAACTCCATGCAGACAGAGTCTTGACTGGGATTTAAACCACAGAAACCAGTGCTGCAAGGTAGAAGTGTTAACCTTTAGATGATAGGTAGGTAGATAGATAAATAGATAGATCCAGGTCTATCTAGATTGATAGATAAATAGATAATAGATTAGATAGATAAATCTTAGATATCTAGATAGATAAAGCATAGATATCTAGATAGATGTTTGTACCATCCCCCTCCATTCCCCTGCCAGTGCATTGTTTCCAATAGCTAAGAATGTAAGTAGAGCTTGCTTTACTTAAAGGGTCAGTCCACATAAAAACAATATTTGAGATATAAGAAGCCAGCCCCTGGCATCCTTTATGTCTTGAATACAGTAGGAAACATGGGAACCCCTCATAATGGCCATAGCAGGAGTGCCAACCCAGGAACTCAAGCTCAGAGACCTCTGCAGTAGAACAGATATTAATTAAAGATCAATTGGTTTAACTCTCCAGCGTCTCAAAAAAACTGAAATATCGATTTGCGTATACTGACCCTTTAAAGGGTCTGGTAATTAGACGTGTCTGCTAATCCACATGTGCAACGTTAAGGATAACCCTAACACCTGTCCTGACAGTTGTGTTCTCACTCTTCAGACTTTCTTTAGTACATATTCCTTTATTGATCTCTTCTTACATCTATTCTTGTGCTTGGATAACAGTTTTTTCTACTTTTCTTATTAACGTATGCTCTTCTATCTTCTGATCACTGATATCCTTTCTCTTAGCAATACCACCATTGTAATCCAGGCCTATAAAATGCATTTATCTTATCCTCAGCTGCATTCAGTTTGTGCACGATCAATATTAAACAGTGACTGCTCCTTTTTCATCTTACTAACAGGATCTGTTTCCATCTGCTGACCACTTTATGAAATTGGTTAATTTTGAATGACATTGACTTTTACCTAGGACTCCATTGCAGCTGCAGACTCTTCTTGTATGGCGTATATGTTTTTAATGTGTTACATTGTCAAAGATTGCTATGATGTTGCCCTGAGTATTATACATGTCTCTTGTTTGTACTTGTTGTACCGATTATTTGGAACTGTAAGAGGAATTAAAGTGTACCTTTTTAAATCCTATTAAAATCAATTAACTTTAAAAATATTATATATAACTAATTTATAATAATATATCATTAATATCTTTTAATTTCTCTTATAAACCAATAGCCTTTGTTCTTTACATTTTTTTTGTAGATCATTGTGATGCCTATCAGTGTCATGTAGGTTGTCTTTCTGTTTTTCTGCTACTAAAGTAAGACTGAGGGTTATCTCTTCCAAACAGGTCACATAAACGTACTTTTTGAGACTGCAGGTCTTATTAAAGAAAAAAAAATATGGCAAATTGGAGTATAACCCATCAGCCATACTTTTTGGCTATGTCTGGATTTAAGGTGGACATTTGGGAATCACAGTCTGTTTGTTGTCATGTTGTCCTTGTTGACGTTGCTGTTTTATTTTCTTTTATGTCTGTTCAACAGAAGAATACGAAGAAGGTAAAACGGGTCAACTTACTAAATTCTTTATCGCTGACCACCAGCCCTTAACTACATAACACTGCAGGATCTAATGGATCAGCGAGATCTCACTAATATTTATGTCCTTTAACCCTTTCTCAGCCAGACAAGTCCATCATAGTGCAAATTTGAGGTTTCCCTATGCCGTATATGTTATGGCCAAAAAATGATATATCCAGGCCTTCTTTTTAGTAAGACAGTGCAAAAGGGTGATGTGTGCACCATGCAACAGCCAATCAGACTTTATCTTTTATGAGTTTAGGGCAGGCAGAAGCACTGAGAGATGAATACTGATTGGTTGATATGGGTTTTTGCATACAAGGACCATAAAATGTCAATGGGCTGTGTCACTAAATATACTGTGTGTGTATTTTGCACTGAAAAGGGCTAATTCTTTCATATATCTCAGCTTTTTATAACTTATTGTTGACCCCGTTGTAGACTTTACATTTTTTTTAGTTAACTTTTTGAATCTGCAGTGCCTGACCTTATTTTATCCTCATTCCCATTCATAGCAACATTAATAATATAATAAGATAATATTTTTATATTCAATGCTGATAGATTACAGAAGAACTTTGGGCTTAATTTACAAAAAAATATTTGGTTAATGATTTTTGATTTTGATCGGAAACTACATACATTCTCAACCTAAATCTAAAATACTCAATAAATTAACCACTTTATTGAATGTAAGTTCTCAATTCATGGGGTACCAGTAGTAAGACCAAGCCATAAAATACAATTACTGGTCTTCTTGTTCGATGCTGAAATGCCTTCCGTCAGCCTTCAGAGTCAACATCTGAAAAATAATTTACGCTGCTGAGTGGGAATGATGACTTTTATATAGCATGACTCTTTATTACAATTACAGTTTTCACTTTAACACCATCACGTATTCCTCAACTTTAAATGTAGTTTAGTAGTTGTAGGAGTACCTGCATGTCACTTGTTGTTGGTATCCCAGTCTAATGAATGAAAGTGTCTGAAAGGGTTGTCTCTGTTGCCGAAACAACTGGCCTCTCCATTTTTGGTTTCCAACTATACTAGAAACATGAAGGAGAGAGTGAGATTGGCTGGTAACTTAGATGTCATTTTAGAAAAAAATCATTCATGAGGACTGCTGTTTCTTGTGATCATTTGTAATGTTTTTGGTTGTAGTGATTGTAGGCTATCTGCTTTGATGTAATCTCTTACAGGTTGTGCTTACTTATTTCTAAGGTACCGATTGCAGCAATCCTGTGCTCTGTAGGTCTCTGTTGACTGCTAACCTGTTTTGTTTGTCTATTTTTTTGCTTCTATCTGCCCTGCTGTTGCTACACTGTCAAAATGTATGAACAGAGGAGGCACAAGAAGGTATGTACTGCTCTCTTGGACTAGCTTATTAGCTGGGTCAATTTTTGGCTAGTGGGATACGTTGATGTTGATATCTACTGGTATTGAAGGAACAAAAAATGACTCATAGTGGCCTCCAAACTGAGCCAGCTATCTATATGAATGTCTCAGTCATACAAAAATGAAGGGATATTTACAGTTTGGTAAGATACCATATCACTTCTCCCCTTAGTGAGGCCAATGGGCCATACTTATCAAAGTGCCTGAAGAAAGAACTGTCTACAACAACTAATCTGTCTTTCCATTTCTGGTTGGTATGGACAATCCAGACAGTTCTTGTTTCAAACACTTTAAGTTCATCATAAAAAAGAGTCTATTTGCAATACCAAAGGAGGTAGGTTTATAGGGATGGTAAGGTTATTTCGTCAGTTTAGTCTTGAATTCATACTGTTACCTACCTAACATTAAAAGAAATTGGAATACTGCATGGATACTTTGAGTAGTAACACTTTCAGAAGTTTTTAACTGTGCACTTTAAAATGCATTTTAATATGTTTTTTACCTTTCATAACTGTGCTTTTATTTGGAAACTGATTATGTATCCATGGTTCATTGCACATTACTACAACAAACATCAACGTGCGGTATATGTACACAGTGGTGTATGGCTATCCATTCTGAATGGCACCCTAATTCATATATATATATATATATATAGTAAACACTTAGATCCACGCCATGACACTCAGATGTGAATATGCTGCGTTGTTAAGAAGCAATTGCAGAGCCATTTTTTCATGCATTGTGGCCCATTAAAGCAACTGTTTGGTAGAATAACAGCTTTAAAAAATGTCTCTCTATAATGAAAGTCTCTCTTGAAGAGCTACAGTGGCTATAGAATTGTCAGCATCTGACACACTTCATGGGGTTTCAGGTGCCTGTATGCCCTGCTGGCACTGTGGTTTTACTTGCCAGCCCCTACAATACTACAGTGTCCTGTATTGCCATACTGTAGGGGCAGTGGATGAAAACACAGTAGAGGGGAACTAGGTACCTAACGTTCCTTGAAGTGTTGATTCTTCCCTGAAGCAGGTCAGGTGAATCCTTTCTTTACAGGGAGGCTTCTTTTTCATGCTTTCCGTGTAGTAACTAAGTGACTTTAAAATGAATAGGCTGCTTTAATGCAACATCAATGCATAAAAAATATGCATTAATGTGCACATAGATCTGTATAATGCCTTAAAATAAAGCGGATTTTTTCTGCGTTTATAGAATTTGTAGGTGTTGGTGACAATATATTACATGGTGCAGGTGTGAACAACAAAATGTGGTCAAGATTAGTTGTTAATAGTTTAGTACTCGTCCATCACTAAACAGAATCCCAGACATAACACTCCATATTACAGTCTGCGCTATGTGCCATGTACTTGTGTGTCAAGTAATGCTATTTGTAGCAGGGGATGAACCTTGCATCTTATCTGTGCTTCTTTCTCCTCTCTAACTCCTATTCTTCTCCTCCTTAATTTTTAACCTGCACAGTAGAAGAAGCCCATGAGGAAGGTATGTGGTCTGTTCATCATCCCCACTTCCCATAATCTAGGGTAAATCTCACAGGAATCTGAGTGTCTTTATAGTCTGAATTCCATAATTTCATATGTCTATAACCAGAGGTGACCAAATGCAGGGTAATCTAACGCTTAATCCCATGACTTGCTTACTCTGCAAACACAGAATTATACATGGTCAGGTCACCCTAGTGCTTGATGCCTGCATTGATTACCTATTTCCTAGGGTCATAAATTATCAGATAATTTGACAGTTGGGTTATGCTTGCTGGCATCCAGATGCATGAGGCACGCTATGGCCTTGACACCAAGTGATAGACATGACGTTTGCATCTTGCAGCCATTGCTGAGACAGAACAGTAACATTCACTGTTGTTAAACATCCACAATACTTCCATGCTCTGTGGCTTAGCCAAGGGATGTTTTCTACCTAGTTCAGTGCCAGATACTTTTCTGGCACTATATCTACTTGATACTATTCTATAACCCTCCTTTCTATAAATAAAGCATGAGCATCTACAATCTGCATTATAGGCCATGCTTTATTGTTAAAAGCATTGTTCTTGCAAAGCTGTGTTTCCACAAAGTTTGGTCAGTTGTTAAGCACTGTTGCTAACTTTGCAGTGTCTAAGTACCACATGTACTATTGAAGGTAGAAACAATTAAACTGCTACTTTTTGTTAGCTATTGTGGCAGTAAATGTATGGTCATGGCTAAAATGTGTCCTTAAAAGGTCACTACCCTTCCTGCTTCCCTGCAGGTTCTTTACTTACCCTCCCCTCATTCTCATCTTCCAGTGGTCAATATTCTAGCTGTCAAAAAGATGGCCAATAAGGTTGCTGCTCTTTTCAAAATTTTCCTGAAAGACATGGAAACAGTTTGATCCAGTCTAGAAATGTTAAATAAGGTTAACATACATTTGGAGTTGCCATGGGAAACACCAAAAATCTCTCTTTACAGCAAGCCTCCAATGTAAAAAGCTATAGTGTCTTTGCTGCTGGTCTGAGGGTAGGCAACTGCAGAATCAAGTCGTAAGCAGTGTTGGGTGACCAGCTGTGCTGTACGTTTGAGAGGCCACCAGGTTTACACACATAAACAGCTTACAGACTGTTGCACCAGCAGAACAATTCTTAACTATAAAGCAGCAATCCATATGGACTTTTCTTACCAAATAATTAAAGCCTGGACCTCAGATTTAAATCAGTAGAATATCTGCCTACCAATGAAATCTAACACTAGAGCAATATTCCCACACATCATTCCCTTAAATCCATATTTTTGCCATGTACCATCTAGAGTAAAGATGGCTATGTAAGCAATACCCAGTGGATCACATTCCACACTTTGGGAAACACTGCTGTAAAGAATTGACTGTGCATCTTCTTACTATGTACTGTTATGCTTTGCTTTCATGTCCTCCTTCTCTCCTCTTTGCTTGCTGCTAATATTTCCTTCTGCCCTGCCCCTACCTCAATCTGGCTATTGTGTGACTGCTTGAACTATAATCGCCCTGCCTCTGCAATTCGCTTCTGAAGAAGGAGAGCCTGCACAAGTTGTGGAGGAGACAATTCAAGAGGAGCAAGGATATGAGGGGGCCGAGGAGGAAGGTAAGATTGTTAACCAACCTTCCTCAAAGGTTGGTAGTATATATCTGGCCTCCAATAATGGCTCTCCTACCCAATCTATCTATCTGAATGTGTGGATGATGCACAGAAGAGAAATTCCTGAAACTATGGAACCTTTTCCCCCTTTATACAAGCAACTCTAAAGCCTTGGGTAAAAGATACATCCTAATTGCACTGACATAGCAACTATGACTGCAAGTACAACTTTAAGATTGACAATGAGAAGGTTCGCCATGCCTTTGCTTGCTTGAATGCTGTTTTTGCATGGCAACTGCATATGTCACACTGAAATAATGGGACACACCAGTATGGTTTATCAGATATGAAACAAAACCTCATAATAGAAGGCTTTATTTCATTGTGCAAAGAACTGGGATGTATGGTGAGTCCCTAGTAAACAATCAGAAATCAGCTTTCATGAGACTAATCTAAGCTGTTTCTGATTGGTTGGTATGACCCGCTAAACATCCCCTTTCTTCGCTACACATTACTAAATAAAGCCTAATAACTGACACTAATGTAGCCTAGCAAACAAAGAAAATAGGTACGATGAACAGCTCACACACATGCTTAGAATTGCTCCTTAATTAGTAAGTTTGCAGAGTTCATTGAAATTGTAAGATGGATCATTTTAATACTTAAGTTAAGTATTTTTGAATGGATACATAACGGAAAAAATCCTTACCCCCAGGAACAGTGTGATCCGGTCAGGAGTTCTGTGCATGAGATGCCTGTTGTTCTGAAATATCTGATTGGTTGACTGGATCATACCATCTTAACCTGATTTCCAATCTAGGAGAGAAGATGTGAGCTAACAATTTCTTTTCATTTACAGAACACGGTGAAGAATACGACGGTATTTCTTTTCCATTTTGTTTTTGCTCTCTCAGTGGTTTTGATCTTCTTCCCATTCACTATTTTGCTGATCAGGCTGGGCCAAACACCATATGAGCAAGAGTAGGAATATAAAACATTTTTAATGGCATGTTTGAAAAATGTTACCTTTACAGATAGGCTTCTTATAACTTCATCAATAAGAAGTCCAAGTATGTGTAGAAGACACACAGTCTGTCTCTACTAAATTGGCTTTGGTAGGCTTTGTAAGAAGAAAACAATATCTGAAATTACTGCAAGGTACCAAGTTTAGCATGGCTATAAAGTTACTGAACCCTCTTCTAAGAAATTAAAACTTGATTTAAGCATATTCTGAAAATAATAATAATAATAATGTTTCTGAAATCTTGATGGCCAATATTTAGGATTTACTGTTTTTACTGATAAAGGCAGTTTATATAAATTAGCAGTGTGTATACAGTACACATCCATACTGTATACTAGAGGTGATTACATTTGGCTCAGCCTGCTTTCCTTTTCACCTTATTTACTAAATATATTTTCCCTATTTCCCTTACTATGTGTGAATGGATTACTGGAGAGATCTGCACATCACTGGCTTGTTTTTCCTTGACCCCTTGACAAGAGTACCCTTGTCTCTACCCACAGCCTAACCTCCTGCATTTCCTGGACCTGATGCCTAATCTAATATCCTGACCTCTCTCAACTTACATTCTTAACTTATTATACCCCCTCTTTGTCTTAATCATACTCCATATTATTCTGTTTCTATATTTTATACCTGCAGTCTCTCCTCTCTGCATTATCTAGATAAGGATAGCCATACAACAAAAAGAGTCAGAAAGGGCAAAAACCATATGCTACACCAGGATCCAGAATAGCTTTGGAAAATATATATAATTATTTTTAGTATATGGATAGCCAATATTGCACTGTAGAACCACCATCTATCCTCCATTTCAGTTCATGACTCCTTTTCCTATAAACGTTTATGCGTTACCTTTTTACATTCTCTGAAGCTATGTTTTAAACACCCAACTTCCCATATTTGGATATTATTTTTCTTTTATCCACCTATCTGACAATACATCTGTCTAAATTAGAATTTTCTACCGGAAGCATGCCCCAGAGAACAGTATGTACAGTATATGTCTGATGTACAAGGACTTCAAATTTCAATCTCTTAGATAGTTCAAGTCCTTTTAACTCTCCAAAGCACAGCTTTTGAGAAAAAAAAAAAAAACACATGCCGTGACTTTCCTATCTTTTTAACAGCTTATACTAGCTGAACTTTTACCTTCCTTTTTTCTACATCTTTACTTTTTCATTCAAGTTTTACATTCTATATCATCCCTTCTCAACCTTCTTACCCAAAGGGAATCCTTAAAATAATGTTTTTGCTCTCAGGGAACCTCTGCTAAAGTCAATTCACTGGGGGGCAATAAACCCCTCACACTGGTGGTCAGGAAGAAGAAAGCACCCCTTGCAGAGGTGATCAAACCACCTTTACTGACAGCTAAAAAGATCACTGGTGCCATATTCCAGGATCTGCCAAGTGTACACAGAACTATTTGGTTACCATCAGATGAGCCACAGCTAAAGGAACCCCTAGAAACTTCTGGAGGAACCTGAGGGTTCCTAAGAACCCTGGTTGAGAATGGCTGTTCAATACGTTTGATAACCCCTCTTTCTATAGTTTTACTTTCTCATCTGTCTGCAGCTTTACCTTCCACTCTATCTTGATCTTCACTTTTTCATCTACCTTTTCCATTGCTTGTAGTTTCATCTTATCCTCGGTTTCCAACTATACTTTCACTTCTATCATTATTTTCACTTTCCTCACTAGCTGCATTGTCTCTTTTCTATCTACATCTGTCCTTGCCCTAAAATATTTCTTCTGCTGCAGTTTCACTTTCTTTTTTGTCTTTTTTCTTCACTTTCCTATACCTGTAGCTTCAGTTTCTTAACAGATGCTATTTTCTGGCCAACCTACAGGTTCACTTTACCATTTGTTATTTTCCTCTGTGCATGATCTATTTGAATATCATTTTCTCGCTACTGAAAGTTCCACTTTCCCATGTTTTTACCTCTTTATTTTCCTTATATCCAGTTTCACCTTCTCATCTAGCTACTACCTTACCTGTCCTCCTACCTCAGGCTTTGCTATCTGATCTACCTACTGTTTCACTTTCCTTTCTACCTAAAGCTTCTGGCTGCATCTGTCTACAGACACCATTTTCTGGCCAACCTACAGCTTCACTTTACTATCTGGTATTATCTTCTGTGCATGACCTACCTACATCTACCTACAGATCCCATTTAATGGCCAATCTACAGCTCACATGTCCTCCTACCTACTGCTATCTGCTCTACCTATGGTTTCACATTTCTTTCTACCTAAAGCTTTACCTTACCCTCAGTTTAGCTGCATATGTTGACAGATACCCTTTTCTGGTCACCTACAACTTCACTTTCCCATCTATTATTCTACTCTGCAAAATCTACCTGCATCTACAATTCCCTGGCTATACCATTTACTGGGCACCCAAGCTATTGCTTCAAGTTATCTACAGCTTTTCTTTCCCGCTTACCAACAAGTGTTCTTTCCTATCCATTCATAGTTTGGCATTAACATCTAAATATATTTAACTCACAATTTCATGTACAATACTCTGCTTTGTATATCTATCTGTGCCTTTATAATGTATCTACAGCTGTCAATTCCTTCTATCTACAGTTTTACCTGCATGTCCTTAACTCCACTTTATCATCTTCTACAACTGTACCTGCCCATCTATCTTTTATTCCTCTGTTTGACTTGCCAGAAACGTTCTCTCATCTATGTAGCACTATCTTTCCACAGCTTTTATTTCCTTTTACTTACCTGTCCATAACTTCATTCTCCCATTTATCTATATCTTCAATGTCTTCTCCTTATCAGTATCACTGTACCTATTCATCATCAGCTTCACTTTTTCTGTGTCTGTCATACTGTCCAGTCTAAATACATCCCCTCTTATCTGTCAATGTCATCACCACTTTGCTCATGGGAGGCAAACCTTTCTTTTTTGCCTATAGTCTTAATCTATCTAGATCTAACATTGTCATCTGCCTATATCTTTCTAGAAAGTATGTTTATTATCCTTTGCATGTAGCTTCATTAAATATATTGTATATCCAACACTACTGCATGTGTACCATCCTCTCTTTTCATATACTTTACTTATTTATTCCTTTGCATTGGCTTTCTTTGCCCTCTTTTCATATGCAGAAATGACTTTTTTTCTGTCTATGACCTCACTGTTTCCATCAGTTAACAAAACATTACTTCAATTCTGTTCTGTCCTTAATATCTATCTAGATATTTCCTATGTTGTGATCTATCTCTGCTTCCACTGCCCCCTCAATCTTCTCTAACTGGACAATAGCTTTGGTGTATTTGTCATCTACCTAGAAACTCTTCCCCATCTGCTCAGCTGCACTTGTCCTTAGAAATCCCTTCCAGTCTAATATTCTCTTGAACCTATCCCTGTCACCTAACTAGAAGTACATTTCAGTTCTACCTATAGCTTTAATGTCTTTTTAATCTAGAAAGTTTCTTCTCTGGTCTGCCTCCTCATTTGTTTCCTTTGTATTTATCTATAAATCTAACCCCCTTCATCTTCAGTCTCTATCCCTTGAACCCTTTACTTGAATATTCCCTATCGTCTATCTACAATGTTCCTCTTAATATTTGTCCTATCATATTCCTATTCTGTATAGTTATCTGGAAATGTATTTCCCTCTACCATTGCTGTCGCTTGAATCTATGTAAAGCAAAAGCTTCTCATCTCATTCTGCATGTTGTCTATATTTACCTTATTCTTATTCATCTCTTCTGCCTGTCTTTGGTATATCTTGTTCATCGCTGCCTTTATTTCCTCTTCTTATCTGCTTATTTTATCCACCTCTCATTTTCCTACCTTTCTTACACCTCTCATTTTTTTGTCTGTCCAATGACTCTCATCTTCATTCTTTCATACTGTTCTCATCCTCCTTTCTTTCTTCTTCAATTAATTTGTCTGTCATTCCTCTCACTGTTGTCTTTCTAGCTTTTCTATTCACTTCAACTACATATCCTTTCAAAGAGTTTCAGGAATGTTTTGGAGTCATTAGAGGAGTCAAACTGATGATGGTTTTTGACCACAGTGGCAAGAAATCTTGTTGGAGCAGGATGGAATTTTTTTTAGAACAGATTTCATGCAGTGTATGTGGTTTTCTTTTGGGAATATACATTCATTCCAAAATCAAATGTTAAAAGCGTACAAAATTTTGAAGAACTTTTGAATGCCACTCATCAAGTCATCAACTTATGGGAATTTTTGTATATACATCTACTAGTACTTAACTCTTATCCTTTATGCCTCTCATCGGTATGCTTTCTTTGGAATGCTTTCGTCATCATCTCAAGTCTCTGTTTCCTCACTTTCCTACCTTTCCTGTACCTATTATCCATATGCTTTACCTCACCTTTCAGTTGTCTCTCTCTTTACCTTCCTTCTTTTCTTTTACCTCTCAATTGTCATCAGTATGCTTTCTGCTCTGAAAAACCTCACCACCTCTCCTATACCTCTTATTGGTATACTTTTCCACTCCCTTTTCTGTCTCTTTCCTTACTTCCTCACCTTCCCATATTTCTTATACAGTACTTCCTAACATCATGTGCTTCCATTCCTTCTTATTTGTCCCTTTCCTTGTCCTCTTATCATTCCAGCTTTCTTATTCTTCATATCCTCTGACCCTGTTTTCATGTATATAGGGCTCTCTTCTTATGTAACCAGCATTCACCTCTACCATCTCTATCTTCTACTAGATTGGGATATCACCCTATTCTATCTATGCCAACACCGTCCCCTGCAGCTATCTAGATTTTCCACTGTCTTTTTCTACAATAGCTCCTGTCCCTATAATATATCTTAAAATTAAAATCTTTTGTCTAGAACTTCTTCTGAACTTGTACCTGTACTGTCATATGCTTTTAAATTCTTCTTTTTCTGGAAACATATTGCTCTCTATCTGTAAAACTTCATCATCCCCTGCATCTAGATTTTACGTTCTGTATATCCCACCTTTATCTCTAACATAATGTAAACTCTTTTAAGCCAGCCATAGATGGATCAAATCTTGACCAGTTCAGCAGGGACATGCTGAGATTCAATCCATATATGGGAAGGCTGGTTGTACTGATGTCGATCCATCAATCGACTTCAGTACAACCAGCCTGAAGAGTTTTTTCTTTCATGTGATCACTGCTGGTGGCTATAGCTGCCAGCAGTGATCATTGTGTTCTTCTGACCTGGAAGGCTCCATGCTGGAATAATACTATAACACTGCAGGAGGGATTCCCCAATCAACACTGACTGTGTTGATTGGGGAATCAAGCCATATTCTTTACTTCCACCCATGGTAGAAGGAAAGAAAATTGCATAATCTATGGACTGCTTTAGTATTTTGTTTTTCTGTATTATCTACATTGGTATCAGCTAAATGTAATCTAACTGATCAGCTACCTAGAATATCATCCTTGTAGATCAATATCCATATAATTTTTATGGAAAGCTGTTTGCTCAAGGTATATTTGTTACGTGTGAACAGCTCCTGAACTTTACATGCAGTTCCCTTAAGATATTGGCTGTGTCATATACTATCCCTGTCTGACTGTACTATAGGGTGATGAGCCAGAAATTATACATAAACTTGTCACTTTTTACCTATCTCTATTTCAATGATCTAACCAATGATAGCTTATGTATGTCACCCTTCTACCAATAGCTTAAATGATTCAACTCACTCTGCCTTACTGCATATCTTATCTACCTATATATTCATTCCCCTACTAAAATGCTTACAGCATTATTTTATATGCCATATATTTATACATTGTCCTGTTTATGTACCTTTTGCCCCATTCTGCAACTCATCTGCTTACAGCTTCATTTCCCTCTTTTCTACTTACAGCCTCCATTTAAACTACATATGTCCCTTTATAGCAACATATTTAACTATAGCTTCCATGTACTTAACTACCTACAGCTTTATTCTGCCTTATCTGCCTATAGCTTCACTATAGCTTTAATATCAAATCTATCTACTTACGGTTGAATGAATCATTCTGTAAACTCAATTTTATTTTATATCACATCTGCTTCCAGGCTTATTCTACATTTCATCTACAGATGACTTTCCTATTTTGTCCGTATACCTGTTCCTTTGTTCATTCCCTTTTATCTTACCAAGGTCTATAATTTTGTGTTCTTTCCTTTATCTGTACCCTTTCCCTTTTTCGCCTTCAGAATTCACACTTTACCACATTCCATTGTGTCTCTGGATGAAGATATAACATCTGTTTTTTTCCCCCCATTAACGAACCATTTGATTGACTGTGGATTGAGTTTTTCTCCCTCTAACTTTTTGCATTCTGTTTATCAAGAAAACTATGGCACGGGGTCATGAGGGCATATTTATATCCAGTCATTTATGATCCATAATATGGATATCAATCAATTGAAACTAATACAGAGTGTATATAAATATTTTCCTTATATGTATAGAACTGGCAACTCAGAAAAAAATGTAAATATTCATTGCCTTTTCTATAAGATTAAAGTACCACTAAAGGGCAGCTCAATGCAACTTCAACAAAGTGGATTTGTGAAGTTAGGGGAAGAGGCATTACATAACATGAATAAATTATTCCATTCTCTGTCTTATTTATATGATTTTCCCCTTTATAGCAATAGTCAGAGAGACATTTAACCCTGTGTGGCTGTACCCCTGTCTCCATATTAGACCTTAAAGGTTTTGAGGGAAAACTCCATAAAATGGAGGCGTAGAGCAGGAATTCAGGTGCTTCATGCATTAAAGGTGTTGGGACAATCAGGCGAGTAACATTTACAAAAAGCACCTTAGATTGTACACTCCTTGATGTGAATGTAGAATATATATGTAAAGCGCTGCAAAAATTGACAGTGCTATATAAGTACCTGAAATAAATAAATAAAGCACTCAAAAGTCTTTCCCCTTTGCACAGATCCACAGGTAGGGGAGTTTCATTGAGTTGTCCTTCAAGGAACGGGTCTTCTGAATGAGTACTACTGTGCCAGATTATCCTCAGGCTGCCTGTATTACAAATGGTTTAGTGTAGAGATACTTATCCTCTGACAGTTCTGACCATAGTACTGTTATTCTGCTGTCCATGGGGATTTAGTATTAAGGAAAAGTGGTTTCACATATAAGACAATAAAGTAAACTGTGGGACAATCTTACCTGAACCCTCTGTCTAGAATTGTCTCCAGGTTGGTTAATTGTTACCATGCACTTCCCTTTCCTACCCCCTCTGTTATATATTGAATTCTCAATTATATTTTTTTCATCTCTCCTTGTTCAATGTATGATTGAAGAAGAGAAGCCAAAACCAAAGTAAGTGGCATTTCTTGAATCCATTGTGTGCTTGCATACTCACACACCCACACATTCTCTGCTGTGTCCAGCAAATGTTTCACATTGCACAAAGCATTCTTATACCATGCAGTATATAATTTATCAAACATGCTACAAATGCAGAGACTGATGACTGCCTTATGTCACATTCAGGATTGTCTGCATAGTATTGCATGTGGAGATAACAGCTGTTCTCTGTAGGAGGCAGTGATGTATATAGGTGCATCATCCATTATCATGGAAGAGGTGTTTTACTAAAGGCAAATTGCTGTGCACTTTGCAAGGGAATTTTTCCTTGCCTTAATAAATGAGGTGATGCTCTCCTAGCTTCCATCATCTATTCATGTCTAAGCAAAATAATTTTCTTTTTAAATTTCCTTGCACATGCTTGAGTATTCTTTGCAAAGTGAATTTTTGCCTCATTCACTAAACTAAGAGAAAATGCCCTTGCAACGTGAACAGCCCATTTGTCTTTAGTAAATCAACCCCTCTAAAGTCTAGCAAATTATATTTAAAAATTGTTTGCTTTTCACTCTTCAATAACTGCTAACCAAAAATAGAGAAAATGTTCAGGTCCACTCAGTGGCTAGATGATATTTTAAGTAACGGCTAATTAAAATTGTTTAAAACAGGGGTTACAATTTTGAGTCCAGACCTTCTAGCCGGTCACAAAACTTACTCTCCACCAGTTGCCCCACCCAACCTTGCCCAGGTCTGCCCCCACCCCGCCCCGCCCCAATCCCCACCTCTGCCCCGCCTCCAACCACACCCCCTTAAAGCTTATGAAATTACATTTTTCTTTAGAATAAAGAGTCCAAAATATAAAACTGTACTCAGTAATGTATATCCCAGCTCCCCTGTACTCCATTATAGTGATATGACATGTATACAGTAATGTATATCCCAGCTCCCCTGTACTCCATTATAGTGATATGACATGTACACAGTAATGTATATCCCAGCTCCCCTGTACTCCATTATAGTGATATGACATGTACTCAGTAATGTATATCCCAGCTCCCCTGTACTCCATTATAGTGATATGACATGTATACAGTAATGTATATCCCAGCTCCCCCGTACTCCATTATAGTGATATGACATGTATACAGTAATGTATATCCCAGCTCCCCTGTACTCCATTATAGTGATATGACACGTATACAGTAATGTATATCCCAGCTCCCCTGTACTCCATTATAGTGATAGGACATGTATACAGTAATGTATATCCCAGCTCCCCTGTACTCCATTATAGTGATATGACATGTATACAGTATGTATATCCCAGCTCCCCTGTACTCCATTATAGTGATATGACATGTATACAGTAATGTATATCCCAGCTCCCCTGTACTCCATTATAGTGATATGACATGTACACAGTAATGTATATCCCAGCTCCCCTGTACTCCATTATAGTGATATGACATGTATACAGTATGTATATCCCAGCTCCCCTGTACTCCATTATAGTGATATGACATGTATACAGTAATGTATATCCCAGCTCCCCTGTACTCCATTATAGTGATATGACATGTACACAGTAATGTATATCCCAGCTCCCCTGTACTCCATTATAGTGATATGACATGTACACAGTAATGTATATCCCAGCTCCCCTGTACCCCATTATAGTGATATGACATGTATACAGTAATGTATATCCCAGCTCCCCTGTACTCCATTGTAGTGATATGACATGTATACAGTAATGTATATCCCCCTCCCCTGTACTCCATTATAGTGATATGACGTGTATACAGTATGTATATCCCAGCTCCCCTGTACTCCATTATAGTGATATGACGTGTATACAGTAATGTATATCCCAGCTCCCCTGTACTCCATTGTAGTGATATGACCTGTATACAGTAATGTATACCCAGCTCCCCTGTACTCCATTATAGTGATATGACATGTACACAGTAATGTATATCCCAGCTCCCCTGTACTCCATTATAGTGATATGACATGTATACAGTAATGTATATCCCCCTCCCCTGTACTCCATTATAGTGATATGACGTGTACACAGTAATGAATATCCCAGCTCCCCTGTACTCCATTATAGTGATATGACATGTATACAGTAATGTATATCCCAGCTCCCCTGTACTCCATTATAGTGATATGACATGTACACAGTAATGTATATCCCAGCTCCCCTGTACTCCATTATAGTGATATGACATGTACACAGTATGTATATCCCAGCTCCCCTGTACTCCATTATAGTGATGTGACATGTATACAGTAATGTATATCCCAGCTCCCCTGTACTCCATTATAGTGATGTGACATGTATACAGTAATGTATATCCCCCTCCCCTGTACTCCATTATAGTGATATGACGTGTATACAGTATGTATATCCCAGCTCCCCTGTACTCCATTATAGTGATATGACGTGTATACAGTAATGTATATCCCAGCTCCCCTGTACTCCATTGTAGTGATATGACCTGTATACAGTAATGTATACCCAGCTCCCCTGTACTCCATTATAGTGATATGACATGTACACAGTAATGTATATCCCAGCTCCCCTGTACTTCATTATAGTGATATGACATGTATACAGTAATGTATATCCAAGCTCCCCTGTACTCCATTATAGTGATATGACATGTATACAGTAATGTATATCCCCCTCCCCTGTACTCCATTATAGTGATATGACGTGTACACAGTAATGAATATCCCAGCTCCCCTGTACTCCATTATAGTGATATGACATGTATACAGTAATGTATATCCCAGCTCCCCTGTACTCCATTATAGTGATATGACATGTACACAGTAATGTATATCCCAGCTCCCCTGTACCCCATTATAGTGATATGACATGTATACAGTAATGTATATCCCAGCTCCCCTGTACTCCATTGTAGTGATATGACATGTATACAGTAATGTATATCCCTGCTCCCCTGTACTCCATTATAGTGATATGACATGTACACAGTATGTATATCCCAGCTCCCCTGTACTCCATTGTAGTGATATGACATGTATACAGTAATGTATATCCCAGCTCCCCTGTACTCCATTATAGTGATATGACATGTACACAGTAATGTATATCCCAGCTCCCCTGTACTCTATTATAGTGATATGACATGTACACAGTAATGTATATCCCAGCTCCCCTGTACTCCATTATAGTGATGTGACATGTATACAGTAATGTATATCCCAGCTCCCCTGTACTCCATTATAGTGATGTGACATGTATACAGTAATGTATATCCCCCTCCCCTGTACTCCATTATAGTGATATGACGTGTATACAGTATGTATATCCCAGCTCCCCGGTACTCCATTATAGTGATATGATGTGTATACAGTATGTATATCCCAGCTCCCCTGTACTCCATTATAGTGATATGACGTGTATACAGTAATGTATATCCCCCTCCCCTGTACTCCATTATAGTGATATGACATGTATACAGTAATGTATATCCCAGCTCCCCTGTACTCCATTGTAGTGATATGACCTGTATACAGTAATGTATACCCAGCTCCCCTGTACTCCATTATAGTGATATGACATGTATACAGTAATGTATATCCCCCTCCCCTGTACTCCATTATAGTGATATGACGTGTATACAGTAATGTATATCCAGGCTCCCCTGTACTCCATTATAGTGATATGACATGTACACAGTAATGAATATCCCAGCTCCCCTGTACTCCATTATAGTGATATGACATGTACACAGTAATGTATATCCCCCTCCCCTGTACTCCATTATAGTGATATGACATGTATACAGTAATGTATATCCCAGCTCCCCTGTACTCCATTATAGTAATATGACGTGTACACAGTAATGTATATCCCAGCTCCCCTGTACCCCATTATAGCGATATGACATGTATACAGTACGTATATCCCAGCTGCCCTGTACTCCATTATAGTGATATGATATGTTGTATACAGTACTTATTCCTAGTCCCTCCAAGTCCCCCATGGAGGTGGAGAGGGTGTCTCCTCTCAGCGGAGGAGAGTGGACCTCTCCTGCACCTGTCCCCTCAGCGGCGGTGCCACAGAAGCCGGAAACCAGAAGTTGTAAACCGGAACTCGGCTTCACAATGAGGCTTGGAGCACAGGTGCAGCCGCTCCATGCTTCATCTGTGCTCACTGCTCGCCGCTCACCACAGAGGAAGTTCTCCTCGCATTTGGCGAGCGGGCAAGTGGCTTTTTCAAGCCCTGGTTTAAAATCTCCATAAGAAAGGATTGTATTGTACAGTAGATCAGTATTAGGACATGCCTCAGGACCAATAAAAAGGCAAGGGGCAGACCCTATCGGAGGAGAGCCCCCAGCAATAAGAAAGATTGGACAGCTATCTATGTATATGTATGTATAAAGAATAAAGCCAGCCATACATCTTACAATCTGATTATACAATCGCTATACAATTTCTTATAGAGTTCTCAAATTTGTGTAAAATGAGGGATTATAAGTAAACAAGGCCCTTGTTCCAAATCGTTGTTGCTAAATCTAAAAAAAAAAAAAAAAAAAAGATTATAAAATCTGTTTGTAATGTGCATGGCCAGCATAAGTTCACCAGTGCTCCACAAAGATTCTTGTTTGACAACCAAATTTGTATGTGTAAGTTGATAAACAATATTTACATGTTTCTGTTGTTACTTTAAAACAGGGGTCTCCAAACTTTTCAAACAAAGGGCCAATATACGGTCCTTCAGACTTTGGGAGGGTCAGACTAGGGCTAGTGAGTGTAGAAAATGACCTGGCCCCAGAATCAGTGAGAATAAACATGGCCTTAGGGTTGATGGTCAGTAGGAGTAGTGCCCCATCATTGGTATTAGTGGGAAGAATAGTACACCATCATTGGTCTCAATGGAAGAAGTGCTGCCCCATTGTTGGTCTCAGTGGAAGGAATAGTGCCCCAAGGGCCAGATAAAGGGTAGCAAATGGCTATATCCAGCCCTCGTGCCGCAGTTTGGAGACCCCTTGCTTTCAAAAATCAGAACGAAGAGCAATAATAATGTGCAAAGAGCAGAAACATTTAGTAGCCAATCAAACTGCATAGAGCTTTAGTCAAAATGGTAAACGATAGCAATCAACACTTAATGCTGTGTATTTGTGTTGCAGACTCACAGCACCTAAAATCCCAGAAGGAGAGAAAGTAGACTTTGATGTAAGTACACTAAGAAAATAAAAGGGAGAGTCCCAAAATGATAGTTACCATACTTTTCCTACTAAAGGCAGATGGTCATTGCCTCAAAATTGGCAAACCATTATGTAATAGATAAATCCAGGCAAACTTGATGGAGCAGTCCACGTCAACTTGCTGAAATGCGGGACCACAAGAAGTAGAAAATCAGGCGCTGATCTCAGACGTCTGCCACACTGGGATTTTCATGTTCTGGAAGGGGAACACAGCACTGTGTTAATATTATTCTGATCTATACTTGTATTTTGGTCTGCAGGATATCCAGAAGAAAAGACAGAACAAGGACTTGATTGAGCTGCAGTCACTGATTGATCAACACTTTGAGGCTCGTAAGAAGGAAGAGGAAGAGCTTATTGCATTGAAGGACAGAATTGTAAGTTACATGCTTGTGACTGAAGTTCTGACAATGTTATCAAAGGCCTTAATTCTATCACCTGTATAACATTGTAGTTAGTCCATCATTAGTCTTTCCAGCATATGTGTTACAAATGTTAAAGCAACACATGTATTCTCTAATTTGTCCACAAGATGGCAGAGATTTCATAAATGTTTCTGTAAATGGAGCAATTCACAAAGCATTAACCACTTCAACTCCGGGCACTTCTACCTCCTTCCTGCCCAGGTCAGCTTTCAGCGCTGTCGCACTTTGAATGGCAATTGCGAGGTCATGCAACACTGTACCCATATAAAATGTTTATAATTTTTTTCACACAAATAGAGCTTTCTTTTGGTGGTATTTATTCACCACTGACTTTTTTATTTTTTGCTAAATAAAACAAAAAACACCTGAAACTTTTGAAAAAAAACACACTTTTCTTCATTTCTGTTATAAAATTTTGCAAATAAATAACATTTCTTCATAAATTTAGGTAAAAATGTTTTCTGCTTCATTTCTTTGATGATAATAATAATAATAATAATAATTGAATTTGTATTTTTTTTCAAATGTTTCTATTATTTTGTTTATTTTTTATAAAATTTTTCCTTTTTTTATACTATTTTATTTTTCAGCACACTGTGACCAAAGTATTACAATGTTACCATAGTAACATTGGACTACTCTGGGCAAGTAATTAGGATTTTTTTTAATACATTATAATTGCCAATACCAATGTATTTAATTGATATTTGCAATTATTGTTTCTGAATGAAACTGATTCATTCAGTCTTTTGTTGTGATTAGCTGTGATTAGGCAAAGCTGACCACAGGATACAGATGGGCTGTGATTGGTCCTGTCTGTATCATGTGACTGCCTTGACCAGTCACAGCTAACAACATAAGTGCATACAATGGATGGCATGACAGGAAGCCATCCATTGTATACAATTGACATGTGATCTGCTGTGATTGGTCACAGCAGTCACATGACACTGGCAACGGGCCGGTTTAGTGATATGTCATCGGCTGTGTCCCGTGGACACAGCGAGTGACAGATCACGCCGCTGCGCAGCCCCACGACTGTGTAAGTAGCTTGTTTTAAAAGGATGTCATATAACGCCCAGTCACAACGGTGAGTGTCCCACCTGGCCGTCAATCTGTGTTAAAGAGTAACTCCACTTTTGCTGAGGAAACAAACCTTCCCCTCTGGGTGATCTATGTACATTGCAGTGATTTTAACTAACTTTGTTGCAGGATCCTACTGTTTATTATTCTGAAGAAATAGTTGTTTATTTGTCTGCGTCCATGTGCAGAGTAATCATGAATGGGAGCAATGTATAATTATTATTCAGTTGCTGCACTGGCAGGGTTCTAATGAGGAAAGTGGCAGGGTCAGCATCCTTTTAGATGTGATTTTGCTTTGGGAGTATCTGACCAAAAATGACATTTTTGTGCAGGGGGTGCCCAAAATATGCCTTGTATCTTAGTGCAGACTTTTGGGAAAACCAGGGAGCCAATCATACAAGCAGGAAGTTACATTTCAGGGGGGTGTCCTGCACACCATCTGTGTACAGAACGCCTCTAGGCTGCCACATTGCATTGCATTTTACAGAAAATTGCAGCGCTGCAGATTGAAAAGGAAAGTTAATTTTTAATAACATTCAATCACAATATGGCTTGTGTTGCAATGGTATATGCTATATTATTTTTTTTATTTGCTATATTTTTCCCACAAAAATGGAGTTACCCTTTAAAGCACAACTCCAGATAATATTCATTAGGCTTTATGCACACTGGACATTTTGGCAGCATTTTTTGCAGAAAGAACGCTTGACACTTGTAAACTCGTGTAAGGAATTTAAGCACGTCAATTAGGGCGTTAATTAATTTCACTGGCCGGAATAATGTTTTGTTCTGGCAACTGAAATTAATTTTTGCACAAGTACTAAACGTGCCTAGCGCTTTGGCACATTTACATGCGTTTAGGCACATCAAGCGTTTTTTCTGCAAAACTCTGCTGCTCCTGGACATACTGGCAGTGTTTCTTTTCTGCCTCTAAACTCCTCCAAATGCCTATTTGTGCACAGACATATAGGATAACATGCAGGGGCGTTTAGAGGCAGGAAATAAAAAAGTGCCAAAGGAGCCCTAGGAGCAGCAGAAAAAATATCCAGTGTACATGAGGCCTTAAGTTGTGGTGTAAAAAAGTTAGGTCTCATGAAGTGTATGCCACTTCAAGTATCAGTCATTTATTTAATGGTTACACCTTTATTCATATGGGATAGTACAGTGTTTCTCAAGCTTTTTTCAGTCAAGGCACCCTTTAAAATGATGGACAGTTCCGAGGCACCCTTTAGAATGATGGACAGTCTTGAGGCACCCCGTTCTAAAATAGGGTGCCTCAAGACTGTCCATAATTTTAAAAGAGCACCCCATTCTAACATGTGAAAAACTATTCTAATAGTTTTATATAACAAATCCACACATGTAGGACACCCAGCGTTAGAGGTGATTTACTCTTCCAAAGCCAATACACTTTTGAACCCTGGTACTGACTACTATTCCAATGTTTCTCTTCTCCTTCACTGAGCTAATGTGACCCCAGCACTGACAGAGAGGGGAAGGGGAGGGTCAAATTAAGATGGCGTGAAAACAGCTGACATCCTCCTTATCAACGAATGATGCCATTGGTTGTCAGGATGCCGGCGGCTAGAAGGCCGTAATGGTGCTCAATGAAAACCTGTGGCTTTGTGTAACTAGAAGGCAGACTTGTTCCACCCGCTGGCTTGTATACAAGTTTTGGGCAATTTGTAGACATTTTTCCAAGGCACCCCTGAAGAAACCTCAAGGCACCTCAGGGTGCCTGGTCATCCTGGTTGAGAAAGGCTAGGCTAGTATAGCTCTTGCTATACCTCCGGCTCGCTGCGGCTTTGGGTGTTCTCATCTGCAGAAACCACAGTGTCCTTTGTGCACCCCCTTCTCCCTTTGCATTCACAAAACATCTTGTTTTCTGAGAATGGTTCACAGAATACCCAGTCCATTGCTTGAGTATTTGCACATTTGTTCAGACCAGATAGCATTCACAGAAGGATACCTAAAGTGGAAAACAGCTCATGAGACCACACTTTTTTTTTTTTTTTACACTGCAGATTTAAAAAAAATTAGACTTTTGCCTGGAGTTCTCCTTTATTACAAGGAGAGGGATCTTTATTTAGGCCATGTAACTGCTGTCACTTTCAAATCTCATAGCTCTCTGAAACTGTCACCTTTTTTTTTTAAACAAAACTGTATCCTGGTGTTGTGGCTTTGGGAATTAAACCTAATGTTACATAGTTAGTCTGGCTGAAAAAAGACAAAAGTCCATCCAGTTCAACCATTAAAAAAAAAAAAAAAAAAAAAAAAAAAGGTTATAATCCTATACCCACAGTTGATCCAAAGGAAGGCAAAAAACCCAGCAAAGCATGATGCAATTTGCTATTGCAGGGAAAAAAATTCCTTCCTGATCCCCCAATCGGATATTCCCTGGATCAACTTTACCTATAAATGTTAGTATCCAGTTATATTCTGTGTATCTAAGAAAGAATCCAGGACTTTTTTAAAGCAATCCACAGAGCTGGCCAGAACCAACTCTTGAGGGAGTCTATTCCACATTTTCACAGCTCTCACAGTCATAATGTCTGTATGAATGTACAGTAAATTTGCTGTGTTTGGTACAAGGGTTTCTGATCTCCCAATTTTCTTATGGTTTTCAGGAGAAACGCAGAACTGAGAGAGCTGACCAGCAAAGGACCAGAGCAGAGAAGGAGAAGGAACGTCAGAACAGACTTGCTGTGAGTATGCTCAGAAACTCTCAGTCACAATTGTATATCTTGTGTACCATATTCACACCTATTCATATAGTAGGCTCATAAGAATAATCATTCAGTGTCCAAATCATGCATGCCAGGATGGCCATCATTTGGTGTCTGTAAGCACCTTTACTGTGCAATGCATGCATGTAATACCACACAATACATTGGCACTTTATAAAATAAGGACTGATATTAAGTATTATTAATATCATTACATTTATGTATAAAGAGTAATAATTATACATGTTTTACATCATAAAAATATCACAAAATATATTGCAATTTTGGCATGTAGGGTGTACAATAATAATATTCTTGAACACTTCTGAATTGTATAAACACTGTATTGCTTTTAGAGTTTATTGTAAAAGCCTTAGAGTATATCCCCAATCATTATTATAATGCTGCTACAGGAGGAGAAGGCAAGAAGAGAGGAACAAGATGCCATGAGACGTGCTGAGGATGATATGAAGAAGAAGAAGGCTCTGTCTTCCATGGGAGCCACATACAGCAGCTACCTGGCCAAGGTGAGCAGGTCCACCATCTAAAGACAAAACAAGATATAGGGCTTGATTTACAAAAGTGTAAACATGTTTATTGCAATACTTTGAATATTTATGAATTAAAAACACAGATTCTTATTTAGCATATATTGTAATAGGGTAATATCTATTGCAATACATCATCAAGCTGGCAAACTGCATCAAGATGATTCTTCTCTGGCTAGCTCCCTATCTACCTTTTTTTCCTAAAATTCTTGTGCACTTGACTGGATGTTTGAAGGACGCCAGTCCCAGTTTCCCTTCACACTTTATTAGATGAGGCCCAGACTGACTTGAGGCCTGGCTCACACTATTGTGGGTCTGCGAGTCTGCGTTTCATCAGAAAAAAAGGTTACTGCACCATTTTCAAAACACAGCGGCCAGTGGGAACATGCATATTACAATGTTCTTTGGTATCTACTGTACTTGTAATCATCCCTTATATTAAACACCCATCATCCCCTGCACACCATCTCAGATTTCAGATCTTGTTGGTGACAGGACTATCTACGCTAGCTTTAGAAAAGACAGAGAAAATGCAGAGCGCAAGGACTAACAGAAGTCATATCTGCACTCATTCCAATCCACTACTGATATTAGTGTACTCTTCTATGGGCTGGGTGACTCAGAAGGTTAGACAGCCATACAACACAGATTGGTACCCATCACTGGGACCAAGTCTGTTGCTGTTTAATGAACATTATCAAGAAATACCCCCATCAGCCTCCAAGAACAAAACATAACATTTGGGGGAGCAGCTGATAAAATGTTGAAAATCACTGATTTGGTAATGTTTCCTCTGTAGGCTGACCAGAAGAGAGGCAAGAAGCAAACAGCCCGTGAGCAGAAAAAGAAGATTTTGGCAGATCGTCGCAAGGCCTTGAATGTTGACCACATGAGTGAGGACAAACTCAGGTAAACATTGACGTTCAGGTGTCTTTGGACAATACTGGAATCTAGGGGAACAGCGAAAATATATACAGTACATGAGAGAGATTTCACCTGCCAAAGGAATTGTATTTCATTAGTCCTGAGATTTACACAGCTCTGCCATACAGTACAACCCTCTAGTAGACCTCATTTTATTCTGCTGACTCAGTATGTCACTTGTTAGCACTTGAGAACTGCACAACCTATTGGCTCCTCGTGGTGCCCTCACCTTCTTGCTGTCTGCTGTGAAGAAGATTGCAAGAGGCTAATACAATCAAAATTCTAAATACTTACACTGTTTGCATTACAACAAACATATGTCATGATGTGTTAATGAATACAGAGCTGCATTAATGTGTTTTGTTTTATGTCTGCTTGGAGTTAAGATATAAAACGTTTGTTCACCCAAAGTGGACATTTCAGTATTGGGTAAAAGCGAGTAGATAGAACCACCACACAGCTTTTTTTGTTGCTCCAGAAGTCCAGTGATAAGACTTTTGAGTTTTCAAATCCACCCACCTGTCTCACCCACTGTGATGGGCTCAGTTTAAGTCTTCATTTATATTATAAGACAAAATCTACTGCAGAGGTTTTGACTTTCTAGCAACAGGGTACAGAGCTGGATACTCCATTTGAAAGATCTTTATACCAGAGTCTGCAAAAGATCCAAGAAGCCAGTGGGTAATTCCACCCAACTAAAACTAAAATAGTAATTTTGCCTGGATTAAACATTCATTTTTTTGCCTGGATCTGCAGCATATTTGTATGTAAACTTATCTGACCTGTTGACTTTTCTGTAACAGGGACAAGGCTAAGGAGATGTGGGACTGGCTGTACGAGCTCGAGTCCGAGAAGTTTGAGATGGGAGAGAAGCTCAAGAAACAGAAATACGAGGTGAGTCCAATAAACAAATAAATTACGTCTAAAGTCAATGCACTGCCCCAGACAGATTTTACTTCTGTAGATAACAAGGATGAGGTTATAGTATTATTATAATATTAGTGACCAAATTTTGATATTATTACGGTCTGTAGGATCCTTTGTTTCTTTGATCATTCTAGACTGCAAGGCAGCTGTCCACAATATTATTTCTGATCAAGGCTATACCTACGCAAGTTATGAAATTACAACTCAAAAAATTACACATTAGTTTAAATTTGCTTTGTTGATAAAATTTGTAGGACTAAAAAAACTGGACAATTTCTTCATTTTGCCACACAAGCATGTTTTGTTGTTGCTATTATGTATCTCACAAAACAGCTGAAAACACACTACTGTGCAATATAATTAATAAGCACACTAGAAAAAATGACATGCACAATGGAAAACATCTGCAATGTCTAGTTTTCAGTCTGCCCCAGCTTTATTCATTAATGGAAAGGTATAGTGTAAATCAAGGAGTACATCTTTCAAATTTTTTTTTGTGTTTAGTAAATTATGTGATGTTCACATTTGTACAGGTTTGTTTTACCATATTTTTGTTATTGTAGTAAATACAGAGATATTTAAATTAGCCAGCATTGTATTTGACTCATTTGAGTTCCCACTTAAAGCATATCTAAACCTTAAAGCAAACATTTCTTATATTGCAGTTTACCAGTCGTTAGATGTGGACTCTACATTAGTTTTTTTTAGTCTTTTTTCCTTCCAGTATGTCTGGCTCAAACAAACTATTTCCATTACATTACTATGTGCCCTTGTGTTTGCTATCATATTGCTGTAGCATTAGCATCATACAGTATAATGGCAAAGTGGGGGAAATTTACTAGAACCAGAGCATGAAAAATCTGGTTCAGTTCTGCATAGAAACCAATCAGCTTCCAGGTTTTATTGTCAAAGCTTAATTGAAAAAGATAAAGTTAGAAGCTGATTGCTTACCATGCACAGCTACATCAGATTCTGAGTGCACCAGTTTTAGTAAATCAACCTAAGTGTGTTCAAGAAGTATGGCTGACTTCCTGTCTGCTGGAACAAAACCATGTTAGTCCGAATGTTTATCTGTCATTCAGGAGAAGTCTTGTATTTTTAATGAACGAATAGAAGATCTCCTCTGATTGGCTGAGGTGGAAATTGTGATTCCGTGGCTGGCACCTGTTGGTCAATTAGAAAGCATTCGGTGGCTGCCACTTATACTCTGTATAGAAAGTGTTTAGTGGCTGGCATCTATTTTGTACATTTATAACTTTAGAGGTGTAATTAAAAAAACCCAATATATGCGTAGCAGTGATGCATTTGTAGTGATAAATGTAGTCAAAGTAGAGGGCACAGCACTCTCTGCTGCTCTTCTATATATAAGAATTAGAGGTAATATAGAAGAGGCCAACACGCATTATCCTACCAGGCACTTGCTTCCAGTATCCCATATTCACATGATTATCTTGGTTTTTCTTAGATTACGACCCTGCACAGGAGAGTAGAGGAACTCTCTAAGTTGTAAGTAGAGAAGCCTCTTACGAAGGAGGCTAACTCAACTGAACTGTCTGTTCAGGTGTGTGTCAGGGTAGCACTGAGTACGACCGGGCTTGGGGCTGAAGCAAAGGCTCCAGGAAAGTTCATGGATATGGCAAACCAGGACATCAGGACTACAAAAAGGTTCCATGTTTTAAGAGATGTTTCACTTCCTGTTGCATCATGATTATGTTATGATCCAAAATACATATACAGTATATGTGTAATACCCAAATTCGCTAATTTTAGTTTGTGTAAAAAAAGAAGTTTGCATCAGGTGACAGAATACTACTGGTGGCTTACAGAATGTTCTTGTATATTAAGACAATTAGTTATGTGGCATGCTGCAGTGTCTTTACTTGGACACATTTGTAGTAAGAGATCCCACATTCTTGTGTATAATGTAATTATTCTGTACTAGAAAGTCCAGGCTAATTCTCAGATTTGTTGTAAATCATAAATAGTCTAAAAAATGCTTGGCAAACATTCAGAATAAGACTGCTGAACACGTTAGATTGTTGATTGTTAAGATATGCAACCATTGAATGACCTATTTTATTACCAATACCACAATCAACTTTTTGATGGCACATTCTGTGAAGTACAAATGCAAACCATGGTATACTCATCATCATTTGTCTACCAAACCAATTGGGATCTTGTAATTATATATATATATATATATATATATATATATATATATATATATATATATATATAATAGAAAGCTTTTCAAAATAAGTACCAACAATACTGACTTATCTACCCATCATGTGATGATTTAGTACAGAGCCAGAGTAACTTGTAAATTTCTTTATTGGATAAACTTGTAGTCTTGATGTCCTTTGATCCCACTTTTGTTGGATTATGATTAGAGTAGTTGTGCCTCTGCTACATATCCCAGCCCGGGTGTTAAGTAAAGGTAAGTAGCTGTGTGTCTGGGTACATGCCTAGAGGTATCTGTGTGTGTACAGGTCACTAGACACTCTGCCACTCCTATCTTGCCTATATGGATCTCCACCCTGGTGAGAGGGTGCCAGGTAACAGCATTCCAAAAAGCGGCCTGAGGAACCTCTGACAAAGTATCATGGTGTTGGAGGTAAGGAATCGTGAAGGACTCTCCAGCATAAATGGGTTGTGTGTTGTTTTAACAGGTTACTACCCTCAGGAACCGTATTGATCAGCTGCAGAAACAGTAAGTAATGCTAGATACAACAGCCTTGCCCCAATCCCAGCCTGCATTTTATCCCCAATCAACTGAAATATGAGGTTCAGAATATTTTTCTAAATTCAAATTCATTTCTAACCTACTGATTAAAAAAAAAAAAATATTTGAAAACCAGTAGCCCCTTAAAATCAACACTGCATGGATTCTGGTAGGACTGCCCGTGTTTATAATAAACTATTTGTATTTTCTCAAAAATACAATTTATCCCAAACAACCAAGATCACAACGACTAATACATCTACAGTATTTTCACCCTTCGGTACAATTCCCTTCCATATTTCTCCAATTTCAATTAACAGCTTGTTAAATCTAGGACTGCTGCACATTTGGTGGAGACAGCCGTTTTATGAATTGAAGCAGCCATTTTGTGACCGCAATTCCTAATGAAATCGATTCCCTGCATCCTCACAAATTTTGCTTTAGCTTACAAAATGGCTACCAGACCAGTGTGTACGTTACGGTGTCATAAAGGAAATTTGTAAATATATACCAGTTCTACTCAACCCTCTTTTGTGCTAACCCAATTTAAGCACTTTAAAGCATTAAAACCAATGCCTAGTGACAATGTAATGCAATATAACTGCATAACTTGGACCTATGATGCCTTGCAAATATCACCTAACAACTATGCTCAGCCCAGCCTAGCCACAAGTGTACTGGTCACGAATACGCAGCAGAGACTTGACTATCAATTCAGAAAACACAGTATATAAGACTACTTGTTCAGCTCGTAATTTGACAGCCTTCAGAGTGAACGGGTGACCCGAACACTTGTGTCAAGTCTCACCTAGGCTTGATGACTGACCTACCTAGTTATGAGATGATGTGTGCCCTCACAAGTACCTTAGATATCACTGGTCTTGAGAGATATCACAGGCTGAATAGGACACCACTTCTTCACTTGATATCTCTAGCTTACCATGATATCTCCAGTCTAACCCTGAGCAGTAACAAGTAAGTAAACTAACCCCCTGCTGACCCTGGTGTGTCAGGTACAGTATATAAGGAGCACACTGCGGTTCTGTCAGCACATACAAGACCGGAGTCTCTTCACGGCCTCCATTATACTACAGTAACTCTGGTTTTACCCAAGCCTGATGTTGGCCTTTACGATTGTGATGGCAGAATGGTAGCAGTGTGTGTTTGAGACATATATGCATGATAATCTGAAGGGAAGTGCAGCATGTGGGAGAAAATGTACAGTCTCTCCCAAACTAACCTGACAACATGGTAAGTGACACTGCTTGTTTGTGTGTAAATGGGGGAAACTAGCAGGACCATTAAACCCAACAAGTGGCTCATATAAAGAAGCGAATTATAACATTTCTGGCTACTTTCATACCTAGCAAAATGTCACACTCTATTGACATATGATCGCTTGTTAAGTCCATCCAGTTGTATTAAGTTAGCCATGTTAGGCTTTGTTTGAAGCCCACTACATTGATTTCCAATGAATTTACCAGAAAGGAAATCAGATGACCATGTTAAATCCCACCTGTAATGATGATAATTACAAACATTTAGACTTCCAATATTTGGAACTTTCAGGAAGACAGCTGAAAAATGTTATTATTCTTTTACATAAGCCAGCTTGTTTCATAGCATTGGTTTAATGGCCTGCAATACCAACAGTATTGTTTCTCATTCTTCTATTTCTGTTTTTGTCCTCCTTCACCATCTTTTGTATTCTCTCTTTACCTGCCTTAAAGTTGAACTGAACTAAAAGAGTAGAGGTTTGCTATGTTGTAGGAAAAAAGTAGAAATTGTAACTATGCCTAATCAATGCCCTGAAAAAATGTACTTTTGGTCTAAAATTCCCCCCTAAAAATTGCAGTGTATTTCCTGGTAAACAAAGGTGCCTTGGCATCCCTGTACCCACACAGCCTCATATCTGTAATGTGAGATCTAACGCACTGTTGCCTCTGATTGATACTCTTGACAGATTTGGAGTGAAATTTGGTTAAATCACTACTTTGCTGTTCTCTGTTCTCCTTGCTGGAGGCTCTGACATGAGAAAGCAATACCCTGTTTCTACCAAGATGGCCTCTTCCATACAGAGACACAGTGAAGAACAAGGCATGGTAGGTCAGTACGGGCAGATCCTGAGCTACAAACATCCAAATTACATATGATTTGGAATGGAGAACGGAGGAAGTGGGGCATCAGGATGGTCCTGGAAACTACTAGGAGGCCACCTTGCTGCTCACTGCATGCTGCCACCTACTTTCCAGTGGACCTGCCAGCAATCCTACATCACTCCATGGTCAGTTAACCCTTCCCTATGTTATCCAAAACATAAAAATATTTTTTTGGCTGGTGTTACACTTAAAAAACGCACTTGTTCCAACTTGCATACAAATTCAACATACAAACTTACAGCGCCTATCTTGTTCGTAACCCGGGAACTGCCTGTAATGGAAAATGGCAAGCGGCAAGGAGACAACAGGCAATGCTATTGACTAGTCCTCTGCCCTCTACCCTGCTTATTTTTGGGCACAGCTTCCAGAGTTCAGTTCCTCTTTAACACATTTTCATAACACTAATGTTCCCTATGCCCGATTTTCTGTATCTGGTCTTTTCCTGTTCTTGTTGTGTATGTACTCTGTCCACTAACCCGTGCTTATTTATTCCCCATTACAGCAGCAAGAAAGCAGCTGGAGGAGGCAAAGGAAAAGTTGGGGGCCGCTGGAAGTAAACTGCTCCCAAACCAAGACCCGGCCGTGTCAGAGAGCAGCCCCCCTCCACCCACCTTTTACCATCCCCGATCCTGCAGGAAGCTGGCTACACTGAATGCCCCACAACATAGTTGTCCTGTCTATCCCTTCGGGCCACCTTTTTCTCTCTGTGGACTGCTCTGTATTATCTCTTCTCTTTTGTAAATAAAGTGTGACGCTTCTTACCCGAATAACATTCCTTGTACTTGTCACAAACACCCCACAGAAGAATGACAAATGCTGCTTACCATTAGATAAACACGTGACATTGTCATGGCCTGTGGGTCTTCATAGTTTTCTATGCTCAAAACCTGGTAACACTGAAGAACACAACAAGCTCTGTATGCCACTGTCAAGGATCTTTGGGGAGGGATACATGAAGAGAATCTCACGATTAAAGTGTATGTCATGCCAAAACCTTCTTTATCTAGTCTTGGATAGAGTGGGGAAGGTTTAATACTGGACTTCAGGTATGTTTTTTTTTATTACATAGTTACATTACTCCAGCTTTTACCAATGTAAATATATTGTACATATTCCATACCAGTGGGATTGCTATGGAAGAGGAGAATCACTTTAGTAGTTGCATCTGGTACAGTGATCTCTGTGGTCTTCCGGGTCCTGTACCAAGTATCTTTCCCACTGCATAGGAACCACAAGGGCTTGTTCCTTCAGCGGGGCCGCAAATTCACAGAATGCCTTGTATTTTTTTCAATGAATTTTGAGGTGTTCTCTGATAAGAGATTATGGAGAGGTGGGGTGTTGCTTTCACAATCTCCACTTCATCCAACCATTAAATGGCTTGTATTCATAGAAAAAAAAAAATACAAGGCATTCTGTGAATGGTGGCCATGCCGAGTGAGCAACTTCATGTGTTCCCTATGCAGAAGGGCAGCCGCTTGGCACAGGACCCGGAAGACCGTGGTGATCACTGTAGTAGCACCAATTACAACAGCAATTCTCCATTTCCACAGTGGTCCCACAGGTACAGAATAAGTATTTACAATGGTCAAAGGCTGGCCCAACACAACAACGCCTACATTTACACCGAAGAGTCACATTTTCAAGCGTATTTTTCAAATGTTAACGAGTGTTTTTTTAAACAGATCTGTACATTTTTGCATCTTTTCTCAGGCTTTTTCAACTAAAAGGTGTGGAGTGCTGCTGAAAATGGGGCAGAGAATTACAGTTTGGGCAGAAAACGTGCAACAAAATGCTTGATAAAAGCTGGATAAAAGATCATGTCACGTTTTCAGGCGTTTCCTTTGAAGCCTATGTAGACAAAAAACTCAATTCGCCTGAAAAGTTGCTCATGTACTTTTTTGAGCGACAGGCATTTTGCTACAAGCGACAGGGAGCTCAGATGTGAAAAAAGGCTATTGAAAACAATAGGTTTTTGCTTGTTGAGCGTTTTGAGCTTTGAGCTACAAAACGCTCTAGCGTCAACAAGGCCTTGAAAACCGTACCTGGAGTTCAGCTTTAAACCTCATGTCAGGTTTTTACTGCTATCCAGGGTTTTGTTGGAGAGATTTAACTTCACTTCCTCTTCTGCTGATATTGATTTCACCAGACAGGAAGTGAGGGAAAATCTGCAACAGTCACAAAGAAAGAAAGAAAAATCTGGCACAGGGTTCTAACGTTCCTATACTAAAGAAAAGCAAAAGCTGCTTATGCCACCTTTGGGGAGACTCCTCTCACTTTCTATTCTTTCTCGTCACCTGGGTAAGAAGACAGAGAAAATATCACCAATGGGGACACAACTATAAAACTCCAACAAAGGTCTTAATCCATTTTCACTCTACTAAAACTTGTTTTTATTGCTGTTTGTGACCCCCATTGAGCTGGTGAGCTTTAAAAAGTATTATTATTATATTATACAGGATTTATATAGCGCCGACAGTTTGCTCAGTGCTTTACATTATAGCGGGAGACAATACAATAACAATACAGTTCAATACAAGAGGGTTTTGAGGGCCCTGCTCAGCACTGCAACCCACTGGCTGCATTCACTGATTGAGCGTAGATTTTCAAACAAGAAAAAAAAATACAATAAAAACTGCAGAACTGGAAAAAATAAAGATGACATTTTCCTACCCTTCATATTTTCTGTATTTCATAATTACATTTTAAAAAAAAAGTGTACACAGCTGGGCTTATCTGCTGAAGAAAGGAATCTGTTGGTTTCAGGAATCAGAAGTCAGGTTTCAGTGTGTTAGCACAGATTAGGGGAAAATGAAGATACTATAGGCAGCTGTTCCATATTTTCACTGTTCTAGGAGGCACAGCTATTAGATGACCTGAACCAGAATTCTGGACTAAAACCAAACTCTTTGGGGGAAATTTACTAAAACTGGAGGGTGCAAAATCTAGTGCAGCTCTGCCTAGAAACCAATCTGCTTCCAGGTTTTATTTTGAAAGCTTTACTGAACAAGCTGAAGTTAGGCTGGCCATACATTATACAATTTTCTTGAGAATTTTGCTTTAGATTTACCCAAAACCATATAATATGAGGTCAAACCTAAACAACACTTTCAATTGTATCCAATTAGGTGGGCCCTTTCAGTACATAGTTGAAGGTAAACCTAAAGAAAATTGTAAGAACATTGTAAGAACATTGTATAGTGTATGGCCAGCCTAAGACGCTGATTGCATGCACACCTGCACCAGATTCTGAGCGCTCCAGTTTTAGTACATCTACCTCTTTGTTACATTGGGAAAAAATAAGACATTTAGCCTCTGACGTAGTTTTTGTGCATTGAGGTGCACTGTAGTTAGGCAGCCCATTTCTTTTGAATGCTCAACACACACAAAAATGTACCCACAACATCTATGGCAGCAAAGCCCATTCCAACACATAGTAGAGGCAATTCAATGAAATCACTGTTACATTTACATGCATTGTTAGCACTAATGCATGCATCAAATTAAAGGTTCCTATTTGTGACACTTTTCCTGTCTGGTGCTATTGTTACAACATATTCATGAAGAAATACTGCTAGGTCTGTGATACGGTGAAGGTATATAAGATTTCTTCCATGTTGCAGTAAAGTGTGTTGCATCTTTGAGACAATTCCGCAACAATATTTGTCTTTAAGTTCCTCTGGATTGGATATTTGATAGCTTTTCTGCCTGTAAAACTCCACTACTTCACAGCTTGTGACAGTTCTGTTAGATCCATATTCACCTTACTGAACCTACATGAATCTGTCACAAGTTCTGCCATCTAAAGTGTTGAAAAGACTGGAGTGCCACACAACAACAGTCCATTAAAAGATTTTGTTTGGCAGCAGCCAAAGCGTTTTGGGGTTCAACACCCCCCCCCCTTCAAAAGGGCTAAAATACAGATCATGCAGGTGCCTAGACTGTGAAAGCTTCAAAAAAGGCGTTTTCGGTCCAGGCGCCTGCACAATCTGTATTTTAGCCCTCATGAAGGAGGAGTGTTGAGCCCCTGAAGCACATTGGCTATCGTAAAATAAAATCTTTAAAAGGATTGTACAAATTAGTGTGGAGTTCCCATCTTTCCAACACTTTTGAGCTCTTCTGAGCGTTCAGCAGGACACCATGGTTGCTGGCGAGCAGCCTCCAGGACCGTACACCACCTTATAACATATCACCATGAGGTTCAGTGTTCCTATAACACAAAACGTTCTGCCATCTGTCACAATCACAAGTCCGATTTCCTATACTTCAGGTGTGAACCGGCTCTCATAGCTGATCACATGGGAACAGCATCTCAGAGGCTAAGATGGCAGCTTCCTGGCTGTAAAGGATAGGAGGGTTTAGTTGCACTTTAATTAATTACACAATACACTCAAAGTGTTGTGATATAAAAAAAAAAAGAAAAAAAGAAAAGGAAATCTAGTTTTTTTTTACTTTTTTATGTGTAATTACCTATGATCCTCAAAGTGGTATTAAACCCCAAAATATATATTTAAAATACTGCAGCTTCCCCCTATCCTTACATTTGGTGACTGCTTTTATTTTTTTTAGGCTTTTTTCTTGTTGATCCAATCAGTAACACACATCCTGTCTTACCTTCGGTTCACATCTATACGGCCGTGCGGGCCACGTTTTGCACGAGAGCCCATTCATTTGAATGAACTCCCGTGCTCCGGGACACACAGGGAAGAAGTCCCTGCACTTCTTCCGAAAACGCAGCCTGCACGGGAACCTCGGTTCCCAGTACGGTTGCGTTTTCCAGTGCGGGCGGCGTGCCATTAGGTCCGCATTTCTCTGTGCGGGTGGTGCGGCTGCACGGATTTTCGTGCGGATCAGCAGCAGCATCACCCGCACAGATGTGAACCTAGGGTTAGGGGGCTCTTCAGCCTGGATGGAAGAGCAACAGAGACAGCAGCACTGTCAACATGGGGGGCAGCATTGGATGCACCATCGGATTTAAATGGACTGACCAACATATTAAAGCTGAACTCCAGCTCACACTTTTTAAGCAATTACAGCAACAGTTTTTTTTTTCCCTTTATAGATATGGGTTTTAAATAAACAATTAAAAACTGACAAATATAAGCCCTCCTAAAACTAATCTTCAGAAAAAAAGCCCACTACCCTTTCCCACCCCCATTTAGCTGATCATTAGATTTACTGTAAAAAAAAAAATATTAATTTAAAAAAGCCCCGATTTCTTGCCGGAAATCATGGCCATGTGACATACCAGGTGCCGAGTCTTCATTCTCCTGTGCTGTAGTGTGGGTGAATGGTTTTTTACAGTGCCCATGTTGCTCCCTGGTGACGTGAATATTTCCCATTGGGGTCTTGAAGACTTTAAGGCTCCATGTACACTGCAGCTGATAAACTCACGTTTAGGAGCTTTTCTGCATTTTTTTTCAGCAGCCCCTGAACTCTCCCTAATGTTTTTCTATGTGTCCATGTACACTAGGTCGTTTACAGTCATTTACAGGCAGTTGAGTTTACAGTCGTTTTTTTGAACGCGCCAAACTTGCGTTCAGGAGTAGATTTTATCAGCTTTTCAAATGCCAAATGCTTGTAAACGCGGCTAATTGCGTTTATAAGTGTTTGCGTTTGGAAATTTTTTTTAACTCTCTCATTTCCAGATGCTGTCCAGAGCCTTTTTCCATTATGAAAAATTCATGCAAAGCATTTTCCCGGTACTCAAATGGACCTGGTACACCATATTTTGAGGTTTCGCATGAAAGAAAATATGTTAGACACTGCTGCAATATTTTCTGCACAGGAATAAGCTGGAACACATCCAAACCCCAAAAAGAAAAACAAAAGACAGCTAATCTCAACAAAATACTGCTCTCTCTATTTCTCTCAAAATGTCTGAAATAGTTAATTTTTTACTGTTTTTCAGTGCATTTTGGAAGGTCTCCTGAGGTTATCTTTAAAAATGCTTCTAAACGCAAACACTCATAAACGCGCCTAAACGCAGTATGCAAATGCGGCTAAACAGACGTTTTTTAACCTACATTTTCCAGCAGTCAGTTTCCATCGTTCAGAAGTGTCCTGTGTACAGGGAGCCTAAGTGGAGGCAAAATGACGTCACATAGCCAGGGGCTGCAACAAAACCAGTCATTGGGCCTGGACTAAGTTACTGATCATCTTAGAAGCAAATGGTCTTTTACTTATCATAAACATTAATGTTACAAAAAACATAAAAAGAGTCAGGAACAGAAAATTAAACAGTTTAGTAAATAAGATCCTAGAGCTAAATACATAGAGTAGAGGCAGCATAGCCTACATAACCAGTGGGGAGAGATAGAGCAGAAAAGGAGAGACAAACACATGCAGACCTCAGATTGGGGTAACTGGGTGAACTTTATATCTGCAGCACAGCTGCAGAGTTTATAGTATAGCATCAGTAGCTTGAATGCTTTCACCTGTTGCTTGCTGATCTTTAAAGTGGAACTCCAGGCAAACATCTACAGCCATGGTCAAAGGTACTGAATGACACATATATTCATTTTCACAAAGTCTGCTGCTTCAGTGTATTTAGATTTTTTGTCAGATGTTACTGTAGTATAATGCAGTATAATTACAAGCATTTCATAAGTGTCAGAGGCTTTTATTGACAATTACATTAAGTTTATACAAAGAGTCAATATTTGCAGTGTTGACCCTTCTTTTTCAAGACTTCTGCAATTCACTCTGGCAAGCTGGCCATCAAGTTCTGAGCCACATCCTGACTGATGGCAGCCCATTTTTGCATAATCAATGCTTGGAGTTTTTCCAGAATTTGTGGGGTTTTTTTGTTCACCCTCCTCTTGAGGATTGACCAAAAGTTCTCAATGGGTTTAAAGTCCGAACATGGACCCAAAATTTCGATTTTTTTTTTTCCCCCAAGCCATAGTCATGACTTTTGCCCATCATGCTCCAAAAGGTATTGTTCATCCCCAAACTCTTTTTGGATGGTTGGAAGAATTTGCTATAGGAGGAGGTTTTTGTACCATTCTTTATTCATGGCTGTGTTCTTAGGCAAAATTATGAGTGAACCCACTCCCACAGCTAATTCAAATTTAGGAGATGGTCCTGGTGCTTGCTGGACTTTGTTGGGTGCCCTGCAGCCTTCTTCACAACAATTGGACCTCTCTCCTTGATGTTCTTGATCTGATAAATGGCTAACTTAGGTGCAATCTTAGCAGCAATCCCTTTTTTGTGCAAAGTAATGATAACTGCATGTGTTTCCTTGCAGGTAGCCTTGGTTAACAGAGGAAGAACAATGATTTTAAGCACCACCCTCCTTTTAAAGATTCCAGTCTGTTATTCCAACTCAGCCCTGGTTCACATATGTGCACGTGCCGCCGCTGCAGATCCGCACGAAAATCTGTGCAGCCACACCACCCGCACAGAGAAATGCGGACCTGCGGGAGGGTGCCATTAGTTCTAATAGCACGCAGCGCACACTGGAAACCAAGGTTCCCGTGCGGGCTGCATTTTTCAGAAGTGCAGGGACCTCTTCCCTGCGTATCACGGGGCACGGGAGTCCATTCAAATGAATGGGCTCTCATGCCCGCTCAAAACGCGGCCACATATATGTGAACCAGTGGTCAGTCAGCATGACAGAGTGATCTCCATCGTGTCCTCATCAACACTGACACCTGTGTTAACAAGAGAATCACTGACATGATGCCAGCTGGTCCTTTTGTGACAGGGCTGAAATTCAGTGGAAATTTTTTTTTTTGGGATTAATTTCATTTTCATGACAAAGAGGGACTTTGCAATTAATTGCAATTCAGCTGATCACTCTACATACCATTCTGGAGTACATGGAAATTGCCATCATAAAAACTGAGGCTGCAGACTTCGTGAAAATGACTATTTGTGCAATTCTTAAAACTTTTGGCCACGGCTGTATAAATACACAGATGAAATACATACAGTATATGTGAGCCCTGTTATCAGGCAAAGGATTTGTATTTCTGTATATCCAGTCCTGAGATTTACATAGCCCATTCTGTTTTCATTATCAAAGCCAAAGTCCCAGTATGTGTTTTAATGCAGTTACATTGATCCAGCTTGGACCAAATGTAGCTATGTATACACCATACCTGTGGGACTTCTGTGGAAGTAGATAATCACTGTAAAAGGAGAGGGATAGGTGCAGCGCTTGAATCAGAGTACAAAAAGAGTGCTCTGTAAAGGTGTATATGCATATAAATATAAATGCTCAATAAAATAGGTACAAATGTGATACAATAGTAAACAGTGCGCTAATCAGTGGGAAATGTTAAAGCACACACAAAGTCCACATCCCAAGTCAATGGCTGTAAGAGAGGTGAAAAATCCTAGGAGCGAATAGAGTGCGCACTCACCAGAAGTGCGTATAAAATACGCATGTAGAGAGGTATAATCTTCAAAATATCTCTGGCATCAAAGCTCTGGTCAGATCGCACTCCATATCATCCTCTGTCTCACCGCGAAGAGCAGTTACCAGGATTCATCAAGCAGTATGGGCGTCAAGGTACTCCTTAGTCCAGATAGGCACATAGAATGTTGGCCACATGTGGTGGCTAGATGTCCATGTGCTGTAGCCCCCCCCGACGCGTTTCATGCGATGCACGTTCTCAAAGGGTAGCCCTGTAAAGGGTAGCACGAAATGTGGCCAACATTCTATGTGCCTATCTGGACTAAGTAGGACCTTGACGCCCATACTGCTTGATGAATCCTGGTAACTGCTCTTCGTGGTGAGACAGAGGATGATATGGAGTGCGATCTGACCAGAGCTTTGATGCCAGAGATATTTTGAAGATTATACCTCTCTACATGCGTATTTTATACGCACTTCTGGTGAGTGCGCACTCTATTCGCTCTTGGGATTTTTCACCTCTCTTACAGCCATTGACTTGGGATGTGGACTTTGTGTGTGCTTTAACATTTCCCACTGATTAGTGCACTGTTTACTATTGTATCACATTTGTACCTATTTTATTGAGCATTTATATTTATATGCATATACACCTTTACAGAGCACTCTTTTTGTACTCTGATTCAAGCGCTGCACCTATCCCTCTCCTTTTATTATTTATTGTAAGGTTGGTTGGTTACCTTTTTTGGTGTTCTAGCTGCTTTTACAGACCTGTTTGTAGCGCTCGCTATACCTTTTTTACACCAGATAATCACTGTAGTAGTCATTGCTACTACAGTGATGGCCGCTGTCTTCCGAGTCCTGTGCCTTACGGCTACCCTGATGCATAGAACCGACAGGGGCCACTCGCTTGGCACAGGTGCCATTCATAGAATGCCTTGGATTTTTATAAATAACTACAAAGCATTCTGATTGGACGAGGTGGAAAGCAGGGCGGTGACATCACAATCTCCACCACGTCCAAACAGAAAATGCTTTGCCTTCTGGAGACTGAATTTTTAATTATTTACATGTATTCTCTCAGCCCTGTCAGATTGGAATTGTCATGCTAAGGCCAGCCTACCTCATTCTTAGGCTCAACACTGAACAATACTATCATTCACAGGCTATGTACAGCACATGATACCGTCACTGCTACTTTTCCAATGCAATAACTGTATTTGAAAAGGAAGGATTTATAGGTTTTGTGGCTCTTAACATATTCAAATGAAATTTTTGTTCCAGGAGGTTATCCATAAGAATGGGAATCTCAGATAAATGTTCATGCATACTAGAAAATTATAGAATATCTCAGAAAGGTTACAAGGGGAAAAAAAAAAAAAAGTGTTAGCCCTTTTCCTGCAAATTTTGTATATTAGGCCAACGTGGAACTGATCTAAAAAAATAAAGATATTCTATGTTATAGGGAACATTTGGAAGGGTTAACTTTGCCTAAACAGTGCACTGAAAAATTGAACTTTGGTTTTGAATTACTCCTGAAAAATAGTAGCATACAACCTGGTATGTGAGGGTGCTTAGGCTCTGCTTCCCTATAGGCTCATAGTTTTATATCTGCAGTGTGAGATCAAAAGTGCTGCTGCCTCCAAGTGTTCATTTCAGAAGATTAGGCGAGGTCACTGCTGTGCTGCTCACTGTTCTCTTTGCTGGAGGCTCTGACATGGGGATGGAAAACCTTGCCTCTACCAAGATGGCCGACTCTACCCAGAGACTCAGTCAAGTCATAGCAAGTCAGTAATGGGGAAAAGATCAGCTGCAAGGAGCCAGCGGTGGTGACAATTCTTATGCCATTTAGTTGCCTTTTTTTGGGCAAAGTGATTGTAAACCCTAGCCTCAGGTGCTACACATGAAACAAATCCTCCTACATACATTTTACCTTTTTATCTGAAAGCCATCTCTTCCCTACATCCTTTTATATTTAAGAATTTATACAGCATTTCTGAGCTTCGAGAGGTAAAGGATGGGGATAGGACATCACCATGAACAGCTCAGAGAATATAGAGTATAATCTGAGACCCGAGTGGAAGAAAGGGACACACACACCCCTCTACACCAGTGGTTCTCAACCTGTGGGTCGCGACCCCTTTGGGGGTCGAACGACCCTTTCACAGGGGTCCCCTAAGACCATCAGAAAACACATATTTCCGATGTGTAAAGAGCAGCTACTGTGTAGAAAGCAGCTGCTGTGTTGAAAGCAGCTACTCTGTTAAAAGCAGCTACTGTGTTGAAAGCAGCAGTATTGGAGGTAAAACGACACTCATGAATAATTACTGGGTAAATAATTTTATGGTTGGGGGTCACCACAACATGAGGAACTGTATTAAAGGGTCACGGCCTTAGGAAGGTTGAGAACCACTGCTCTACACAATCTCATAGGGAAACATGCACAGCTGAGGCTGTCAATCACTGGCTGTGTACTGGAGGCCCCCCTTCACTTCTCCATCCTTTGGAGTCCACACAACCTGTCAGAAATGACAGATAACAGAGGAACCAGACTTCAGACAGAAATTATGCTCAGTGCTTTGGATTGAATAAAGTACACACCAGTGAAGGATATGCTTTGTTCATTTTTCATGTCAGAGGTTTACAACCACTTTAAGGGTTATACACAGAGCCTGTTAGGCTGCAGTGGATCTCAAAGGGGTTTTGCTCCACTAAAACTCCAGCCCGAATCTGCATTGTGTGTATTGTTAGTTCAGCACAAAGGAGAATAACATCTATCTGTATGTGCAGACAGACCCTAAACACAAAAGGAACACAGGAGACAAGCCTACCAAACCATGTGCACAGGCACAAAGGGGTAGATTTTCTAAAACTTCTGCAGCTGTGCATGGTAGCCAATCAGCTTCTATATTTAGCTTGTACATCTAAGCTTTGGCAATCAGACCCGGAAGCGGATTGGTTTCTCTGCAGAGTTGCACCAGATTCTGCACTCTTCAGTTTTGGTAAAAAACCCCTAAAGGGTTTATAAGGAGAGCTTTTCCTTTGGACCCAAAATATACAAAGCAAGAAGTAATACCATTTTATTTGCCATTCACCTATATACTAACGTATTTACAAAAGTATAAACAATGTAATAAATAAATGTATGAAAAGATGAAGTAGTTTGTCTTTTGGTCTAGTCTAATATTTTGTTTTCTCCTACTGTAGTTTAACATTGTTCACAAGACGTATGTCAGCTTGAAAGGAAGGACCTAAGGTGTGTAGTAGCTGTCTATTTTAGTGATATGGAAACAAAATAGCTTTTAATGAGTGGGCTGTGACAATAATTCATCGACGTCTACCTTAAGGTTGGTTGTGGAAAGACGCAGTGCTTGTAGGAGAGTGCGATTTGAGATATTATTCCTGTATTTGGACTTGATATGATTCAGATCAGAAAATGCTTTCTCACACATATAGGTACTGCCAAACATTGAGGCAATTTTCAGTCCCAACTCCCGTAAATTTGGATACCTTTCTTTAGGAAGAAGTTTAAAGAATGGCACCCCTGATTCAGCCCAGGAAGCCAGGAATACATCTGCCTGTATTTCACATAATTCCATTTGATAATGGACATCTGCAGTAACAATATCTGCAGTAAGTGGACTAGTGAACAATCTGAAGCTGGAATTCAGCTCATTAAATTCCTGGAACCTTGCACTGAAATTCTCAATTAAAATCTCAATCTTTGGGATAAACCTGTTAAAGTCTAAAATGGATCCAGTGTCTTTCATCTCATAGAAAAGTTCACTGCAGCAATTTAAATGTATCAACTCATTCCTTAATAGATTCAGTTTTAGGAGCATGAGCTTGTTTCTGAAGGCAGAGATATGCTTACAGAGCTGGCTAATGTTCTGCTCTCTCTCCTGCAAGTTTGTATTCAGAGTGTTCAGACTTTGTGTGATGTCTGTTAGGAAGGCCAGAGAGCAGAGGAAGTCCGTGTCACAGAGACGCATCTCTAAGACTGGATCGGATTTCAGCTCAACCAGAAATAAGTAAATTTCTTTTCGAAACCTGAAGAATTTTGAAAGGTAGCTTCCTTCACTCAACCATCGGAGGTTTCGATTTTGTGGCATATCAGAACTAGCTGCTTCCAGTTCTTCCAACAGTGCCTTAAACCTCCTACGAGTTATACCGCATTTCTTGTCTCTGATCAAATTTGTTACCTTTATAACAACTTCCATTACATCTGCCATTTTTAACAAGGTTCCCACCAAACCTTCCTCATGTACGATGCAGTGTAATAGCAAGCAACCGAAGCCATCTCTCTTAAGTAGTGTAGCAAGCCCAGAGTTTTTTAAAGTTGTAGATTTGCAACCATCGGTCATGATGCTTATACACCGTTCTAAGCCACCATAATCTCCCAGAGCAATCTTTATTTCTTCGTAAATGTCTTCGTCTTTTGCAACTCCTTGCAGGGGAGTCAGATGCAACAATTCCTCCGAGATATTAAAGTTCTCATCCACTGTGCGGACGCAGATAATAAGCTGATTGGTGCCTGTTATGTCTACATTTTCATCTACAGCAATGGAAAAGTAAGTGCAATTCTTGACGGCCTCGTGGACTTTTTGAGTGACGTACTGATCCATGACTGAAATTCGCCGGGCTACTGTTTGATGGGAGAGTGAAACCGACTCAAAACTTTTCGCCATTTCTTCATTACCAAAGGCACGAGCCATTTTTACAGCGCATTCCTTGATAAACGCGCCATCACTAAATGCTTTTTTCCTTTTCACAATCTCCTCACAGATCAGGAAGGAGGCCTTGATGGCAGCCTTTTCTGTGTTTATGGCTGGTTCAGGCAAGGGGGCTTGGCTGTTCAGTTTACTTTTCAAGTCATTTATTACTGCAAGCCTCAGTTCCCCGGTATACTTGGAGAACTGAAACTCGTGCTGAGACACATAGTGTCTTTTTACATTGTACTCTTTGCAGACAGCCAGGATCTGGAAACATATTAAGCACTGAGGCTTATTCTTTGTTTTCACAAACAAGTAATCCATCTCCCAACGTTCTTTGAAAGCCCGATTTTCACTATCCACCTTTCGATGCCGAGGGGTGCTAGTCTTTGGCACAAGGCCAGCAGGAGGAACCTAGAACAAAATGTAGATAGAATTGTCAAACAAGAAATGTATAACATCATCCACCCCTTCACTGCATTGTGCAAAATGACAGTATGACTTACACAGAGCAGAATCATGGAAGCTACAACTGCATCATGAGAACCTATTTGCTTCTTCAGATCTACTCAGCTAGAACATACAAAGGGGAGTGAATGGCTACACTGACGGACTAAAATTCAAATGAATAGATATGTGGATAGAAGAGGCACATAAACAGGAATATAAATCTCTCATCACAGAAAGCTTAGTAGATTTTTCTTTTTTTTAAAGATTTTTTTTTTTTTTAAATACGGAAGTTAAGTATTCATTTTAGATACCAATAAATGCTGTTTAGAAAGATTCTTATTATCCGTGTGCATTCTGTTACAATGAACATTGTAGGATGTTCACATACCTGCCTTGGCGACCCTCAGCCTAAAGTGTTTCTTTGCCACCTGCAAAGCAGTGCAGGGAAGTGAGGAGTCTGAACTTACCTGAACTCTCCTACTGTGAAGCTGTCAAAGATGACCACCAATTCTAGGCAGCAGAAGCAATCCATAACTCTCAGCACACCCCTTGCGTATGTGTGGATGTAGGACAGAAAATGCCTATGATTCGCTGCCAACTTTAACAGCTTCAGGCAGGATAGCTCGGGTGGGTTTGGACTCAACCCCCGAGTGTACTGCAGTAATACCTGCTGGCCTTGCTCTCCTGTCCATTCTAGGCACCTGTGGGTAACATCTTGTGGGATGGGCAAGAGAGGCGGGCCAGCAGAGGTCAGCGCCAGAACCGGTAAATCTGTCACAGCAGCTTCCCTGTGCTGCTCTGCATGAGGAAGCCACTTCTGTATCATAGACTACTGCCCCCAGTACTGTGCCCTCCAGATCCTCCTGTCCTACATCCTACTGACCTCTGAGCACTGAAATACACCCTGCTGATCCCTCAACAATGCCCTACATACTACTGACCTCTGTACAGTGCTCAACCTACTACTGACCCCCGGATACTCACCTACCTACTACTGACCCCAGAACACAGACCCTACATACTACGTACATTGGTGACAACTCAGAGCAGACAGCCAGGCTAGCATTAAGGCAAGTCAGCTGGCAGTACCAGATGTTCTGCCTTCATGATGGACTTGTGGGGATGGCTTGTGGGGTGACCAACTACTTTTCAGACATGACTTTTAAGTTAGGCTAAATTTATGTTTACAGTGACATTTATTTTATTATGTTTTTCTAAGTTTTCTTCACGCCATCCTTACTTTTTATTGAGGCTTTGCTAGTAAATTTCTAGTGCCCCGTCCTTGGTGGCAGCGGGAGGACTTGAGCCCCGCCCGGGGTGGCAGCAGGAAGACTGGGATGGACTTGTGAGGATGGCTTGTGGGGTGACCAACTACTTTTCAGACATGACTTTTAAGTTAGGCTAAATTTATATTTTTACAGTAACATTTTACAGCAGCCCGTCCTTGGAGGCAGTGGGAGGACTCGCGCCCCGTCCTTGGGGGCAGCGGGAGGACTCGCGCCCCGTCCTTGGGGGCAGCGGGAGGACTCGCGCCCCGTCCTTGGGGGCAGCGGGAGGACTCGCGCCCCGTCCTTGGGGGCAGCGGGAGGACTCGCGCCCCGTCATTGGTTTTAGTACGAGGAATTATAGACATACAGAGCGGGGCTTAAAAACAAACATGCAAGAGTGCCCCCAGAGCAAATGGTTTGCTCTAGGGTCACTCAGCAGGGGGAGGGGGCCAGGAGCATTGGCTGGGGACCCAAGAAGAGGAGGATCAGGATTGCTTTATGCAAAACCCTTGCACAGAGCAGGAAAGTATAACATGTTTGTAATTTTTTTTTTTTTTTTTTTAAACCCGAGCCTTTACTTTCACTTAAGTCCTGCTGGGACGAGAAGCAGAGTAACCTGAACTGCTGAAATAAAGTAAAAGTACTTTTTACTGTAAACTTTAAAGATACATTTCTTCACTGTGCCCACAGCTACGGAGGTCAGTGAGGGCTATTTCCTCCATTCTTGCCTTTCCGGCAGCTTTGTTTCTACCCTGGCTGCAGCAGGTATTTCACACATCTGTGTTTGTAGAATAAGTGCTCCCCCGCTGCACGATGTGGTTCCTTCTGCCGGCTCATATGGCACTACAGGATGCAAGAGCCAATAGGAGACACCAAAGCATGGGGGGGGGGGGGGAAGAGATATTCGATGTAATAGATTGTAGCTACCATGTTTTTATCCTGTGGGTCCTCTCCTTCCAGCACCTATGGAAGTTTTGGGGTATTTCATGGAAACCATTTGCATTGTAGTATGTGTGTGAAGAAGAAAGAAAGGTTCTGGCAGTGGAAGGGTTAAAGGAGCTGAGTAATAGCGTCTCATGACAGGTTCCCTTTAGTGTATGTATGGGGTATGTCTGTGTATAGGAGGTTCCCCCCAGACACACTGTTCTGTTCCATACAGGAAGGCACACCGTAGAGCATGCTGCTACCTGTAGTCCCCCCAATGTAAGGGATAGCAGTGCCCCATCCCGGGGCAGACCTACCGTAGCGGCCTCCATGGCTGTGGGGATTCCTGTGCAGGATTCCATAGATGCGGTTTCCCGAGCACCGGAACCTCGGCCCCCTGACCCCGACCACTGCACAGGAAGTGTTGGGGGAATCCTCCGGCCACTATATGGGGTCTCCGCTCCTCCAAGCCGGTAGGTGGCGCTGGAATTGTAAGCCGCTTGTCGTAGCTCGTTCCTCCGGCACGATAGGTGGCGCTGTGCCTTAGCGGGAACATGCTCTTGGGCCTCCGGAAGTGTGGGTGGCGCTGCGGCGCCGGTATCAGGAAGTGGAGGAGAGTGATGTGACTGGTGAAAGGAAAACGGGGTCACCGGGAGAAGATGGCTAACAGAGTGATGTGAGTGCCCTGTATTCCTGGGAGAGGTGTCAGGGTCAGGCTGGACTGGGGAGAGGAGCCTTTTGTATCTCGGGGAGACATTCTATCAGAGGACAGAGCCGGAGAGCCCTCCACTACAAGTCCCAGCATGCACTGTACATCCCGGGTGGGGGGAGAGGAGGTAGCTGAGCGCTCAGGAGCTGCCTTTTCAGCCTTTTATATGGCTGTATATCTGTCATTCCTGATTGGATCAGTGAGCTGTCACTCCTGTGTGTAGTGATGGCTGCATTAATCTCTCTACACATCTACTGACGGGATGGTTGGAAGGGCATTGTGTACAGTGATAGGAATACATAGAGATGTCTGGGGGTTTGGGCAGAGAGTATGATGTAGGTGTACAGAAGTGGTGGTGTACAGTGGTGTTGGGTGTACAGAAATTCTGGGAGGGTGTACAGAGGTGTGTGTGTGGGGGGTGTACAGTAATTGAGGGAGCGTGTACGGGGGGGGGGGGGGGTGTACAGTAATACTGGGAGGATGTACAATGGTGTGTGTGTACAGTAATCCTGTGAGGATGTACAGTGATCCCAGGAGGGTGTACAAAGGTGTGTGTGTGTGTGTGTGTGGGGGGGGGGGGGTACAGTAATCCTGGGAGGATGTACAGAGGTGGGGTGGGGGTGTACAGTAATCATGGGAGTATATACAGTGGTGGTGGGGTGTACAATGATCCTGGGAGAGTGTACAGAGGTGTGTGCGTACAGTAATCCTGGGAGAGTGTACAGAGGCGGGGTGAGGTTGTACAGTAATCCTGGGAGAATGTACAGTGGTGTTGGGGTGTACAGTGATCCTGGGAGGGTGTACATAAGTGTGTGTGGGGTTTGTGTACAGTAATCCTGGGAGGATGTACAGTTGTAGTTGGGTGTGCAGTGATCCTGGGAGGGTGCACAGAGGTGGGGGTGTGTGTGTACAGTAATCCTGGGAGGGTGTTCAGTGGTGGTGGAGTGTACAGTGATCCTGGGAGGGTGTACAGAGGTGTGTGTGTGGGGGGGGGTGTACAGTATTTCTGTGAGGTGTTCAGAGATGGGGGTGTACAGTAATCCTGGGAGGGTGTACAGAGGTGTGTGTGTGTGGGGGGGTGTACAGTATTTCTGTGAGGTGTTCAGAGATGGGGGTGTACAGTAATCCTGGGAGGGTGTACAGTGGTGGTGGGGTTTACAGTGATCTTGGGTGGGTGTACAGAGGTGTGTGTGTGGGGAGGGGGGTTTACAGAGGTGTGTGTACAGTAATCCTGGGAGCGTGTACAGTGGTGGTGGGGTGTGCAGTGATCCTGGTGGGTGTACAGAGGAGGGGTGTGCGTACAGTAATTCTGGAAGGGTGTACAGAGGTGTGTGTGGGGGGTGTACAGTGGTGGTGGGGTGTACAGTAATCCTGGGAGGGTGTACAGAGGTGTGTGTGTGGGGGGGTGTACAGTAATCCTGGGATGGTGTACAGTGGTGGTGGGGTGTACAGAGGTGGGGTGTGTGTACAGGAATCCTGGAAGGATGTACAGAGGTGTGTGTGTGGGGGGTGTACAGTGATCCTGGGAGGGTGTACAGTGATCCTGGGAGGGTGTATGGGGGTGTGTGTACAGTAATCCTGGGAGGGTGTACAGAGGTGGGGGGGGGGGGGGGTGGCAGAGGGGTGTACAGTAATCCTGGGAGGGTGTACAGTGATCGGGGGGTATGATTACACATGGAGGGGGAATGAATTCTCTTATGTCCTTCACACTAAACAGCAGAGCTCAGAGGTGACTCAGCTCCATAGGCCACCATGACATTCTTACATGACATCCTTCCCATGGACCAGGTTCGCATACACATGCATTCGTAAGCTGCAGGTAAAACAAGTGCTCTTTAGCAGACAAAATTGCCATTAATTGGGCCGGTTCGCACTGGTATTGCGCGGAAATGCGTTTCGTATTCCAGGGTGATTCCTGTGCAGTGCTGCTTTGTATCCCGTTCATTTAAATGGACTGCAAATCACACCAGAACACAGAATAAGTACTTTAAAAAAGAAAAACTGACACCACACCAGATCTCATTGTACTGTTCTACCTTGCAATTTGGTGCTTTTGCGATCTGCGTTTGGGTTGTTAACATTCCATTGGCACCCACATGCCGATCACAAAGAGAGTGCATTTTGAACACATTGCAGAAAACACACATAAAACGCGTCTTTCCCATGCCAGATTGTGAACCAGCCATTAATGGCATCCCATACGCAGATCACAAATGTAGTGCCTTTGTGGGCATCAGATTGCATGGCAGCACCGTACCAAGTGATTTGGTGTGGCGCGGATTTCTAAAAGTAGTGCATGTCTTTCTGTGTTTTGACAGGAAGAGTCAATCAACTACCACGGCACTGTGGAGCGCCATGGTAGTTCATTGACTCTTCCTGTCAGTGTATCTGCTTGCCTGTACGGGCACACAGATATACTGCCAGGTCTGCAAGAGACCTGCATGGTACCAGCGATCTGCTGATCAACGGTGTATTGCTTTACAGGCTTCTGCAAAAAAAAAAATGCACATTTTTTTACCTGCAAAAAAATGTGAAATTTTTTTTAGTCAAAAGGTGAACTTATCCTGTAACCTGTTCCCAGCTGGCCAATAGCAAAATGACGTCTGAGGGGGGGCTCTCGTCGATCCGGGTCAGTGTCATTTGACATCCTTCCGGATTGCATCTCTCACATGCCCATTCATTTTCCAAAAAATTACTTCAAAAACTCTCCAATGCTTCTTATTAAATGTCTTGAACTGTCTACTTTGCACAAAGGAGGGTTATCTGTACTGTCTTAACATTTTTGGGCCTCAAGAAATCAGATTGGCCGTCAGGACTTCAAGATTGATCGATTTTCTGATATATCCCATAGTTTGTGGACTCTATAACTTTCCTACAGAATAAATAATAAATATTGATTTGGGTTATTTTCACCAAAGAAATGTAGCAGAATACATATTGGATTAAATTTATGAAGAACAATTATTTATTTGCAAAATTTTATAACAAAGATGAAGAAAACATATTTTTTTTCAAAATTTCGGTCTTTTTTTTTGTTAATTTAGCAAAAAATTAAAACCCCAGTGGTGATTAAATACCACCAAAAGAAATCTCTAGTTGTGTGAACAAAATGATAAAAATTTAGTCTGCGTACAGCGTTGCATGACCGCGCAATTGTCATTCAAAATGTGCTGAAAGTTGAAAATTAGACTGGGCAGGAAGGAGGTAGAAGTGCCTGGTATTGAAGTGGTTAAATAACCCTCCCTTAGGCTACGTTCACACTGATGCAGGTTGCGTTTGAGCTCTTTCTGCATTGCGTTGCGTTTTGGCTGCATTTTTTTTTTTTGTTGCTAGACAGATTATAAATGCAGCAAAAACGCACTACATGCCTTTCTGCAGTCTATAGAACCAAAAACACAACTTTTTACATTGAAAAAAAGTCCCTGACCCTTTCCAAAAAATGCACACGGTGATAACGTGGAGATGTGAACATGTCCCATAGGAAATAATGTTAACTGAACTGTACTGCGTTTCTGGAAAACGCTTAGGTGTGATCTAGGCTAGGGTATTACTTTTCTGCATCTTTGGATTTTAACTATATTTTCACTATATGTCCACTAGATGGCATCATTCACCTCTTTTGGCAGCATAGCATTGAACAGACTGGTGTACTGACAAGCCGCGGCGATTCTTCATCACCAGCCAGTTTCTACCCCATTCTAGCGCAAGAAAACCAAGGATGGAGAATTAGGAATAAGGGAAGTTCTTTTTCTCTGCACAAATGGAGGTGCCAGCTATATTTAAGTGTTTTTGCATGGCAAGACCACTTACTGTTATCTCACATATATATTCCTATTATTATAGCCAAATTTACCACCCTAACTCCTCCCACAGTTTTTATACTACATAGACAGTAATATACTGAAACGTGCGGATTGTTCCCAATTGGTGTGCTATTACTTTGTGGAATGTTTCGCCGAATGGTTCACGAAATATCGGCGTTTTTGTGGTGAAATTGGTCCCATAGGAATGATTGGCGGAATGTTGAAAACTAGAGTGGGAGCTGACAAAAGCTAGAGTGTGAGCTGAAAAATCAGGACATGATTTCTAAACTGCCACCACTCCCTCATTTTCAAGCCCACCTACACAAATCTTATATCAAAACGTTCAGCTATCCCTGTTGCCACTAAAAATGTCCATGGCTAAGCCATAGTCCTGATAGTTTTCACAATATGACCATTTGTTTGCAACTCACGCCGCCCATTGACATTCATTGAAACTCCACTCTAGCCACCTCAAATCTGAAGGGCAATTTCTAAACTGTGACTGTGCCTTCATTTTTAATATTTCAGAAACATACTATGCATCAAAATGTAGGTCTGGGTCTTGTGATTGTCACAATTTAAAGCTCTTCGGTGTAGGATTTATAATTTTTAAACTACAACCGTTTGAAAATGGCAACTGCCAGTGAAGTGAGCAAGTTGGAGCAGTTTGTTTTTAACCACTCTTCTCTGCCGTTGCTGTAGAGTGAGTTGCCATAGGAACCCAGGTGTGTGAGCAGGCAGCAGAGTGACAAAAGCTAGAGTTTGAGCTGAAAAATAAAAGTTGAAATGCATTTCTCACTCTATCAAGCTTGCCATGTGCACTTTTTAAATTTGATCAATCAATTGGTTAGTGTAATGTTTACTATCTTTACTCTCTTCAAACACTCCACACAGTTACTCTGCCCACTCCATAAAGTTACTCTGCCCAGTCCAACCTTTTCACAGTTACTCCAGCCACTCCAACCACACAATATACTCAAGCCACTCCACCCAGTTACTTCGTCCACTCCAGTTGTAGACTACTGGTGGAGCTTTTCTAGTTCTATCTGAATTTCATATTAAAATGAGGAAAATCTGTCACTGGCTTTTTGGATGCAAATATGGGTCAGTGCAGTCAAAACATTCATCTCTACTTTATACAAAGAAAGCTACTATATGTTTTGGTATAGAACTTTTGGGGTTTAGCAAAATATAAATCACTTCATCCCCAAAATTTCAGGAGATGCCTTGAACCTAAAGGGTTGTGTTTTTAGATTTTTTTGGAATGCCCAAAAGTTACCACTTAGTGAAAAATAGTTCCTTGTTAACACATTTATTGGGTCATCTGTTATGTACAGACCTGCCAAAAGCCAAACTCCAGGCACATATAAAAGATACAAATGAATTCAGCTCTGTATTCCTTTCTACATCATTAAATGTGTTTGTTTAAATGGAAGCAGTGTAAGTACTTTAAAACCCATCTCTGGAATGAAAACAAATGGGGATCACCCCACACTGTAAGGGTTTTAACTGCTTATTAAAGGCTATGTTGCAGAAAAAAAATGTGCATCTATTTTATTTTTTACAGGAGCCCAGAAAGCATTGCGCCCATGATTAGTGGATTGCAGGTGCAATGTCAGGCTCCTGCAGACACTTTCCAGGCTTTCAGTTAGAAAGCTGTAGGAAGTATCAATGGACTACAAGGGAGCTGATTACCACACTTGTAGTTCATGGAGAACTTCAAGTCTGTCTGCCGCGGTGGCGGAAGGGGCATGTATTTTATTCTAGGGGTGCACCAAAATGAAAATTCTGGTGCCGAAACCGAAAATTCAGGATGCACTTGGCTAAAAACCAAAATGGACAGTTTTTAAAAATGAATATATTTTTCAAGCGCAATTTTTTGGGAAAAAAATACACTTTAATGAATAAAAAAACCCCACAATATACAGCAAACCCCAATTTTTCTTTGTAATATGTAAAAGATGACGTTATGCCGAGTAAATGGATACCCAACATGCTTTAAATTTGCGCATGCTCGCGGAATGGCGCCAAACTACGGTACTTAATCTCCATGCATGATGTTTTAAAAATTTGTACAGTTTACCAGTTTAAAGTTACAGAGGAGAACTAGTGCTAGAATTATTTCTCTTGCTCTGACGTTCGCGGCAATACTTCACATGTGTGTTGTAGACACCGTTTACATATGTTGGCATGGCCTATGTATGCGATCACCGCAGACACGAGGGCACTTTAAACATTTTTTTTTTTTATTACTTTTTTTTTTTTGCACTGTTCTTTTAAATGTTTTTAATCACTTTTATTCCTATCACAAGGAATGCAGACATCCCTTGTGGTAGAAAAAACAGTGTCCTGTCCTCTTTATGGAGAGATATGGGGTCAATAAGACCCCACATCTCTCCTCTACAATGTAAAGCATTAGATAAAAAAGCATTGATCTAGTGCTTTAAAAAAAAAAAAGGCCTTGTTTACAAGGTTCCTGGACCGGAAGTGACGTTATGACGTCACTCCGGTCCTCCAAGGGCATAGAAATGAGTGGAGGTCATCTTTCCTTCACTAATCTCTATGCCCAGCGCTGGGATCGTTGGATGGGTTCTCAGGTAAGGCGAAGAACCACTGGGTGAGGGCGGGATTATTTTCGGCACCTGTATCGGTGCCTATTTTCATATTGGCCAAAGGTATTTGCGGCCGAAACGTTTTGGTGTATCTCTATTCATTAGAGATCTCTGGATGAATGACATGGATGTGTGGGCTCTGCCCGCACAGCCATGCTGACTTGAAATGTGACAGCAGCGGCGGGGGGAGAGGTGCCTTGATCCCTGTCTTGGGAGGTGGCGGATGGGCTCAGGAGGTGAGCTTAGAAACATGTTACTCTATACTCTATATACGGATGTATCATGTTCCTAAAGGTGAACTTCGTGAATAACTTTAGGGGTAGAGGAAGAGGCTGTATTACTCCCCATATTCCTTGCTCCAGCAGGGCTAGTGGTCCTGCATTGTATGTGAGGAGGTACAGTGCCTTGAAAAAGTATTCATACCACTTGAAATTTTCCACATTTTGTCATGCTACAACCAAAAACATAAATGTATTTTATTGGGATTTTATGTGATAGACCAACACAAAGTCGCACATAATTTTAAATCGGAAGAAAAATGATAAATGGTTTTCAAAGTTTTTTTTTTTTTTTTTTTACAAATATGTGAAAAGTGTGGCGTGCATTTGTATTCAGCCCCCCGGAGTCAATACTTTGTAGGACCACCTTTTACTGCAATTACAGCTGCAAGTCTTTTTGGGGATGTCTCTACCAGCTTTGCACATCTAGAGAGTGAAATTTATTCCCATTCTTCTTTGCAAAATAGCTCAAGCCCTGTCAGATTGGATGGAGAGCGTCTGTGAACAGCAATTTTCAAGTCTTGCCACAGATTCTCAATTGGATTTCAGTCTAGACTTTGACTGGGCCATTCTAACACATGAATATGTTTTGATCTAAACCATTCCATTGGAGCTCTGGCTGGATGTTTAGGGTCGCTGTCCTGCAGGAAGGTGAACCTCTGCCCCAGTCTCAAGTCTTTTGGAGACTCTTAACAGGTTTTCTTCTAAGATTGCCCTGTATTTGGCTCCATCCATCTTCCCATCAACTCTGACCATCTTCCCTGTCCCTGCTGAAGAAAAGCATCCCCACAACATGATGCTGCCGCCACCATGTTTCGCAGTGGGGATGGTGTGTTCAGGGTGATGTGCAGTGTTAGTTTTGCTTTTAGGCCAGAAAGTTCAATTTTGGTCTCATCTGACCAGAGCACCTTCTTCCACGTGTTTGCTGTGTCCCCCCACATGGCTTCTCGGAAACGGGACTTCTTATGGCTTTCTTTCAGCAATGGTTTTCTTCTTGCCACTCTTCTTTTGTGATTTGTGGAGTGCACGACTAATAGTTGTCCTGTGGACAGATTCTCATACCTGAGCTGTGGATCTCTGCAGTTCCCCCCCAAGTCACCATAGCCTCTAGGCTGTTTCTCTGATTAATGCTCTCCTTGCCCGGCCTTCTCCGATTAGGTGGACGGTCATGTCTTGGTAGGTTTGCAGTTGTGCCATACTCTTTCTATTTTCGGATGATGGATTGAACAGTGCTCCATGAGATCTTCAAAGCCTGGGATATTTTTTTATAACCTAATCCTGCTTTAAACTTCTCCACAACTTTATCCCTGACCTGTCTGGTGTGTTCCTTGGCCTTCATGATGCTCTTTGTTTACTAATGTTCACTAATACACCTATGAGTGCTGATTCACACATGTGGGGTGCGTATTGAAGCTCAGGTTTCACTGCTAATTGACACAGTAGCTGTTCACCAGTTCAGGTTAGGTTTACATCAGGTTCAGGACAGGATCAACTCAGGATTTTATCCTGATCACCCTTGTCAGGTTTGGAAACGGTTTCCATAGATGTCAATAGCCTGTAATCCGTACCTGATATGAATCGCACTGCTCAGAAATGGTATAGAACTCTTTTATTAAACCTCACTGAATCTGCACCAGAAGTGCACCAGACATATGTGAACAGGCACCATAGGAAGCAATGTTATTTCACATGTCATGTGGATTGGATGCAGTTCAAACTGCATCCAATCCTCATGTATGTGAATAGGCACTGAGGGCTTCCCAGAACAGCTGTATATATATTGAGATTAAATTACACACAGGTGAACTCTATTTGCCAATTAGGTGACTTCTGAAGGCAATTGCTTCCACTACATTTTAGTTAGGGGTATCAGAGTAAAGTGAGCTGAATACAAATGCATTCCACACTTTTCAGATATTTGTAAAAACTTTTGAAAACCATTTTTCATTTTCCTTCCACTTCACAATTATGTGCCACTTTGTGTTGGTCTATAACATAAAATGCCAATAAAATACATTTACGTTGTTGGTTGTAACATGACAAAATGTGGAAAATTTCAAGGGGTATGAGTACTTCTTCAAGGCACTATATGCCTGTGACAATTCTTCAAATGTTTTTCCTCTTAAAGTATAACTAAATGCAGAACTTTTTTTTATAGTTTTGGATAGAGTGGAGAAGGATTAGAACAACTGTCAGCTTTTTATTACTGTCTGTGTCCCAGTTAGGAAGGTTCAGCCTCTCTATTTGTCCCGTTTACCACTATCCCTAATGTGAATTTAATATAAATTCCCAAATTTTGGATTGTCACCAGAACAGGAATGGAAGGAAAGTCTTCCAATTGGGGACACTAGTTCTGATGACACCCCAGGATTCCCTCAACTTAGAAGGATTTCCTGTCACTTTCCGTTTTGCTATGGAACAGGAAGTGAAGGGAAATGTCAACAATGGGATGCAGATGGAAAAAACATTTGCAGGATTATAACCATCCAAAATGGGGAGAAAAAAACTTTGCCTTTAGTTTTATTTTCAGGCTGAACTCCAGGGAAATTCAAAAGACAGTAGCTGGCGCTCTCCTCTTCCAACCAGGTCTCTGGGTTGTGGGAGGGCGCTCAGCGTCCTCACTTATAATAGAGGACTGCTGGTTCTTCATTGTACTTGATGACTTCATAGTGAAACTGACAGATGGATGGCTGCAGAGAAGAGACTTCAGAGGGACTAGTCACAATGAAGAGGAGGAAGCGTGCAGGAACCAGGGATGAGGTAAGTGAAAGTGATTTTATATGGTTTTCCCAGGCAAAAGCACACGTTCAACCCATGCAGTGGGGTGGAAGCTCCACCGCAAAGGTAGTTTTCTTTTATGTTTGAGTTCAGCTTTAAGGCTAGGTTCACATCTGTGTGGGTAGTGCAGCTGCGGATCCGCACGAAAATCCATGTAGCCGCACCACCCGTACAGAGGAAAGCGGACCCGCGGGTGGGTGCTATCAGTCCTAATGGCACGCCACCTGCACTGGAAAACGCAACCGGACTGGGAACCGAGGTTACCGTGCGGGCTGCATTTTCAGAAGAAGTGCAGGGACTTCTTCCCTGCGTGTCACGGGCACGGGAGTCCATTCCAATGAATGGGCTCTCGTGCCCGTGCAAAACGTGTCCCGCACGGCCGCATATATGTGGACCGGGACTAAGTGTTTTCAAATGCAAGCAGTGGATGGAAAACTGACTGACTCTATGAACTGCCTACACAGCTGAATTTGACAGGTATGCAGGGAGCACAGATTTTGTGTTGGGGGGCAATGCACCCATTCCTGTGTACCTGTCATACTTGGCTGTACAGGTAAGTCCATACGTCCAATGCACTTCTATGACCTTCCTGCATGCAGCTCGCTGCAAGTACAGAAGCATGCACACAACTCTTCACTCTATGTGAGGCTGAGCGTCTGTGAGAATAGGCCCTTCAGGTATGTTTTATTTTTTTCCTTTTGACTTTCATAATTCTACAGTCTACTCATCCCTTGTAATTGACCGCAGTAGCAGAAAGGATGCGTTTATGACATCCCAATGATTTTCTTTGATTAGTGATATAGGCTATCAGAATTATGAAAAACAGGAGCAAGTAAATATTTGAGAAGTTACTAAAAATTAGTGGGCAAAGAGTGGAGGTTTTAGAAATATATGTGACGTATATATAACTACTGAAATGGATGGATTAACAAAATGTGATTTTACTTGCAAAGAATTTGATGTTTTTAATTAGTGGCTATGTTTTCTGAACATATTTATTCTTCTGCTATTCTAGATATCCCCTTTACCAGCTTGGAAATCCACAACTACGTGTGTTCCGAACAAACTTCTTCATGACCCTGGTCAGACCTGGCAAAGAGCAGCCCCCAGACACAGTGCAATTCCGTATTCCTATTGCGTAAGCATATGCATCTACTCTGACAATGTTACACATGCCTCCATCTGGAATAGAGACAATCTTATAGAATTTTGGAGCCTTTGATTGCAGTCTAGGGGACGAAGGGGTTATTAAACGATACAGAAACATGTAATGCATGAAAGCTATTTTATCTTCCAAAAGTATTTGTATTTCTGTCCATCTATTCCTGAGATTTGCACAACTTTGCCACACAGCACAGTCCTGTCTTGCAGGGAAAGGGACCTGATCGTTCTCTATTGCAGTTTCACCTACAAGTTTCCTCCCCATTCTGTGTCCAGAATGTTAAAGGAGAAGCAGCACCCTGATGAACTTTTCTCTCTCAATCTGCTCTCTCCTCCTTTCGTTATACTCCTTGTAGTGCAGCACACCTGACTGGCTCCTTGTGTTGCTTCACCTGGCTGGCTCCTTGTGTTGCTTCACCTGGCTGGCTCCTTGTGTTGCTTCACCTGACTGGCTCCTTGTGTTGCTTCACCTGACTGGCTCCTTGTGTTGCTTCACCTGACTGGCTCCTTGTGTTGCTTCACCTGACTGGCTCCTTGTGTTGCTTCACCTGGCTGGCTCCTTGTGTTGCTTCACCTGGCTGGCTCCTTGTGTTGCTTCACCTGGCTGGCTCCTTGTGTTGCTTCACCTGGCTGGCTCCTTGTGTTGCTTCACCTGACTGGCTCCTTGTGTTGCTTCACCTGACTGGCTCCTTGTGTTGCTTCACCTGACTGGCTCCTTGTGTTGCTTCACCTGACTGGCTCCTTGTGTTGCTTCACCTGACTGGCTCCTTGTGTTGCTTCACCTGACTGGCTCCTTGTGTTGCTTCACCTGACTGGCTCCTTGTGTTGCTTCACCTGACTGGCTCCTTGTGTTGCTTCACCTGACTGGCTCCTTGTGTTGCTTCACCTGACTGGCTCCTTGTGTTGCTTCACCTGACTGGCTCCTTGTGTTGCTTCACCTGACTGGCTCCTTGTGTTGCTTCACCTGACTGGCTCCTTGTGTTGCTTCACCTGACTGGCTCCTTGTGTTGCTTCACCTGACTGGCTCCTTGTGTTGCTTCACCTGACTGGCTCCTTGTGTTGCTTCACCTGACTGGCTCCTTGTGTTGCTTCACCTGACTGGCTCCTTGTGTTGCTTCACCTGACTGGCTCCTTGTGTTGCTTCACCTGACTGGCTCCTTGTGTTGCTTCACCTGACTGGCTCCTTGTGTTGCTTCACCTGACTGGCTCCTTGTGTTGCTTCACCTGACTGGCTCCTTGTGTTGCTTCACCTGACTGGCTCCTTGTGTTGCTTCACCTGACTGGCTCCTTGTGTTGCTTCACCTGACTGGCTCCTTGTGTTGCTTCACCTGACTGGCTCCTTGTGTTGCTTCACCTGACTGGCTCCTTGTGTTGCTTCACCTGACTGGCTCCTTGTGTTGCTTCACCTGACTGGCTCCTTGTGTTGCTTCACCTGACTGGCTCCTTGTGTTGCTTCACCTGACTGGCTCCTTGTGTTGCTTCACCTGACTGGCTCCTTGTGTTGCTTCACCTGACTGGCTCCTTGTGTTGCTTCACCTGACTGGCTCCTTGTGTTGCTTCACCTGACTGGCTCCTTGTGTTGCTTCACCTGACTGGCTCCTTGTGTTGCTTCACCTGACTGGCTCCTTGTGTTGCTTCACCTGACTGGCTCCTTGTGTTGCTTCACCTGACTGGCTCCTTGTGTTGCTTCACCTGACTGGCTCCTTGTGTTGCTTCACCTGACTGGCTCCTTGTGTTGCTTCACCTGACTGGCTCCTTGTGTTGCTTCACCTGACTGGCTCCTTGTGTTGCTTCACCTGACTGGCTCCTTGTGTTGCTTCACCTGACTGGCTCCTTGTGTTGCTTCACCTGACTGGCTCCTTGTGCTGCTTCACCTGACTGGCTCCTTGTGCTGCTTCACCTGACTGGCTCCTTGTGCTGCTTCACCTGACTGGCTCCTTGTGCTGCTTCACCTGACTGGCTCCTTGTGCTGCTTCACCTGACTGGCTCCTTGTGCTGCTTCACCTGACTGGCTCCTTGTGCTGCTTCACCTGACTGGCTCCTTGTGCTGCTTCACCTGACTGGCTCCTTGTGCTGCTTCACCTGACTGGCTCCTTGTGCTGCTTCACCTGACTGGCTCCTTGTGCTGCTTCACCTGACTGGCTCCTTGTGCTGCTTCACCTGACTGGCTCCTTGTGCTGCTTCACCTGACTGGCTCCTTGTGCTGCTTCACCTGACTGGCTCCTTGTGCTGCTTCACCTGACTGGCTCCTTGTGCTGCTTCACCTGACTGGCTCCTTGTGCTGCTTCACCTGACTGGCTCCTTGTGCTGCTTCACCTGACTGGCTCCTTGTGCTGCTTCACCTGACTGGCTCCTTGTGCTGCTTCACCTGACTGGCTCCTTGTGCTGCTTCACCTGACTGGCTCCTTGTGCTGCTTCACCTGACTGGCTCCTTGTGCTGCTTCACCTGACTGGCTCCTTGTGCTGCTTCACCTGACTGGCTCCTTGTGCTGCTTCACCTGACTGGCTCCTTGTGCTGCTTCACCTGACTGGCTCCTTGTGCTGCTTCACCTGACTGGCTCCTTGTGCTGCTTCACCTGACTGGCTCCTTGTGCTGCTTCACCTGACTGGCTCCTTGTGCTGCTTCACCTGACTGGCTCCTTGTGTTGTTTCTCCCTCCACCTCTCTGAGCTCTGCTTTGCAGGCTGTACAGCAGAATGCAAGAAACTGACACCAGATCAAATTCACATAAATCTACATTTAATGATGTATTTATTATTACAAGGCCTAATTAATTAGTTCCATTTATATCTGCATGACGTTCAGCTTTAAAGTGTAAGCCAAAAACTTTTTTTTACCTTTTTTCTTGATAGAGTGGGAAAGGATTAGGACCAGTTGGGTTTTTTTACTGCTGTCTGGGGCTCTGTTGGAGAAATTGTGCCCCACCTTTGCATCCCTGCAACTTAACCAAGCAGAAAGTGAAGGAAAGTCTGTATCAGACACAGAGAGGAATATAATCTGAGTTTTCTACCCTTCTCCCACTTTTCGTTTTTGTTTCTGTTTCTGATGATGAGCTCCCCTCCACTTTCTGCCAAAATGTTGTCAGTAGAAGAGAGAGAGCCCAACAGGGGTTCTAACTAGGGATGCACTGATACCGGTATTAGTGCTGATACCGAGTATTTTCATGAGTACTTGTACTCCTGAAAATACTACCGATACCTTAACTGATACTTTGCGGTGCAATTTGCGTTAATGGATACAAATTTCACTGCAAAGATTAGCATGTGATTTGAAAAGGAATGCGATTCCTGTCCAAATCTTATGCGGTTTCCCACTGTTCCTGTGTTCACACAGGAGTGGTACGTGAATCCTCCCTGCAGGTATCCCATGCTGAGTGTCAGTGGTAGGAGAGGAGGGAAAGCAGTGGGGATTTCAAGCGAGACATTTCACACACCACTCTTGTGTGATCTCAGGCTGTGACAAGCCTCGGTTCACACAGGAGCAGTGGGAAACTGCATGCGATTTGGACAGGAATTGTATTCCTGTCCAAATCATATGCTATTCTTTGCGGTGCAATTTGGGTCCATTAACGCAAATTGCACTGCAAAGTGTCGGTATTGGCAAATATTTGATATTTATTAGACACACAGAGTGCCTGTAAGCCATGGCTTTGCTGCCCCCCTCATATGAGTTTGACTGACAGCAGCAGAAGCCTATGGCTTCCACTACCCTCAGTGTTTCTTATGAGACTAGGAAATGAAAGGATCAGTTCTGCAGCTGAGATAGTGCTGGAGTGATGACGGAGGTCAGATAAGTCTTTAGAGGGGGGTAGGTAGGACAGATAGTGGGGTGGTTTTTACCTTAGTGTAGGGAATGCATTAAAGCTCATTTTTTCCCCTAAAATAATAAATATATTATACTTACCTGCTCTGTGCAATGTCATTGGATAGAGCAGCTCCGAACCTCCCTCTCTGGGGTACCCCGCTGACGATATTTGTTTTTTACTTTTGTGTCTGCCCCCCATAGCAAGCCAGTAGATGTGCGGGTTTGCTCCCGAGCTGGGCTGCGTGTGTCCATAGACAAATGTGCGCGACTCGGGCCTCCTGCTTTCTGCTCACAGGATTTGACTGACAGCAGCAGGAGGTAGTGTCTCCTGCTGCTCTCAGTGTAATATGCTGAGAGAAGAGAGAGGAGAAAAGACTTGCAGTGGGCGCAGTGCTGGATCAATACAGGACTCAGGTAGGTACTTAGGAAGGTGAGGGGGTGATCCAATTATTATCTTATTGCAGGGAATGCTTTAAGGCAGAACTAAACCCTCCTATCCTTTTCAGACAAGGAAGCTGCCATCTTAGCCGCTGTTTAATCTGCAGCTGACATGGCGTTGCACATGTGATTAGTTAGGACACCAGACATTTATGGTTTGACAGTTTGGTTGACAGCACAAACAAATATGACAGTTAGCATTCCCATCATGCCCGGAATGTAACTGTTTTTGAAACGGTTAAATTGATGGGTTTAGTTCTGCTTTAAGGTAAAAAATGTCTTGCTTTTAGAACCACTTTAACTGTCTGTTGAAGTTAAAATTGTCTACTGACTCCTTGATTGGACTGGCAAATACTGGTTAGCTTGCAGAGTCACAAAAACATCCAGTAAACACCCCTTTCTTCTCCTTTGCCATACCTCTCGATTATTAATTCCACACATGTCAGTATTTTCCTCATGACTTGTTACTGACTAAGCACATCAGGAATGGGGTTGTTTTAAAGACACAAATATCGATGTGCTATGACCACTTTACTGCATGGAAGTACCTCTGCTTATGTCACGTACACTCAATCAGATCTCTTACTTACAGGCAGCTTAGGTTAGGTATATCTTTGCAGCAGACATATATCTATCACCAGATAGAGCACCGTCCTGTATCTCTTTAGTCACTGTATACACAAGGAACTGGTTTCTTCAGAGAGATTGTTAGGATTTCTGTTTTGAGAGACACCAAGAAAACAAATTCTTTTACAGGATTGTTCTTTTACTTAAAAACCACAAAAATGCATAACAAAGTTTGTCTTTGGCTCTCCAGCAGAGTCCAGTGTCAAGCTTGCAGCCACAGGCTTTTAGCCATGTGCCTTTCAGCAGTGAGTTGATGGCTTGTGTTTTTAATTAAATCTGTTTTATGTTACCCTGATGGTGCAGTATTTGCTGTCTTCAGGTAAAGAGAAGTACACATTTTTCTATAGTGAGAGCTCAGCGATAGCAGACTTGGAATTGTTGCTCTCTGCAACTGCTCAGGTGTTTTGGGTAGCTTGCTTGCTGTGGGCTACATCTTTCCCCAGGTTGTAGACAAAAACTGTCAGTCAGAGGAAAGATGTACAGAACGAAGGAATTGGTCCCATAACTAATGCCATGGCATTGCACACATGCTTGGTATCGACAGTCAAAAGAATTTTGATATTTCAGAAGATGGGTACGTCTGCACTCTAAACTGACTTTGATAGTTGCAGTGTTCCCTGGATTGTGTTACAAGTTCATAGTGTTTCCTGGATTGTGTCACGAGCTTGATAACACTGGCTGCCCGAACTTGCTCTGAAAACGGTTCTCACTTTCTGCCCCTGCTTCCTTATAAAATCTCATATGTGGTATTTTGTATTTTTGAGGAAATGTATGGCAGTGCATTCTTACCATGTCATGTTTTTTACTCTACAGAATGACAAAGTTTGATGTCCAAAACTATCTGCAGAGTATATACAACATACCAGTGTCATGTGTGCGCACTCGCATCCAGTATGGTAAGTGGCATGGCAATGTAAATGCAAATTAGACTAAATTATTCTACAGTAACTAATGCAAGCACTGAATTTTAGGCAGCAACAAAAAAAGAAACCATCTAAATCAACGAGTGAAGCAGCCAGATTACAAGATGGCCTATGTTCAGCTGGTAAGTTCTGTCCCTTATACCTTTTTTAAATCAATATGTCTGTTTTTTTTGTTTTGTACTCTGGGGGTGCTTCTATTTATTAAAATAAGTAAAGTAGCATTCCAGTCAAGTCCTAACTATACCGAAGTCTATTCCCAGCCCCATTCTAAGCCTATTCTAAATATCCTGTGAAAGTAAAGATGTCTATGCTTACATATGCTGAGGGCACTCCAGTCCATTCACATGATCGGGTCCATTTGCCGACAATGAATGCCCCATAGGTAAACCTATGGGTGATGTTATTGCCCAGGTTCTGCAGCCGTGGACGGCGAACTCTCCTCTTCACTGAATCTGGCCGCTGTAAAGATGATGTGAGCTGACCGGAGCACTCTCAGAATCGGTATGTGTAAATCTCTTCTTTTAAAGGGTGCTTAGAATGGGGGTGGGAACAGGTTTAGGAATAGTTAAGATTTGACTGGATTGCTACTTTAACCACTTCAAGTCTGGACACTTTCACCCACTTCCAGTCCAGGCCAATTTTCAGCTTTCACCACTTTCACATTTTGATTGAAAATTACTCAGTCATTCAACACTGTACCCATATGACATTTTTATCCTTCTTTTGAGACAGAGTTTTCCTTTGGTGGTATTTGATCGCCACTGGGTTTTTCGTTTTTTGCTATATGAATGAAAAAAATACCAAACATTATGATTCAGCAGGATTTTTGACTACCAGGTGTCTTTCATACAGGTAACAAGCTGAGATTAGAAGCAGTCTCTTAAAGGGAGTGCTGCTAATCTCATTTTGTTACCTGTATAAAAGACACCTGTCCACAGGAGAAATCAAACAATCAGATTTCAAACTCTCCACCATGGCAAAGACCACAGAGCTGTCCAAGGATGTCAGGGACAAGATTATAGACCTACACAAGGCTGGACTGGGCTACCAAACTATCGCCAAGCAGCTTGGTGAGAAGATGACAACAGTTGGTGCAATCATTTGCAAATGGAAGAAACACAAAATAACTGTCAGTCTCCCTAGGTCTGGTGCACCATGCAAGATCTCACCTCGTGGAGTGTCAATGATCATGAGAACTGTGAGGAATCATCCCAGAACTACATGTGAGGAACTTATCAATGATCTCCAGGCAGCTGGGACCACAGTCACCAAGAAAACAATTGGTAACACACTATGCCGACAAGGATTGAAATCCTGCAGTGCCTGCAAGGTCCCTCTGCTCAAGAAAGCACATGTCCAGGCCCGTCTGAAGTTTGCCACTGAACATCTGAATGATGCAGAGGAGGACTGGTTGAAAGTGTTGTGGTCAGATGAGACCAAATTCGAGTTCTTTGGCATCAACTCAACTTGCCGTGTTTGGAGGAGGAGGAATGCTGCCTATGACCCCAAGAATACCATCCCAACTGTCAAACATGGTGGTGGAAACATTCTGCTTTGGGGGTGTTTTTCTGCTAAGGGGACAGGACAACTGCACCGCATCAAAGGGACAATGGACGGGGCAATGTACCGTCAAATCTTGGGTGAGAAAATTCTTCCCTCAGCCAGGGCATTGAAAATGGGTCATGGATGGGTGTTCCAGCATGACAATGACCCAAAACACACGGCCAAGGCAATAAAAGAGTGGCTCAAGAAGAAGCACATTAAGGTCCTGGAGTGGCCTAGCCAGTTTCCAGACCCTAATCCGATTGAAAATCTGTGGAGGGAGCTGAAAGTTCGAGTTGCCAAATGTCAGCCACCAAACCTTACTGACTTGGAGAGGAACTGCCAAGAGGAGTGGGCCAAAATCCCTCCTGAGATGTGTGCAAACCTGGTGGCCATCTACAGGAAACGTCTGACCTCTGTGATTGCCAACAAAGGATTTGCCACCAAGTACTAAGTCATATTTTGTGAAGCGGATCAAATACTTATTTCCCTCATGAACATGCAAATCAGTGCATCATTTGTTACACATGCATTTCTTTTGAATTTGTTGTTGCTATTCTGTCTCTCTGTGTTACAATACACCTACCATTCGATTTTTAGACTGTTAATTTCTTTGTGAGTGGGCAAACATTCAAAATCAGCAGGGGATCAAATACTTATTTCCTTCACTGTACAAACAAACAACATCAGTCTCCTATAGGCAAGAACTGAAGAATTGGAACCAACTTATTTAATTCATTGTACATACAAAGTCCCATTCTGTAAGTTTTCTCTTATACATGTATGTTTGTTCTGCCCCTCCCTCCACCTCCTGGAACATGTCACATGTCCCAGGAGGCACCAGAACCAGTCTCACTGCACTTCCTGATGGGGTGCAGGTTGTTCTGCCTCAGGAAATCTTAGCTAGCTTCCAAATCCAAAATAGCAGTACCACGGACCCGCAGTAGTGAGAAGAACTGGCTGTGGGAAGACAGCACTGGACTCTAAAGACTTATAGATGCCTGATTTTAAAAATAAGAAACTACAGTATTTGGTTAGCCAAAGAACTATCTTGATAACCAGGCAAGGAAGAGGTTCACATTGGCAGCTTAAAGTGATTGTAAAGGCAGGAGGTTTTTAAAAACCACCTTTGTGCAGCAGCCCCCTAGCCCTCCCTAATACCTACCTGAGTCCCCTTTCGGTCCAGCAATGTGCACGAATGTCTTGGCTGTCCCAGGACTCCCTCTCCTCATTGACTGAGACAGCAGCAGGAGCCATTGCCTCCCACTGCTGTCGATCACAGACAGTGAGCCAATGAGGAGAGGGCGGGGCTGAGCTGCGGCTCTATGTGTCTTATAGATGCAGAGAGTCAGGCCCGGGAACGAGCACGCACCAGTGTCCTCATAGCAAGCGGCTTGCAATTGGGGGCACTGTTCAAGGGGGAGGAGCCAGAGGACCCAAAAAGAAGAGGATCGGGGCTGATGTGTGCAAAACCAATGTACAGAGCAGGTAAGCATAAAAAGTTTTTTTTTTTTTTTTTTTTTTTTAAAGCCAAATCTTTAGTACCACTTTAAATATTTCTCTCAGTATAGATTTTCTTAGGCTTGAACTGCAAAAATTGGGACCAAATTACTAGATACGTAGGCAGGTTAGATACAGTATAGTTGTATAGTTATTCAAGGGCTTGTCTCAGAGCTGTTTAAACATCATCTGCAACAATCGAGGTCAGGTGTCCTGCAACCACAGCAGCCTGCCTAGGAGCAGGCGATCCGAACAAAACTTCTCCCCCCCCCCCTTCCAGCCCGCAGCCTTCTGGGACACATCGCAGGTCCCAGAAGATTGCAGAACCATCAGGAAGCGCAGCGAGCAGTAGGCTGTGAAGATGCAAGCAGTCACAGCTAGCTAGCCATAGATGAGATGGTGGGGCCAGGGAGTGAAGACCGGTGAAGAAACTGGCTCAGCTGAGCCCAGTGCTGGATCCTATGACAGGTAAGTGTCCTATTAAAAGTCAGAAGCTACAGTTTTTGTAGCTGCTGAATTCATTTTCACACATATGACTGAAGCTCCTCTTTAAAGCTGTAATTGCTCGTCTGCAACCACCAGAGACATATCACTGAGAAGAACAGTTGTCACTTGCATCATACAGCCAAGATAACACAGCATGTTTCAAGAGGCTAACTAGCAGGAAGCAAAACATTTCCAGTTTAGGAGGAGGAATTCCTTAGGGCCAGAATTTAGAGACTTTGGGGTTAATTTACTAAAACTTTAGAGTGCAAAATATGGTGCAGCTGTGTATGGTAGCCAATCAGCTTCTAATTTCAGCTTGTTCTTTTTTAGGGGCCCTCAGGTGTGTTCTGCCATAATGTACTAGTATGCACAGCATATTAGTACATTATGGCATACTTACTTGTCAAACCGAGCCCTCCAGCGGAATTGATCCGGTGGGTCCCGGGCGCTTCCATCTTTGCCCAGGCTTCTTTCTGGGTTCCTTGCCTGCAGCTGCTTGATTGGCTGGGCTGCTATGATGTGCCTCCCACGCATGCGCACGGGAGTCACATCATAACGGCACGGATCGGGGCTGCATGCGTGGCTCAGTGTACATGATGGCTGACAGGGTCTCTTCTGTCATAAATATCCTGTCCGTCAACAATTTTTGAAAAAACAAAGTTTACTACCACTTAAAGCAAAAAGCCTGCAAGCTGATTGGATTTTGTACTCTCCGGTTTTAGTAAATCAACTCCAGCGTTTTGGACCTTGATTTATTAGTAAACAGCTCTTCCTCCTGCACCACCATGGTCATTCCAGTAGGTGATTGGCCATGGGCTTTCTTCTTTATACTGGTCCTCCAGAGTCTGTCCTCTGGAGTCTGGTGATGATTTTTGTGATGCTAGCTCTCCAAAGGCTGCATGTCTGTTCCCAAGAGTCAACAACACATGTTTGGTGACTCAAATGTTCTGAGCTTTGAAAACGAGGGTTGTATTGTAATGCACTGTGTGTTTATGACAGACATTCTTCCTGGATTGAGTTAGAAATGTCTCTGATTCAGAGCTTTATTATTTCCTATGATGTGCCTGTGATCCTGATATAATGTTAACCATCTCAGCCTGTGCTGCTGCTTTGTTTTTCTGCTCAGCGCCCAATGTCTGAGACCATGACATCAGTGTGGTTGCATTATTACTGTGACTCTGGTCGTGTTCAGCCACTTGGCATTGTCAGTGGCACAGTTTAATTTCTGATATGAGCTGTGTTGTAATACCATTACATTGCATAATTAGTTTTTTTAGAACTATATTGAACACCTCTGAACCTGATCCTTTTCTCCATTTCTACAGGGCCAAGGAAAGACCTTCCAATTCCCAGATCTTTTTCCAGAGAAGGAGGATGCTTCTGAGCAGGGCTCAATTGAACAGATCCAAGCAGAATTCATGGAGGATGAGAAACAGCGTCAGCGCAGCGATCCACGCAGAGGAGGACTTAATGATTGGTTTGGGTTGTAATACATTCCTTTCGTAGCCAATTCGGGATCGGATTCTCTGTCCTCTGCACAAAATGAGATTTCTATGTCTGAAGGTCAAAGTACCACTCTCTTTATTTCCTTTGGAGAATCTACAAGCAGATCATCAATCAGCTTCTCTAAACGACAGCAATATTTATTTTTTCAAATAATTTTTAGAGTTGAAAATAAGTGAACTTATGGTTTGTGGTGAATTGTACATAAATAAATCATGCATTTATTTTCTTTCCAAAAAGTGTTCTTGTATCCTTGGTTAAGTTGAGACTGGTAACTTCTATATAATCATAATACTGAAACTGGACTGAACAAGGGGCTTAGTAGCCAGTGCATGTAAAAATGAAAGCTTGACTTTTTTTTTTCTATTATAAAGGGAAGTACCTAGGTTTTTAACTGCTTCTCGTCTGCAATACATATATACACATACATATATGTCCTCAGACGGGAAGGGTGATCTCTCAGTCATCACTGCAGCTGCACCAATGATCATGAGCATTTTTTAGGTCCACCGATTTCCTACAAAATAAAAGTGATCTGAGTAGCTATTCAGGCACTTGATCGCTTTTACAGGCGGCACCTGCAGGGACAGGAGAGCCCAGTAGTGATGTGATGAGTCGGAACGTGCATTGTTCCTCCCCTCTATGATCTCAGAAACTGACAACTGGGACCAATAGCTCCCACTGCTCTGTCTATTCTGTGAGAGCAGGAAGAGAGACCAACGCTGCTGCTGGAAAAATGCCACAAGTATATGTTAAAAATACTTGATTTTTCTTTTTGTTTTTACCTTAAATATTTCAGGGTCTCTTTAAGGCTGAACTCTAGAAAGTTATAAAAGCCACTTTATACAGCTCTATTCAATATGCATTTATTTTAAGCCCAAGTCCAGGAAAACAGCAGTAATTACATAAAGTTGTGGCTGCAACAGTTAGGTACGTGCTATTAGCGGGTGACAACATGGGAGGACAACAGGGAAACATAGAGCTAGTGTGGTCACCCTATAACAGTGCTTGTGTAAGGATCCAGTTTACAAAGTATTTTTTTAAATTTTTTTAGTGAAAGTTACAGATTTAAAAATGATAGAAAATTACATTAACAAATTACATCTTATGTGAAATTTAAGTGACTGGCTTTACATATACTCCACTCTCAAAGCTGTGTCCTGCTGCAATATTGACATCCTGCAGCTAAAATATTGTGCAATTGATTATATATATATATATATATATATATATATATATATATATATATATATATATGTGGGATGATCTCCTGAGGCAATATGTGGCTGATATTTTATGGCTTACCTGTAGATATAGTAGATATAGTAAATGTCTTCTAAATGTTCTCCATTGGGAAGATATTTACTTTAGCAGCAACCGATGACATCCCTGGAGTATGCACACTGCATGCTCAATGGACAGCATGCCAGCCAATGAGAGAGCAGTGCCACAGCAGTGACTCCCAAGTGCAAGCGTGGGAGTGGCATCATCACTGCTCAGCCATTCAATGGCCAGTAACTCCGGAGGAAGACTGGATGAAGATGGAAGATTTGACAGCGGTGACAGCACACTGCTGCAGGGCTTTGTTTTAAAGAAAGTCTGTCATAATGTGCTAGTATGTGATGAATACTAGCACATGGTGGCATTATCCTGCAGGGGCCCTATTTTGGATTTTTAGGCAGTTTACTATTGCTTTAAGCAGGTAAAGTGGGAGTGCTGCCAGTGAAGCTGCCGCTAGGTGTCAAGCTACAAATCTATGTAGTCTGCAGGTAAAAAAGAACAAGGATGAACAGGCATGTAGAAATGTGAAAGGCAAACCAAAAATGATTTAGGGTATACACTGCTCTAAAGTGCAGTCACTGAAAATAAACTGCATTTTCCCTTTAATGACCACATCTGCATGCAGATCTGCATACCGTCTGCCTTTGGTCACATTTTCCCCACACAAAGTTTGGACAGAGTGCCAGTGTCTGGATCTTCAAGATTAGGCCATACAATTGCATGGATAAATCTTTTGAAGATCCAGACACTGATTCTGAGTCAGGTTAGACAGTTATTTTATTACATGCATGAATAACTTAAGTCATCAGAATGCTGATCTAACATGTCTGTAGGCAATACCTCCAGATTTGTGTAGGAATATCACACTCCGTGAATTGATAGGAATGTGGGAGTGAAAACTAGATCGTGACAAAGAAACAAAAAACATTGCCTTTCTTGGATTAATTATCCTTTTATAAAGGCTAGGTAATGCTATGCCAAATATAGCTGGGGAATTACGAAGGCTTTTTCTCCTTTAGAAAGCTGTATGCAGCCTAACCACTAGGAGGCACACGTCATCAGACAATGGAGGTGACTGCTGCCTTTTTCCGAGTATATTTTCATGCTGTTATGGAAAGCTATAGTGTTCTGATGTTATGTTGTCAGCAATAAAAAAAAATCACACAGATTCGATATGGTTTTTAGATATTTTTAAACAATCTCATTGGGAACATAATCTAAATATGCTCAGACCAGCGCCATAAAATATATCCATTCACTTTAAAATCATTGATCTATACCAAGATCCAGTAATGCAACTACAGGACCCCATCACTACTCCATAAACACATGTCGTCCATTCCCGATTGAAGTTGGAGATGCAGAGATGTTAAAGGTTCTTTATTACACATCATCTGTGACTACCCTAAACTCTCAGATTTTTAGGACAGCGTGCAAAGAATATACCAACAATTTACAGACTTCAGTTTATCTAAGGATTCAGTTTTCTCTTACATCATAACTCAATCCCTAGAAAAACGTGCCAGAAAATTATCTTAAAGTCTTATAGGTTAGTTTAAAAAAAATAAAAAAAATAACAAGCATAATTTACTTACCGCTCTGTTCAATGGTTTTGCACAGAGCAGCCCCGATCCTTTTCTTCTCGGGTCCCCCTCTGGCGCTCCTGACTCCTCCCCCTTGACCAGTGCCTCCAATAGCAAGCCGCTTGCTGGGTACTTGTGCATGCTCGCTCCCAAGCCCCACTCTGTGTCTATAAGACACATAGAGCCATGGCTCGGGCCCGCCCCATTCTCTCCTCTTTGGCTCACTGGCTGCTATTGACAGCAGTGGGAGCTGATGGCGTCCGCTGCTGTGTCTCAGCGAATAATGAGGGAGAGATCCGAGACAGCCGAAGCTCTTGTGCACATCTCTGGATCAAGAGGGGGCGCAGGTGAGTATTGTGGGGGGGCCTGTGGGGCACACAGAAGGTTTTTTTACTTTCAGCCTTTACAGCCACTTTAAAGTGGAACTTTAGTCAGAAAAATAAGTCCTGCTAGATCTCTTCATGCTGGCCCCTTTTGCAGGTATATCTATGTAAACGTTAAAAATAATTGTCTATACCAGTGGTTCTCAACCTTCCTAATGCCGCGACCCTTTAATACAGTTCCTCATGTTGTGGTAACCCCCAACCATAAAATTATTTATCCAGTAATTATAATTCATGAGTGTCGTTTTACCTCCAATACTGCTGCTTTCAACACAGTAGCTGCTTTTAACAGATTAGCTGCTTTCTACACAGTAGCTGCTCTTTACACATCAGAAATATGTGTTTTCTGATGGTCTTAGGGGACCCCTGTGAAAGGGTTGGTCGACCCCCAAAGGGGTCGCGACCCACAGGTTGAGAACCACTGGTCTATACTGTTTAAATTCCAGAAATTTACTATCTAACCCTGCTCTGCACATTCTCAGGTGCTCTCTATTTTTAGGCTCTGTGCTGAAAATGTGGTGGCCAATCTGCTGACAGCCTAAAGATTTACTGCTGCTCAGGGGCTCTAGGCTTCAGCAAAAACAATATAGGCTTCTATAAAGGCAATACTGGTGTTTTAGAAAACAATCTTATTTTAACATTAACAACTTAAAGCCATATTAAACCCATATACCAAAAATGTAATACATTTTAGCTTACTGATCATTTTGTAGCTGCATTTGATTTATTTTTTGTTGGTTTTTTTCCTCTCTGTTTTCACCTGGTGACCTAGCAAGTAACACACATCCTGTTTTTAGAGTGCCAGCAATCTGGATCACAGGGTGCACCTTTGGGCAGCATTGTCTGTCTGGGGGGAGGGGAGTGTTAGACATACTAGTAGATTTAGATACACTAACAAATTGAAGTCAAACTTCAGCTAATACTGCAGTTACACAAGCAGTTTTTCTGGGATGAAGGTTTTACATGAATAAATAAAATTTGGCCATTGTAAGCATGGCTGTAAGTGCTAAATATTTTGCCACAGCCCTCTAACTGCTACCTTCACAGAGGAGCTTGTTCTGCTAAAAAAAAACAACATAAAAAACAAAAAAACAAACGGACTTACTAGCTGGATCAGCAGATGAAAAAGAAAAGAAAATGAATGCATCCATCACATCTAAGAATTGGTAGGCTGCAATATAAAAAAATGTTGCTTTTAGGTTTAATATTTTAAAATTAAATAAACATCATACATGTACTGTATACTGTGCACATCACACAATTAAAGTGGCTTTGGAGATACACATTTTGAAAGCTAGGCATACATAAATAAATACATTGCGTCATCAAGCTTGCTATTTTTAACAATTAAAAAGAAATGATAATTACTTTTATTATTTGAATCTCATTAAATCAGCTGAAATAATCTAAAACAAAAATCTATATTTGCCAAATTTTGCTCCATACAAATACAAACTAACACAGTTATGTCCATTATTATTCCCCTATTTTTCAGTCAACTTTTGTTCAAGGGGTCAGGCCAGACATTCCTGGCAATACAGTGTGCCATTGCAGGCACTGTTCAGGTATTCTGACAGCAACTGGTGCTGGCTGTTGGAATATAACAGCTGGCACTGCCCCACAGGGCTTAAGTTGTATAGACATTTGTCAGTGTTCCAGTAGTATGTGGGTTTTTTTTTTTTTTAAATTTCCACTTGTAATGATGTGTGTGTATGCATGTGTGTGTATATATATATATATATATGTGTATAAACAATATTTCTATTTAATTATGAGTAGTATAATAACATATATGATCCAAGTCCATATAACATAGTTATCTGTATTGACAAATTAGTAACATATAGCAAAGCCGGCCAGCCTGGCAGCAGTGGGATTTTGATTTTGCAAGTAACTATCAAGCTGAACATTACATTGCTGAGACAGGACAGAAATGACAAAATAAGAACAACTCCTCATAGATAAAGCACAAGAAGATACAAGAAGTGCGTCATGTGGGCATCATGTTTTCAGAGATGACCTTGTAGAGGACCTGAATGTCTTAGTTGTGAAGTGCAACCTAAACTAAGAATAAGATTTACATAAAATGACAGATAATGTTTTCTAAATTACTACCATAAAATTATTACCTAAATGGGGTCTCCCCCTATCACCCCCACCTACCTTCCACATGGCCAATGTATGTAAACGGCCAGGTGGGAACTTCCCTGTTCTAAGTGGACATTGTTGTACGTCCCTCAGAACATGTGCCTGCGCACGGCCCAAAGGCTGCACAGCAGCACAATTTTATGATTTCTGTGTCTCTTGCACACAGCACATCACAGTTTGGGATATGGGCTATCTGATTGGTTCTCCTGATCATGTGATGGCTGTGTCCAATCATCTCTGAATGTCCACAGAAGGATGCTGCAAACTGTGACACCTGATCTGTGTAGCTGATGATTTTATTGATCAGTTACACAGATCTGTAGCCATCCCACTGTGCACATGCCAACATCTGTCACAGTGTCCCACAAACATCTGTCAAAATCTGTCACAGTGTACCAGTGCACAAAACAATAATAAAAAATAATTTATAGCTTGAATATGTTTTGGTAAATACCTGAAAATTTTTTTTTAATTGTGCCTGTGTCCAAATATTAATATTAAAACTTTATAACAGAGACCAAGAAAAACCTGGGTTTTTTTTTCAAACTTTTCAGTATTTTTTCATTTATAGTGCAAACAATAAAAAAAACCAGTGGTGAATAAATGCCACCAAAAGAAAGCTCTATTTGTGTGAAACATTTTTAAAGTTCATAAGGGTACAATGTTGCATGACTGAGTAATTGTCATTCAAAGTGTGAGAGTGCTGAAAGCTGAAAATTGGCCTGGTCGGGGCGGGAGGTGGGTGGGGTGGGGTGAAAGTGCCTTGTATTGAGGTGGTTAATAAAGCTGACAACAGCACTGTAATGTTAGGTTTACAGTTGATAAACTAATAGTTGCTTGCATTTACCTTTTATATATTCCTGCAGTCTCTGTAGTTTGCTTTCCCCATGAAAAATCTACACCATTAAAAGAAATATCACAGGTGGTCCACTTAATCTTCCTTAGAAATTAGACTTAGAATTAGAAAGGCTTTGTCATTGTAAAAACATAACAAAATGTATGTGCTGACCCACTGGTGATGTGTGTTGCTGATCTCCGGCATGCAATGCATGAGATCTGGTGCAGTTTGTTATGCTCATTAGGAAACCGAGCCAGAACTCAAACAGTGCATGCGTGGGGGGTATAAAACATGCTGCATAGTGGATCTGGCGTGGCTTGCTGTTGAAGAATAACAAACCATCTCCTATCTTGTGTGACGCAAGCACAAAATCTTCGTAGAAGTTGAGATAGCCTCCTCGCAGAGCAGCTGTGAAGCCCTAGCTATTTGAATAAATGCATCATTTAAAGTAGTATTCAGACCTGAATGTTTTTTAGTTTAACACATTGAGTGCAATAAAATAAACATTTCCCAGTAAGCTGTGAAAATTCCAGCAGTTTACAGCTTTCAATGCCTCCTGCTCTCTGTGCTGCTTCCCTGAACTTCCGATCTTCACAGGAAAGAGTAATAGTGGACAGAGCAGTTTCCATTCAGTCTGTTAGATTGGAGGAGGAGCAGGGGTGTGGCCTTGCTATCCTAGGCTGTGGGGCTTTGTGTTACTGCTCCTTGCTGCAAAAGCCAGATATAGGTTGAGGCAGTGATTGAATCAAATGTGCTCAAAAAGGGGTTTAAAGTGGTTGTAAAGGCTGAAGGTTTTTTTTAATCTTCATGCAATCGATGCATGAAGGCAAAAAACCTTCTGTGTGCAGCTCCCCTCACAGACCCTCCCCCCAATTCTCACCTACCTGAGTCCCATCTTGATCCAGCCATGTGCACAGGAACCTTGGCTGTCCTGAGCCTCTCTCTCCCCATTGGCTGAGACAAAGCAGCTGAAGGCTTCCACTGCTGTCAATCACTGCCAATGAGGGGAGAGCTGGGGGTGGGGCTGAGCCACTGCTCTGTGTGAGCCAATGAGGAGAGAGTGGGGTGTGGGGTTGAGCCACTGCTCTATGTGAGCCAATGAGGAGAGAGTGGTGGGCAGGGCTGAACCACTAGACACACAGAACGGGGCTCGGGAGCGAGCACTCACCAGTGCCCCTAAAGCAAGTGGCTTGCTATTGGGGACACTGGTCAAGAGAGGGGAGCCAGGAGTGCCAACAAGGGACGTGAGAAGAAGAGGATCGGGGTTGCTCTGTGCAAAACCATTGTTTTCTATTTAAAAAAAACATTAATATCACTGTAAAGTAGTTTTAAACCCCAACATATAACCACTGAAGTGCCTATCCTCAGGTGATACACTGCGATCTAACAAATGCTCATACATAAGCAGGGACGGACTGACAACTCATGGGGCCCCTGGGCAATAGGGGATCATGGGGCCCCTGTGTCCTTGCCCAAACTCAAAAAAGCCTATGAAAAAGGTACCAGGGGCATCTTATGGGGCCCCCTACTGACAGTGCCCGAGTTTCCAAATGGTCAGTCCGCCCCTGTACATAAATTGTACCTGTTTATATGTAGCTCTCTCTCTGCTATAGCTTTTCAAAGTACAGAATTTAGCATTTCTCCATGGAACAGAAAGTGGAGATCTGATGTCACACAATGTACAGAGCTGAGTATAATCTGAGACCTGAGTGCGGGGAAAGGTCTCCTCCCCACACACAGTCTTATAGGGAAACATGCACAGCTGGGGCTGTCAATCAACTGCTGGGTGCAGGAGGGGGAGGCAGGCCCATCTCCAGGGAGTGCATGCAGAGCCATATACTTTAACAAATGTCAACCGTTCCTTTATGTCCCTTTGGCCAACACTACATCTGGAGCTGCACAGATACAGCCTAAATATAGAGACAATTATTCCAGACTGCATACTGCGGTTTCAGGCTTGTTGGCCATCATCATTGCATTGTATAGAGAAGTAATTGTCAGATGCTTTTGTGTCTCTTCCCACCTCTGTGACATGATCCTGCTCATTCCTTAAATCACTCTTTACTTTTCTGGCTCATTTTTATGACCTTGGGGGTTCTTCCACTCCTCCCCGACTTGTAAATATTGTTATCTTGGAGAATTTTGTTTTTGCATTCTGTTCAGCCTTTCTGTGTCAGTGCAGTTTGAAGAAAGTGAATCTCTTGAAGGCTTGTCCTGAATGAAAATGAAACGTTGGCAAAAAAACGTTTTACCTGTAAGTATGCAGTCTCCCACATCAGGACCACTGGTACCAGGGGCGGACTGACCATTCGAGCACTCGGGCACTGCCCGAGGGCCCGGGGTCAGCAGGGGGCCCCATGAGATGCCCCTGGTACCTTTCATTGGCTTTTTCATAGGCTTTTTTGGGTGTGGGTGAGGACACGGGGCCCCATAATCCAGTATTGCCCGGGGGCCCCATGACTTGTCAGTCCACCCCTGACTGGTACTACACTGAACAAGTATGCATATGCCTCCTGACTATGCAGGAGTCACAAGGTCATCTTAGAGACTTTATTGAATCTACATAGTGTGCTTTACTAAAGTCTTTTTCACACATACAGCTGGAAGTGGTAAAAACTGAAGTTGCGCCGTGGTTTTACCACCCCTCTGACCTCTCACCTAGAGCTTACAATATAGCCTAGTTGACAGGCGACACAAAGCCACAATTGTGTGGCTCAAGGTTTCAGCGCATTAGTTCCCTTTTAAAAACAAAACAGACAGGTATTAAGGATTAGGCAGGCTTGCCTCCTTAGTGCCTGCCATTACTTTAAAAAGTGAACCTTTTGGGATCACTTTTCACAGAATAGGCAAGTGGGAACCTGACTGCATAAGGTATAAAGTGCAAAATGTGCAATGTGTGCTTTTTTTTTTTTCCCCCACTGAGGCCTTGTTGGGGGATTTCTGACAGTCAGTCATACATTTTAGTAGAGGTAAGCAGTGCTGGCCCCATGTTTCTCTTTTGACAGGTGTCTATTAATCATTAACAAATGCATGCTCGTTCCTTGAATGGCTACGTCATAATTGTGCAAACTTAGTATAGGGCAAAAGGTGTGACTGTTCTGGTGTAACTATCCTGGTATATGGGGAATCCTGCAAAAGGTCCAGCAAAAAGTTCATGAGACTCAGTCCATAAATCATCAGGGTAAGTCCTTGTAAAATGTAAAAAGGGGGTGACTCAAGCTGAGTCCACAAACACCTTGATTTTGGATGATCGCTCAACAAGGCATGGCACCATGCTACAGTTCGGAGGGCTCACAAGGGAGGCTAGCTGTTCAAGTCTGGAAAAAACTAAGCAGACACCAGGCTTGACAAAGAGGTGGATGCCCTGAAACATGTAGCAATGCCTACTAGAGCGCCATCCACAGAATGACTTCACTTCCACCCCAGCTGCTTTCCATGGACCCTTGACTTCCCTCTTCCTACCTTCAGCTCATTGTTTAGATACCATACACAGCTCAGCAGTGGCGGTGACCTTGGACTCCTGATGTGGAAGCCATCTTGCAGCACTACATGCACTTCTTTTATTTGACTGAATTGCCAATTCACTTGTAGTTTTGCAAACTCCAAGTGGGCTTTCATGTGTTTTGCACTGAGAGACTTCTGTAGCCACTCTGCCATAAAGCCCAGATCCTTGGAGGGCTGCAGGGATGGTTATCCTTCTTGAACTTTGTCCCATCTCCACACAGGATCTCTGCTGCTTGGTCACAGTGGCCACCTGGTTCTTGGTCACCTCTCATACTAAGGCCCTCCTCTTATTTCTCAGCTTGGCTAAGCGACCAGCTCTTGGAAGAGGTCCTGGTTGTGCCAAACTTCTTCCACTTGAGAACTATGAAGGCCACTGTGCCTTGCAATAATCCTGTCTCTGAACTCTGCAGGCAGTTCTTTTGACATCTTTTTGCTCTGATACAGTGCGCATTGTTAGCTGTGAGGCCATTTCTAGAGAGGTGTGTGCCTTTCCAAATCATGTCCAGTCAATTTAATTTACAACAGGTGGATTGCAATCAAGGTGTTTAATCATCTCAGCAACGATTAAGAGAAACGGGAGGCACCTGAACAGGGGCGGACTGACCATTTAGAAACTCGGGCACTGCCCGAGAGCCCAGGGTCAGTAGGGGGCCCCATGAGATGCCCCTGTACATTTTTCATAGGCTTTTTTGAGTTTGGGCAAGGACACAGGGGCCCCATGATCCCCTATTGCCCGGGGGCCCCATGAGTTGTCAGTCCGCCCCTGCACCTGAGCTAAATTGCAAGTGTTGTTGCAAAGGGTCTGAATACTTATGCCAATGTGATATTTCAGTTTTTTCTTTTTCATACATTTGCAAATATTTCTAATTTTCATTTCTAAAATTATGTTTTCACTTTGTCACTATAGGGTACTAAGTGTAGATCAATGAGAAAATAATGAATTTATACAACTATAGTATGAGGCTGCAACATAAACAACAGAACTGATAAAAGTGGAGGAGGTCTGAATACTTTATGAATTCACTATATATATATATATATATATATATATATATATATATATATTCCCTTGCAATAGCTGCCCCCATCCACTGCCAGACGGAACATAAGTAACAAGCGATGCATTGCTCATTTGTCCCATTAGAAAGCACATCACTTCTCTTCAGCTCCCTCTAGTGGTGGCCAGGAGCAGCTGCTGCGGGATTGCTAATTATTTTAGGTTAGCTGCAAGGACAAATTTAGCAAATGAGGCTGCATTCACACTTGAGTGTTTTGTAGCTTGAAGCTCCAAGCTCCAAAAACACTCAATTGTGAATGCAGCCTAACTGTGAATAGAAAGTGGTAAAAAAAAGTACCAAAAAAGCTTTCTGGTGCCAAACCCTATTGATACAGAGGAAAAAGAAACTGACCTGCTAGGTACAGCAAAGGCATTGGATTCTTTGGGCACAGTAAGAGACCACACAGTAAAATACATATAACCATTTATTGACATAAAAGAGTCATATATTCATGATAGGACCCATAGTACAGACATGCCCCTGAAGAGAGGGAACAAGAGCAAAAAAGGTCTTAGTTATAAGCACAATGCCTCCCTCATGTATATGCAAAAAATTACCACTAAGCACATACTAACAATATGCATACATCAAAATATGGTCAACGCGTTTCGACTGTGCATTTGGCTTCTTCAGGACCGTAGCTTGAATATGAGGGATAATAGTGCTACTGCATGCATAAAAAAATACAAAATGGATATACAAACAAAAACATAAATATACATAAGATCAACAAGATACATATGTGTGCAATTAGGCTGGGCTTACGTGGAGAAGACAGATGAGCGGCACAAAAGTCTGGAGGGCGGACATAGGGAACCAGAGCTTGAAGTGAGCCAATCAAAAGCTCGAAAGCCAGTTGTAGTATAAAAGAATCCTATAATAGGAAGTATATAAAACTGTACCACCAAATGACAAGGGTATCCCGAATTTACATGAATAAAACCAATATGGCTTGAGTTGGCCAGTACTCACAGTAATTCTATAGATTGGCTACTTCCAGCAGGGACAAAACAAACTTATATCCACAAAAACATGGAGAGGAACACAGAAGACATTAATGAGCCTGCAAAATAGCCATATATTAATGGGTTCAAGTAATCAAAATTGGTGTACTTGCCATATCAAGCGGGATCAAGAATATAACCCACCTGTATATCTGGCCAGCAAGAGTAACATAGTAACATACACTATCCCAGTCCAACCGAGGTCTCAAGTATACCCACTGGAAAAGCCAAATGAGGTGGCGAAGAGATTGGCCGATGATAATAGTGGTCAATCAAGATGTATTACCCATAATACCAAGCAATAGTGGGTAACTGGCCTCAAACAAATGGGGAAAAGGGAGAGCAAAATAAGTATATATTAAAGTACTCAACTAGATGGTATCCATATACGACAACACAGCAGGCCTGCACCCAAATCTTCCTAAGTGTTCCCTATTGTCCTATGAGACTGCATAACCCCTAACCCTGTGTCTGGACAGTGCTGATTGGCCCTGTGCTGATCACATGCACTCTCCCAAAGAAAAAAAACTCTCTAGCAATACACACCAAACTGAGCATGTATAGCTTGCCCCCAAGACTCTGTCCTGTCAGCAGATTGATTGGGGACAGTAGGAGAAGGGGAGGATCAGAAAAGACAGGATCAAACAGCCTTTTTACACAATACAAAAGATTAACCCCTTAAGTTCCACAGTGAGAATAACAAGCACCGGTTACTGCATATACAGACTGATTTTACTGTTGTGGGTTTAGTAACACTTTAATCAACAGTGAAGTCACAACCAATAGAAAAATGGCAACTAACGTTTTATGGGGGGTCAAGTAATTTCCTTTCATCTTAAACTAAAAATGTGCAGAGCTCAGTGGCTGTGAATTGGCATTGCTAGTAACTCCATTACACAAGCATTGAGGTATGCCCTGAAGAAGGGGGATTTATTGACTCCAGAAACACATTTGTTACCATTTTTCTACTAGAAACTTCATTGTCAAGGATAAGGGCTATAAGGATTTTTGAATTAATCATTCAGTGCTTTGTTCCTTCTATTTGCCAAGACAGTTAATGACAGTCACCCTGTACAATTACATGTCAGCACCAACTACACTGTACATGTTATAGAGTTCTTCCAATAGCTTTTGTTGCCTTCTGAGATAGGTATGATCATGCCTCAATGACCAACCATCCCTTTTATGTCTATTAGCATTTTTTAAGTTGATATAGGGACAAGCGAAATAAAACATACTGTATCTGTAGAGAATATTATATTGTATTAAACATGTTCTCTTGCGCTGTACATGTTAAGAAAGCACTGGGATGCAATTTCATATCATTGGTAACTATCATCTTTTGGGATAATTTTGGGACTTAATTTTAAAATCGGTCCACAAATCTGTCTGCCGGAGACAAAACTGGGTGTTCTCTTCACATGAATCTGCTTACTATAAGTGAAGAATAATCTTTCTTATATTCCAATATACTGTATTTGGTTTGTCTACTTGTTAGTTTTATTTTATCACAACAGATGTGTAATTGATTATAGTCTTAGATGTGTGAATTAATTTAGAGCTTCAACTGTGTTTTGATTGACGTAATCTATTGCTTCATTATATGACGCCAGGGTCGAACTAAAAGACTAGAATTCAGGAATTAAAGAGACCTTGTAAGGTCTCTAAAAACATAAAATCAGCATTACCCTGCAAAGGCAAACATAGTATACTCATGTTGGGTGGCCCCTGTGTCCTACCACCCCACCACCCCAATGCAATCTTTGTACTCCTCTTCAGCGTGTCAAAATCCCATGAGTGTCGGTTGCCTGTGTCCCTCGCCATGGTTTCTTCCTCGGACCCCTATATCACTACAGAATTCAGCAGTGGGAGTCAAGGGAGGGAATCACAGTGGGGTGGCACACAAACACATTCAGAGGTGAGTGGGGGAGGGAGCGCTAAGATGCATCTACCCGGTGTGCGTTTGGGGATGGACCATCAGCAATGGGGGTTAGCAGAAGGTCCATGTGGAGGTGGTGTCCAAGTCCATCTGTAGTGGGGGGCTTGTAGTAGTATGGACTTGTCCGAGGAGGCAGCTGGCTGTAAGAACTTGTAGATACTCCTAATGCAGGTAGAGAAGAGAGGCAGCAGCGCCACTCTAAATGTAGACGGTTAAAATCAGGCAGATTTAATGGTAAAATTGCACTCACATAGATAGGTAACAGGTAGGCATGTCAAGTGATGGAGGTTCAGTGGGAGCATCAGGTCCTTTGGCCGCACTCTGAGTGTTTTCCAGTGGTGTCCAGGGCTCGGAGAGTAGCAGAGGGGTGCAGGGAGGCTCGCAGGGATGATGTCACCGCATGGACCGGGTTTCCAAGATTGCGCCATCCATCACTTGACATGCCTACCTGTTACCTATCTACTGTATGTGAGTGCAATTTTACCATTAAATCTTTCTGTTTTTAACTCTTCTCTGGTGCACAAACACTCCTGGGAAAACTTGAGTGAGGCTCATAAAGGCTGCATCACTATAACAAAGTGGGGTGGTAGGACACATAGACTGCCATAGTGATGGGCATACTGTTTCATATGTTGCAGATTACTGGTGTTTTTTAATCTTAAAGTCCTCACAGAGTCTCTTTAAAGTAGTCTTTCCTAAACAGGGTTCCTCCTGAGAGTTGTTAGGGGTTCTTTGAGCAGTGGGCAATTTCTACATCTCAAGTAAGTAACCAGTGACACCAATGATCTGTATCTGTAATGGGAGGGATGCAATGGGAGGAGCAATATTCCCGCTCACCATCCCACTAATGTACCATAAACAGTAGATAAAAGTAGGTATTAGCAGAGGTGCTCCTACAGTGAAAAGTTACAAGAGTTTTTCATGGTGTGAGTGCCACCCAAGTGCTACAGGAAGGAGCATCATATTTGCATGCAGACAGTCCTTGGTAACACCCAGATGTAATCCTGAGCCTCCACGATTGAAAAAACGAAAATCCAATTAATGAAGGGGAGGGGTCAGGGAAGTTGTGGCTGGGGAGAAAGAACCAGATGATGTTGGACATCCTCCGCTCAGGAAATTAGGTGGACTCTGTGTCTTCTAATGCACATTGTGATAAGCTCGCAGTGTGCAGTGAAAGAATAAGCATTTTCAGTACAGATGAGGAGCCTGTACAACTGTGCAAGACTGGAGTCCAGCTTAGGAGCTTTGAAGAGCATTCTGAGATCTTGGTTAGAGGGTTAGTCCACCTTTTTAAAAGCACTGTATGTAGTCACTAAACACAATAGGATCACCCTAAGATAATCAGATTTTAAAAATTTGCCTCTCTTCTACTAACATATCTGTAGATAATGACAGAAGCCTGCTGGAAAAACTTCACCTTTTCATGGCTCCATTCTGTTTCTTTCTAGGATGGACCAGCCATTAGGACGAGTACCACCCAAGCACTATGGGAAAGAGTGCTGTCCTTTTCCCAAGGACCTCACATGTGAGACACTCTCTCTTTGCTGAAGGCTCAAATGAGCTCATTGGCTGTGACAAAAAAGTGGAAATGCACTTCACAATGTATTCCCACCTGTAACTCTAGGGGGCCCAATGACAAGGCAATTTGCTATTGAGTTCACACCACTACGTCGCATGCAGAGAATTATTTTTAGTACAGCGTGTTGCGTCACAAACTCATTACAATGTCATTTCAGTGAATAGAACTGTCACTTGTGACATTTCAGTTTAGCTCTAATAAAAACAAAGAGTAAACAGTGTGAGGAACTGAGATCTCCACATTGGAACTGTTTCTCCCAGTGCACAGCAGTGGCCATACATTTAGCATGGGTGCTGGTGTGAACGAGCCTTAAATATGAAGAGGTTTTAGAGGAAAATTTTGGATAGAAATATGGGAACTGCCATTGTTGACTTGTTTTTAAAGAAGTAGATTCTGGTGTTTTCATTCCTATCTTCTATTATTACGAGAGTTACAAATCCAGAACAAGCATGGATGGCAGGGATTCACACTTTAGTGGCTGCCACTTGTTCCTGGTCAGAGAAACAGTGTGGTCAGAATGACAGGCTCAGTGACTGCACAGTAGTGGCAGCTCTTATATACAGTATATAGGTGTCCTGTGTACATTGAAGATAAGCATTGGTTGGGTACCATTTGTGCATAATCAACCTCTTTGGAAAGAAATCCCCTTTCCTTTTTTAATGGAGCCTTCCAAACTACTTGTGCTACTTATTATGGAGCCACTGCAAATGCCTGAACCACTGGGTATGGAGCATTTTCAATTACCTGATCCACTGGCTATAGAGAGAGGGACCATGCCCCTTGCCATCTCAAAATAAAGGGATTGGTTTCAAGAGCTGTCAGGTAGCAATAGTAGTGTGTGTGCTTGTGGGTCTAAAGCTGACCATAGATTGAAATTTGGCTGGTTCAGCAGGGACAGGATGAATTTCCTTCTGTGTGTGGCCATCTCCGTGTGACACAAGTCTATCATTAGATGCAGTGATCTGGCTGAAACCATCTATGGCCAACTTAAGGTCTACATCTGTGCAAATACTAAATGTCGTAAAATCAATATTTGCATAGGAAATTCTATAACTGTAATCCAGAAAGAGTATCTTAAAAAAGAGCTTGTGGTATATAGTGCCTGGTGCTGTGTATATCCTCAGTCCTACTACTTTACCCACTTTAAAGGACAACTGCACCTTTACTAAAGATGTCTTTTAAAAAAGTATCCCCTCCAGTAGCCTGTCCAATAAGAGGAGTCAGTTGGAATGATGGTGGAGGAAAGATCACTGCATCAGGGAGGAAGGTAAGTATTGTCCTTGGTGGGATACACTCATGGGATGGAGAGTTATATTAAAAGACAACCCTACTAAAGCTAAAGCTGGTCTTTACATGCTTTAACCCTTTCGCTGCCAGAGCCGTTTTTGAATTTTTTTGCACACATGTTTAAAAAATTACATAAACCCCCCAAACATATATTTTCTGCAAGCAGACACCCTAGAGAATAAAATAGTGGTAGTTCCAATTTTCTGTGTCACCGGATATTACCGCAAAGGTCTAGGAAATGCAACATTTCAGTAAAAAACAGACCGAAATTGTGGAATTTTGGGCAAACAAAAGCAATAAATTATTATTATTATTTCAGGTACTTATATATTGCTGTCATACGCAGCACTTTACATATATATTGTACATTCACATCAGTCCCTAACCCTCAAGGGGTGTACAATCTAAGGTCCCTAACTTACATTCATACATACACATACTAGGGACAATTCAGACAGGAGTTAATTCACCTACCAGCATGTCTTTGGAGCGTGGGAGGAAACCAGAGTACCTGGAGGAAACCCACGCAGGAACAGGGAGAACATGCAAACTCCAGGCAGGTGGTGCTGTATTTGGGATATGAACCAACGACTCGAGTACTGCCAGGCGGAAATGCTAACCATTTAGCCACTGTGCTGCCCAAATTACCCAAATGTTTGGTAAAAGATGAGGTTGTACCAAGTAAATAGATACCCAACATGCCAAACCTTAAATTTGTGTGCGCCTATGAAATGGCTACAAACTTCAGAACCCTATATTTTCTATAGGTGAGTGACTGAGGTTATCAGTTTAGTGTTACGGACAAGGTCTTGTAATAGAATTATTGCTTTCACTCTGGCGTGCGCAGTGCTATGTAACGTGCATCACAATCAATGTATTCACTCATAGGTGCATCAACGTGTGCGTTTATGTTTGTACATGTGTATATGTGGGGTTGGGGGGGTCCTCAAAATTTTTTGGGAGAGGGATGTTATGTGCTTAGGTGTAACTTTATTTTTTTTGAAATGAAAACATTTTTTTTTACTTAACTTTTTTTTTCCAAAGTCCCCTATGTGATGATTTTTAGGTGACAGGTTCTTTTTACTCCACTAGATGTATTGCAATGCAGATCACATTGCAATACATGCATCCCAGGCTATTCTAGCCAGAGAAAGTGGCAGCCAAGACCTGGAAGTGACGTCATATACATCGCTTTCCGGGTCATAGTAAGAAGGGGAGGAGAGCGGACTTCTCTCCTCCTGCCGGCACCCGCCATGGCACTCCCCGGGCCCGCAGATTGGCAAGCGGAGCCCGGATACATGGTAGGAGTGTGTGTGTGGGGGGGGGTGTTTTGCACTGGTACTGGGGGCTGTGAAAGTGATCGGGCGGCAGCCCAGCTGTGCTGCTTGACTGCTTCCACTTGCCTGTCAGTATTATACACAATCCCGGTGGCTGCAGCCACTGGATTGTGTATAAAACCCTGTGCTGTCAGGTCCGTATGACATACTGACCTGGCAGTGAAAGGGTTAAAGTGATTCTACAGATTGTTATGGAAAAAATAAATAAATACCAAGTATGTCATACTTATCTGCTCTGTACAATGGTTTTTCACAGACAGTCCTGGCCAGGGGCGGACTGACCATTTGGAAACTCAGGCACTGCCCGAGGGCCCGGGGTCAGTAGGGGCCCCCATGAGATGCCCCTGGTACCTTTTTCATAAGCTTTTTTGAGTTTGGGTAAGGACACAGGGGCCCCATGATCCCCTATTGCCCGGGGGCCCCATGAGTTGTCAGTCCGCCCCTGCTCCTGGCTCCTCTCTCCACTAGAGTGCTATGGGGGCACTCTGGCAGGCTCGCCCCCAAGCTGCGCTCCTGTGAATGGACATTGTCCATTCCCACACAGTTTGCGGCTCTGCCCACCTCCGCTCTCTTCTCATTGGCTCATTGACAGCAACAGGAATGCATTAAGGTAAAATATCCCTTCTGTCTTTCCAACCACTTTAACAAAGCTGCTTATGGCTTGTCAAATACATCGTAAATTCTTGAATCTGATGCTGTTCAGACTAGTGTTTGCAAATTAGGATCTGTGTGCTTAGGGCCTTAAAAACCTGTGCCAGTTCTGATTCAGAGGCTGCATACTAGTTATTATTATTATTATTCCTTGACCCAAACACTAATCCTGGCACTGAACTAGATCAAACCTTGATCTAGGTATTTTTCTTTATTTTTTATTTTATTTTTTAATATTTATCTTCTTTTTTTTTTTTTTACAAACATTTTTTTCCTCTCTATACCAGGAGTTAGAGAGATACAATCTCTCTAGTCCATTCATAGAGAGAGAAAAAAGCAAGGGGGCTGGGTTGTACAGTGACTGATCACTGTGATAGCCAATCAGAGGCTATCACAGCGATCATGTGACCAGGAATCGGGAGTCCCGCGTCCCGATCGTTAGAACGGGAGCCGGGGCTCTCAGTGACACCGCGGTCTTTGTGCTGGGAGCGTGGTGAACGGCACGCTCCCAGCACAAAGACAAGTACGCAAATATGTGACCCCACAAAAAAAGCCCAGTTCCGTGAGACTGCATATTTGTGTTACGTTGGCATCAAGGGGTTAAGCAATCAGATTGAATAGTGTATGAGGGACTGTATCGACGTCACATTAGAACAGGTACACCTCAAATAATGCTGGAAAGCAGTGATATAACATAACAAAGATTTATACAGGTATGTATAGACATATATAACCCCAGAGGTCTGGGCTAAAATCAGTTAGTGGATAGTCTCTTGCTGATACCACTGGCTGGAATTAGGCTGACTCTTTGGACGGGCTGGGAACGCCAAAGCTGCCAAGGAGGTGTTGTTTGGCCTCTGAAACGCGTTGCTGATTGGCAGAGTCTGTGGCATCTGACAGCTCCTTTCTCGAGTCTCCCATGGCGGTTTATCTGCCGGTTTGTCCGGATCCCTAGATTCCACAGCGCTTCTGTCATCTCAGTGGTCTCTGCACTATTGGAACTGGACTCTGCACTGTTGGGACTGGACTTTGCACTGTTGGGACTCGACTTTGCACTGTCGGGACTGGACTCTGCACTGTCGGGACTGGACTCTGCACTATTGGGACTGGACTTTGCCCTGTTGGGACTGGACTTTGCACTGTCGGGACTGGACTCTGCACTGTTGGGACTGGACTTTGCACTGTCGGGACTGGACTCTGCACTGTCGGGACTGGACTCTGCACTGTTGGGACTGGACTTTGCCCTGTTGGGACTGGACTTTGCACTGTTGGGACTGGACTCTGCACTGTTGGTACTGGACTTTGCACTGTCGGGACTGGACTCTGCACTAGCGGCTCCACATGGAGCTTGTTATATGCCTGTTTTAAGCAACGTTTGTGAGTGCAATTTGTTGTATTTTACAATCATTGTTGAATAAATCCTGCTACACCGTTGGTGGCTTTGCACCTCTTTCTCTCCTTCCCCTTTTGCATATTTTAATCCTTGCCTAAATTCCTGTTAAAGCTGACGCCATGACCACTGCTCCAAGTTTCCTGTTACAGGGTGACCCCCTTTTCCTGTAACATTCTATGGAGCCACCCTTATATGCAGGGACTAGAATTGTGTCTCCTGACACTATGTACATCAGTAGAAACACACAGGCCCATAGCCTAGGATGTTGAGGCACTCTCCCTTTTCTTCTCTCCCCCTTCCCTTTTCCAAGCTAACAGACTGACCCCAGATTGCACTGTCCACTGTTTACTCTTTCCTGTGAAAGTCAGATGTTCAGGGAAGCAGCAATGAAAGAGCAGGAGTCAACAGCACTGAAAATTGAGAACTGCAAGAGCTGGGACAAAAATGTTAACAGTTTACTAAGAAATGTTTATTTTATTTTGTTAAACTAAAAACCCGAGCCTGGGTTCACACTAATGCAGTGCGGGAAATGCTACGAATCCTGTGCATTTCCCGTACCACATTACATGGCGTTCATGCAATCTGGTGCGGTTGTCAATGATAAATAATGACACAATGAAACAAAACGCAATGCGATTACCAGAAATCGCATCGCATGGGTGAGAACACCCATGCGATGCAATTCATGTGTAGATAAAAAAAGGGTCCTGCACCTTTTTAGTGCGGATGTAATGCGATTTGAGCCATACAAAATGTATGGCTCAAATCGCACCGCACAGATATTGCATGTAATTGGCACAGGAATGCATTGCAATTACATGCGGTGTCCCCCACCTCATTAGTGTGGACCCAGTCTGGGGGTTCTATACTGCTTTACATTTTAATTTCCCAGAGCTGGTATGCAGCTGAAGAGTTGATCATCGAAGACTTCAGAGATAGGCATTTAACATTGTGACAAACCCCCTTTAAAGCATGTTTTCCTCTGTATGCTGGCCTTCATTATGGCTTACGTCAGGTCTGCTTGTAATGGATGCACAGCACTAAATCATTGACTTCAGTGGATCTGTCTGAAGTGGTTGAACACAAGGCAGGTACTCTGTACATTCTCCATTCAGTCATGTCCTGACTGCAGTCTATTTATCAGCGTCTGCCTGGCTTTTGCTTTATAGATGTATAGATTAAGGTAGGGAAACCACTACTGTACTTTCCAGGTTTCCCCGCTGCTCCAAATTGAAATAACAAGCAGGGCTGCCCTTAATTTTCTGGTGACACAGTGTGTGTGCTGGGGGGTTGGCAGTGATTATATGTGTGGTTGGAGGGAGAGGTGGGGGCACACAAGCCCACTGCAGATCCGGTTGCCTAGTATTAAACCATATGGATTCAATTTGACATTTTTATTATTATTTTTACAGGACTGGTAACACAAACCAGCCAGAGGGGAAGACGAAAAAAAAATAGTTCAAGGAGGAAATATGAAAGCGCTGTAAGGAGGGGGTTGCTGTGTCCTTATCTTTTAAAGGTAAATGAAGAGTTTATGTTTGTTCAGATCTAGAAGGATTGTTAGTAAGGCAAGGCAAACTTTTGTTAATTGTGCACCAACAGAACAACATTTGCAGTGTCTGAGTACCACTGGTGTTACCTTGTAGACCATATGTCTACTTTGCTATATCATTACTTTAGCCGTATTGGATGTAACGGCACACCTTGAACTGGAGTGTTCCCACCAAGCAATACTTTCTTCTTTCCTTCCATCTTCCTGAGTGTACCAAGTATCTATCCTCTTCATTCCCATTCTAGCATTCCGACTTCTAAATGTGGTCAGCGTCCAGAAAGTAAACTCCAACATGACCCTGCAACGTAAAAGAAAAAAATGTTAACACAATCTACCCCACAATTTTATGACCCTCAAAGTCATAAAATGTGACCTCCAGATGGCATAAAGGACACAAATAGGTGTCTCAATCCCCTTACTTTGATGTGGTTTCCAGTTAGAGCCACCTCAAGGTGTGTTGTTCCTCTATGGTGTAGTCTCCAAATTGAAGTCCTTGGACTAGATGCTGCCATTTGCTTGCTTTTATCCAGGCCTTGGTTCCACACCTTCAACTGACACAAATTACAACGCACCATTCTTTCCCCTGATACCAACGATGGAGCACAATTCCTTCTACTGACACAAACACTGGGGTATTATTCCACCCACCAACACCAGCAATTGGGCACTATGACTTCCACTGACACCAACAATGGGACACTATTCCACCCACCATCACCAGCGATGGGGCACTATTCCTTCCAGTGACACCAACAATGGGGCACTATTCTACCCACCAACACCAACAATGGGGCACTATTTCACCCACACCATTGATGAGCTACTATTCCTGTCATGGACGCAAACAAATGATACTAATCCTCCCACCAAAACCAATGATTCCTCCTACTGACCAGACGTACTATGCAATTTTCTAACTTCCACTGACAAGGCTCAGGCATTGTTGAATCCCACTGATGCAGGCCATTTTTTACAATGTAAAGCAGTATAGAACCCAGTACAGTCTGTAAAGCAGTATAGACTACAGTACAGTCTCCCTCAAGTCTGAAGGACAGTAATTTGGCTCTTTGTTTAGAAAGTTTGGAGACCCTTGCCCTAGGATGTTAGTTGATATAATTTGGGTGCCTACCACTTTGTAAAGACTTTACAGGAAACTCAAGATACCCAAATTACACTCTGTTTCACACAGGCTTGACTTCTGATCCTCTTCAAGACATTCTCTGGGCAGTTATAGACTTTGCTGGCATGTGGCAGACTTATCAGATGTCAGCTCCTTAGAGACCTTAGTGATATCTTGGGGGCAATTTCTATTTCAATGAATTCAATGAATTTGATTAATTTCAATAAAGAGTTTTTAAAGGCAGATGATGAAAGATTGATTTATTGATTTATAAAGACACTCTACCAGGTCTATAACAGAGCTCCAAGATCATATGTAACAAAGCCATATAATGGACTAATGTCTTACAGCAGACCTTGTAGCAGAAGGCACAAATCTAAAACCCAATAGATAAGCATAAATCTAGAGGAGTATTGAGAGGTTCAAATGGTTACAATGCAGGTCTTGAGAACCACTCCAACCTTAACCTTTTTTGATGTCACGGAAGTGTCATAATACATTTATTAATCTGTAGGCAGGAAAAAAACTCCTCAAAAGGAAAAGAAAACAAAGAGCATCAAAACAGCATCAAAACTCTCTCCAGACCAAGGTTCACACCTTGCTCTGAACTCAATTTATCATATTCATGGGTCCCATGCTTTCTCAAATCTCTCCTGCATATCCTGTAGCATACATGCTATTTTTCCATGCAGCATAATCCAAGATATCCTTTTTTATGGTTGCAGCAATGTCTACCACAGGCAGTTTCCACACTCTAGCAATGGATGTTTGGGAGCACTTTCCCAAGGCAGGACAGTTAAAAGGTTTAAATGTTAATTTCTTCCTCAACCAATCATCTAACACTTCTCATAAGTGGGTGGTAGCCACATGTGCCTTGTCAAGGCTGAAGTAAACTGTCATCATTTTGTAGACCTGTATTTCGTAGTAATCTCTCAGAAGGGGTGATACTCCCCACACTGGAAAGGTTACCCTAAGTATTTATCACCCAACCATCCTTCCTCCCCTCCCTGCTCACATTACTAGGACAAAGCCCTCAATGGTCGACTAAGCTGATTTTCATAGATTTTCATAAATCAGATTCTTAACACTTTTGACACAGACTTCAGGAACATGCCCAACAGCAGCTGGCAGAAGTAAAAACTTAAAGTGTATCTCTAGGCAAACGTGGGGAAGGATAAGACTCTCTATTAAGTTTTTGTTGCAGTCTGTGTCCCCATTTGGGAAATTCACTATCTGTAGAAGGATCATTCAGTCTGTTGTTAAATCAACTCACTTCCTATAGTGTCTGTCATTGGTAGCTGCCCATGAAAAAGGAGGCCTGCTGTGTACCACCAACACTGATAGCTACAATAAAGCTGGCCATAGATGGATTTAAATTTGGCTGGTTCAGCAGGGACTATCCAAATTTTGATCCCTCTATGGCTGTTCCCCTTCAAGAGGAGTCGATCTAATGATCAACTCCTCTTGAACGGGACTGTTGGTATATGGGACTGAGGCAGTCTGGTGCCTCTGTGTCCTGTAAAGATAGAGACAAGGGAGAAGAGTTGCTGCAGACATGCACAGCGCTGGATTGAGATCAGGCTCAGGAATAAGAGATATATAGAGTCTCTTAACTGTACAGGAGCTCTACTTTGAGCATGGTGGAATCCATTTGTCCATATGTATGGGATGTTATACCAAATGGAGCAGTAATAGGGTTGCCATCTCATCCCTTTAAACCCGAACACATATTAAAGTGGAAGAAAACTCTTTTTTAATACTTTTCCCTACAGGTAAGGTTATAATAGAGCTTATCTGTAGGTAAAATTAATATCTCCCTAAATGTGCACTATTTAGGAGATATTTTCTCTTCTTTAGAACCGGCGTATGTGCTCTGAAGGAACGGCATATCCAAGCCATTCCTTCAGAGCACTGTGCTGTGGCCCGGCACTCCCGCGCGCATGTGTGGGAGTGACGTCATCGCGGCTCGGCCAGTCAGGCGGCTGGAGCTCGCAAACTCGGCAGGAAGACTGGGTGAAACTGCCAAAACTCCTACTGCTGAGCTCTCAGTCTCTCCTGTGCCAAGACCTACATCCATCTACATCTCTGCATCAAAAGTCAAATTCTGTCACTAAATCCCTAAATGTATTTAAAAAAAATCCATTAGTTTTATGATTGCCTGAAAATTTACCGATGGCTGCATTATTCTAGCCACTGGATGAGAAAGTGTAGCTCACTTACAGTGTAGAGTGGAAGACCACTTCTGCCTACCTGTGCCTGGTACTATTGGACTTTGATATTTACCTTCTTATTGCGTCAAAGCCACAAAGGCAGCTGTTTATAAAACAGGTGGGCGATATATCAAATGAGAAATCCTGATAATTTTGAAGGTGTGACATTGTTTATATAAGATTATGCAATCTATAGAAGAATATGAATGCAGCCAGTCCTAGGTTTCTTGCCATTTATTTCTAGATCCTTTTTTCCTAAGATTTATCATAATACAAACTCTTTTCCATTTGCATGCCTTTTCCTATACCTGTAAATTGAAACATTGTGCCATCTTTTGAAACATATAGAAGATGTGGGAATATATGTTATATAATAATCTGATCCTAAGATTCTGGTAAATGCATACTAAAAAATACCATTGAAAGAATTTAGTTTTATCTGTTTGATAAGTGAAAATGAAATACCATTTGATTTGGGGGGTGGGGGGGGGGGTGGGTAGGGGGGTTATAGTCCCATCCTAGAGTGACAATGCTGCTCTCTCATAGATACAGCATGGTGAGTGGGGGTTGTCACCTGTAATAGAAAGGGCTCATTTACACCTGTGTTGATATCTGCTGGACAAGCCATGGGTCACCCATCTTATTAAGGTGGTAGTAAAATCTAATAACATTTTTGTTTAAATTGGCCCTTGCAATATTATGCTATAATGTGCTAGTATGCACCACATACTAGCACATTGTGACAGACTTGCTATTCAAAGAGAGCCCTCCAGTGCTGAGTGGTTACCGCTCCAGGCGCTTCCATCTGCACCGAGTCTTCTTTCCGGGTTCATACTCTTAGGCCATTTGAATGGCCGTGTGGGCAGGGCCAACTCACCCTACACATGGGAGGATATTTTCTTGAGCACTTGCTCAGTAATGCCTGGAACCAGGTGGGGAACTCAACATTAAGGCAGCAATCCATACTTAGAAGTGAGCCATACATTTTGTGCAGCTGTGAATCAAACTTGAGGATTCATACTATGAAAAACTCCATCCCATATTGCTGCACCCTTTGGCCCCTTTTAGACGGGGTGGACCTGTCAGCAGATCCGCCTGCTCAGTGGGAAATCTCTCCACTGATCCCCATTGAGCAAGTGGATGTCAGGTCTGTGTCCACTCCGCTGCTTTTATGGGGCAGTTGGATGGAAACGGTCCACTTGTAGACAACAGAATAATCCTTTCCCTAACTAAGTAAATACAGCTGCCCAGTTCATACCTTAGTAGGATGGGGTCCCCCCCAAAATCCATGCCAGACCCTTAGGTCTGATGAAATACAGCTGCCCAGTTCATACCTTTCGAGGCAAAGTGCTGGTTCAGGTGAGGCATCCCTTAGGGGGCAACCCAGAGGCAGGTCACTGATCACATTGGCAGTGTGCAGACTGTAGTGGGCCTCCAGGCTTTGATATTTATTGGGTACTGGCTGGGGGCAGGTCTCAGAAAAAGCCCAGGAAAAAGGCTTAACCTTTTCCCCAACTGGGCAGCCACTAACCAGACATTAGCAGCGCAATGCATTCCCATTCATGGGTACCCCATAAGCACCTGCTTACAGCTGGGCCATGACAGCGCCACTCCTGTACATGCGCATGGGAGTCACTATCATGGCACGGCGCAGTCTATATTCAGAGCACACTCTGCACCTCCTGAATGTAGAGCACATTGCATGCGCAGTGACATCATCGGCTGGAGCTGATGTGAATGTTTCCTAAATGGCACACGTTTAGGAGATATTCCTGGGACCTACAAGTAAGGCTTATTATAAGCTTTGGACAAAATAAAAAACAGGAGATTAATACTGTTTTAAGAAAACCTTAAAGTGACCCCCATTTCTAACTGCAGCAAATCAAACTAAGACCTCCCTGTAAAAGAAGATAAATATTTAAGCAGCCACCCTGTCCTAAGCAGGAGTGACTATTTAAATGTTGGGTTTTTCTGGATTGTAATCTGCCTTTTGTGAGTCTCAGAAACCTTGAAATCTGATAACTCCCCTTTATTGTTTGCTTCTGCCTGCTGCTGGAGAGTGTCAGGGATCCCCTCGATCCCTGCCGCGATGGTCCCGGCGCAGGCGCACTGCTCCGCCCTGTACACGGGCACTAGGTCCGGGCCGGCCGCGGCATTCGAGTTCGCGCATGCGCAGTAGAAGCCGCGGCCGCCCGCTGGGCACCAATGGCAGCGCAGGGCGGGATATTTAAATGTCCCTGAGCTGTCATTTCGTTGCCTTCTGGTCTTACCTGCTTCCTGTGATTCTGTACCTGTGCCTTGTAAGTTTATTGACCCGGATTGTTCTTGACCTGCTGATTTCTCCTGCCCAGACCCTTGCTTTGCCTGACCTCTCTCCCTGGATGCCCCTCATTAGATCTGACCTCCTGTTGCTGACCTGGCGTGTGACCCGACGATTCTCTGCCTGCTCCCTTGTACCTTACCGTCCTCTACGTTACCAACTCGGCCTGTCTGACTTCGCACTTGCTCAGCCATCCATCCATCCATCCCATCGGGGTCACCCGACCTCCTCACATCTGGCTCTCCCTGGTTGGAGCCCCTGGCGAACACCCCTACCACTGACAGGTGTGCTCAGTAGTGGCGACCTGGTCTCGGGGTACTACAAGTCCATCCCCACCATCAGGGGCCCTGGTGAACAAGTACCCTGGGGCTTAGACTCCGCGCTCTGGGCACGCCTGACCAGTGGAGTGCTAGGGGTGCCGCTCGGCGGTCCCTCACAGTACCAGAAGGCCATGACTGAGCCTCGAGGAGGACCCTCCCCGATGGAGGAGGTTTGCAGGCACCTGGCTACCCTGACGCAAGCAGTAAACTCTTTGCAGGACAGATGTTTGCAGATTGAGAATCGGTTTCAGACCTGCACCATATCTACTCCTGTTTCACAGGCCCCGGCTCCTGCACCTCCGGTCGCAGCAGCCCACGAGCCGGCTCCTGGGCCTCCCGCATCACTCCCTATGGCGGAACCCCGAGTACCTTTACCCGAGCGCTTCCACGGGGATCGCACACGCTTTCGGTCATTCCGTGACTCCTGTCTGCTTTACTTTGAACTGCAACCACGGACCTTTTTGACAGAATCGGTGAAAGTGGGGTTTGTTATCTCCCTGTTGCAGGGTGAACCCCAAGACTGGGCCCACCAACTAAGGGGAAATAATGATCCCCATCTGGTTACGGTTGACAACTTCTTTAACGCTATGGCCATCTTATACGATGACCCACAGCGGGCGGCCTCGGCCGAGGCCACATTATACGCACTCCGACAAGGTCGGCGAGCGGCTGAGGAATACGCCTCTGACTTTAGGCGCTGGATGGGAGACACTCGCTGGAACGAGTTTGCACTTGTGCACCAGTTCCGTATGGGCCTATCTGAGGCTCTGAAAGACGAGCTCGCCCGGGTAGAGGTGCCCGAGACATTAGAGGACTTGATTGCACTCACCATTAAAATTGACCGTAGGCTACGGGAGCGCAGATTGGAGAGGTCTGGTCAGGGTCGCGGAAATACCTGGGGGTCATTCCAAGGATCCAGTCAACATACTAGGCCAAACATCCAGAACCTGCCGTCTGAAGATGCTCCCGAACCCATGCAGCTAGGCCTGGCACGGCCTAAACTACCGCCAGAGGAACGCCAGCGCAGACGCTCCCAGAATCTGTGTCTCTACTGCGGTGAAGCCGGTCACATGGTACGTTCCTGCCCGCAGAAACTGAGTAAGTTCACCTCATCTTCTTTATCTATTGCCAATATGAATCCGTCCCAATACTTAGTTGTCCCCCTCTCCTTTCAGCTTTCAGAAAGGACCGTGGAGGTGACGGCCATAGTTGATTCGGGGGCATGCAGCTGTTTTGTGGCTGATGGGTCCTGGATAAAATCAGGGGTGGTTAACCAGGAGACCCCTTCCATTGTGACTTCCATTGCCGGTCAGCACTGGGAACTCCTCCGCCTGCATGCTATTGCATCACCCCTTTTCCCAGTCATTCTGGGGCTCCCATGGTTGCGGACCCATAACCCCCAAATTGACTGGGAAACTGGGGTTGTCTCGTTCCCTTCCCCATACTGTCGGGAACTGTGCCGAACTTCGGGTCCGGAGGTCCCCCAGGTCCTCCTGTGCTCTGAAGGGGATGCCAGCCTAAAACAAGTGATTCCTGCAGCCTATCATAAGTTTCTTGATGTGTTCAGTGAATGGGGAGCAGATACTCTACCCCCCCACCGCCCATATGACTGTCCTATTGATCTGTTACCCGGTTCTGAAATTCCCTTTGGGCGAATTTTTCCCCTTTCTGAGCTAGAATTAGGGGCCCTGAAGGATTATATTGAGGACAGCCTCCGGAAGGGATTCATCCGTCCCTCCACTTCCCCAGCAGGTGCAGGGATCTTCTTTGTAGAAAAGAAGGACAAGACTTTGAGGCCATGTATTGACTATCGGGAGCTGAATAGGGTCACAATTAAAAATCGTTACCCACTACCACTGGTACCAGAATTATTCCAGAGCTTAAAAGCTGCAGTAGTATTTACCAAGCTGGACTTAAGGGGAGCCTACAACTTGGTTCGCATAAGGTAGGGGGATGAGTGGAAAACGGCCTTCCGCACCCGTTTCGGCCATTTCGAATACCTGGTCATGCCTTTCGGGTTGTGCAATGCGCCGGCCACCTTCCAGCACTTTGTAAACGACATCTTTAGGGACTTCCTGGACATCTTTGTCATCGTCTACTTAGACGACATTTTGATTTTCTCATCCTCCCTGGGGGAGCACAGGGTACATGTAACAAAGGTGTTGGGGCGGTTGCGGCAGCACGGGTTGTACGCTAAAGCAGAGAAATGTTGCTTTGAACAGGCTAGCGTTACATTTCTGGGTCTGATTATCTCCACCATGGGGGTCGCAATGGACCCTCAGAAGGTCTCTGCGATCCTAGATTGGCCTGAACCCACGAACAGGAAAAGCGTCCAACGTTTTATCGGGTTCGCAAACTTCTACCGGAAGTTCATCAAGAACTTCTCGGGTCTGGTCTCCCCCATCACTCAGTTAACCAAGCTTGGGACGCGATTCAGATGGACGCCAGAGGCACAGGAAGCTTTTGAAGCACTAAAGAAGTTATTTACCTCGGCACCCATTCTGGGTCATCCCGACGCCTCCCTGCCCTACATCTTAGAAGTAGATGCGTCAGAAAATGCGGTTGGCTCCATCCTTTCCCAGCGAAAGGGCGCCAAGGAATTACTTCACCCAGTAGCATTCTTCTCACGGAAACTTACCCCTGCGGAGAGGAACTACGACATTGGGGATCGAGAACTACTGGCTATCAAGACCGCATTAGAAGAATGGAGGTACCTGCTGGAAGGTGCCTCACATCCCATCCTGATATTCACGGACCACAAGAACCTGGAATATCTGAGGACGGCCAAACGTCTGCGCCCACGAAAAGCAAGATGGGCATTGTTTTTCTCGAGGTTCCAGTTCCACATCACATACAGGCCGGGTTCAAAAAACACGAAGCCAGACGTGTTGTCACGTATGTACGAGGACGCCAAGGAGATCCCAGTACCTGACACTATTCTGCCTGCGGGAAACTTCTTGGCCCTCCAGACGAACCTTCGCTCCGAGATCCTGAGAGCGTCCACAGCGATGTCTACCTCCGATGGGGCGCCCCTCCAGAACAAGGGGGGACTCCTATGGAGGGAGGACCGGATTGTGGTGCCGGAGGATGCCCGAACCTTAGTCTTGGGACATTGCCATGACCACCCGATGGCAGGACATTTTGGCCCGGTCAAGACCCTGGAACTTCTCCGACGTTCCTTCTGGTGGCCGGACATGGCCAAGGATTGTAAAAGTTACGTGGGCTCCTGTGCCATCTGCCAGCGGAACAAGCCTTCAAGAAATAAGGCGTGGGGCCTGCTACGTCCATTGCCCATCCCTGAACGGCCCTGGCAGAAAATCTCTATGGACTTTATAGTCGAGCTTCCACCTTCACTGGACCACACAGCAATTCTCGTGGTCGTGGACCGCTTATCCAAGATGGCCCATTTCATTCCTTTACGGAAGACTCCATCAGCAGCCGAGACGGCGCAAGTTTTTATTCGAGAGGTCGTTAGACTGCATGGGGTTCCCGAAGACATCGTCTCGGACCGAGGGGTGCAGTTTACCTCGAGATTTTGGAGGGCATTGTGCAAAGCCCTGGATATCAAGCTATCCCTTTCCTCCGCATTTCACCCTCAGACCAATGGTCAGACCGAAAGGACCAATCAGACCCTAGAGCAATATCTGCGATGCTACACATCATTCTCTCAGGACGACTGGGTGCCACTTCTCCCTTTGGCGGAATTCGCGTAAAACAACGCTTGCCATTCAGCAACAGGGCAGTCCCCGTTCTTCTCCAACTATGGGTTTCACCCTGTCTTCCTCCCGGATTTAGTCCCGGAATGCCCTATTCCAGCGACACAGGATGCACTAACCTTTTTCACTTCAAACAATAAAAAACTACAGGAAGCCATCCGTCAAGCCCAAGAAGACTACAAGAGGGCTTTTAATAGGAAGCGAAGAGGGGATCTGGTGTTGCGGCCCGGAGAGAAGGTTTGGCTGGCTACATCGAACTTGAAGATGCTCTGCCCGTCAAAAAAGTTGGGACCTAAATTTATAGGACCTTTTTGCATCAAACGGATGGTCAATGAAGTGGCCTATGAACTTGTTCTCCCTAAGACACTCAAGATCCACCCTGTCTTCCACGTGTCCCTGTTGAAGCCGGTGGTCCCTGATGCCTTCCCGGAACGGGAATCCAGGCCCCCGGAGGCCGTAACGGTTGAAGAGGAAGAAGAATTCGAGGTGGAGGCAATCCTGAAGTGCCGACGAAGGGGGGCCAGACCCAATTTCTCATCAAGTGGAAGGGCTACGGCCTATATGTTCAAAACCCTACTATAAGTCAAGTAATTCTAGCCCACCTGACCACTGGGGGTCCCTAACTGCTCCTAGGGGATAGAGGATGTTACATATACCTTTCTGGTGATAGATGTCTTAAAATGTTGCTGTTTTGCAGATCTCTGGCTGCTGCTGGTACCCAAAACTTCTGACTGAGTCAAATACCTGTTCCCCTTACCAATGGCGAATTACACGCCCCCATCGAGTGGAGTTCCCCTTTACATCAGGTGTCTCTGACAGAGCTCCCCTTTACATCAGGTATCCCCAACAGAGTCTCCCTTTACATCAGGTGTCCACAATAGGGTTCCCCTTTACATCAGGTGTCCCCATTCAGGTGGAAACTTTAAAACGTGGGGTTCCTTGGCTGTACAGATGACCATTGGACTGAAATCTTAAACTGGCCATACACAATACAACATCTAGACAATCTTCATGGACACACCTACAACTTCTATTCAATCTGTATATAATCGGCCAGGCCCTTGTTCTATACAGTATAGCTAAGCTAATAGTAGATTTAAAGGATGATGTATAATCAGACTGTATAGTGCATGGCCACCTTTATATCCAAATCCCAGTTCTTTGCAACTTTTTGGATCAAGCACTTGTATCATGTTGGGCCCAGGGCCAGGGGCGGACTGACCATTTGGAAACTCGGGCACTGCCCGAGGGCCCGGGGTCAGTAGGGGGCTCCATGAGATGCCCCTGGTACCTTTTTCTTAGGCTTTTTGAGTTTGGGCAAGGACACAGGGGCCCCATGATCCCCTATTGCCCGGGGGCCCCATGAGTTGTCAGTCCGCTCTTGCCCAGGGCAGATGCAGTTTTTGCTCCTTTATTATAACAGTCTGGTATCCAATAGCTGACTATTTATGTATTTTGAATAAGTGATATACTGCTTACTGTATATCATGTTGTAAGCTGTGTGTGTCCAAGTGGCCACATCTGGAGACTGAATTACTACCTATGACCAGCAGGGGTCCTTCTAAGTGTGTCCACTTGCTTAGCGGATAATCTGTAAAGACAAGGTTATGGTCTGCCTTGCTAACGTATGTTTTTATTTATACAGAACCAATCTGTGCAATATTTTACAGACACAATGTACAGATATAGTACACAGAAAGAGGGTACATGTTAGGAGAATGACATTGGCCTAAAACAAACATTGAGAAAAACAAACACGGCGATTTCAACAATAACTTCACATGCAATGCAAACCTCATTTTCATACCAAACTAAGCAGATCATGTTTGGTATGGAATGGTGTGCCTTACACTGCTGGCTCATAAGGGTTAAAGGTCACTCTGGATTACTGCTGTACTGATCTTGGTGAGCCACTACTAGTGTTTTGCAGCCCTGTCCACACATTTGTTTTTACTCTGTAAAGTGATCATCTTTGCCAGAAAGGAGCCCATTTCTCAAGCAGTGAGAGGGAAGGACTGTCTTGGACATGTAGCACTACCCCCTTAGGAGTTGCTGAGTTTTGGGTTGCCCTATAGTCCTGCACAGCCGGGCAACACGCATTTTCCACATCAACTTGCATCCAGGAGACAGTAAGCAGTCCTTGAGCTTGTTTTGATGTTTTATTAGGGGATTTAGAACTTGGATAGGGTTAGGTGTGTATGGGATGCCCAATGGAACTGTGAAACCAAGGACAACTTCCTGGAACTATATACAAGTTTTTACAGCAAAAAAGTAGCTTTTGGAGAGCTAGCAAGCATCTCTGGTTGTACTAGCCTAGACCCCAGATGAATCCTAGACCCTAGACCCCAGATGAAGTCCCTGCCATGTTAAAGTAAGACAGTCCTGGGGAGTTGCTAATCTGGTTTCCCAGCAGAGTGCTCCTTCTCTGATCTGGCCCAGGGGGTGCAGGTCTACTCATTTTATTCCTTCTCCAATGTTACCAGTTGGTTGGTGGCTGCTACCAGGCCTTCTAGCTGGGCCGCTCCTTCCCTGCCACACAGGTGGTCCTCTTTCATGGTTCCAAGCTTTCCTCCTTGTAAGGTCCTCCTGCCATTTGGCCCCCCTCTCAGGCTTCTTCTCTCCAGCTTCACATCCTCCTCATCTTCCACCCGAACTCTCCTCCAACTCTCCTGCTGCTGAGCAGGCTCAGTTACTCTTAAAGGCTGTCTGGCCCCTTGCCAAGTCTCCTGTTGCGGAGTGGCCAGGATCCTCTTAAGAGTACAGACCAGCCTCTCCTCATCTCTGCCAACTGCTTCTAGATCTTTCTACAGTGTCCTAGAGCAAGGGGAAATTACAGAGTGCTAGTCTGCAGAGCCTCTAGCTCTGACCTGAGTTTGACCCAACTGGCTATCACACCCAGGCTGCTACTCAGCCCTCCTGCCTGAAAATTGAAGCTAGAGCTCCCCCTAGCTACCTAGGTTGGTGCTGCAGACAGATATTGGGAGATTTACTAAAACTGGTGCACACAAACTATGGTGCAACTGTGCATAGTAACCAATCAGCGTCCCGGTTTTATTGTCAAAGCTTTAAGTGTTACTAAACTCACAACAGTAAAATCAGTCTGTATATTGCCATTGAGCTCTGTACCTTTTTAGTTTAGAATGAAAGGAAATTACTTGACCCCCCCAAAAAATGTTAGTTGCCCTTTTTCTATTGGTTGTGATTTCACTGTTTTGGATTAAAGTGTTCCTAAACCCACAACAGTAAAATCAGTGCGGTATATGCAGTATATCGTGGGCAGCACAGTGGCTAAATGGTTAGCACTTCTGGCAGTACTAGGGTCTCTGGTGCAAAAGCCCAACCACGGCACCACCTGCCTGGAGTTTGCATGTTCTCCTTGTGACTTCGTGGGTTTCCTCCAGGTACTCCGGTTTCCTGCCACTCTCCAAAGACATGCTGGTAGGTTAATTGGATCCTGTCTAAATTGGCTCTAATATGTGTACAGTATGTATGAATGTGAGTTAGGGACTTTAGATTGTACGCCCCTTGAGGGTTAGGGACTGATGTGAATGTACAATATATATGTAAAGCGCTGCATAAATTGACGGTGCTATAGAAGTACCTGAAATAAATAATAAATAAATCAGTATATCTGTATATGCAGTATGGGGGTTACAACATGATATACAGTAACTAATACCTGGAGATAGAAGAATGTATTGGTGGCTTTTATGCAAAATTAATAAAGAGTGATGTACAATAAGAACAAAACAGTTTGTAAATGGCTACTAGTGAGCAGTTAAAAGGAATAAGCTGTGATCTTCCTGTAATGCCTCCTGAAGACGTCATTGTGACGAAACATACATCGAGGCGGAGCTACAGGAACTGACACTATTGAAACCCGGCGGAGACACCCAGAAGAGGTGAGACACACTTGTATTGTGAGGCGGCTTGTGCTTGGTTCAGTGGAGCCAGCCGGCCACGAGATTAAATGACTTAACCCGGGTGCAAGGCGCAATGCATAAGTAAGTGTGAGCGGTACAGGCGATGTTTTTAGTGAATGTATTGCTTGGTTTTAAATAAAGGTTTTTACACTATTCAAGTCTCTCCCCCTTCTAATTGCATGTTATTCCTGGCAATGCTGTGACTAACAGGATTCCTGGAAGTGGTACACCTGATTGGAGAACCTATATAAAAGTGTATATAAACCAACTCTGGTGAGTTTTCTGGGGTGGTGGTGGTGCACAGTGGTGGAGTGGAACATGAGGAACAGCATTTGGAGTTATTGATGTTTACATTTTTGCATGGAGCACTTTAATTTGCACATATGAAAGAAGAAAAGTTATAAACTGCACACTTTTTGAAGAAGCACCTTATATATAAGAAGATTGCACTTTATGGACTATTTGTTTGAGTTTATAGATTTCATAGACACATAAAATATTTGATTTCACTTTATTTATCTATTTTAGATAGCGCTGTAATTGGGAATAGTACTAGTTACAGTTGCAAGAAAAAGTATGTGAACCCCTTGGGATTACGTGGAGTTTTGCATGAATTGGGCATAAAATGTGCTCTGAACGTCATCTAAGTCACAACAATAGAAGAACAAAGTCTGCTGAACATAATACTACACAAACATTAGATGTTGCCATTGTTTAATTGCACATAACATGTAAACATTCACAGTGCAGGGAGGAAAAAGTATGTGAGGCCCTAGCTTAATGACTTCTCTCAGAGCTAATTGGAGCCAGGAGTGAGCCAATGTCAGGGCAGGGGCCGAGGAACGGACAGGCAGGCCTAACAATGTAACGCACTGGCTGACGACAACCACCACCCACAGACCGAAGTCCCTCAGGGCGCGGAGTCTAAGTCCCAGGCTGCCCTTCACCAGGGCCCCTAATGGTGGGGATGGACTTGACGCAGCCAGGAACCAGGTCGCGGCCCCCGAGACACCTCAGCTGCGGTAATGGCCGCCACCAATGGCGTGTAGCTGGTGGAAGAGACAAAAGAGTAGTCAGACAAGCCGGGTCAACAACAACAGGACAAAACAGTACAGGACAGCAGACGAGAATCACAGGTCACGAGCCGGGTTCAGCAACAGAGGGTCAGATCAAGGGAGAATACAAAGAATAGTCAAGTAACAAGCCGAATCAGATACCAGGAGAGTCACGAGAGTCAGAACAGAGTAATAGCAACACAAAGACACAAGTGCAAAGAGCATGTGCGGGCCACAGGCTTATATGTCATCAGCCACACCCCTCTGGAGGATGGACCACAGAGACCTGAAGGCATAAAAGGATTCCCATCATGCACAGCAGAATCCAAGATGGACGCCAGCACATGGAGTAACATAACCTCAGGGAAAAGGTAGGACCTTGACAGCCAACCTTAACTCCAATCAGTGTGATGATATTGGATGTGTTGCTGACAGCTTTCCTGCCCTTAAAAAACACACACCTGTTTTGGGTTTACTGGTTTCAAGAAGCACTGTCTGATGTGAACCATGCCTCGCAGAAAAGAGCTCTCAGAAGACCTACGATCAAGAATTGTTGACTTGCATGAAGCTGGAAAGGGTTACAAAAGTATCTCCAAAAGCCTTGATGTTCATGTGTCCACGGTAAGACAGACGTAGATAGATGTGTCTACAAATGGAGAAAGTTTAGCACTGTTGCTACTCTCCCTAGGCGTGGTCGTGCTGTAAAAATGACTGCAAGATCACAGCGCAGAATGCTGCATGAGGTAAAGAAGAATCCCAGAGTGTCAGCTAAAGACCTACAGAAATCTCTGGCACATGCTAACATTTTTGTTGACACATCTACAATAAGGAAAACATTAAACAAGAATGGAGTACATGGGAGGACACCACGGAGGAAGCCATTTCTGTCCAAAAAGAATATTGCAGCACAAAAGTATGTGAACCTTTGGACTTAATAACTGGTTGACCCTCCTTTGGCAGCAATAACCTCAACCAAACGTTTCCTGTAGTTGCAGATCAGACCTGCACAACGATCTGGAGTAATTTTGGACCACTCCTCTTCACAAAACTGTTTCAGTGTAGCAATATTCTTGGGATGTCTGGTGTGAATCACTCTCTTAAGGTCATGCCACAGCATTTCAATCGGGTTGAGGTCAGGACTCTGACTGGGCCACTCCAGAAGGCGTATTCTGTGCTGTTGCAGCCATTGTTTTGTTGAATTACTTGTATGCTTTGGGTCATTGTCCTGTTGCATCACCCATCCTCTGCGGAGCTTCAGTTGGCGGACAGATGGTCGTACGTTTTCCTGCAAAATGCCTTGATAAACTCTGGAATTCATTTTCTCATCAATGACAACAATCCGTCCAGGCCCTGAGGCAGCAAAGCAGCCCCAAATCATGATGCTCCCTCCGCCATGTTTTACAGTGGGGATGAGGTTTTGATGTTGGTGTGCTGTGCCTTTTTTTCTCCACACATAGTGTTGTGTGTTCTTCCCAAACAACTCAATCTTGGTTTCATCTGTCCACAGTATATTTTGCCAGTAGTGCTGTGGAACATCCAGGTGCTCTTTTGCAAACTTCAAACGTGCTGCAATATTCTTTTTGGACAGCAATGGCTTCCTCCGTGATGTCCTCCCATGTACTCCATTCTTGTTTAATGTTTTCCTTATTGTAGATGTGTCAACAAAAATGTTAGCATGTGCCAGAGATTTCTGTAGGTCTTTAGCTGACACTCTGGGATTCTTCTTTACTTCATGCAGCATTCTGCGCTGTGCTCTTGCAGTCATTTTTACAGGACGACCACGCCTAGGGAGAGTAGCAACAGTGCTAACTTTCTCCATTTGTAGACAGTCTGTCTTACCGTGGACACATGAACATCAAGGCTTTTGGAGATACTTTTGTAACCCTTTCCAGCTTCATGCAAGTCAACAATTCTTGATCGTAGGTCTTCTGAGAGCTCTTTTCTGCGAGGCATGGTTCACATCAGATAGTGCTTCTTGAAATCAGTAAACCCAAAACAGGTGTGTGTTTTTTAAGGGCAGGACAGCTGTCAGCAACAGATCCAATATCATCACACTGATTGGAGTCAAGGTTGGCTCACTCCTGGCTCCAATTAGCTCTGAGAGAAGTCATTAAGCTAGGGCCTCACATACTTTTTCCTCCCTGCACTGTGAATGTTTACATGTTATGTGCAATTAAACCATGGCAACATCTAATGTTTGTGTAGTATTATGTTCAGCAGACTGTGTTCTTCTATTGTTGTGACATAGATGACGTTCAGAGCACTTTTTATGCCCAATTCCTGCAAAACTCCACGTAATCCCAAGGGGTTCACATACTTTTTCTTGCAACTGTATATATTCACACAATATTGTGTGAAATACAGCTGCTGTAGAGGGGATAGTATTGTAGTCTTCAGTGCGGGTGCATTTGTTAAAAAGGGTAGAAAAGTGTTTACGAGGATTGGATGAGAGGGTTTTGATGAGAGTGATGTAGTAGATTTGTTTACCAGTGTGGAGGCCAGAGTTGTATTTGAGAAGGGCAGATTTGTAGAGTCTTGCAGGGATTTAGTTTTGCACCATGCTCTCTCAAGAGCATGGCTGCATATCTTTGGTCTTCTGGTGTCATCTGTTTGCCAGGGTTGTAGCAGGCGAGGCCTGGTTCTGCATGTAGAGAAAGGAGCAAGTGTATCCAGGGAGGATGATAGTAAGTTGTTGTAGACAGATGTGGCCAGGTTTGGGCAGGACAAAGGTGCACTTTTATTATATAGGCCCTAAGTAGCAGAGTGGAAGGGCTGAGGTTACGGAAATTTCTATGGGTAACTGTTTGCTGGTTGAGGGCATGGAAGGTAGGAGACAGGGATAATGTTAAATTGAAAAAGTTGTGTTTAGAGAGAGGAAAAGGGATGTTAGAGAGTTTACAGAGTGTGCATAGGTGGGAGATTACAGGATCAAGGGTGTAGCCATTGGAGTGAGTGGTGGTTTGTGTCCATTGTGTTAGGTTAAAAGAGGAGGTTATTTTGAGTAGTTGAGAAGTGACTGAAGTGTTAACATTGCCTGGAATGTTAAAGTCACAGAGGATGATGGCAGGCACCTCAGAGGAGAGAAAGTAGGGTAGCCATACAGAGAAGTTATTGAGAAAGTGTGACACTGGGCCGGGAGGCCAGTAAAATACTGCGATCCTCAGACAAACAGGAGAAAAAAGACGAATACAATGCTCTTCAAAAGAACAGAGGGACAAAGATGGAGGTGTAAAAAGAACCTGGAATGTGCTTTGTGGGGAAAGAAGTCCAACTCTGCCCCCTTTTTGTCCGCTGGGTGAGGGCGAGTGAGTCCAGAGGAGGCCACCATGGGAAGGGGCAGCTGTGAAGACAAATTTGGATTCCTGGAGCCAGATTTTGGTAATATCAAGTAGGTTGAGGAAGTTGGAGAGGAAGAGGTCATTGACAGAGGAGAGTTTTCCAAATAATAAACATAAATATTCCTGTGCTTCGGGGTGAACTCAATGTAGCTGTGGATCCATTATGGAGATCCTGGATGTTGCAAGCCTTGCTGCCCTCAAAGGACTGGGGAGTCCAAAACACTAAATGCAAAGAAAACAAACAGAGGGCACACCGACCTAGTGCATTACCTAATGACATTTATTGATAAAAGTAGCAGATAGTGATATACTCACAAGAGACAATGGTAAAAAGGCTCATCATAAAAAACAACAATGTCCGGTCCGCCGGATGCGGTAATCCCCACAGGGACACTGGACCTCCAATAGGCTAACGTGTTTTGGGGACTTGCCCCTTCCTCAGAGCCACAGTGCTACTTTTATCAATAAATGTCATTAGGTAATGCCCTAGGTTTTCTTTGCACAGAGGAAAGTTTGTTGGATACTTTGATTGGAGTGGACGTTCCAAAGAGCACATAAGAGGGGAGGACAGGCTCAAGGAAGCAGGGGCATTGAAATAAGAGAGTGAAGGTTGCAGCTGCTGCCAGGGAAGGAAGACTGCTGGTTCTGAAGGTGGGAGTTGATGGTGGAGGGCCAGGGTTTGGGGCAATATCTCTGGAAGTTATTAGTAGTAGGAGATGGGTGAGGGAGATGAGGTGGGAGCTGGATTTATACGAGGGCAAATGCCGCAGTGATTTGGAAGGGGTGACATGGCTAGATCTAGGGGAGTGCTGGGGTGGGCTGCGCCCCCCAGACTTCAGTTGTGTCCCCCAAGACCATCCCCCCATTTACATTGTACCTGTCCTACTGAGCTCCTTCTCCCATTCCCACACTCAGGGCTGGGACCTCAGTGGGCAGCCTGGAGCAGTGAACTGGAAGCAGACAGTAGCACCGGTAGAGAGGAGAGAACGGGGAGGAGGTACCCTCCCCCCTCCTGGGAGTAGAGCACTGCTTTGTAAAGTAGGACACACAGGATTGCTAGATCGGACTGTATATAGTATGATTATCTGCCCCCTACCTACATTTCCTGCTGCTGGGAGATGAGCAGTCTGTGGAGGAGATTGGGGCGGGTAATCAAGCTGTACAGTCCAATCTAAGAGTGATCCCCTATCATTTGCTGTGCCAAAGAGCTGTTCTGACAGGAGAGGGGAGAGCACAGCACAGCTTGCACCACCTCTGGGCTCTGTAGTGATCATCTCCCACCTGTACGTTTGAGGAGGGGGGGTGACTTACAGGTGGGGAAATTGTAGTGGCAACACAATGCTAGGGTATGTACTAGGATTGGGGATTGGGGAGATATTTGCTAGGAGGAGGAATGGGGGGAGGGTATTTGCTAGGAGGAGGAATGGGGGGGGGTATTTCCTAGGAGAAGGAATGGGGGAGGGTATTTTCTAGGAGGAGGAATGGGGAGATATGCATTAGGAGGAGGGATTGGAGAGATATGTACTAGGAGGAGGAATGGAGGTATGTGCTGGGGGGGATATGTGATATTTGTGCTAGGAGGGGTAATTTGAGGGTATTTGGGTGGGGAATGATGATTTGTACTGGGAAGTGTAATTTGGAGGGAGTTGTGCTAGGAGGAGGAGTTTAGGGGGTTTTGTCCTTGGAGGGGGGTGTTTTGCTAGGAGGGGGATTTTGGGAATAGGATTTGTGTTAGGAGGAGAGATTTGGTGGGGAGGATTTGTGCTAGGATGGTAATTTGTAGGGGAAAGAGGATGTGTGCTAGAAGGGGTGACATTTTGAGTGGGGTACATTTGTGCTAGGAGGGCGGAAATGGGGGGATTTGAGCTGGAAGATGGAATTGAGAGGCAAAGACCTGTGCTGAGAGGGGGGATTAGCACTGGAGGAGGGTGAATTTTGACATTGTTCGAGGAGAATTTTGGTTTCCAGAGGGAATTTATGTTTAGGGGGTGAGCATGCTGACCAGTGCTGGGGATTTTGTTTTGAGAGGGAGGAATATATGCTGAGACATGATACTTACACATTGGGGGGGCACAGTTTGTCATCCTGTCCCTGAGCGCTATATGACCTTGCCCTGGCACTGTCCACCCTGCACACAGGGTACTCAGAGCAACAGATCTCCTCCCCACACAGCACATAGCTGAGATCATATTTCCTTACAAACACAACCTCGATCTACAAAGTGTGTACCAGGCTGTTATGCTGCAGTTATGACCTGTGAAATTCTCGGAATGTCAGCTGCAGTAGCAAGTTAAAACACTGTGCAGATGGAGGCTGTATCTGTAAAGGAACCCAATCTCAGCTATGTGCTGTGTGGTGTGGAGGAGCTCTGAGTACCCAGGCTGTGTGCAGTGTGAGGATGGAGGAGGAGCTCTGCTGAGTGCTCTGTCATCAGTGACACTGTCCTCTTCTCTGCTGACCACTATCTTCAGCCCTGCTGACCCATTTACACTGCCCTACAAACCATCCCTTTCTCTACCCTGATGACCTCTGTACACTGCCCTGCTGACCCGTCCTCTGCTTGATGACCTGATAACCCCTGTTCTCCACCCTGCTGACCCCCGTCATATGCTCTGTTGACCCCTGCCCTCTGCCCTGCTGACCTTCTGCACACTGTCCTGCTGCTCCCTGTACTCTGTCTTGATAACCCCCTGTACACTGTCCTACAAACTGCTGACCCTATCCTCTGCCCTGCTGACCTCCTCTACACTGCCCTACTGACCTCACATCCTCTGCCCCCCAGACCTTTTTTACTGCTCCTCCACATCAGACAGGCTACATCCGGCCCTGTGAGATAAGTGCAATAATATTGAGAGGGCAGAAGTGAGAGTGATATGTACATGTGTAAGCCGTGTACCGGGGTGGGCTCCCCAGGATACAGTGAAGTCACGAATGAGGAAAGCAGCTCCAACACCAGCTTTTGCCACAACAGAATTTTACTTAGATGTGGCAAATAAACACAACCACAAATGCTGGGAACATACAATAAATTTACATACACCCAGCCCAAAGGCTAAGACCCTTGTGCTGCACAGCATGGCACCTTCTGATGGATGAAGGTAGAAAGTGAAGTAATTTACCTACTGGCAGGCACAACTAAGCTGCCACACCTTACCTGTTATTACCCTAAAAGAGCAGGAATCAGTGTATGGGTGTACGGTATGGGCTAGCCTGTGGTGCAGCACAACAGCTTACAATCTTACACAAATCTACAGTATTCCCCCTCTCATAACTGGTCCTGTAGCACGTGCCTGAGTATTCCTTCTGAGCAAAATGCCAGTCTGGCTTGAGTTTGTAGGATTGTATCAGCTCTCCAATGTGAAATGTCACTTTAAGTTGTGGAGTCCTTCCAATCAGTAACAACACTTGTGGCCGGACACAAACAGAGACCCTAACTAACTAACTATAGGCCTGGACTCAGTCTCAAGGCGCCAACACTGAAATGAGGTGCGTGCACGATCTTACCGACCCGGGTCTGCTTTGCATCCGCTGGTGACTCTCGCTGTATATGTTGCTTAGTTCCTCTGCTCTCATCAGCCTTCCTGGCAGCAATCTCATCAGCATTCCTGGCAGCAATCTCATCAGCTTCCTGGCAGCAATCTCATCAGCTTCACTTAGCTGCAGCTCTAGTTACGGAGGGACACTTTCACACCTGGATGTCATCAGATTCTCAGCTCACAGGGCCCCTTATTCTCCATGCTCCAAAACATGGCTTCTCTCTTTCCTTCCTGTTCTCTCCAACTCTGTAAATATCTATGCAGTCTGATATTAGTACAGGACACAGTACAGGGATGACCAGAGACTGCGGACAGTACAGGGATGACCAGAGACTGCGGACAGTACAGGGATGACCAGAGACTGCGGACACAGTACAGGGATGACCAGAGACTGTGGACACAGTACAGGGATGCCCAGAGACTGCGGACACAGTACAGGGATGACCAGAGACTGCGGACACAGTACAGGAGATGACCAGAGACTGCGGACACAGTACAGGGATGACCAGAGACTGCAGACACAGTACAGGGATGACCAGAGACTGCGGACAGTACAGGAGATGACCAGAGACTGCGGACAGTACAGGAGATGACCAGAGACTGCGGACACAGTACAGGAGATGACCAGAGACTGCGGACAGTACAGGGATGACCAGAGACTGCGGACACAGTACAGGAGATGACCAGAGACTGCGGACACAGTACAGGGATGACCAGTGACTGCGGACAGTACAGGGATGACCAGAGACTGCGGAAAGTACAGGAGATGACCAGAGACTGCAGACACAGTACAGGGATGACCAGAGACTGCAGACACAGTACAGGGATGACCAGAGACTGCGGACAGTACAGGGATGACCAGAGACTGCGGACACAGTACAGGGATGACCAGAGACTGCGGACACAGTACAGGAGATGACCAGAGACTGCGGACAGTACAGGGATGACCAGAGACTGCGGACACAGTACAGGAGATGACCAGAGACTGCGGACACAGTACAGGGATGACCAGAGACTGCGGACACAGTACAGGGATGACCAGAGACTGCGGACAGTACAGGGATGACCAGAGACTGCGGACACAGTACAGGGATGACCAGAGACTGCGGACACAGTACAGGAGATGACCAGAGACTGCGGACAGTACAGGGATGACCAGAGACTGCGGACACAGTACAGGAGATGACCAGAGACTGCGGACACAGTACAGGGATGACCAGAGACTGCGGACACAGTACAGGGATGACCAGAGACTGCGGACAGTACAGGAGGTGACCAGAGACTGCGGACAGTACAGGAATGACCAGAGACTGCGGACACAGTACAGGGATGACCAGAGACTGCGGACAGTACAGGGATGACCAGAGACTGCGGACACAGTACAGGAGATGACCAGAGACTGCGGACACAGTACAGGGATGACCAGTGACTGCGGACAGTACAGGGATGACCAGAGACTGCGGAAAGTACAGGAGATGACCAGAGACTGCGGACAGTACAGGGATGACCAGAGACTGCGGACATAGTACAGGGATGACCAGTGACTGCGGACAGTACAGGGATGACCAGAGACTGCGGACAGTACAGGGATGACCAGAGACTGCGGACACAGTACAGGGATGACCAGAGACTGCGGACAGTACAGGGATGACCAGAGACTGCGGACACAGTACAGGGATGACCAGAGACTGCGGACACAGTACAGGGATGACCAGAGACTGCGGACACAGTACAGGAGATGACCAGAGACTGCGGACACAGTACAGGGATGACCAGAGACTGCGGACACAGTACAGGAGATGACCAGAGACTGCGGACAGCACAGGGATGACCAGAGACTGCGGACACAGTACAGGGATGACCAGAGACTGCGGACAGTACAGGAGATGACCAGAGACTGCGGACAGTACAGGGGATGACCAGAGACTGCGGACAGCACAGGGATGACCAGAGACTGCGGACAGCACAGGGATGACCAGAGACTGCGGACAGCACAGGGATGACCAGAGACTGCGGACAGCACAGGGATGACCAGAGACTGCGGACAGCACAGGGATGACCAGAGACTGCGGACAGCACAGGGATGACCAGAGACTGCGGACAGTACAGGGATGACTGCTGACCTTTGGGGAGGGAGGGGGAGCGGGTACCTGAATTTGACAGGTACCCGCTCTTACTTCCGCAGAGTTTTTTTTTTTATCTTACCTTTATCCAGCCGCGCGCTGTCTTCCCGGCTTCTGTAGTGTGGGCGCTCGTCAGACAGCCGGATGCCCAGTGCGCATGCGCGAGAAGCGCTGCGCTTTGTGATTGGTCAGGCGGCTTCTGGGATCTGTCATGTGTCCCAGGTACCGCCTTACCATTCACAAAGAGCACTGCTTCTTGTGCATGCGCACTTGGGACCCGGCTGTCACGCACACTACAGCCGGGAAGACAGCGCGCCGCTGGATTCTCCTGGCGTGCCCACAGATAAGGCTCGGCGTGCCGGCTGTGGCACGCGTGCCACGGGTTCGCCATCACTGGCCTAGGTTGACAAAGCAATCAGGAAAGGCACACAGCCACCCACACTCATGTTGCTGTCTGCAGTCTGTACAACTAGAACCAAACTTTAAGCAGAATAGGATGACAGTTTTCCTACTCAGTTAGATCTCTGTGTACTGATGTAGAAGGCCAAATGTCTCTTTCAGCCCCTCCTCCAGTAAGATCACCATGCCTTGTGCGACTTTTACTTCTAATCTTATTAAGGCAAGTGTTGGCAGGCTTTTGTTCACTTTAGGCAGGTTTTTCATTCTCATACAAGTCCACAGGAATGCAAAACCAGCTTGAAGCAGGTCAGAAGGAAGTCAACTGGAGGTCAAATACACCTGTCAATGAATTCTTAATGATCTTTGAAGCATCTCAAGAAAATGTTAAGCTGATGCCATCAACTCAAGTTTAAAGCCCATCAATAAAGGCACTTATTGTGGCATGCCAAGGAGAGCAGTAATTATAAATCTGGCCCTGATTGAAAGAGGGGTTGCAATTCCAGTCTCATCTGTCCTTACAGCCTATTCACAGCTGGACCCTGCCGATCCCTACAATAGAGTGGCATGGGGGACATCTATGAGTCTACCTCTATGGAATTACAGAGGTCATTGTCCCCACCCACCTTTTTTGGACCCTTTTTCTTTTTATACAGGTGATAAAGCTCCTTTAAGAGACCTTCTCAGCCAGCCTGGCATAATACTGAGACAAGAAAATATTCTCTTCCTGCTGCTTCTGAAAGATTCGATTCTCTCCAAACCATTTGTGATGTGTCACCACTTGTTTTAGGGAGGGACCGATGTTTATTCATATACTGTATTACTTGAGTCTTAATGGCTCAGCAATTTGGTTTATTTCATATTTATTGTTGACATGGAGCTTGGATGTAATAAAATAAAATAAATAACCTAAACCAATAAAAGTGGTGCGGCCAAATTTTAATTGACAAAAAAGTTGGTGTGTTGTGTTTTTATTTATTCTGAGTTTTATTGTGTTTAGTTTTATGCTACCTGCAAGCCCATGTCATAATACTTGATTGGAAGTCCTGAGATGGTATTTCAAGCAGTAGACCCGTAGGAAACCCTGATAAGACCTCATTCTCACAGGGTGTATCTATGTATATTTATGTGAGGCTGTGGATACCTGCACAAGATGCACAAGTGTTTGGTGCATCCCCAGCAGGCAGTCCTACTGATGTCAATTGAGACGCAGTAACTGCATGGACATAGCCTCTGTTATAAATTTAACATTTGTGTGGGTGCATATCCCTGAATGCACCCTTTGCATCTCAATTGACATCTATAGGGCCTCAAGAAATAAGATAGGCAGTCAGTACATCAGGATTGATTAATTTTCAAATACAGTATATACAGTAGTATATACCAAATTTTGTAGACACTCTATTTTTCACATAGACCAATTAATATACACTTATTGGGATTTTTTTTTACTAAAGACATGTAGCAGAACACATTTTGGCTAAAGTTTATGAAGAAAGTTAACTTTTAATTTTTTTTATTGGATATGTTTTATAAAGGACAACAGAAAATATTTATATTTTCAAAATTTTTTTTTCCTTTATATAATAAAAAAAAAGCCAGTGGTGATCAAATACCACCAAAAGAATTCTCAATTTGAGTGAAAAAAATTATATAAATTTAATTTGGGTACAGTGTTGCATGACCTCGCAACTGCCAGTTAAAGTAGAACAGTGCTGCATAGCAAAAAATGGCCTGGTCGTGAAGTGGGTAAAACCTTCCGTAGGTCAAGTGGTTTATTAGAAAAATACAGCAATATTGACACAATTGGAATATTATTATTATTTTATTATTAATAATAATAATAATAATAATAATAATAATAATTATATTACTACTAATAATTTTATATATGTATATATATAATATATACGTTCAAAACTATATGTTTTAATTATTTATTTTTATACATTTACAAAAGGCAAAGTGAACGAACAGAAGAAAAATCTAAATCAAATATTTGCTGTGACTACCCTTTGGCTTCAAACCCATATCAATCCAATTCATCAAGCTCGTTTGAAGAAGCACAAAGAAACAGGCAACATTTCAGCCACGGAAACTTAAGGCAGCAGATGAAAGACACATCATGCATACTTCCCTTTGACATGGGAAGATGTCCAACAGTGCCCTCAGCACAGAACTGGCGGAAACCAGTGGAACTGAGGTACATCTATCTACTATCTGGAGAAGTCTGGCCAGAAGTAGTCTTCATGGAAGATTGGCCAAAAAGCCATTATATGTCTGCCGTGTGCAAAAGCCTAAGGCAGTTGTGAAAAACTGCTGTAAATTAAGAATGCTTTCAAAAATAGAAGTGTAATAGTTTATTTTTATCAATTATAAAATGTAAAGTAAATGAGCAGAAGAGAAATCCAAATAAAATCATTATTTGGTGTGACCACCCTTTGCCTTCATAACAACATAAATTCTTCTAGGTACACTTACACACAGTTTTTGAAGGAACTCGGCAGGTAGGTTATTCCAAACATATTGAAGAACCACTGATCTTCTGTAGATGTCTCTTTATGTAATCTCAGGCAGACTAGATTCTATTGATCAGAGGATCAGGGCTCTGTGGGGGCTAAACCATCACTTCCAGGACTCCTTGTTCTTCTGTACATTGAAGACAGTTCTTAATGACATTGGCTGTATGTTTTGGGGTCATTGTCCTGCTGCAGAATACATTTGGGGCCAATCACGCGCCTCCCTGATGGTATGACATGACGGATAACTGTCTGTCTGTATTGCTCGGCATTGAGGGAACCATTGATCCTGACCGTATCTCTAACTCCATTTGCAGAAATGCAGCCCCAGACTTGGAAGGAACCTCCACCATGCTTCACTGTTGCCTGCAGACACTCATTATTGTGCTTCTCTCCAGCTGTTCAGCTAACAAACTGCCTCCTTGGCCACAATTCTTCCATGAAGACCACTTCTGGTCAGACTTCTCCTGACAGTAGATGGGTGCACCTGGGTTCCACTGGTTTCTGCCAGTTCTGAGTTGATAGCACTGCTGGACAAAGAGAAGTAAGCATATTGTATCTTTCATCTTTCATCTGCTGCAATAATTTTCTTTGGCCAACCAGGTCTACAGACCTCAAAGTTGCCTGTTTCTTTGTGCTTCCTCAAAACAGCTGAACAAATGAATTGAATTAATGCTAGGTTGAAGCCAAAGGGTAGTCACACCAAATATTGATTTGATTTAGCTTTTTCTTTTGTTCGCTCACTTTCCTTTTTGTAAATTTATAAAAAAAATTAAATATATATTTTTGAAAGCGTTCTTACTTTACAGCATTTCTTTACACCTGTCTATAAGTTTTGCATAGTACTGTATGTATAAAGTTACTACAGGAAGAAATATAGAAGCCCAATAGAAGACAAACATTTTCACTTATTTCTACTTACAGTATATATTAGCAGTACAGTAACTGGCATACAGTGAGACATGACCAGAAGATGTTGATCTAGTTCAGAGAAGACAGCTCTGGAATAGTTCCCAACTGCACATCTCTTTCTGTGTATCTGGTGTATTATCAGAATGCCTGAACGTACCCTTCTTGAGGCATGCACATTTGCTTTAATTGGCAGATATCTATGTCATTGTAATATTTGATAGTGATTGAGTAGGTCAGAGGGCAGCAGATGCTCCTTTCATGTCTTTTCCGTCCCAGTTTTCAGTCAGGAGTCTCCCATGTGTTTCCTCACCTCGTCTACTCTCATTTCCACCAGATAGTGGATTAGAGCTTGTGTACAGACACCAGAGTTTCCTGATGAAGGGCTCACAGTTTTATCTATGTCTGGATACACAACCATTTCTAATACATGTGCCTTGTCATGCTTTTTGGTAAAATTATGCTGATAGTCAAATAAAAAAATCCAGCAAAGATGAAATGGAGTATCGGTAGACAAAACTGAAAAGACTGCTACCTGAAACCATAATCTCATGTAATTCTCAATTTTTTTATAACTGCAGCTTTCATTAAAATATCTGCCATGATGGTCCTTGTTCAGGCACTTGCTGTTATGGTGATGACACCTGTCTCCCAATTGTGCTGTTGTGTTGTCACCATGTTACACATGCTCTTAGTTTAGAGTACATGTGCCGACATGCCATTTAATCAAAGGCTTGCATTTTTCTGGGTTTGGAGATGGCAATAATACAAAGTAACATCTACCTTTCCTCACTTGAACAGAAGGTTATGTGAAATATTCCTCATATAGATGCAGTGCCATCTAAATAGCATCATGTACCCCTGGGCAAAGTAATCAAGTGTTCCCATCACGGTGCCCCCATACATCAGGTGTCCCCATCACAGCACCCCCATACATTAGGTGTCACCATCACCACACCCCCATACATTAGGTTCCTCTATTACAGTGCCCATATACATCAGGTGTCTCGATCACAGTGTCCTCATACATTAGGTTCCCCCATCACAGTGCCCATATACATCAGGCGTGTATTGCCAGTGACCAGAGACCAGTATTGCCAGTGGTCTCCCTGCAGTTGATCTTTCCCCATTAAATTTAGCTTTGCTAGGTTATAGGTAACCTTGGTGATTTGTAGTCTTTTGGCCATTTGGGTTCACCCCTAAGTCTAGCATAGCTGTGGTTCCTCTACTTTGTCAGTAGGTGTCATTGGTACTTTTAGCATTAGAATGATGAGCTACTGTGGAGCTGGATTAGGAATATGCATACTTCTTTCAACCAAACAGTAGGAGTTTCTCTGGTCACTGGTGCATTCTGGAAGAATGTATAAATATTTGGGTAGGTCATGTGGTCAGGGTCCTCCTACCCAGACCTTGGTCTGGTGTGGGTGTGTGAGGAACAGCTGTGTTGGGTAGACCAGAAGCCTAAGGCCTAGCCATGTGCTCTAGGCTCTGCATGTGAAAGCTTGTTCACCTGTTGAAGAAAGGGATTTTGCATTCTAAGATTCAATCCGGAGATTATTCTTCCATGGACCAGGGATTGTGGTAAGCCTGGGAAAGAGTCAAGATGGACCCATCCAGATAATTCCTGCATGGTACTGTGAGTTATTGTTGCTATAGCAGACAGCTGTTGCTATTAATGTACAGAATGCTGGGAGCAGGTCAAAGCCCCTTTTCTGTACTGCTGTCTGCTATTGCTGATTTTGTCTAAGGATTCTACTGGTCTGTTTGCCTACTGTTTCAGGATTTCCTGTACCCTATCCATCTCTCCCTGAATTCTGTTTTTGTGAGCAATAAATTCACTTTTGTTCAGCCTAAAAGTGACTGTCACCAATTTTTCTGCAACCATCCATGCCCACTATGTCATCAGCACCCTGAGGTGAAATGTCAATCCACCCTGATGCCGGGGATCAGGGGGCGCTACATAAAGATATAAGGCTGTAATCCCAGAAATGCCCAGGCACTCTCATTTACCAGGTGTGGTATCCTGCCACGGTGGAAATCATGATGGAGACCCAGGATTCTCAACCATACAGGTTGAGGGGCTCCAGGCAGTTCTCATAATGCAGAGGAAACTGGTTTATAAGTTTCCTCTTTGGTTTGTAAAGTCTGTTTTGGGACCTGTAGCCTGGAGAGTTCTAAGAGATTTGGGAGGGATGAAATCTCCAATCCTGGTCCCATGTTTTCAGAGCAGCCAGCGTGCTGATTGCACAGGTGTGTGCAGGCCTTTTTGTGGAGGCTAGGCCATGATTCTGGGCTCCACCCCGCCGGACAGGAGTCAGGAGGGCTCCACCGCGGCAGACGGAGTCAGGAGGGCTCCACCCTGGCAGACAGGAGGTCTCTGCTGTGGAGTCAGGTGGGCTTCACCTAGTAGAGGTGGGAGCCAGAATAGCTGTGTGCTAAAGGTTTGCTGTGTGCAAAAACAACCTTGTGGAAGGAGTCTGTAGGAGACAGATATAAAGCTGTGTAGCTGAAAGAGCCAGAAGGCTGAATTGGTTTGATGGTGGATACCCCTGTGTGGGAAGCATTTTGGGTTATTGAACTTTTTCCTTTAAATAAAATTGGGCAAAAAGGCCCTTAAAAAGAAGCGAGTTGCTGTGTGCTTTGAAGAAGCTCTACCATTTAGAAGCGAGTTCCCACACAGGAAATACACTGCTATTTTTCAGGAAAACTTCAAGAAAGGTACATTTTTCAGGACGCTGCTTAGGCACAGTTATCATTTCTTAATATTCAAATCCTCACTTTTTGAGTTCAGTTCACTTTAAGGCTTAGTATTTTACCAGTTATAGAGGTTTCTACAAATGAGCTATTTCAGTCAACTAGCCTATGCTTTTCAATGAAAATTACTAAACTAGCAAACAGAGCAGAACTTCTAATTTAGGAGGGTTCTTTGACTTTTTAGCATCAAGCATCAGACTACTCTTTCCCAAATTTGTAGGACTACCATCTGGTCTTTTGCTCACACATCCTCTGTGTTTTACCAGGTGAATGTTCAGGTCTCACTTGATGCATTTTGGATGTAAGGTTTTTCAGATGGCTCTTTGAACTGGAGGCAGTCCCCAGTTCTGTGTTTTTTGGAAACCTGTTAGTGTTTTGTTGCTGTTGCCCACCCCTTACTTGGACTGCTTTTGGACATTCACTGAATTCCTGTACCCCTCAATGAATGAAAATGTGGGTAAATGGAATTTGTGTACTTACGGTAAACTCAATTTTTTGGAGTTCATTGAGGAACACTGTTCCCACCTCTGTCTCTTTGAACATGCTCTTGGTACTATCTTTCCACATAACTAAAGCATGCTGGGAGTAGGAGGGGTTATACCAGATGCAAAATTCTCCTTTAAGCAGCAGTATAACCCAACAGTCTCTGGATTCCCGTGCCCCTCAATGAATTCCAAGAAATGGATTTCATGGTAAGTAAAAAAATTAATTTTTTGTAACTTTTGGATAGAGTGAGAAAAGGTTAGAACTGTGACTTTACCAAAAAAAGCTGCTAACAATTATAAAGTGAAGACACCAAGATAACAAAGTGAAGACACCAAGAAAGTACAATTGTAATAAGGATATTAAAAAGCCTCTACTTGCCAGGCTACTCTGATTGGGCCTAAATGTATGACACGTCTATTAATGTCAAAGTTTGCTTGCTATGGGGGTACCTGACAGGAGGGAAGGGCCAGGAGCGCCGACAGGGGACCTGAGAACAGGAGAATCTGGGCTGCTCTGTGCAAAAACTATTTACACAGAGCAGGTAAGTATGACATATTTATTATTTAAAAATAGAAAAACAAGAGTTTAGTATCACTTTAATGCGCATATTATAAGTAAACAGAAGAGGGAACCACCATCTAAGTGTAAGTAATTTATTAAAACACGATGATTAAAAACAAATTACTCTCGCTTCATTGTATATAACTGGGGAAAGAGATGCTTTTCACACTATCATGATATCATATATTATGAGAAAGCGCAGAGAAAATCCAATAGGTCTTCAGTTGGCAGAGCTTTTTAAAATGTTTGGCTACAATACAATGGTTCAGTATATTTTCAGTGAACCAGACTTGTAGTCCCAAGGTGTATTGCCCATGGAGTTCTTTGAAATTTCTGGTGTGATTATACCCTATGGATTTACATTGATTTTAAGATGCTTACAAGCCCTACACTGTTCCCTCCATTGCAGTTGGTCAGCAGCACTCCCTGTGCTTTCCCTATCAGAGGTAGAACAGGTTGTCAATATGGCTGTTGTACCCCAACCCTTTTAGTTGTGAGGATTGAGGAGGTTGGCTTATTCAAAAGTCCCATTATAAGCCAGCTGACCTAAGTTCAAAGGCCAGATAGTGCATTATGCTTTTAATGAATTCAGGCTGGCAAATTCCCGCATTAATTAGCCAGGACCGCTAAATTCAAATATGTAGGATTTCCTGCAAAGCCATGGTAACACAAATGCCAAATCTTATTCCTAGGACTCCTTGTTATGACATGCTGAGAAAGAGTGGCCAAACTCAGGAACATCAGCTTTAAAACATATGTAAGCACAAAAACCAAAATTTGAATATATTCCCCCCTAAAATGTGGTGGCTGCATTAGTTATCTTTTTCAGACTTTTTTCCCCCATATTTTCACCTGGTAAGCTTGTGAATAACACAGAACACAACAGAAGATCTGAATGGCTGCATTCTAGTTTAACACCTTTATTGTTGAAAATGCTTTAAAACTGTGGCAAATCAGTGAATATAGGGGGGAGATAGATGTTGACACGTTTCATGCCATCGTGGCATCATATATTATGAGGAAGCACTAATAGTGTGAAGCATGTCAACATCCCCTTTCCCCCAATGTTCACTGTTTTGCCATGGTTTTAAAGCATTTTCTGCAATAACAGTGTTAAAGTGGAATGTTGTCATCTGGATCTTTCTGTGTGCAACTGAGCCAGCACCCAGTGAGTGGCTAAAACAGTGTATACATGTACTGACCCTGGGTGACTATGCTTACTTCTCCACTGTATCTATGGAGGGAGCAATGGTTGCCCCCCAGGCTTGAGTACAAACGTGCTATACAAGAATTGCAACCACCACAATTTATAACTAGCTTTTGAGGTAAGGTACACGCGGAAGGGCATTGCACAATACAAACAGAAAATTTCCCATAACACTTACTAGCTAGCCTGAAAATAAAACAATTGACACTGTCTAACAATTTACTTTAAGAATAGAGGTTTAAGCTGCACACATTTGCAAATATATGTGAAAGCCGCCTCAACAAGGTTCCTCTGTAAAGTGCAATCTTAACTCTTAAATTTGAGAGTCTCCAAGTTGGAGCATATGTAGCAGTGAATGAATTAGAATAAATATTCAGGTATGCCTGAAGGGAGCCAATTCCTACTTAATCATCTTCTCCTGAAGACGTCCAATGTGTCCCCGTGCCAAATCCAATGAGGACGCTTTAGAAAACCTAGGGACACAGTGGACATTTGTTGTGGGGACACATTAGATACCTTCAGCTGCTATTGTGCTCTTGCTGGGCTTCTAATGGGCTCCCTCCAGGCATACTTGCCCTTAGTTTATCCACTGCTATATACAAGCATCGGCCACTTTATTAGGTACACCTGTTAAATTGTTTGGTAACACAAATTGTAATCATCCAATCACATGGCAGAAACTCAATGCATTTAGGCATCTAGACATGGTAAAGATGACTTGCTGAAGTTCAAACGGAGCATCAGAATGGGAAAAAAAGTGGATTTAAGAGACTTTGAAAGTGACTTGGTTCTTGGTGGCAGACGGGCTGGTATGAGTATTTAAAAAACTGCTGATCTACTGGGATTTTCACGCACAACCATCTCTAGGCTTTACAGAGAATGGTCCGAAAAGAGAAAATATCCAGTGAGCGGCAGAAGCAGTGAGCGAAAATGCCTTGTTGATGTCAGAGAAGAATGGGCAGCCTGGTTTAAGATGATAGAAAGGCAACAGTAACTGAAATCACTAATCTTTACAACCAAGGTATGCAGAATACCATCTCTGAATGCACAACACGTCGAACCTTGAAGCAGATGGGCTGCAGCAGCAGAAAACCACACCGGGTGCCACTCTTGTCAACTAAGAACAGGGAACAGAAGCTACAATTCACACAGGCTCATCAAAATTGGACAACAGAAGATTGGAAAACATTGCCTGGTCTGATGAGTCTCAATTTCCCTAGACATGGTTGTGCGTGAAAATCCCAGTAGATCAGCAGTTTTTGATTTTTACCTAATAAAGTGGCTGGTGAGTGCATACTCCAAATTGGAGACCCTGGACTGCACTTTACAAAGGAGCCTTGAAGAGGTAGTGCAGCATCCACATATATTTGCATATGTGTGCAACCAAAACCTCTGTTTTAAATGTAAATTGTTGGACAGTTGTTGTTGAATTGTTTTTTTTTTTTGCAGGCTACCTGGTAAGTGTGCTGGGATATTTTTGAGTTAGAAAAACCTAATTTGGAATTGTCACTGAGCAAATGTCCAGGTGACAGCATGCAGCCCAGTGTTCAGATAACTTTTTATAGCTTTGCTCTAAAATATACATGGTAATGTATTGATCTAAATACGTGACATTTAAATTGCATCATCCAGCCGAATATACTTCTTTGCAGCATTTCCCACTAGCTCTCCATAAATACATTATGTATTGGAGCTCTATTCTGGCAATTACATCAGTTTTGCTGCCCTGGCCTTTAATGCTCCATTTACATCAGTGTCCCTTGCTATTAGTGTGATTACAATAGGACAGCCACATAAAAAGACTTGTGCCCTTTGATCCTTCAACTGAATTTAACACCCAAATGCAGACCCTTTAGCATTAATTAGGAGCATTGTTCAGACACCTAAGACTGCAAATAGTTTAGCCCACCTAGTCAGTTCAAGATACATTAGGGTCAATTCAAAAGATTGCCTGAATTATTTTCATGTGTTCCTTGATTTATTTTCTGTGTCCAAATGTTCAATTTATAAAAATAATTATCACATTTATGTTCCAACTTTTTTTTTCCACACTAAATGAGCATTTTTTTCAACTTAAGTATTTAAAGCTTCTGTTTCTTTTGAACTTATATTTCATGTTTTTTTTTTATCACCTCCTGCTCTTTGTAGTCACCAGCCCAAGGAAGGAATAGACATGGAGCAAAAATCATCATTGATCATTTTTTCACAATGACCTTTACACACAAAATGATATGGGGATCAATCATATAACATTCATGTGATCAGTTCAGCAGATCTGTGTGATAAAGTCCTTTATAGTGAATATTAAAATTCTGGATATTAAAAGATGAGACAATACATCAGATTTTTTTGAGCTGGAGCCATCGATTATAGTTCAGAAGATAATTATTAAGTTTAATTTATCTGATTGAAATAGTTTGCTGGTCATTAAAGTGCAAGCATACTGTATTTTTTATGAGTTCATATTTTGAGTCAAGACATGTTCATTGGGGTGTTCTGAAAAAGAAATAAAATAAAAAAATGTATCCTTGCAGTGGGACTCCCTCTGCACTGCAAGGGCTAACTGCTTGTTTAGTGTTTTAGGACAAAATAAAACACTTACCTTATTCCTCGTTGCCCTAGGTATCCACCTTGTTACAGGATTGGGCCCTTCCTTGAAGCTGTAGCAACTAACAGCTAGGTACCACTATCAGCACAAGTCAAAGCATACATATATCACCAGCACAACATGGTTCTTCAAAATAACATCCAAAAATTTTGTAAAATAATAACATCACAAAAGCAAATTGCAACATTTTAGGAGCACGCAGGACTTCTTCATCAGGTATGTGATGAAGGGGTCTTGCATGGCCCCAAAACATTGCAATTTACTGTGGTGATGTAATCATGTTTTTAAATGTTTGATATAGTATGCAAAAACAAGTGAAAACCAATCTGTGACTGAATATACCTGTGCATAATAAAATATATTCTGCTATGTTTACATCAATAAACTTAATAAAATATTCCTTTATTGCACACATTTAAAGTGGAGCTCCACCCAAAAGGGGAAGTTCCGCTTCAAACCTTTGACCCTGCTCCCCATTACACCATTAAGGATTGGCACCTTTGGGGAGCGGTGGGGGGGGAGTGGGTACCCAAATTTGACAGGTACCTGCTCCCACTTCCACTGCAATCGCCTAGGCGATTGGTAGCGGAAGTTGTCCTCCCCACTCTCTCCCCGTAGTGACACGTGACAGGTCCCAGAAGACTATGGGACCATTCGCAAAGTACAATGCTTCTCGCGCATGCGCAGTGGGCACCCAGCTGTGAAGCTGCAAGCTGTCACAGCTGGGTGCCCACACTGAAGATGCCGGCGCCAGGGAGAGAAGATGGCCGGTGAAACCAGCCGTGGTGAGGACACCGCTGGACCGAGGGACAGGTGAATGTCTGTATCTTCAAAGTCAGCAGCTACAGTTTTGGTAGCTGCTTTTATTTTTATTTTTTTCAGCTGGAACTCCGTTTTAAGGTGCAATCAAACGTTAACTCATACAACTGTTCATAAAATTTATGGGAAAAAAAAGTCCACACCCAGTGTCTACAAATAGCTCAAAGAGCTTCTAATGGGGCAGCGCAGTGGCTAAATGGTTAGCACATCTGCCTGGCAGTACTAGGGTCGTTGGTTCGAATCCCAACCATGGCACCACCTGCCTGGAGTTTGCATGTTCTCCCTGTGCCTGTGTGGGTTTCCTCTGGGTACTCCGGTTTCCTCCCACACTCCAAAGACATGCTGGTAAGTGAATTGGATCCTGTCTAAATTGGCCCTAGTATGTGTATGTATGAATGTGAGTTAGGGACCTTCGATTGTACTCCCCTTGAGGGTTAGGGACTGATGTAAATGTACAATATATATGTGTAAAGTGCTGCATAGATTGAAGGCGCTATATAGGTACCTGAAATAAATAAATAAAGCATTGGAATCAAGCATTCGGTGCTGCCAACTTTCCAAACCACCAAAAGTGCCTACTTCTTACCAGCCAATATCCTAGAATGCACAGCTTCCCTCAGGTGTAATAGGAAAAAAAAAGAGCTAAAACATAATATAGCACTTGTGCATTGAAGTCAAACATTCAGTGCTCCCAACTTTCTAAACCACCAAAAGTGCCAGCTTCTTACCAGAAATATATGATCTTTAAATTATAAAGACATCAAATGCACTTGTGAAAATAATTAAACCCCACTGGATCTGCTGTAGGCTTCCATGTGTTTCTCCTTCTGGAATATAGCCAGTACTGAAGGGCACACAGCTCACTTCAGAAATAATAGTAAGAAAGCCAACTCAACATAGGGTAATAAGGGTAAAAAACATATTTCTTAAGAAAAGGTACTCATAAATATCACAGGTTAAAAATGATTAGTAGTTGCCACAAATGACAACTATCTAAGGTTTAATGATGATTTTTATTGTCAAAAGACTGGTGTTGCTATGGGGGTCAATTTGCCCCCAGCCTTGCAAATTTGTTTGTGTCTTGGTCGGTAGAGGGGAACATATATGGAAAATCCATCCCTAAACTCTTGTTCTGGAAGAGGTACATTGATGATATACTCTTCCTTTGGAATGCAACTGTGGATTCCCTTCATGAGTTTGTGGCTGAACTTTACATAAATAATTAAGGCATTAAAGGATAAGTTCACCTTTAAAAAACAAACAAACAAATGCACATATTTTTGTAGGTAAAAAATGTTTTAATTTTTTAAATTAGCAGCCCATAAAGATCTGCAGACTGTCAGTGTAGCTGTCAGACCATACCTCCTATGGGTAGGCAGTTACTGAATGACAGGAAGAATTAATGAACTATCTAGAGCGCTCATCAGCGCCCTGGTAGGTAATTGAGAACCACAAGTCATTAGCTGCAATGGCTGACAAAGGTTTTAGTTCTCCCATTACAGAACTCCGTGAATGAATGATGCACTTGGGTTGGTATTGAGAAGTTACACCCTAAATACAGGTGTAGCATGTATAATGTTATAGAAGGTGAACTTATCCTTTAAGTTATTTTAGGAATTGAGTTTTTCTGATATTAACTTCTTTGATTTGGTTGCTTTTAGAAGAGGTAATAGGTTGTTCATCTTTTTCAAATTTTGTAAGAAGACCAATAGAAATGCCCATATTCCCCACAGGAGTTGCCACCATCCTCTTTTGACACAGTGTGGATCGGCCCCACCCGTTTCTAACACAATATGATTGACAGCAGCAGGAGTCCATGGCTTTCTCTGCTGCCTCCATATTCAGTGAATGTGTGTGTGTGTGTGTGTGTGTGGGGGGGGGGGGGGTTGGGGGATGCTGACCATTGAATGTTTTTTACCTTAATACAGAGAATGTATTAAGGTAAACAACCTCACGCTTTTACAATCACTTTATCTGCCAAACAGGGAGTGCATTAATCATAATCAATCATCTGACTAAGAAAAAAAAATCCACTTAGTTTAGTAAATAATTTGTGCTATTTTTTGAATGCCTAATCATGTAAAGTAAAGAAAAAAAACAGGATTTTTAATTGGAAGAATGAGGTAAATACAGCTTCACATTATTCACTAAGCTCAATGAACATTTGCTTTGCTTTGCTCTACACCTTCAGTAAAACAACCTCACAGATGTGCACAGGGCCGCTGTTAGAAATCATGGGGCCCCGAATAGCCTACTTGATGGGGCCCCTTCGACCCTGCACTTGACCCCACCCCTGGCCCCTCCCCTTACTCAACACAAAATGCAGGCCACCAGTGACCTGTCATTATTGAGAATGGGGCAACCGCAGCTACCTGCTGAGAGCCACAGGAGCAACTGCCGCTACAATTTTCACCAGTCCTAAATGCTGGTGTGAATGTAGCTAATGTAGAATGCATTTCACTGTCCTTCTATTATTATTATTATTATTCAGTATTTATAAAGCGCCAATAGTTCGCTCAGCGCTGTACATTACAAAGGGGGACAGAACATGTGACAGAACAATACCAATACAATGCAAAACATGAGGGGATCATCATCATCATGATAATCAAACAATGCAGGTGCTGTGGCTCAAAAGCCCCTGTACTGTGTGATGATGATAAAATTTGGCTGCTGACTGTACAATTCATCATGAGCAACAGCAGGGCTTGGCATGGGGGAAAGGTGTGTGCGCACTTTGAACTCACTGTACCTTTTGTGAGAATTCTCTGCAGATGATCCCTCTACAGACTGCGAGGCTGCAGACACAATACAGGAGATGGTCAGAAACTGCAGAAATACTACAGGAGATGGTTAGAGACTTCAGACATAATACAGCAGATGGTCAGAGACTGCAGACATGGCACAGGGGGCAGTCAGAGAGTGCAGATATGGCACAGGAGACGGTCAGAGACTGCAGAGATGGCACAACAGATGGTCAGAGACTGCAGAAATGGTACAGGAGATGGTCAGAGACTGCAGAGATGGTGCAGGAGACGGTCAGAGACTGCAGACATACTACCGGGGAGGGGACTGCAGATATTATTACTATTATTATACAGGATTGATAAAGCACCAAAAGTTTGTGCAGCACTTTACAATATAAAGGGGGACAATACAGCAACAATACAGATCAATACAAGAGTGTTAGGAAGGCCCTGCTCCTTGGAGCTTACAATCTAAGAGTACAGAAGACTGTCAGAGACTGCAGATACAGTAAAGGAGACTGTCAGAGACTGCATTTGTGGAATGATACCTGAACTTAGTATAAAGGTGTATAATATTGAAGGGCCGCTCCACTCTACTTAAACTAGCCATGCAAGATCAAGTCAGAAATCCTCTTTACAAAGTACAAGTGACAGAAGGCAGCGGCACTTCCAATCTTCCAGTCTTATAAAACAGACAACTGGTCAAGAGCAGGGGCGGACTGACAACTCATGGGGCCCCCGGGCAATAGGGGATCATGGGGCCCCTGTGTCCTTGCCCAAACTCAAAAAAGCCTATGAAAAAGGTACCAGGGGCATCTCATGGGGCCCCCTAATGACCCCGGGCCCTCGGGCAGTGCCCGAGTTTCTAAATGGTTAGTCCGCCCCTGGTCAAGAGCCATGCAGGACAGTAAACAGTTAATGAATCTGTTAGCCCTAACCAGCAGTAAATCCTCCAAAGCCAACATCAAACAATGTGTCCTACATGTGTCACTGATCATATGTAATGCCTGCAGATCTTATCAGTGTGTTCAGGTGCAGGTTAGATTAGCCAGTTATCCCTCCCCATGCTTAGATAAGCAGCGGTATTGGCTGCTCTACTAAACATGTAGAAACCTGAAGCTGCCAGACAGAGCCCGGGCCCCCTACAGGAGGCCTGGAGGTACCCCCTTATCAGTGGTCCTGGATGTGCATCATCAGAAAAAAGCAGAGGCTGCCTATGAAATGAACAAATATGGTGACTCCAATGTACATAGATAATTGCAAACTTTGCATAGAAACAAGACTTTTTAACATGCCAGCTCACATGACTGGCTTGCAACTGTCCAGGGGTATTCCTTGCATTAGAGGGACAGGGAGGGTAAAAGAGGGGGAGGGGTGTACCTGTATGTCAAAAATGATTTGCTAGTGAACTTGAGAGATGACATTGCTAATGGGGCAAAGGTAGAGGTGGCTGGAGCTTCAAAGGGAAGAAACAAATGAGAAATTAATAATGCATGTGTGCTACAGGTCCCCTAACCTGAAGGATGAGGAGGCGTCTGACCTCCTGTCACAGGAATAGTGGCGAGGCAGGGCAATGTATTTTAATGGGGGACTTCAAATATCTAGATATCAACTTGGTGGGAGGAACTGGTCACTCAATTAAGGTTCGTCCTTTCCTAAATGTCTTGCAGGACAACTTCATATGTCAATGGTGGGAGGAACTGGTCACTCAATTAAGGTTCGTCCTTTCCTAAATGTCTTGCAGGACAACTTCATATGTCAATTGGTAGATGCTCCAACTACAAATAATGCATTGCCAGATCTACTTATTACAAATAATACAGATCTCATTGCAGATGTGGAAATATGTGACAACTTAGGAAACAGCCATCACAGAGTAATTACATTCAATGTAAATAATAAAAAAAGGAGGCATGAGGGTAGAGCAAGAAAAGAACCAACTTTTCGAAACTGTGCTCCATATTACAAGATTTTAAATAGGATCAAATTCTAGAAACTATGAACACTCAGGAAAAATGGGAGTGCTTTAAGAACATAACGAATAATGGCACTAGCCAGTGTATTCCAATGGGCAACAGATATAAAATAGTTAAGGTTAAACCTGGTTGGCTAAACTTTAGTGTAAAATGGCATATGAATGAGAAAAAAATACCTTTAGAAAATAAAAGGCATAGGGGTCATTGTCAGCGTTCAAACACTACAAGGAACATAATAAAAAATGTGGCAGTGCAATCAGGGCAGCTAAAATAGACCGTGAGAGACACATAGCAGAGGAGAATAAAAATTCCCCCTAAAATTTAAAAATATATTAATAGTAATAAAAGGATGATAGAACATATTGGTCCCTTAAAGGATGATCGGGGGACGTTGCTTACAAATGACAAGGAGAAGACAACTGTACTAAATGCATTCTTCTCCTCAGTTTTTACAAAGGAAAAGGGAGGGTATAGTAAATACGACTGTATCGCTAATAACACAACATAGAATTTACCCTTGTGACTAACACAAGCCAGTGTCCAAAAAAGACTTGAAAAAATTTAATGCAAATAAAGTACCAGGACCAGATGGCCTACACCTGAGATTCCTCAGAGAACTTAGCCAGCCTATAGAAGACTGTTATTCCTAATTTTTATGGACAGCTTAGTAACTAGAATGGTACCAGCTGATTGGCAAAAAGCCAATGTTGTACAGCCTAAATCAATAGCATGTGAACTATTGGAGGGGATGATAAGGGACTATATCCAAGAATTTGGTTATGAAAACAGTATCATTAATAGTAATCAGCATAGATTTATGAAGGTACATTCATGCCAGACCAATCTGCTAACATTATACGAGGAATTGAGCTGCCATCTAGATAAGAAAGCCCTGTTGGTGTTGTGTATCTGGAATTTGCAAAAGCATTTGATACGGTTCCCCATAAATGTTTAATTTCCAAATTAAGGTCTGTTGACATGACTGATAGTGTATGAAACTGGATAAAAACTGGTTACAGGGGTGCGTCCAAAGAGTGGTGATAGTCAAAATGGTCTGGAGCAGTAAGTGGGGTACCCAAAGACTCTGTCCTAGGACCAATTCTGTTTAATTTATTCATAAATGATATAGAGGTTAGTATAAATAGCTCAATCTCAGTGTTTGCTGATGATTCAAATCTAAGCAGGGCAATAACTTCACAGCAGGATATAGAAACTTTACAAGAAGACCTCAGTAAAATAAAGTAATGGGCAACTAGAAGGCAAATGAGGTTTAATGTTGAAAAATTTAAAGTAATGCACTTGGGGGAAAAAATACAAATGCAAGTTATTCACTAGGGGATGAACCTTTTGGGGAATCCAAGATGGAAAAGGATCTGGGGGTCCTAGTAGATCACAGACTCAGCAATGGCATGCAATGCCAAGCTGCAGCAAGGAAAGCTAGCTGAACATTAGGATGCATTACAAAGGGTGTTTACTTAAGAGATAAAGCTATGATTCTATGACTCTGAAAAACTCTGGTCCAGCCACATCTTGAGTATGCCACCCAGTTCTGGTCACCAGTCCTCAGGAAGGATTTGCTGGAGCTGGAGAGGACAAAGGGGAACAAAGCTAATACGTGGACTGGAGAATCTCTAATACAAGGAACAAGCATTGAACTTCTTCGTCCTGCAGAAGACACACATAAGGGGAGACATGGTAGCGAAATACAAATCTCTCAATAGTGATTCTAGCATAGGGAGAAAACTATTCAGTATTAGGCAGCCTAAGAGGACACATTGCCACTTAATGAAGTTGGAAGAGAAACGGCTCAACCTTAAAATGCATAGGGGTTTCTTTACTGTCAGAGCAGTACGGATGTGGAACTCCCTTCCACAAACATTGGTGTCAGTGAGAAGTGTAGATCATTTGAAAAACTCTTAGATGGGCAATTTAGCAAACACAACATACAGGGACATGGGAAATGGTATTGACATAAACACACACATACCCACACCCACAGAGGTTGAACTGGATGGACTGGTGTCTTTATTCAACGTTGCCAACTGTAGCACTACCCTCATGAGGGTTACTGAGTTTTTGGGTCCCCTAAGCTCTGCACAGTCAGGCAACATGCATTTTCCACATTTGCATCCGCAGTCAGTAAACAATGAGCTTGTTTTTTGTTGTTTTATTAGTTTAACAACTTGGATGGGGTCTACGGGTATATGGGATGCCCAATGGAACTGAAACGATTTGGAGGACAACTTCTTAGGCACAAAAAGTAAAAAATCCAGCAAAAAGCACAAAAGACCAGATCCTAAGTTCTCTACTCCTTCAGGAGTGGCTCTTTCCTTCTGACAAATTGACACACAGTCTTTGCAAGGAGCACTTGGTCCCCTTAAATGAACCTCCTCAGACCCCAGATGAAAATCTCCTCATCCACCTGGCTATCTTAAGAGTATCCAAGGGCAAGGTATTCCGAGACACACAAATAATGCAATCACAGTGAGAACTAGTTGGGTATTGCACCTGACTGCCCTCTCCCTTCTTTGGCCCAGGGGGTGTAGAAGTACTCACACTATCCTGTTCCTGTAGCTTTAAAGGTTTAGGCTGCTTTTAAGACTTACAATGGGCTGGCTCATTCCCTGCTGACAGGGACAGTGGAGGTCCTTCTTTCCAGCTTCCAGCCTGTAGGCAGACCCCCCTCCTCTGGGCCCTCCTCCCAGGCTCCACACCAGCAACACTTCCTCACTCCATTTTCCTCCCGACTCCCCTGCTGACCAGGCTCTCTCATATTTAAGGGCTGACTTAGCCACCATACCAGGCCTCCTGCTTGGGGACTGGCCAGATGCCCCCAAGTATGCAGATCAGCCCCTCCTCACCTCTGCTTACTGGCTTCTAGAAACTTCTCCAGGTTTCTAGAGCAGGGGAGGTATCAGAGAACTGACCTACAGAGCTGTCCAGCCTTAACCTTAAGTAACCTCGCTGACTCACTCCCAAGCTGACTCATACCCAGGTATCTAACAAGCCTTTAACTATGCACACAAAAAAACTTAAGCTAGAGGGCATTAAATTATGAAAACTATGTCCTGGACTATGATGCTGGCTTAGAGATGGCACAATTATGCGAATCCCAGTGCTTATTTTGATCACTGGAGTGCAGGAGACTGAAGAAATGTTTCATCCTACCTGCAGCAGACTGATCATCTCAGCCAAGGCAAAGCCACTTGACAAGTGCTCAGTGACTGCTTTAAATGATAAAAGGTAGAGATGTTTTGACTATTATACTAGTGTTGTATAATATGACATTTCAGGAATTTATTCATATAGACTTGTAAAGTTAAGCGGCCATACATGGACTGAAATTCAGCAGGAACCAGACAAATATTGATCCATGTATGGGCTAGCTGGTTTTCACTAGCTGATCCAATGTTTGCGTACAGCCAGCCTGTTGGGTTTTTCCTGAACAATCAGTGCCACTGCCTATAGAAGGCAGCACTGATCATTGTATTGTATACAACAGCTCAATAGAGTGATTCATTTTTTTATTTTTTATTTTCACTTGTTGGTTGAAGGAAAAAAATGAATCATATATGGTCTGCCATACTTAAAATATCCACTTTGCTCAGTGAACTTTCTTTATTCATTAAGCTCTGGTTTACACTGAATCCAGCTTTGAAATTGTGTGACACCACTTGAAGTCACATGATTTCAAAGCTGCAGGTCAGAGGAACTTGATGCATAGATGTTTATGCAAGTTGCACCTGAAATCGCAAAAAATAGTGCAGGAACCTTTTTTCAAATGAGTGCAGCACAACAAAGTCGGAATCGCACTGATTTGAATGGTTCCATTGCCAACAATAGAATTCAACTTGTCATGCAATTTGGAACTTTCCAATCACATGATAAGTCACACCGGTGTGAACCAGCAGTTCATTTTTCAGTGGTAGTTTTTATTGTAATGCATATAATTACTTTGTGTCAGGTTCAACTGACTTAATAGCTTTGTAAATGACTGAATGACAAATATCAGACTAATTATTTTTTTTTTATCAGGCGAGTTAATGAGTTGTCTCTGATATTTTTCTCAGCATTGCAACTAGATTATTTCCCTTTTTTGGCTAACAAAAATTCTTTGTCAGCAAAAAACAATCAGATGTTGGTAACTATCATTAACAGTCCTTTTTTATAATTTGTGTAAGTAGTCTCTCACCTTGACCCTGATTTACTAAAGAAATTCACCTAATTCACTAAACTAAGTGAATATTCACTTTGCAAGAGAATAATCAATTAGCCTAGTGGATGGGGTGAACATGTGCTGACTTCAACCATCCAATGGTGCAAGCAAAGATCCAGTTTATTTTTTTTATGTTCTTTGAATATGATTGGGTATTTTTTGCAAAAAGAATGCTTGCATTATGTTAAAATGATTCTTTAAGATAGGTAAGAATTCACATTGAAAAGTGAACATTCACTTTTCTGCCCGTTTAGTAAATCACCCCCCCATAACTTTTTAAGCGCATGATATTAGATGTTTTTTGGTTTTGAAAAGATGAGATCATGTAGAATAATTCCTTTTGTGGACAGGGACTGATATTTCAGCCTATATACCCTGTCTATAGTGAAATGGGTCTGGGCTGATGACATTGATCTATATTTATTGGTGTTTTTTTTTACAAAACTACAAATACAAAGGCAAGCAAGCGTAAGGATACCAAAGGATTGAAAATGTGGTGAAAGGTAATTTTGTGCCAAAAAACATGTTGGATAGGCAATACTTTGTCTTTTGCAGAACTACAGGTATTGGATGTATTGCCAGGAGTCTAGTTATTATAATAATGCATACATAAATGCTCAATAATTAAAGTGTTACTAAGCCCACAACAGTAAAATCAGTCTGTATATGCAGTAAAGCATGCTTGTTATACTCACTGCGGAACCTAAGGAGTTAATCCTCCACATTGTGTAAAAACGCTGTTTGATCTTGACTTCTCTGATCCTCCCTTTCTTCCAGTGTCCCCACTTATCTCTTGATAAGACATATCAAGTGAATACACTCTGCACATGCTCAGTTTGGTGTGTATTGCTAGAGAGTTTTTTTTTCCCTTGGGAGAGTACATGTGATGAGCGCAGGGCCAATCAGGACTATCCAAAGGGACGTCAGTGGTTCTACATCCTCCTAGAGAAAAATGAAAACTCCTCCTACAATCTTTAACATGCTCGGCTGGACACTGATAGAAGTCACAAGTCTAACTACTGATGAGAAAAGGTATTTAGCAGTTTATATTTACTAAAATAATTGCATTTCCATGTTCTGTGTACTGTGGGAGACCAGATGGTGAATAGGGAATGCAGGGTCCTGGGTTTTGTAACACTTTAAAACTAAATTCCAGGCGTAATGAAAGCACCATTCAAACCACTTTTGTATGCATTAAAATCATTATATTTCATTTTTCACTGGCCTACTATAAGTATCTGTACCTGATTTAATAAAAGCAACCCTCCATATAGCATCACAGGGAGAGGGAAGGTCAGGCTTCCATAACAGGTACAGGAAAGGTCTGGGTCTCTTCATAGGGAGAGGGAAGGTCAGGTTCCCTTCACAAGGACAGGGAAGGTTAGGCTCTCATCACAGGGAGAGGGAAGGTCAGGCTTCCATCACAGGTACAGGGAAGGTCTGGGTCTCTTCATAGGGAGAGGGAAGGTCAGGTTCCCTTCACAAGGACAGGGAAGGTTAGGCTCTCATCACAGGGAGAGGGAAGGTCGGGCTTCCATCACAGGTACAGGGAGGCTCAAGCTCCCATTACTGGGAGAGGGAAGGTCAGACGTCCATCATAGGGAAAGGGAAGGTCAGGCTTCCATCACAGGTGCAGGGAAGGTCAGGCTTCCATCACAGGCACAGGGAAAGCCAGGCTTCCATCACAGGTACAGGGAAACCCAGGCTTCCATCACAGGTACAGGGAAACCCAGGCTTCCATCATGAGAATGAAGAAGGTCAGGTTCCCCTCACAGGGAGAAGGAAGGTCAGGCTTCAATCACAGGTATGAGAAAGGTCAGGTTCCCTTCACAGGGAGAGGGGAAGGTCAGGCTTCCATCACATGTACAGGGAAGGTCAGGTTCCTTTCACAGGGAGAGGGAAGGTCAGGTTTCCATCTCAGTTTCTGGTAAGGACAGGCATCCATCCACAGGTACAGAGAATATCAGGCTTCCATCACAGATACAGGGAAGGTCAGGCTCCCATCACAAGTACAGAGAAAGCCAGGCTTTCATTGCAGGTATGGGGAAAGCCAGGCTTCCATCACAGGTATGAGGCGGGTCAGGCTCCCTTCACAGGGAGAAGGAAGGTCAGGCTTCCATCACAAGTACAGGGAAAGTCAGGCTCCCTTTACAGGGAGAGGGAAGGTCAGGCTTCCATCACAGGTATGAGGTAGGTCAGGTTCCCTTTATAGGGACAGGGGATGTCAGGCTCCCTTCAAAAGGACAGAGAAGGTCAGGCTCCCTTCACAAGGACAGGGAAGGTCAGGGTCTCATCACAGGGAGAGGGAAGGTTAGGCTTCCATCACAGATACAGGGAGGCTCAGGCTCCCCTTACAGGGAGAGGGAAGGTCAGGCTTCCATAACAGGGAAATGGAAGGTCAGGCTTCCATTACAGGTAAAGGGAAGGTCAGGCTTCCATCAAAGGAACAGGGAAGATCAAACTGCATCCTTTAATAGTTAGATAATGTGCAGGTAGGTTCAGGACTTGCAAACAATAGAAACTTTCCCAGCACACTTACCAGCTAAACTGCAACAAAACCAAATTAGCCTTGTCTAACAGTTCATGTTAAAACAGGGAGTTTATTTGCACACATTTGCAAATATGGGTGGAAGCCTCAGTGCTTTGCCAAGGCTCATCCGTATATTGTGGTCCTAACTCTATTGTTTTGAGATGGAGCACATATAACAGGGGATAAATTAACGTCAGGTTTGCCAGGAGGAAGCCCACTCATGTTTAAAGGTGCAGGGACACATTGAACTCCCAGCAAAAGCACAATGGCAGCTGAAGGCATCCAACGGGGCTGCACAGTGGCTTAGTGGTTAGCACATCTGCCTTGCAGTAAAATGGGTCATGGGTTCAATTCCCAACCATGGCACCTCCTGCATGGAGCTTGCATGTTCTCCCTGTGCTTGCATGGGTTTGCTCCAGTTTCCTCCCACACTCCAAAGACATGCTGGTAGGTTAATTGGATCCTGTCTAAATTGGTCCTAATATGTGTGTGTATGGATGTGAGTTAGAGACCTTAGATTGTACACCCCTTGAGGGTTAGGGACTGATGTTCAATATATATATGTAAAGCACTGCATAAATTGACAGCACTATATAAGTACCTGAAATAAATAAATACAGAATGTGTTCCTTCCTCAAATTCAGCCAACAAACTGTGCAGACAAGTGGCAACCACCCTAATCTATAACTAGACTTTAAAGTAAGGTACACATGGAAGGGGCTATGCACATTACAAACAACAGAAAACGTCCCTGCATGCCTACCAGCTTTCCTGCAATAAAACCTAAGAGGCCCTGTTTAACAGTTTATGCCAAAGAAAGAGGTTTTAGTTGCATATATTTGCAATATATACGTGAAAGCAACAGTGCCTCGCCAAGGCTTCTCTGTATACTATGGTCCTAATTCTATAGTTTTGTGAGTCTCCAATTTGGAGCACATATACCAGTGTATAAATTAAGGGCATATTTGCCTGGACGGATGTTCGGGACCCAGCAGTAGTGGCTGGATCACAATGTTGGCTTAACAGAATGGATTGACAAGGTAAGACAATTGACATACAATTTAACATAGTTAAAATCCATTGAATAAAGTATAATAAAAATAAGAGCTGAGATTTCAGACTGTGATTGAATATGCCTTACAATGACATAAGAAAAGCAAAGAACATCTCAGAATTTCTTCATTTTCTTCACTGTGCTCAGTGTTGTAATTAACATTGGTATAACCCAGCAAATATGTTTTCCTTTTTAAGATTAATTCTTTTTTCTTGAAGAAATACTCTAAAACTATAATTATAAAAGATTTCTCATACTTTTAATTTTCATAAAATTTTCATAGAAAATTATATATTGGCCACAAACAGGCAGATTAATATATGTAGAAATGTTTTGAGGAGGTGAATCCTAGTGAACATTCTGTATATTCCCATGTAGCAAATTTTGTTCCACATTAAAAAATATACTAATGTTTAAAAAATGCCCTATATCTTTTAAAATAGATGAGAGGATATTAACATACAAACAATGCAGCAAAAAAGCAGACATTTACTGCTGCTCATATCAACCACATATTTGCATACATTTAGATGACGTCTACTTTTTTTTCGTAGCCCCAGATAGGTTTTACTGTGTGCTGATGTCAGAAAGGTCTGAGTTTTACTGGATGCCCACAGTCAGGTGCCAAAGTATTAAATATGAAGATGCTGAGTAACACAAAACACCCTTATATTTTACAATAGTAGGGGAACGGTTAACTTGATAAGTGATGATCGCGCGGTCAAAGTGCAGCTTGTGTAATTTCTTACATAGCAGTGATTGCTCCACATTTCAAAGAATTTGCCCTTGTGAAGGGGTTAAAGTTTGATTTGCTGCACACAATCCACAGAGAACATGCTGCAGTGATAAAGGGTGCCAGCATGCATCCTTATCTGGCATTAGGAACATGATGTGTTTCAGCGTTTTCACTACAGGAAGCTTCCAGAATGGTATGGGGAAAAAAAAGAGAAAGGGAGCAGAAGGGAGTGACCCTGTGACAGGCCATTCATTTTAATAAACATTTAAATGTACCTTTAACATATTTGAATCATGTTATTTACCAGTAATAGCCTGCCTTATGTAGACATCAGAAAGCCCTGAGACTGCTGCTGGGCATCACCATCATGTATCTTGTATGCAGGGGCGGACTGACCATTTGGAAACTCGGGCACTGCCCGAGGGCTCGGGGTGAGTAGGGGGCCCCATGAGATGCCCCTGGTACCTTTTTCATAGGCTTTTTTGAGTTTGGGCAAGGACATAGGGGCCCCATGATCCCCTATTGCCTGGGGGTCCCATGAGTTGTCAGTCCGCCCCTGCTTGTATGTGATGCTGAAAACCTTAGCAGACTCAAAACTGTCACTCACGTGTCACTCTGTAGTATTCCCCTTCACTCCTCCCCTGGCTGCTATATAAAAGGGTATGTGGGGAGGTGGGGGGGGGCGGAGGAGCTGGGCCAGTACAGAAAGTCATTATACACATCCAGAAGAGGAGATGGCTATGATGTGCAAGGAGGGGGAAGCTGTACTAGGGGATTCATCATTACTGGAGTAGTCAATGGCACAATGAAAGTGAATAAAAAATAATGTAATTAAAGAAAAATACAAGTATACTTTTAAAATGCTTGATTGTTCTACACGTTTGTTAGCAACCTCTTTAAATCTTCTGGAATGTCCATCTCATCGGACGCATTATATTTTTACCACTATGGCAAAATACTCCTATCCTTTTTCTTCTAGAACTGATCCTTATCCCATTAGAGTTTGACAAAGTAACATTGAAGATTACTGAGCCATTAAGTCTATTATAGTTGCATAGCAACAGAGAAACAGGGGCAATCTACTGGGCCTCGAATTTTGGGTTGGAGTGATGATAGAGTATGGAAGAATTTGAACCCTATCTAGTTTTTATTTTTGTTTGTGTGCCCATTGGGGAGATTTGCACCCTCAATTTTTCCTGATTATCATTGACACAAAGACAGAAAATGATGGGAAATCCCAACTTTTACTGTTGTCACCAGAGCATAAAATGAGAGCGAATCTTCCAAATAAGACATCCTTTCTGGTAAACACTGTCTAAGAGGGGAATAACCCTCACTTTGTATGGATTTCCACTTTCTTCTTACTTCACCTCTGGGACAGGAACTAAAGGAAAATCTTCTCAATAGGATACAGACAGCAAACAATAAACTGGCAGGGGACTGATAGGTGTAGCACTCTCCTAGTTTAGGTATAGGATGCTAGGTAAATTTAGTTAGGCTCCTCTGTAGCCAATGGAGCCAATGGAGAAGCTGTTGATTACTATAGTCTGCTCAGTGTTTCACGGGCTGCTAGTCTGATTTTTTCCTGTTGCATTCTAGAGAGTTCTAGAATTATAGTGGGAGAAAAGACAAAAGTGCAGTCTTCTTTTTTATGGAGATCCAGGCAATCCCTAGGGAGGTGTGCCCAGTAGGTGGCTGGGGAACCCATAAATAAACTGAGGTCTGGAGCAGAGGTGTGAGGGTTCTGGGTCCAGTCCTGCAAGAGTGCCAAGAGTCCCAAGCTTAAGGGGCTCTGCCCCTAAGTGCAGTCCACTGGAACGCTATTTGAGGGTCATCAAAGTCCCATCTGTAGCATAGCTGGGGTCCTATTTTAAAGTCTGGTCTGGAACTTTGGTCTGGAGAGATCCCTAAAGAGTACGAGGTGGAAGATGAAGGATAGTGTCCAACTGTCCTGCATTTTTGGGCATTGTTCCTCACTCACTGAAGAGTGCCTGGTCGATATCAGAAAGAAGCAGCGGATGATCCTGTGGCATTGTGAGTACTGACCTGAATTCAGAGCCCTATTGACTGTGTGAAATTCTCAGTTCTCAAAACACCTGTCACTCAGTCAGTGGTGATTCCTTTGGGGGCTCTACCTTATCTAGTTCATGTGATTTGTGACACAGTAACTGCTTAGTAGAAAGAGCAGTGCCCGTTAATAATTTAGAGTCTCTATTGGGGTATCCCATGTTCCCCTCACCCCATCCAAACTTAATCTGCAATAAAAGATTAAAAGACACTCTCTAGACTGTTACTGAGAGTAATCAGAGAAAGGGAAGAAATGCTGTGTGCCTGGCTGTGGTTGCAATAAATTTGATGAAGGAATCAATTATTATTTGTGGCTCCTTAGCGGGTGTGCTACATAAATTAAAAATTAAAGTTTTGGTTATACACACATTTTTAAAAAGTTGATGAGGTTTCTCCCTAACAACACCATTGGAAACATCACTATGGATTTCTTATCAGCCCAAATATGCTCTCATAATATGCAACTGGGGTTGGACAGCAAACCATTCTGGAAGTGATGCGATGTACGGAATTGCTCAGTTTCTGGTAATGCTCATTCTGGTTTCTGTTGCCATTGTGGAGCTTCCTGTTAGACAGTGGATGGAGGGGAGAGGTCCTCCCACATGCCGTGGACTAATGTGATCCTTATTAGGTGTTTGTTCACGGCGTGTGGCTGGCCCCCGGAGAACTCCCCCTGATGTATATAAGGCCCCAATGGATTAAATTAATTATTTCCTTTTGTCCAGGCATTTACATTTGAGGTCTCTACACTTGTCTAAGGTCAAATGGGAGTGGTTAATGTATGTGTTTGTGGGTGTTGTAGGACGCTCAGATAGAACAGCTTTTTGTGGATATATCTGGGGTACTTGGTGGTTTTTGACTATATTGCCAGCATGTATGATTCATAGGTCTCTCCTGGGTTTTCCTAGGTATTTTTATACGGATAGTTTGAGAGGTGTTTTTAAAGCTATACATTTTGTAAACAGCACTGTACCTGAGGCATTATGTAAACATCAAGTGGGGTATGAGCATTAATGTCCTTTTAATATAATGTACTTTCATAATTTTGTATCTTAGTGTCTTATACTGACCATCTACCCTTCACGGTGGTGTCCTTTATGGATGGGTAACATCTACCATACAACTATACTTACCCATCCAACACCCTGACCTCATGATTTGCATTTCAAACATTTTTCTATCATTGGGACCCACATGTACCGGGGTGATCTCCCTTGGTCCGGCAAGCACAATGAGTTGACACTATATTTTTTTCTTCTTGTGGCTATTATACTTCCTCTATTCAGGGGTAAGAGGATTTTTGTTTTAAATAAATTATCCTAGATTAAACAATTGTAATTTTCTGCTTTATACATGTGCATAGTGTATATAAATGTAAAAGAAATACTCTTTCTCTCCCCTCTTTGTTTGACTGGTTATTTCTTATAAAACACAGATTAAGTACTGGTGAATATTTGTATTGGTATACATGTATGTAGGTTATTGTTTGTTTGTTTTTTCTTAGATTATGTCTTATACAATTTGTACAACTGTACGTACTTTCAATAAATCATTTTTGGTACTGAAGAAGTGGGAATGCCCGCAAAATGTAAAAAAAGTGTTCAGATGTACTGTTTTTTAACCTTTGTATGCAATTAATAAAATGTGTTTTGATATTTTATATATATCCAGTTGGTTCATGTTTATTTTTCTGTGAACACCATAGGTATATTGAAAGTCCCATTTAAGCATTTACTTTCAGTGTATCTTTCACCGACTACAGTAGATGCATAGAGGGGTCCAAAATCCAAGAAGCAATAGAGGAGAGAGGTGCACCAGACTAAGTGTAGTAAGAAAGTCATAGTTTATTGCACACAAGTATAAAAACTCACAAGAGGTAGATGTATATCAGGCATCAATAGTAAATCGGGAGGACGTCATCCGGGTGGGATCTCATGAGCAGGATGGCTGGGGTTCCAGGGGCCAAGGCTACCGTGATTGCTGGTACTCCTAGTTGGGTCCCAAGGGAGGAGCGAAGAGAGCAGATGGATGTCCAGGGAGTCGCAGTGCCAGAGAGAGCCGGGTCTCTTGGCAGGTATGCCTGGCCTCTCCAGCCAGCATGGGTTAGGTCACGTAGGAAGAACCAACCTGGAGAACAGCCAAGATGGCCACCGGGCGGAAGTGATGTCAGGAGGTAGCGTGGAGCCGCAGGAAGGGGCGGTGACGCGTTTCAAAGCAATCAGCTTTTTCATCAGCTTTTTAAGCTACCCCCCCCCTTCCACTCTCACCCAGAACTACCTAAGCTGCATGATCCCCCACCCCCACCGTACATCCCATACCCCCTCCACAAAAACCCCCCTCCCCTTGTCTTTGTGGAGAAGTCTCTATACATCCCTACAGCTGAACTTCCTCCATCTCCCTATGACTTTTGTAAGTATTATACCCACAACCACCTCTCCTGCGCCAATACTCATTTCTTTTTAAAATCCAAGAAGCACCTTTGGGCTTTCAAGGAGCAATAAAGTATGCATAAATTACGGATGTCATTTCCTGACTACCTATTACATTTTTGAAGGCCCTGGAGCACCAAGACAAGGGGTAACACCTGCAAAATTACCCAATTTTGGAAAGCAGACACCCCAGGGTACCTTCTATGTGTGCATAATGAGTCTTTTGAACATGTCATTTTGTGCCAAAAGTGTTTTTGAAAAATGTGTAAAGAAAATGAAAGCATATTTTTTTTTACTCAAAGTTATCAATTTATAGGATATTTCTAACACACAGCATGGACATACTAGAAATGATACCCCAAATCACATTCTGCTTCTACTCCTGAGTATGATGATACCATATATGTGTGATGTTTTCATATTGTAGCAACACAGAGAGGCCCAAAATGCAAGATGCATCTTTGGGTTTTCAAGGAGCATAAATTAGGCTTACATTTTGCATCTAATTTCCTGACTGTCTATCACATTTTTGAAGACCCTGGAGCACCAGGACAGTGGAAACCCCCTCAACATGACCATATTTTTGAAAGTTTACACCCAGTGTATTTTCTATGAGGCATATTGAATATTTTGAACATGTCTTTTTTTCCACAAGTTTTTGAAAAATGTCTAAAGAAAATTTACACAAAATTGTCAATCTATGAGATATTTCTAACACAAAGTTGTCAATCTATAAGATATTTCTAACACACAGCATTGATATAGCTGGAATTACATCCTAAAATACATTCTGCAGGGCACTAATTAGGCTGCACTGGCATGACTGATCAGGCCACCGATGAAGCTGCACTGGCATAGTTGCACTGGTGTGGATTACTGGCATGACTGATCAGGCCACTGATGAAGCTGCACTGGCATAGTTGCACTGGTGTGGATGACTGGCATGGCTGAATAGGGCTCTGATGTGGCTACACTCTGTGTTTATATACTGTGTAAAAATCACAGTATATAAACAAACTTCTGTGATCGTGCATAGATTGGCTCTCCTTTCCTCAAACATTGTCTCTGTCTGAGGAAAGGAGAGACAATAACCAACAACCAGAAGTGTTTGTTTACAGTTGATTGGACACAGCTTAACACATGGTAAAGGGCTGCTGTGATTGGCCCTTTACCCCGATCTGTGATCTGCTGAGTCCAAGGCACACAGTGGTCACAGAGTGCTCCTGGTGCATCCCAGGGGACACACGAGAGCTGCGCACATAGGAGGACATCCAGGAACGCCCTCCCAGAACTGGAGAGCCACACTGTAGTACTATATCAGCTATAGCATGGGAGGAAAGTGGTTAAAGGATCTCAGAGGGCCCTTGTGTAGATGCAGTCTTTTCTAATGGGATGTCCACCACTAATTATCCTTGTATCTATCTATCATTGTCCTCCCCACAGCTTCCCAAGCTCAATAACAACTTTTTAGCTGGCCATAGACGATTCTAATCTCGGCCAGTTCAGCAGGGACCGGCCGAGATTTGAAACATGTATGGGCAGGCTGAATGTACCCAAGTTGTTCAATAGATCAACTTCGGTACAACCAGCCTGGCAGATTTTACATCAATTTTTGCTAGCAATTATTATAGCCACTAGCAGTAATCGCTGTGTTGAGGGGGTTATCCCTCCCGAGGAACCATTGTGTTTTCCCAGCAGGGGAACCGTCCCCACCAGGAGAACACAATGGTTTCTGGGGAAGGATTCCCCCCTCAACAACACTGTTTAATTGCTCTGTCTATGGCCAGCTTTTCTCTTCCTAAAGATGTAATTTACCAAGCATAGAAACACTTGAAATACTTTTGTTAGTGACTGACAGATGAAAGGAAAAAATGAAACCTCGAGCTGTCAAGCTCCTTAAATAAAGGATGAGTAAGCCGAATAAATGAACACTATGGTAGAGGGGGCCTAAACTCTGCCGTTGGGCTCCTGACATCATTTCACAAGAATATATATTTGCAGTTTAAGGTTGTAGCACAGAAGTCATCTTGGTGTGGGCTTAGTGTGATTATGTCATCCTATTGTGTCTCAGTATTTATCCAAACCTTCCTAAGCAATGGGACAAACACACAGACAACCATCATGGGACCATATGGTGATGTCATTACTCTATGCTATTGCTTATGCAAGGAAGGTAGAAATCTGAGCTCCATGCAGTCTCTGGGGCTCAGGTTAAAAAGCACTCCTTGGACCTTTAGTAATTCTACCAGGGGTATTTAAGGTATAGTATATCCTAGTGTTTTGTTTAAAAAGGTCAGCGGAGGTCTTTATGGAAATTGCATTTTTATACATAATTTGATGAATGTATAATAGTTTTCAGGGTTAAACAATTGCTTTAGAGTGATACTGACACTCCGCTGATGCACTAGGTAACAATAACACTTGGTAGGAGTGAGACAAGAAGATGCTGCTGAGGCTCATGGTGAATTCTGTGTAAGTGAGTGCCGTTTGGAATGTGTCAGTCACACGTCCTGAGTGCATGTAGGGCCAGCAGTACTTTCTGCGAAGTACAATCTCTGCCAAATTGCACAATAAGTAAACAGTGCATGAAAATCTCCAAAGCAAACGAGTCTAGTGAAATCATCAGAATTCCTCCACTGAGGCTTATGTGCAACTCATGTCACTTCATGAATATTTAGAGCCACTTTACCTTACTGATTTAAATAATTCAGGCAGCAAGGCAGGTTACAGAGATGACAGCTACACCAAAGACAAAAGGCTGTCGTGGTGGCTTAAAGTGACCCTATCAAATCTAGGCTTGGTATCACAGCTCCAGAATCCCTCTACAATCCCTGATTGATGTTGGTACAACTCCACCAAAGCCAGGATGCTGAGTTAAACTGATAATGGACTGGTCAAAAGGGATGCCGCAAATCACACTGCTGACAACTTGGAATGCCGGACAGTTGTTGAAGACATCACAATTTCTTTCAGACACTTGCATATTAAAGTGTCTGGAAAAAAAACTGTCTGTGTTGCCCTAAACAAGTGGTTCCCATGCTCAGCACTCAAATACCTCCAACAGGCCATGGTTTTGTGAATTTCCCATAGATAAAATAGCCTCATTAATACCAAGCCATAGTCTGTGATTCAAAGCGCTGTGCAAGGTGATGGAAATCCCAAACACATGACCTGGGGGTACTTGAGGACTGAGGTTGGGAACCACTGCCTTAAACAATCAGCTTCTCCCTTTCATATTTCTACAGCAATCTGTGGATACCTGTTAACACAGACCCAATATTTATACATTGTCTGGACCCAGCATGGCTTGATTTCCAAAGTACTAGTGTGAAGTAATCAATGTTAAATGAGATAATTAAACATTTTAGCCAAAATTCCAATTAAAGAAAACAGTTATGCATATCCATTTCCTCCAGTGTGGTTGGTATATTATGTCCTGGAGTTTAAGTGGTTATACCGGGATGATGCCTACAGCTACAGGTATCCAAATTTTCAGCCGGTGATTGCTTTTCGTGTTGAAGTGATTTCAGTGACTATACAGCCACTCAATCATTTCTACGGGCTAGGGTGCCCTCCCTTTGCGGCATCTCCAGCAGTGAACAGAGAGAGACCAATGTTGTTTCTCCCTCTCTGTGAAATCCTCATTGTATCAAGTTCAGTTTTGTTTACTGGTCCTTACCAGCTTTTACAAGCATCAGATCAGAGGAGAGATATGGGGTCTAATTGGAGTCCCATAGGGCTCACGGCCCATGCTATCACAAGGGATGTTGTTGGTGATAGCAATAAAGTTGTTAAGAAAAGAAAGGGACAGTGAAAAAAAAAAAGATATAAATAAAATAAATAATAAAATCACCCTGTCCAAACCCCCCCGCCCCCCCCCCCCCATGCTCATGTGCAAATGTGAATGCATACGTAAGTCCCACACACATATGTAAACAGTGATTGTACCACACATGTGAAATATCGTCGTGAATGTCAGAGCAGGAGCAATAATTCTAGCACCAGACTTCCTGTGAAACTTTAAACTGGTAACCCATAAAAGCTTTAAAAGCATTGCCTATAGAGATTTGTAAGTAATGTAGTTTGGCGCAATTTAAAGCATGATATGTTATGTATCTATTTACTCAGCATAACATAATCTTTTACATTTTACCACACAATTGGGTATTATATTGTGTTTATGTTCACTAAAATTAATTAAAGTGTATTTTTTTCCCAAAATTTGCATTTGAAAAAACGCTGCGCAAATACCATGTCACATAAAAAATTGCACCATCCACCATTTTATTCTCTAGATCCACAGTTTAAAAATATATATTATTTGGGGATACTAAGTAATTTTCTAGCAAAAAAATTGCTGATTTTTACATGTATGTGAGAAATTTCAGAATTGTTCCGGCATTGTAGTAGTTAATATGCCTTTAGTAAACCTCAGATCATTTAAATATTAATTATTCATATTTCACATGTTTGTACCTAATACAAAGTTATTTGTACAAAGTCAAAGATAACAACTTCCACAAAGAATGAGTCTCATAGGCCACCAGCCTTGAATCTGTTGGCAGACCACACAACCCCAACGAACTACTAGCAGCAGTATCATGACACAAGGGCCAGAGTGCCAATTTCCATGACTGGAAGGGGTACCATGGATTATCCCATGACAGCAGACTGAGGTAATACAGCTTCTAATCCCCTCTGTCTATTACTAGAAGAGGTGCCACGGAACACCACGGGACAACAGACCCAGGCATAAAGAGGTTCCACAGTTCTCGTGACAGTGGACTCAGGGTTTTCAACTTTTGATAACCATGTTCATTACTGGAAGGGGTGCCGTGGAACATCATGTGACAGAGGGCTCAGTTTAGTCATTTTTGATTTTAGAAAACTTTTATTCATGTCTAGGGTGGTGTCAGAAACATTGGCAATTTCTTCCTTGGAATTGCACTTTAATTATATAAATATATGAGTGGTCTCTTCTGTTGTTAGCAAAGCTGCTGCCAGCGACAGGATTACTAAATTGACTTTTGAAATTGACCCCTTTATGTGAATCCTATTTCTCAATCATTTTTACTGCATTGTCCTAACACAGGGGTCTCCAAACTTTCTAAACAAAAGGCCAGTTTACTGTCCTTCAGATTTAGGAGGGCCGGAGTGCCCAGTGGGAGTAGAAAATATCCCAGCATCAGTAGGAGTGAAAAAAAAAATTACTTGTAGTCAGTGAATGGAGGAATAGTGTCCATTCATTGGTATTAGTTGGAGGAACAGTTCCCCATCATTGGTATTAGTGGGAGGAATAATTCCCCATCATTGGTGTCAGGGGGAGGAATAGTGCTCCTTCATTGGTGTCAGTGGGATGAATAGTGTCCCATCATTGGTATCAGTGAGATGAATAGTGCCCCATCGTTGGTATCAGTGGGAGGAACAGTGCCCCATCATTGGTATTACTAGGAGGAATAGCGCCCCATCATTGGTATTACTAGGAGGAATAGCGCCCCATCATTGGTATTACTAGGAGGAATAGCGCCCCATCATTGGTATTACTAGGAGGAATAGTGCCCCATCATTGGTATTACTAGGAGGAATAGCGCCCCATCATTGGTATTACTAGGAGGAATAGTGCCACATCATTGGTATTAGTGGGAGGAATAGTGCCCGATCTTTGTTCAGTGTGAGGAATAGTTCCACATCATTGGTTTCAGGTGGATGAATAGTGCCCCATCATTGGTGTCAGTGGAAGGAATTGTGCCCCATCATTGGTGTCAGTGGAAGGAAAAATGCCCCATAGTTGGTGCCAGTGAAAGAAATGGTGCCTCCTTGTTGGTGTCAGTGGGCGAAATAGTACCCTGAGGGCCAGATAGAGGCAAGCAACGGGGACGCAGTTTGGAGACCACTCATCCTAACAAATATAAAAGGCTACCCTGTCTCGATACATACAGTGGAGATCGAAAGTTTGGGCACCCCAGCTAAAAATTTGTATTAATGTGCATAAAGAAGCCAAGGAAAGATGGAAAAATCTCCAAAAGGCATCAAATTACAGATTAGACATTCTTATAATATGTCAACAAAAGTTAGATTTTATTTCCATCATTTACACTTTCAAAATAACAGAAAACAAAAAAATGGCGTCTGCAAAAGTTTGGGCACCCTGCAGAATTTATAGCATGCACTGCCCCCTTTGCAAAGCTGAGACCTGCCAGTGTCATGGATTGTTCTCAGTCATCATCTGGGAAGACCAGGTGATGTCAATCTCAAAGGTTTTAAATGCCCAGACTCATCTGACCTTGGCCCAACAATCAGCACCATGGGTTCTTCTAAGCAGTTGTCTAGAAAACTGAAACTGAAAATAGTTGACGCTCACAAAGCTGGAGAAGGCTATAAGAAGATAGCAAAGCGTTTTCAGATGTCAATATCCTCTGTTCGGAATGTAATTAAGAAATGGCAGTCATCAGGAACAGTGCACGTTAAAGCACGATCTGGAAGACCAAGTAAAATATCAGACAGAACAGCTCGCAGGATTGTGAGAGAAACAATTCAAAACCCACGTTTGACTGCACGATCCCTCCAGAAAGATCTGGCAGACACTGGAGTTGTGGTACACTATTCCACTATAAAGAGATACTTGTACAAATATGGTCTTCATGGAAGAGTCATCAGAAGAAAACCTCTTCTACGTCCTCACCACAAAAATCATCGTTTGAACTTTGCAAATGAACATATAGACAAGCCTGATGCATTTTGGAAACAAGTTCTGTGGACCAATGAGGTTAAAATTGAACTTTTTGGCCGGAATGAGCAAAGGTACGTTTGGAGAAGAAGGGGCACAGAATTTAATGAAAAGAACCTCTGTCCAACTGTTACGCATGGGGTTGGATCAATCATGCTTTGGGGTTGTGTTGCAGCCAGTGGCACAGGGAACATCTCACGAGTAGAAGGAAAAATGGATTCAATAAAATTTCAGCAAATTTTGGATGGTAACTTGATGCCATCTGTGAAAAAGCAGAAGTTAAAGAGAGGATGGCTTCTACAAATGGATAATGATCCTAAACACACCTCGAAATCCACGGGGGATTACATCAAGAGGAGTAAACTGAAGGTTTTGCCATGGCCTTCACAATCTCCTGACCTCAACATAATTGAAAATCTATGGATAGACCTTAAAAGAGCAGTGCGTGACAGACAGCCCAGAAATCTCAAAGAACTGGAAGACTTTTGTAAGGAAGAATGGGCAAAGATACCTCAAACAAGAATTGAAAGACTCTTGGCTGGCTACAAAAAGCGTTTACAAGCTGTGATACTTGCCAAAGGGGGCAGTACAAGATATTAACTCTGCAGGGTGGCCAAACTTTTGCAGATGCCATTTTTTTGTATTCTGTTATTTTGAAAGTGTAAATGATGGAAATAAAATCTAACTTTTGTTGACATATTATAAGAATGTCTAATCTGTAATTTGATGCCTTTTGGAGATTTTTCCATCTTTCCTTGGCTTCTTTATGCACATTAATACAAATTTTTAGCTGGGGTGCCCAAACTTTCGATCCCCACTGTATATGAGACAGGTGCAAGACCTAACTTTCCTATCTTCTGTTGGTAGCACTGCTCAAAAACATTAAAGGAACACTTTGAAAACACATCAGATCTCAATGGGGAAAAATATCATGCTGGATATTTATACTGATATGGACTGGGTAATGTGTTAGGAATGCAAGGATGCCCCATCATTTGATGGAAATGAAAATTATCAACCTACAGAGGACTGAATTCAAAGACACCCTGAAAATAAAAGTGAAAAAATGATGAAGCAGGCTAGTCCATTTTGCTGAAATTTCATAGCAGTAACTCAAAATGGTACTCAGTAGTTTGTATGGCCCCCTCGTGCTTGTATACATGCCTGACAATGTTGGGGCATAATCCTAATGAGATGACGGATGGTGTGCTTGGGTATTTCCTCCCAGATCTGAACCAGGGCATCACTGAGTTCCTGGACAGTGTGAGGTGCAACCTGGCAGCGTTGGATGGACCGAAACATGATATCCTAGAGATGTTCTATTGGATTTAGGTCAGGCAAGCATGGGGGTCATTCAATGGTATCAATTCCTTCATCCTCTAGGAACTGCCTGCACCAGCGTAGGGTCTAACAATGGGTCCAAGGATTTCATCCCGATACCTAATGGCAGTCAGGGTACCAATGTCTAGCCTGTAGAGGTCTGTGCACCCCGCCATGGATATGCCTCCCCAGACCATCACTGACCCACCACCAAAACGGTCATGCTAAATAATGTTACAGGCAGCATAACGTTCTCCATGGCTTCTCCAGACCCTTTCATGTCTGTCGCATGTGCTCAGGGTAAACCTGCTTTCATCTGTGAAAAGCACAGGATGCCAGTGGCAGACCTGCCAATTCTGGTGTTCAATGGCAAATGCCAATCAAGCTCTATGGTGCTGGGAAGTGAGCACAGGGCCCACTAGAGGATGAGACATTCACACCAGTGGCCTGCTGGAGGTCATGTTGTAGGGTTCTGGCAGTGCTCATCCTGTTCCTCCTTGCACAAAAGAGCAGATACTGGTCCTGCTGATGGATTAAGGACCTTCTATGGCCCTGTACAGCTCTCCTAGAATAACTGCCTGTCTCCTGGAATCTCCTCCATGCTCTTGAGACTGTGCTGGAAGGCATATCAAACCTTCTGGCAATAGCATGTATTGATGTGCCATCCTGGAGGAGTTGGACTGCCTGTCCAACCTCTGTAGGGTCCAGGTATTGCCTCATGCTACCAGTAGTGACACTGACCCTAGCCAAATTCAAAACTAGTGAAAAACAGTCTGAAAAGATAAGTAGGGAAAAAAATGTCAGTGGCTTCCACCTGTTTTGGGCGTAATCTCATTGTTGCCCATCTAGTGCACCTATTGTTAATTTTATTAACACCAAAGCAGCTGAAACTAATTAACAACCCCCTCTGCTACTTAACTGACCAGATCAATATTAGGAGTTTAACTGACTTGATGCTATACTCTGATTAAAAAGTGTTCCTTTTTTGAGCGTATCAGCCGTGACTCTCCCAGAGGTAGGGGTCTTATCTCAGATCTTTATCACCAATTTTTGATCTGTCTTTTTCATGCTCCCCCTTTATACAGACAAAGGTGGGAGGAGGATTGTGGTATCACTTTTTCGGATTGGGATTCCATGGTGGATAATATATGCAAGAGCTCTAGATCTCTTTCGGTTCGTGAGACGGCCCTTAAAGTTTTAACCAGATGGTATTATACCCCGTCCAGACTACATATATTGTTTCCACAAACATCCCCTTTATGTTTCCGGGGCTGTGGCCGCACAGGAACTCTGGTCCATATATTTTGGGATTGCCCGAACATATCTTTGATCTGGTGTAAGATATCTGAGGTGGCTACCTCACTATCGGGCAACCCGATACGATTGTCCATACAGACCTGTTTATTGGGGGTTCATATCCCAGGGGTCCCTGATGCCACTCTGAGATTGCTACATACATTATGTATTGCCACTTTATGGTCCATTGCCCTGCATTGGCGGTCCAATGTTGTACCCTTGGACTCCGTTTTACACAGAATTGACGCTGTAATGCTTATGGAACGTATTCATTATACCCTACTGGATAAGATGCACTTATACGATAAAAAATGGGAGTCATGGAAGGATTGTAGACATTTATTGCATGATTGACAACATCCCCGGTAAAGATTGGCTGACATGTATTGTTGATAGACGTATCACTCAATCTATTTTATCATTTATGTTTCTCATGCACTCATAACTTCCTTTTTTCCTCTATCTTCTTTTTTATGTTAATATACTTTTATGTATTGTACATTTCAAATATGCCTTATTTTTGTTGACAATATCACTTTCATACTGTGCTGTTGTTTTACTGTCTACTCATGTACAATAAAATCGTTTGTAAACAAAAAAAAAAAGTGTTCCTTTAATTTTTTTGAGCAGTGTATATCCAGCCCATTATGTGACAATGACATCTTCTTAAGCATTGGTACTTAAGCTCTACTGTTTGCTATAACTACCTCGGAATTTAGAGGATAAAATTAAAAAAAATAATCTTTTAAACCTGCATTTCAAATGGTTCTTCAGGGGGTGACAATGACTTTTGTGTAAACTTTCACACTACTTCTATGTCAGTGAACTATTGATCTAAATCCCAGGAAAGTCCATCACTGGCAAGCAAAATGACTAACTTTTAACCTAAAGAGCACATTTCCAAAAAAAGGAGGGGGATGTGGCTTTAAAATGAATATATTTTAGTATTCCAAAGTTTGTCAGCTGTTTTTTTTTTTACTTTTTTTTTAACACTATAATTCTTATTCTTGTGAAATCAGGTAATAGCTTTGTAAACTGTTTGTTCTTATCAGCTGTGATGTCCTGCATTTTGCTGCATTTCACAATAACACTGTTTCTAGTAGTGTGCTGTGTTGCATTGAAAAGTCCCTTGTGTTCCTTTGAATGTGTTGCCTTAAATTTTGCCATTCAACCAGGGGCAGACTGACAACTCATGGGGCCCCTGGGTCCTTATGCACACTCAAACCACACACAAAAAAGCCCCACGTACATAATGCACTGTCCACATTACATGCATTTGTGGCAGCCATCATCCATATATTGCAGCACAGCTGCATAGAAGGGCTCATCAGCAAACCAATGCCCAATTCTTGTCTGCAGATTAGACTCATGGAGATTCCCATTGGCATTGCTGGGAAGCCACTGAACACCTTCAAAGGTGGCACGCAAGCCGTCAGATAACCTGTCAGGTGCCTGACGGTTTTCTAACCATGCCTTCAGGAACCTCCAAGAAAGGGTGAGAGAGAGGGTGGGAGAGGGAGAGGGGGTGAGAGGGGAGGAAAGAAAAGAGAGAGGGCAGGGTAAAAGAGAGAGGGGTGAGAGAGAGGGGGTGAGGGGGGGGGGGTAAGAGGAGGTGAGGGATGAGAGAGAGAGAGTGGGGGTGAGAGGGGTGAGAGAGCATGGGAGTAACAGAGAGGGGTGAAATAGAGGGAGGTAAATTAGAGAGGGGGTAGGGGAGTTAGACAGAGAGTGTGTGGGGTGAAAGAGAGGTGGGGGTAGGAGAGAGAGGTGGTGAAAGGAAGAGGTAGGTGAGAGAAGAGAATTGGGGTGGGGGTGAGAGAGAAAGGGAGGTGAAACAGAGAGGGGATGAAATAGATGGGGGGGGGGGTAAAAAAGAGAAGGGGCGAGAGAGAGAGAGGAAGTGAGGAGGGTGAGAGAGGGGGTGGGGGTGAGAGAAAGATGACATGAGAGAGAGGTGAGGGTGAGAGGGGGGTGAAAGAAAGAAGGGGGGTGAAAGAAAAAGGGTGTGAGAGAGAGATGGGGTGGGGGGGTGAGAGGAAGAGGGCGTGAGAGAGAGAGAGAGAGAGGTGGGGGTGAGAGAGAGAGAGGGGGGTGAAAGAAAGAGGGGGGTAGGGGTGAAAGAGAGAGGGGGATGAAAGAGAGGGGTGAGATAGAGGGGGGTGAAAGAGAGAGGAGGTAAGGGGGGTGAGAGAGAGGTGGGGGTGAAAGAGAGGCGGGGTTCAGAGAGAGAGGGGGGTGAGACTCCCCCTCCCCCTCCTCACTTTCCCCTTGCCTCTCAGCTGCTTCCTGCACATCCTGTCCAGGCACACAGCTGGCTCTGCCATCCTCACTGGGGGCACAGACAGCAAAGCTTGAGGAGATGGATGGGGGGACATGACTGGGTTTGCGCCGGGATTCCCAGCATGTGGTGTGTGTGCCCAGACTAAGCTGTGTACAGTTCTAGGTATCAAAAGCAGGATTACTCACTCATCATTGGCTCTTCCTGTCCGGTCTCTTCCCTTATCCTGGGCTCCCGGTCAGCTTCATCCACAGTTGTCTGCCTAGATTATCGTTGATAATGTGAGTGCCTATGAAAGGCACCAGGGGCACCTCATGGGGCACCCTAATGACCCCGGGAGTGCCTGAGTGCCCGAATAGTTAGTCTGCCCCTGCATTCAACACATTTCTTGGGATGCTTTGAAAAAATGTAATTCAGCATATGTGAAAATGCATGGGAACACATGTTGCCATATGCCTTATAGTAAGAGAGAGGGCCCTAAGATACGTTTGCTCATATTCATGCACATACGGAAAAGTGGTCATTTACAGGCAAGTATAAAGTCATGAACTATCATAGGGACAGGTGTTAGATATATGTTGCATATTTATATTTGTAGACAATATTAGAGTATCCTCCTGCGCTCAATATAGGCACAATCCCCATCTAAACAGCTGCTGTCACTTAAAACTTAACCATTCAGCAACCAATAATATATACCTTAAACAGTGAAGCGCTAAATAAATCAATAAATATATATATTAAGGTGCCATCAGTGGATATAAGTGCTATAGTGTTAATAGTTCCTTGTAGGTCACTGGAACATTCCAACCAATAGTGTATAAAATTAGAAACCAAACTGAATGCTTAATATATCAGTGAAAAATACTAAATAAATATATAAATATATATAAACACACCAGTGATAAATATTCTAATACCTCCAATAAAATCCTTCTTCTCATTCACAAAAAAAGTGCTCATTACTGAACAAATAATCAAAAGCTCAAAAAGTGAACAAGTGTATAAAAAACTTTTCTACGTGCATATGCAAAAAAAATATATATATAAATAAATATTACATATATATATATATAAATAAATAAAGTCCATGCAGGTGTAGCTTGTGATAAAAAACAGTGATCTTCACTTCTAGTGCTCACACACAAATCCTCAAATGGCAGCAGTGCCTGCTCACCTCCCCGCACTGACCCTCAAGGGGCCAAAAGGCTACTTAATCTCCTCTATGGCCAAACTTTCTCCTTCGGTAGCTCAGCAGGGGATCACAGGGTCTCCACTTCTCCTCCACTCATACGTCATATAGGACATAAAACAGAGCTCCCATAGTATAATATTGTTTATTATAGGCCACTTCTATTACATATTGGTTGTACTCACAATTTTCTCCCTGGTTACAAAGACCTTCCACCTCATCCCATAGGTGTATCACATGAAACACAGGGGAACACCAATATGGCCGCTCCGTTCGGACATGCGTCCCACGTGACCGGAAGTGACGTAGTTCTGAACCGGATATGGCGTACCGACGCGTTGCGTCACGTGCGTCGTGACTTCATCAGGGTTAACGCCCACCAGTGTCTGAATGCATTTAAATAGGATCAGCCTAATCTCTCTTCCCAATTAGAAGGCGGGCTCTCGGCGGCCATTTTCCCGAAGCCCGCTATCTAAAAGGAACTGTTCAAGCCAAGAAGATTATAAAAAACAAGCGGAATTGATGGGGAACAAATTCATAAATAAAGGGTACCCAAAACAAGAAATTGAAAGAAAGATTAATGAAGTCGGGAATCTGGAGAGGAACTCGTTAATATTGGACAAGAAGAAGGACGAGAATTTTGACAGTCAGATGGCCATTGTGCTAGATTTTAATGTTCACTATAAAAAAATAGAACAAATATTTAGGAGGCACTGGTCAATTTTGAAATCTGATCCTGTGTTGAACCCAATATTAGATGATTGTCCAAAATTTATTTATAGAAGAGCACCCACATTGAGGACGAGGCTAGTTAAGAGTGTGTTAGATCCACCTGGTAAGAAAAAATCAACTTTTTTGGACCAAATAGGTTTTTTCCCGTGCAGACATTGCTATGGATGCAGGGAAACAAGAGGAAAAAATGTGAGACGGAAAACCTTTAAATGTAATGTTGACGGAAAGGAGTATAAAATCAGGGATCTCATTACCTGTCGTACAGAAGGTGTGGTCTATGGTTTGGAGTGTGACTGTGGCTACCAATACATAGGCAGAACAAAAAGACCGCTCTGGAAACGTATTAGGGAACATGTTCAGAACATAAAAAATGGTTTCCCAAAACACAGTGTATCCAAACATTTTTTAAAAAAACATAATAAGGATCCTTCAGGTTTGAGGTTCTGGGGGATTCAAAAATATACCAAACACTGGAGAGGAAGCAATAAGATTAAATCTTTGAGCCAGGCGGAATCTCGATGGATTTTTACTATGCACACGCAGGCCCCTTTTGGACTCAATGTGGAATTTGATTTAAATTGTTTTATTAGTGACTTTTAAGTATCAAGTTTTTTAGGGAGCCCCTAGTGGCGGTAGTCTGTTTTGAATGGATATATATGTATAATTTTTATCGGAACATTTGATAATATAGACTTTGGGTCTATCGTTAGAATAGACGGGAGTACAAAGTAGTTTAGGTAAATATATATCCATTAGGTATCCATTTGAATTATTAACATGTTTTTAGTTTTTATTGATTTTTAATATATGAGATTTAATAAAAAGGATGAATAAAAGGTTTATGGATATAACATGAGGAATACTGTAAACTCAAGCCATGGGTGTATCAACATGATTCCTTCTATATATATAAAAGATGTTCTTATATATGGTAGAGATTTGTATTAATGGTTAAAGTATTAATGGTCCTATTTTAATATTAAGGTTTTTTTGAGGTATATTTAATTGGAATACAAGGTATATTAACATGCTGGATGGGTCTATAGGTAGAAGGGTAATTCCATAGATGTGGTAATAATATATATATTCATATATATATATTTTTTTTTATATGGGTTTTAGATTTTATATATATATTTGTAATTGGTGTCTATTAAATATAATTACTATGTGTAAAAAGGTTTTTTAATATAATAAAGAGATTTTTTAATATGGGGTGGTTTGTGGGGTTTTAAACTATATAGTGATTCTCCATAGATTTATCGGTTAACAATGGGATATAAGAATTGCAGTAATAAATAGTGTTATAGATCGAAGGTCTTTTTCCCATAGGGGGACATTATGATAATGTCCCTCTGTGTTGTATAATGAAGATAGCGGGCTTCGGGAAAATGGCCGCCGAGAGCCCGCCTTCTAATTGGGAAGAGAGATTAGGCTGATCCTATTTAAATGCATTCAGACACTGGTGGGCGTTAACCCTGATGAAGTCACGACGCACGTGACGCAACGCGTCGGTACGCCATATCCGGTTCAGAACTACGTCACTTCCGGTCACGTGGGACGCATGTCCGAACGGAGCGGCCATATTGGTGTTCCCCTGTGTTTCATGTGATACACCTATGGGATGAGGTGGAAGGTCTTTGTAACCAGGGAGAAAATTGTGAGTACAACCAATATGTAATAGAAGTGGCCTATAATAAACAATATTATACTATGGGAGCTCTGTTTTATGTCCTATATGACGTATGAGTGGAGGAGAAGTGGAGACCCTGTGATCCCCTGCTGAGCTACCGAAGGAGAAAGTTTGGCCATAGAGGAGATTAAGTAGCCTTTTGGCCCCTTGAGGGTCAGTGCGGGGAGGTGAGCAGGCACTGCTGCCATTTGAGGATTTGTGTGTGAGCACTAGAAGTGAAGATCACTGTTTTTTATCACAAGCTACACCTGCATGGACTTTATTTATTTATATATATATGTAATATTTATTTATATATATATTTTTTTTGCATATGCACGTAGAAAAGTTTTTTATACACTTGTTCACTTTTTGAGCTTTTGATTATTTGTTCACTAATGAGCACTTTTTTTGTGAATGAGAAGAAAGATTTTATTGGAGGTATTAGAATATTTATCACTGGTGTGTTTATATATATTTATATATTTATTTAGTATTTTTCACTGATATATTAAGCATTCAGTTTGGTTTCTAATTTTATACACTATTGGTTGGAATGTTCCAGTGACCTACAAGGAACTATTAACACTATAGCACTTATATCCACTGATGGCACCTTAATATATATATTTATTGATTTATTTAGCGCTTCACTGTTTAAGGTATATATTTATATTTGTAAATACTGCTTAGGTGCATCTTATACCACACGTGTAAGTTTTAATCCTCTTTATAACATGTCCTGCTATCCATTAAATCATATGTAGCACACCCCTAGTCATGTGCTAGGATAGGTAAATTTAGTTGAGCCCATTGTAGTTAATGGGGTTAATTTGTTCTGTAAGGTAACCTTACTTTGACTCACTGTGTCCAGTGAGGCTGGAATTCTGTTTGGAGTTTATAGCTATGTGTTATTGTAGGTAAATTTAGTTTTAGCCCACTGTAACCAGTAGAGTTGGGTTTGATTATTTTGGTCTGGTCTGTGTCCCAGAGACTGCATGATTGTTTGCTTCTCCCTGTTCACCTGGAGGAGCTCCGGGAAATAGAGGCAGGAGCATATCAGTCAGCATCTTAATATTTATGTAGCCCCAGCCAATCCCTGGCAGAATGGATAAATACCCTGGAGCAGAGAGCAGAGAGTAGCCTGGTCTTCATCCAGATGGGGTGATCATCGCCTGGGGGGCTCATTTGCCTCTCCTAGGCACATTGCCATGTGCTTGTCAGGTATAGGCCCCATCTGGGGGGATGGAGGCCCTGGAGCCACTGTTTGCTGCTGAAAGCTGACTGAGAGGACTGTCGTCTGTGGATCTAGTCTGGTATCAATGGGAGAAGCTGCCTGCTGGATACTGGGTGGAGGCCACCATCTATCCAGAGGCATTATGTGAGTACAGACAGGGAGATATCCTAGAGACTGAGTGCTATCATCTCTCCTGTATGCTAGGAAGTCAGCTGTGTGTTTGTTAAGAAGTTTATTTTCTCCTGAAGAGCATAGCTTATCCATTCCTCAGGAAGGAGGCTGTTGCTTGGACTGTTCACCAAGGAAGGCTCAACCTCCTCAATATTGCCTTGCAGAACCTGTCCGCTCTCTGCTACACGTGGACAGCATTCAGAGTTACAAGAGTTCTAAGTTTCAAGAAGCAAGTTTCAGTATCCTCAAAGTTTACCGTAGCAAGTTCGTGGAGTATCCATACTTTCCCAACCTCCATCCAAGTTCAACCCTTTATTAAAAACACCCAAACCAACAACCCTAGACTGTTTCTTGAGCCTAGAGAGAGAGAAAGTGAATGTGTGCCAGGCTGCAGGGTGATAGTGGGAAAAGGCCTTGGGGCCTACAATCTGCTGACTTTTATGGGGGTCCCGCTACACATACTAGCAAGATGTATTTAAAGGAAATTACCTCCAGATTGCTTGGTGAAGAGGAGAAGTTCATCTAAGGTCTGGGGTGGTAAATTGGGAGAGGCTGGCTAGCTCTCCATCAGAGACTGTGCTGCAGAAAAGGCTTGTAAATAGTTTCAGGAAGTTGTCCTCAGTTTATAAGTTTCCTTGGGCATCCTCTACACCCCTAACCCTATCACAATTCAATTCTGCTAAATACAACAACAAAACCAAAGTTCAAGGACTGATTTGTGACTCTGGACTCAAGTCTTGGTGAAGATGTATGATGCCTGGCTGTGCAGGACTATAGGGGGACCAAAATCTTCTAGCGACTCCTAAAGGGGCAGTGCTACAAAATTATTGTATTAAATATAAACTGTTAAATACCTTTTCTCATCAGCAGTATATAGAAGTCTTGTGACTTCTATCAGTGTCCAGCAGAGCACTGGTTAAAGCTTGTAGGAAGAGTTTTCATTCTCCTCTGACTGTCCTATGAGGCTGCATAACCCCTAACCCTCTGTCTGAACAGTGCTGATTGGCCCTGTGCTGCTCACATGCACCCTCCAAAAGAAAAAAAAACTCTCTAGCCATGCACATTAAACTGAGCATGTGTAGAGTGACTCCTAGGGCTCTGTGCTATCACCAGATGGATTGGGGACAGTAGAAGAAGGGGAGGATCAGAGGAGACAGGGTCGAACATTCTTTTTACACAATGCAGAGGATTAACCCCTTAGGTTCAACAAGCATGCTTTACTGCATATACAGACTGATTTTACTGTTGTGGGTTTAGTAATACTTTAAAGAGTAGGAGGTATTGCTTCACAGAAACAGCTAATTTTATTACATATTTGTCAATATTCCTTCTGTTTCTGACATCTTTTTGATAGAGGGAAGCCTGCTTGCAACTTGGAGTTATGTTTGAGTGGCTGTTACAGTATTTAAATACAAATGTAGTGTTTTACTCCATACCAGGCTTCTTTGACTTATTACAAATAAAAAAAAAATCAATTAAAGCTCTGGTCCATACAAGTGTTACTAAACCCAGGACCCTGCATTCACTATATCTGGTCTTCCACAGTACACATAACATGGAAATGCAATTATTTTCTTAATATAAACTGCAAATACCTTTTCTCATAAGCAGTATATACTGTAGTAGTTTTTTTACTTCTATCAGTGTCCGAGCACTGGTTAATCTTGTCGGAGAAGTTTTCATTCTCCTCTGAGTGTCCTATGAGACTGCATGACCCCTGACCCTCTGTCCGGACAGTGCTGATTGGCCCTGTGCTGATTACATGCGCCCTGCCAAAAAAACAAAAACCTCATGTGTAGACTTTCCACTGCTGCTTTGTACTAAGGAAGAAGGATTGGGGACAGTAGAAGAAGGGGAGGATCAGAGCAGACAGGATCAAACAGCATTTTTAGACAATGTGGAGGATTATCCTCTTGGGTTCCAAAGTGAGTATAACAAGCATGCTCTACTGAATATACAGACAAATATTACTGTTGTGGGTTTAGTAACACTTTAATTTCTAATAATATTTAAAAAACAAACATAATAAGTTGTGTAAGCCTCCTCCTGCTTATATTTTGGATTGAAAAACATCACTATAACACTGCTCCAACCATAGGATAGCGGCAAGTCTGCAGTTTGCTTACTGTGAAATCCCCGGTGTTTCTGTCAGTCCCTCTGCTTTCCTAAAAAAAACTGACCACCCTAAGCAGGAGAGCACAGAATGGTCAGTTCTCTAGCTATGCTCTCCTCCAATGGCACATGTTCTCCTCTAATGGTCAGACTTGCCATGGCACCCCCCCACTGCACAGCCATTCACTTGGAAGTTTAGTGTCCTGCTGTTTCTCCTCCCCCAGCTCTTATGTAGCTGAGAACAGAAAGAACATGATCACTTATAAAAAATAAGGTAAAAAGTGTTTATAAGGTTTTTTTATATCTGTGCACAAATACTTTGCCTTTCATTTTTATTTTAAACTGAATGGATTGTTTTACAAGGTGAGTGTTTACATGTGCTTTAACTAAATATCCAGGTCATAAAATACCATCTCCAATACTCTTTAGTTCTGTGGATTTCTGTGTTTTTTGTTTTGCTCTCCTCCCATAGTGTGACCTTCAGAACTGTATTTGCTGCGAAAGGTAAACCTTATTTTTCTGCGCCTCACCTGTTTCTCCGTCTTCCCTTACCAAAACCTCTGATTAGCCGTTCGGTACACAGATGTCCCATTGATTAGTTTGGTTTTATCAAGTTGGAATCCACATGCCTCAAATTCTTTGTGTCATTTAGAGAATAATCGCCATGACTCAGAGAAAGACACAAAGGGTGAGAGATGTCATTTATTGAACATGGCTAAAACAGATCAAATGGTTATGGGCACAATCTTGTCTCCCTGTGGACCCTCAAAAGAGGACAAAATTGATGAAAAAAAAAAACAGGTCTACAGTATGAAGAACAGCTTTTTTTCATGATATTATTGACAAAATCAATTATAATAAAGTATTTGGTTATACCTTTATTCTGTTCCGTTTTTGTTATTATGAGCCGCAAAACACCTGTACTCAGATCAGATTGCATTCCAGAATGAATAATCACAATGCAAAATTGTGGGTGAGTCTTTCGTTCCATTTGATCATGTAGAAACTAGGATAGCTGCAGTTTCCGTACTGCCATACTGTAAATATAAATGGGCACATTTTGTACATAGCAAGTGTATATTTCATTACTCAGACGGTATAGAGCAACACAGGGTCAACTTGTCTTCAGCTCTCTATTAAATCACCATGGGCAGGTGTAAACCCCAAGAGAAAGACAAGGTCATTGATTTACTAAAACTAGAGATTTCAAGATCTGGTGCAGCTCTGCAAAGAAACCAATCAGCTTCCAGGTTTTTTTGTCACAGCTTAATTGAACAAACTGAAGTTAAAGGATGATTGGATACCGTACATCTACGCCAGATTTTGCACTCTCCAGTTTTAGTAAATCAACCCTAAGGGGCTTAGTGTGTGTATCAGGTCCACTCTCATGACCTACCTGACACCAAGTTTGCTGCCTCACACCCTCCCTAAGACAAGAATCACAGAACACATTTTTGTACCGTGTTAAGGCAACCCAATACCTCTGAAAAGTACGGTAGTGCACCTCCAAAAGGAACTTGATATTGTCTTGGAAATTCGCTTTAACGAATTTCTCCTTACCGTGAGTACTCGCAGTTGGATGCGCAGAAATCCCCCATAAAGCTGTGCGAATCTCGCTTACCACGACTGCAGCCAAACTACACGATTCCTGCCCATCCAAATACTTTGGTTCTGTTGAATTTGTGGGTGATTGGAGCTCCGTTACCCTAGAATGATCACACGACACTCTAAGGCTGGTTGCAATCCGCATAAGGGCTGATTTTAGACCCAGCTCTCTGTTTTATTAAAAATACACACATGCCCCCCACATGAATAAAGTCAATCCCTCCCACCGAACAATGCAATGGGGATTGCCTATACAGAGGATGTACATTCCAATTGGAGCATAGCCTTTGCTATTATCTATCACTGGTCCTCCCCCATGAGTCTTCTGAGGTCAGCAGACTTCCTCCCCTTCCCCCCTATGAGCCATCTGAGGTCATATTTCCTGTCCTACTAGCTTCTATTGGTATGCAAAATTCTCTGCACAAGCGCTCCCTAAAAATATCAGTCTGTACCTGGATGGGCCCGATACGATCTTTATTAAAACACATCCATCCGAGATACAGTTCAGATTAGTAATGGGTTGTAAGATATGCATAAGCCTACACACGGAGTTCACACCGCTTGCGCATTGCGTTATGAAGCCCATGTGGTACCATGCTGCTGATATGTGGATACAGGCCCACGGTCTACTGACAGCAGCATTCGCATGGAATGCCGTGGTGGTATACACGCCGGTCTATAAGCGCAGATCTGCCATCTCATCCATTACCAAGCTGAGTACTGTAATACATACATTGTACATGCGCATGGCCCAATTGCAGCCTTCAGAGCTTTAATTAAGCCACACGAGAGACATATGAATAACACGAATATATGACACATTTAAAGTTCGACCAATAATACAAAATTTCCATGACATTCCCTCCTGTTTTATCATATTCTCCTCGTGTCCCTTCTTGATCTTCTTCAGCTTGATGGGTGTAGTCTCAAACTTCAAAGAGTTCCTGTAGTTGTCCCTGAGAATAAAGCTCCACGGGGTACCTGAAACAACAAGACCCGACGCAGACTCGACGCAAACAGGCTTGATTGAAGCGATGATCCTCAAGAGCGTTGGAACCTTCACTACAGGAAGGCTCTTGCAAAAACCACAAACAGACTTGTGGTATGAATAAAGCTTGTGATCCCACGGTGGTCTGGGGAGATCCAGCAACAGATTCTCAAATTGCCCCTGCAGACGGGGCCACACAAGGCTGGTCTCGACCCAGACAGTTTTCCAAATCGCAGACACAAACAATGATGAGGCTTGAAGCTTGCTTGAAGGTCTTGGAGAATGTGGTCTTCAGAGAGATAAATTAGAGGGAAGCCAGGACGTAATCTGTAGAGAAGGTGGTTGGTTGGTGAGGTCTTCCCCCGATCAGTGGTTGGAGTGGGATCCCCGGAGCGGGCATGGAGATGTGGTCGTCTGCCCGAGCTTGGCTTACACGGTCGATGAGGCAACAGGAACATCTCACCGCGGCATATAAAAGGCAGATGAAAAAGAGAAGCATCAGGATATACACTCCCACTTCCTTCAACCAAGATCCGATGGAGAACAGGAAATCTCCCAATCCTCCCAAACCCTTGAACGGATTCCAACCCTCACTAGCTATAGCTCTAGCTTTTCCCTGTAGTTCACTAACTTTGTCCATATGGGCCTGGACCTTGTCATCGGTGTCTTCTATCCAAGTACAACAATCCTCTCCGATGAACTCACAGAACCCCCCTTTGGCGGCTAAAAGATAATCAAGGGCCATCTTCTCCTGAAGCACTAAAATTCCCATCTGCCGTTGTTCTTGGGCAATTTCTCTGACAGCCTCTATGGTCTCGTTAAACATACTATCCACGATGACAGAAAAATTGTTCAGGCGCTTCATAAGTTCTATTCCCCATCCTGTCCATGAGGGGAACCAAGCCCATGCCTGGTCGCCCTCAGAGAACAGTTCCCTGCGAACTCTCCCTGCCATCCTTACCTTCTTGTGGACCATCAACTCTTCATGGTCCATCACTACATAGGATGCGGGGACTAGCTTTATGAGGGCACACGAACCTTTCGCGTTCTGGGGAAATGTTCTATAGGCTGCCGAACCACACAGAAAATAGTATGGACCTGTCAGAGCAGAACAGGAGGAGTTCCTCGTTCGGCCTCTGGTACTGAGCAACAGTTGCACAGACTGGGGGATTGCTCCCTCAGTCTGCACATCACATCCGTCCTTCCAACACACGTGGTCTGGTCGGTCAGTGTGGTTACTCAGAAGGGAAGTCTGGTTAGTCAGATTGACAGTTATACCTCCCTCACAGGTGGTAGTCCCAACAAACTTGTTACCTGTGCCAAAGCTGATGTTAAAGCACACCTGAGGGCTGCCTAGCTGCCCAGTTACCCATAATGGACTGACGAGGGTCCTACAGGAGCTAGAGCTAATATTGGTGCTGAAACTGATGTTACCTGCTAAAAATGTGTCATTAAGTTCTACCGATAAATGTCTACGTGGGGGCTGACCAGGGGTCCCTTGCTTTTTCATGCCGACGCGGATGTCATATAGGGCATGAACAGCGGCCATTGCGGACATGTGATGACTGGGTGGGGGGTTAGAGCATACCCAACAGTTGGTTTTGTTGGCGGTTCTGGCTAAACGTAGGTGCATTTTAAATAAAAGGTTGGGGTATCTGCCATCTTTTCCTCCGTTCACACACATGTAAGACATACAAACAAAAAGAAAAAGGAAAATGACACCCCTCATTCTCTGGTGTAGCTGAGAAGCTTCTTGCAGTGGCTTGCGTGCACCCAGTTGTCTCGTCCCTCGAGCTTGAGTGAGGTAGGTGTCGTCAGCTGGACTTGGTATGGTCCGGTGAACCGTGGCTCGAGTCCGGTTCTTTGATGTTTCTTTAGGACGACCCAATCACCTGGCTCAATAGAAAGAACACCTGTTATTGTATTTGGATCGGGGAGCGATTCGCGAACCCGATGGTGTATCTTCTGCAGCTCCCGTTGCAGAGATTGCACATAACCTGTAAGCTGTGAATGCAAAGACGACAACTGTTGAGGAAAGTACAACCCTGTTTTGGGAGGTCCCCCAAACAACACCTCGTAGGGTGACAGCCCATGTGGTTGCCGAGGGGCATTCCGGATGGAATAGGGGGCAATGGGGAGACACTCAGGCCAAGGTTTTTGGGTATCGGAAGACGTTCAACCTTACCGCTACTCTCGGGGTGATATGGGGTGTGTCGCCGCTGACTCCAGTTCCACCAAAGAGATGCAGTCGTGTCCTTTGGAAGAGAGATTAGTAGTGGACAAAGAAGACATGTTAGCCGAAGAGGTGTTAGTATTGTTAGTCGTGTTGCAAAATTCAGCACTGTCATTGCTGTCCTCCCCCCCTTCTCATCTTCCAACACAGGAAGAAGAGAAGCTGGGTTAAGAATAGTGCATCGTTTGATAGTGAGGTTAGTAGGGGTTAGGAGGGTTTTCCCCTGAGAGGGGTACCTTGCCTTGGATGTCCTGTTTTCGCAGGACCGTTCTTGCTGCACTGGTGTCGGTGAGGCAATGGAGGGGATATTTTAATTCCTCTAGAAAAAGATGGATCTGGGCCGACACCGATTTGTCAACTTCCTATGAGAATTCATAGGAGTTACTTACCATGGTGGTCATAGGGGCGGAGGACTCATCAGGAATGAACTGCCACCGACCTTTAGGTAATTGGGGACAGCTCCTCCTCATGTGCCCCGTTTGGTGGCACTGGAAGCACCTGGGTGGGGGCCTATTCTTCCTGTGACCCAGATCCCTTGGTTTTTCGTGTGGGGTCTGGGACATAAGAACTTTGGCCTTGTCTTGTTTTCTTCTATCCATTTCCCTCTCTATTGCCGCAAGAGTGGAAAGGATAGCAGGGATAGACATCTCATTATATTCGGGTCGGGCCAGAACCAGCCTTTCCCGAATTTTAGTATCGATGCCTTCCAAAAATTTGGCCCGCAACAGAATGTGCGTCGCGGTCACCTTTACCCCTTCAGTTGGAGCATCAGGTCCAACTTCCAGATCCGCATCCAGTGCCGTCTGCTTGAGACGGCGCCAGAAGCAGGCGCTTTCCTCATTAGGACCCTGGGTGAGCTTCATCATGTCCGTAGTAGAGGTAGCACCATACATTTCTGGAAGCTTTGCCTTTAGCTGTGTACAGAACTCTTTGCCCCCTGAAGTCATCTCCTCATGCGTGGTTATAGAGCACCCTGCAATCACTGTACTGGCCACTTCCATGCCCACCTTTGCCCGTAGGATCTGTGCACAATCTGACCCGCTCATACCATAGCTGAACTGGTTTTGTCCAAACATTCGAGCAAATCCTCTCGGATTGACTCGATAGTCCGGGAGCTCAGCCAGAATAGTGCGGATCTCTGCCGGGGTGAAGGGGACATGCCAAACTACCCGTTCCCCTAAAGTCCGTTCCCCCCGTGCATTGGGAGGACCTTCAAATTGCTGCACCCTGACTGGATAGGCCTCGGTCCGGGAAGAGTGCAAGGGCTGACCCAGCATCATCGGTGGGCTTAGATTAACCACCTCGCTTACTGCACCTTCAGGTTTGAGGTCCCTCAGATCAGGGTATAGCTGGGGGGCAGGGGTCTGATCAGTGGTTCGTAGCGCTTTGATGCAATCCGCCCTGTTTTTTAACCGGGTGTCTATTCCCCTTGATTCACAGATAGTCTGCAAATCGGTTGTTGAGTAGGCTTCATAGTTGGAAACAGAAGGAGCTGGGGTGAAGCAGGGAGAAGGGAGAGGTAGAGGCAGAGGCTGAGGCATAGAGACAGAAGACACAGAAAGTATGTCAAGAGTGACGTCACTAACAGAAGAGACAGGTGCAGTTATACTTATCTCAGCCACTGTTGGTTGTTGGGGGACCCCAGCAGACCCTGATCCTGCCTGCCTTAGTAGAGTCAGCCCTGAAAGAGCTTCCTCCACCTCTGACACTGGATCCTCCTGTTTTATTCCCTCTGGAGGCCAGGTATACATCACCTGGTTCTTCCGGACAGACACCAGTTTATGTATGCCCTGCTTCCCTAATCGGATTGACCTGTGAAGCCATAGCTGTGCGATCTCTAGTTCTGACGCCTGCATCCGTGGTTCAAATTCAGAGATGAATTTTTCCCACCTCCATGCGTCAAATGTACCTTCCCGGGGAATTTCCCATCTGGTACCCTTCGACCATTTATTCCACCTTTTGAGGGGTTCTGTAGACTTCCCCCCCAAACTCACCTTCATCAGTTGTGCAGCTGTCCTTACCCTGAAGAGGGCTGGTTCCCCCTCTCTCTTCATGGACTGACTACTGCCCATCGTGACTAGTCACTGGTATATATCCCGCGTCCGGGTACCTGTTTACCCCCTGGAGCACTCGGTGGGATCCTACCGAGAGGCCTGATTCCACCACTTTCCCAGCACAGCGTAATTTATGTGATACTTATCAATCACCCGAAGCGCATCAAGTGGCGGTCAGACTGAGAGCACACCTCCCACTCCCACAGCGCAATTTGTGTGATCCTGACCACCCGAAGTGTTTGTGGTAACCAGGCTAAGTGTTACTTCCCTGGACCGCCCACTCGCACAGCGTAATTTATGTGGTTCTCATCACCCACTGTGTTTGGCAGGCCACACCGCACAATGATGAAAGTGGCTTTTCTCTCCCTGCACACAGTAGCTAACACAAGTCAAAACAAAAAGAGGGGTTCTTGGATGTTACTTAGGGGTCACTGGTTGGGCAGAAACCTGCTAACTGACCTTTAGGAAATTTGTGTAAAGAAAAAAACTTTCCTAATACACACAGAAAAACCCTTTTTCAACCTGAAAAACTGTTAAAAAGGACAAAGTGGATCCTTATGAAAAACACGGGACGTTTCACAGTAAAACAATTACACAGAGGTAAACCGAAAAACTGCGCCAAAAGTAACCTTGTTGCTGACGCAAAAATCACTCCTATCAGCACCGCTAAACGATCCACGTTATACACGCAATCTTTACTGCAACCACCTAGAACCGTTTACACAAAAAGTCTGCTGGACGTGAAACACGCGACACAGCAGCTTAAAACAAACCCGCTTTACAATAAGGAACTACTTTTAACAGGAAAAACACAAGAAAAACATAATCACTATACAAGAAATCTATGTGCAAAAACCCAGACTACACCGCGCTCATTAAATGTGGAACACGTGAAGGGAAAACTCGCTTAATACACTTTAAATTGGCTGGCAATACGCAAATTTAAAGCTAAAAGCAAACAAATGAAACTGTAAAAAATTTGGATTAAAAACACAATATGGGTCAAATGCATATAGGAAACTTCATGCACATTGCATAGAGATTACTGCACATTTGGTAGCCAACAAAATGGCCACCAAACAAAAGGAGTCCATGTGGTTTAGTCAAGAAAATGACCCCCCACAGGGAAACACACGGCAGACTCTAGCCTCAAAATTGCCTCTTACATAAAACAGACTTTTAGACAGAACATACACTGGACAATTACACAACAATATGAAGCACACATACAACACAATTTGGGCACAATCACAGAACGGACATAAAACACCAACATATCACACTAACATGCACATGTAACAGAAAGGACCCCCTGCTGCATGCTTGCTGGGAGCAGTAGTACCACAAAACATTGTACAGACCACATAACACAGATCTTACAACAGTTAACAATTAACCTAAGCCTTTCAGCACTGTAATAATTACCTCACGTGGAGGGGGGTAGAGCAATCACCACAGTACCTACAGCCCACAAATACTTACCTAACACTATGCAACAACTTTTACCCACTAAAACATATACCCGTTTAATTTTTGGTTGGAAGATTTTTAAACTTGACCAAATCCAGCCAACCAAAACCCACCCCTCTGCTGCTCTCCGCAGAGACAAACCCTTGTCTTTCACCCACAAATCAAGAGTTTAGGACAAAAAACGAGGTCCTTGTTAAGTGGTATTTCTTGTTAGCTAACAGAGAGCGAAATCAGCCACACGAACACGCAAAAAGCGATCCTCTTAATGGCAGAGAGACCTGAAATGTGCCGGCATACTTTTTGCTAGTTCATGATAGTTCATTTCCCCCCCGTTCTTTGTTAGCTATGCAATAATACGCGTTAGTATCCACCAGGCTCGCCAAACTGTCTTGGAAATTCGTTTTAACGAATTTCTCCTTACCGTGAGTACTCGCAGTTGGATGCGCAGAAATCCCCCATAAAGCTGTGCGAATCTCGCTTACCACGACTGCAGCCAAACTACACGATTCCTGCCCATCCAAATACTTTGGTTCTGTTGAATTTGTGGGTGATTGGAGCTCCGTTACCCTAGAATGATCACACGACACTCTAAGGCTGGTTGCAATCCGCATAAGGGCTGATTTTAGACCCAGCTCTCTGTTTTATTAAAAATACACACATGCCCCCCACATGAATAAAGTCAATCCCTCCCACCGAACAATGCAATGGGGATTGCCTATACAGAGGATGTACATTCCAATTGGAGCATAGCCTTTGCTATTATCTATCACTGGTCCTCCCCCATGAGTCTTCTGAGGTCAGCAGACTTCCTCCCCTTCCCCCCTATGAGCCATCTGAGGTCATATTTCCTGTCCTACTAGCTTCTATTGGTATGCAAAATTCTCTGCACAAGCGCTCCCTAAAAATATCAGTCTGTACCTGGATGGGCCCGATACGATCTTTATTAAAACACATCCATCCGAGATACAGTTCAGATTAGTAATGGGTTGTAAGATATGCATAAGCCTACACACGGAGTTCACACCGCTTGCGCATTGCGTTATGAAGCCCATGTGGTACCATGCTGCTGATATGTGGATACAGGCCCACGGTCTACTGACAGCAGCATTCGCATGGAATGCCGTGGTGGTATACACGCCGGTCTATAAGCGCAGATCTGCCATCTCATCCATTACCAAGCTGAGTACTGTAATACATACATTGTACATGCGCATGGCCCAATTGCAGCCTTCAGAGCTTTAATTAAGCCACACGAGAGACATATGAATAACACGAATATATGACACATTTAAAGTTCGACCAATAATACAAAATTTCCATGACAATATGGGTCCTGTTTTGGCAATGGCTTTTATCTCATCTTTCTTTTATGAAGCCATCTTTCTGAAGTGTTTCTGTTATAGCTGTCCCATGGATGTTTTCTTCTACCTCGGCTGTGGATCTTTTTGGCTTCTTCAGAGGTACCACTAGCCTATAGGTGGCTTCCCTGGCTAATTTCCATCTTACCTTACCACTTCCATTTAGCTTGACATTTGGCATGGCCAAATTCTTTCAATTTTTGTAATGGATTTTATGGCAATGTTTTTTGTAACTTTATCCTCACTGTAGTTTTCTAGGACAATACCTTGGACCTGTTTTGATGGCTTCTTGTAGTTTTCTAGGACATTACCTTGGACCTGTTTTGATGGCTTCTTGGTCTTCATTGTGTTTGCTTAGAAATATTCTTTAATAAATTCTGGGGCTTTCCAGAAACAGGTGTATTTATTCTGAGATAGCGTGACTCCAGATACACTCTATTTAACTACCAGCAGTTACTTCTGAAGGTAAATGTTTGCCCCAGAGCTTGTTTATGACTTTTGCAGAAGGTTCTTTCTGTTTTTAAGTTAGAAATATTTAGGAAACCTATGTAGATTTTTTTCCACCTTGAAATTATTTACAATTTTGTTTAGATCAATTACTAAAAAGTCAATTAAATCAATCTTAATTTAAAATCAAGAATAATATACAGTATGCATCTGCTTCAGAGGTGAGGTGCATTAAAATGTATAAGTTATGCAGAGTTTTAGCTCCAAACCATATGCAGGTGGATCTATGTAATTCATTTTAACTTTACAGGCTGCTGAGAGGTTTGCATGTGCAAATTCCTAAACTAGTCTATTTTCACACATTCTTTATAAGCTTGGATTATTACTTGATCCTTGAGAAATTGTATATACTATATCCAAGGCATAAGGATTACTGGAATATGAATGTTTTCTGTAGTAAATTATTATAGTGGGCTTCAAGGTGAAACATTGCCTGCTTCGCATTAATCATGACTGCCCTGCTTTAGGGTGCTGTGGCCATTGAAGTGCCTACAACTCATAACATTTTAAAATTACTGATCCAAAATAAATTTGTAAGCAAGTAGAGACATCTATTAAAACCACAAAATATCTCAAAACACTCTTGTAAAAATATTTACTATGTGTTGTTCAGGGTCCAGTTCAAGAGACTGGGGGTAGGGGAACCAGATTTTGAGGTTATGTAACTGGATCGCTGAATAATAAAGAAATTAAAACAGTATTCTCTGCTTTATTGAACCTGAAATCAAGTGGAGCATCAGTTTTTCCAGTAACTGTTTTTCGATGCCATATTGTGAATAGACATAAACCATGAAATTCCCATAAGTTGTATCTACTTTGTGTAAAAAATACAGTGAAGTCCTTATGAAATTTCTGCTCTGTTCTAGCTATCAATATGTAAAGTAAACCCAAGCTATTGGCACTGCTACCTAATAGAACTTCGAGATGATGATGATGATGATTTGACAGTCTGGCAAATGGTTTGAAGGTTGATATTGTTCATTCCATCAGGAGTCTATTATCCTGAAAAGGTTTGGAACACTTGGTCTAGATGGATATTCCCCTTGAAAAATAATGGCTTGTCAGATTAAGTTGGCTGTAGGATAGGTGACTATTTTGAAACTATAATGCCTTTATGTGAAAAGACATTTGGAAACAGCTGTGCACCTTGGAGGTCTACTCAAATCCATTGGGATTACTCTCATATTACAAAGAAAGTGGTGTTAGACAGCGGTGAGGAGAGCCAAAAGGCTGTACAAAACTCCCCACTATAGTACTGTGAGTTCATTTGGTGATAATGATTTTCAAACACTCTGGCTATTTTGTCTTAAGTTCCATGACCAGAAGACACATTGTGTGGCCTGGCTTTCTGTCATGACCTATTCATTTATTGTAGGGAGGAGATGGAATGTGCTTTATCTCCATTTCTTTCTCCACCGTCAGTAACACCCTTTCCCCCAGAATGCACAAGATCCCATAGCTATTTGTAATAATGCTTCTCACCAAACCATTAGCAGATCAAACAGCTAATCATTGTCTCAATTCAGGAACACATCTATCCTGTTTCCCATTTGCGCTCCTCTCATTTGATTACAAAAACTAAGATCACTCACTCTATGGTGTTGTTCCCATCCAGGTCAATGTGCATTTTTACAAAGTAGGAGGGTGGCAATGTAGTTCATTAGTCAACAGTCATACAAGGAGAGGTAGTATAAATGTTGTAAGCAAGTCACTAGTATCTACCTAAAGAAGTCTAAAAGACAAACATGTTGGCTAGGGTTGTGCAGTTTTTTAGTTTTTATTATAAGAAATAGTTTTAAAAAATTTAATCAAAACTACTACGCATGAAATAATTTTTTCCATGTACGAGATGTGACTATTTATTTCTTGGAATGCCTGTGGTGTAGCACTATGGTGGTGAGTCACACAGCCATTCGCACTCCAGCGTGTACCATCATCTTCTGTCTTGCACTTGCCTAGGCAGCAGATAAGTTGTCTTTAAGGAGTAGTAGAAGAAATAATACATGTGTGTGTTGTGCTGTTGGTGGAAAATGAGTGACAGGAATCTGGAGCAGTGGATTAACATCAAATTTTGTGTGAAAATTGGCAAAAGTGCTAGTGTAACTTTAGCTTTGTTACAACACGCTTATGGTGAACTTTCCAAGAAGAAATCAAGTGTTTTTGTGTGGCATAGGTGGTTTGGGAAGGGGCAGGAAGATATCCATAATAGGCAGCCAAAAAATTCAAATGACGGAAGCAAACAGGGACGGAGTTCGAATCCTTGTAGGCTCAAATCAAAGTTTAGGTGTGCAAATTATGGCAGAATAAAACAAGAACAGGGAAACAGATTGCAATGGATAATTTGGGAATGAGAATGATTTTCACAAAGATGGTGCCTCAAATCTTGACAGAAGATCAGAAAGGCCATTGTCTACAATTTCATCCAATCTTTTGAAGAATGCAGAGGTGTTTGTTCTTGTCTACACTGATTGTTGAAACAATGGGAGTGAGGAAAAAAGCTGAGAAACATAACCAGTGGACAAACCAGAAGAAATTTCACAAGATCAGACAGAGCTTAGAAGGATCCAATATGGAAAGTGCAGACCCGAACCGAGGACATAGACTGCACATTGACCTTTCTATTTAGATGGGGTCAGCACTGTCTCAATTACACTAGAGATGGTTGTACGTGAAAATCCCAGGAGATCAGCAGCTTGCCTGGTACCAACAATCATGCCACGTTCAAAGTCACTAAAAATCCCTTTCTAGCAATTCTGCTGCTCGGTTTGAACTTCAGCAAGTCATCTTTACCACATCTAGATGCCTAAATGTGTTGAGTTGCTGACTTATGATTGGCTGAATAGCAATTTGTGTTACCAAGCAATTGAACAGGTGTACCTAATACAGTGACCGGTGAGTGTAGTTTGTGAGCTTCTTTTTCATAGTACCACACTGCATTGTCTTAAATGTTTTAATTCATTGTCCAAAAAGAGTGCATAAAATAACTTCACATACACCACATTCCACCATTCCCTTCCATCCTTGTATTCTCAGTTGTTCCTAAAACATTCAAAATATAAACTTCAGGTATTTGTTTGATTGGCTAGAGCCAGGGCAGTGTGCAAGTCCTGCTGATACCCGCATTGTTGCCCTCTCCATACTCCTCTTGGTTCCTAACTTTCCACTCCCCATCCTCCACAAGAGGCTACTTTAGGAGGTTGCACCCATGTTGTGTTCACCTGGCTGAAATTCAATGCCAACACAAGCTGGCTGCCATCCGCCTGATATGTGATACAACCTTGCATTGAAACTTCATGTTGGCCAAGCTGCAGTGGCTGAACCAGCACTCAACCAGAGTGGAAAGCAGAGATTAGCAACCTGATCACACTGATGTTCCTATTGGTGTACACACTGCATGGTGTAATAGAATGGACACTGGAGACACAGTTGTTAAGGACAACTCTGGTGGCTCAGTGGGATAGCACTTCAATTCTCATTGCATAATCCTTAGCTTGTTGTTGGGGTAATAAAGTAAAAAATAAAGAGTAAGCTCAGAAGGTTCAAATGGTTTACTTAGCTCAGTAAATTCCAGAAGAAAGGGTTAGTGCACAGGTTACCCCAAAAAACCCAACTTAAAGCCAGACTTCCCTTCTAGGAAAGTGGGTAGTTGGATTTTTAAGGATATTAAAGGAGAACCCAAGTCCTACATGATCAATTCCAGGTCCTACATGATCAATTCCAGGTACATTTTTGAATGAGCAGCAAGGTTTTCTTGCTATGTCCATTAGCATCAGCCTATATCCAACTCTCCAGGACACTCTTCTTAACAGTAGCTTCCTCCTACCCACTAAGATGCTTTATACAGGAAACCATATTCCTGCTCTGCACCCTCCGGATGTACCCTCCAGCAGGGCAGCAAACTTTCTTAAGACCCCAACATACACACTACTTCTGCTCTTTAGGCACAGGAGTAGACCCTTCTTTCAGCAACACCTCTCCAGGCAACAGGCATGTGAGGCAAAGTTCCTACACTCCTGACAGCAACTCAAGAGGCAAAGACAACTTCTTATCACATTGGCTTCATCTACAGGCAAAGGCCTGGGAGTGAAGACCTTCCTAGAAGTTTTCCCCAAATATTTTTCTTCTTCCTCTGCCAGCATAACTTGCAATAAATCTCCTAGTGATTGGTCAAAGAGAAATAAATATTCATAACTCATGACTTTGTTTCTCCTTGTGTTATTTACTGGAGAACACTCCCCAGCAAAAGGCAGAAGCAAACAATAGTTTTATGAATCCCAACAAAAGACTGACTACAGCCTAGCTGACATATAAATTTAGACAAGGGATACTTCAGCATAACCCCTTGTGTATCAAAGAATATTATAAAAGGTTATATAAAGTTTATAAACATCTTGACATTTAGGGGTTAAAACAAGCTTGTGGCTGCTGCTTCAGCAGATCAGCAGATCAGCAGATGATTGACTGTCATGTGAAAATGATCACTTTTACATGTAGCACCCTGCTGGTTTAGCTAGGGGGAGCTAGACCCTGATGGCTAGTGAGGAGCTAATTAGCAGCTCAGGGGAGATAGCCAGAGGGGTAAAATTCTGGTCTGGGCTGAGAGACTCTGTAGGCCAGCCCCTCTGGAATTTCCCCCTCCTTTGAGGATTTCAGAGGAGGGCCTTGGAAGCACTGGGTGGATCTGAGGAGTGGCTGGTTGCACTTTTGAGGTGCCTCAGCTAATCCCCTACAGGAGGACTCATTGGCCCCCTGAAAGAGGACCACTTGTATGGCAGGGAAAGAGCAGCCCTGCTGATAGGCCTGGTAGCAGCAGCCATTCTACAAGCAGTAGAGGAGAGGAACTGAGTGAGTACATCTGCACCCCCTGGGCGGATAGGGGAAGAAGCACTCTGGTGGAAAACCAGATTAGCCCTCTGCTAGTGACTGTTACCCATTTAAAGGAACAGGAGCCAGATCCCCTGCTCAGGAAGAAAGTCTTCAGATTGCTGGGTGAAGAGGAGTTCATCTAGGGTTTGGGGTAGTACAACTGGAGCTGCTGGCTAGCACTCCAACAGAGACTATGTCACAGAGAAGAAGCTGTGAATAGTTCAGGAAGTTGTCCTCAAATTTGTGTTCCCTTGGGCTTCCTACTGTCTACACCCCTTACCCAGTCCAAGTTCTAATCCCCTCAGTAAAATAACAAAACAAATGCTCAAGGACTGATTTCTGCCTACGAATGAGAGCTTGTATGGAAAATGCTAACTGACTGGCTTTGCAGGGCTAAAGGGGGACCCAAATTCATCAGCAATCCCTAAGGGGGTAATGCTACATATAGTATCAGGAACGTGAAGATCTCCCCATTGGGTTGCTCATGGTGGTTCCAAAGGCTCTCCCATTCCTTCAGTAAACCTGGGATCATGGTAATATGCCCCAATATTTAGAGAGGGAGGATCTCGAGTAACTTAGTTACATAGTTAGTATCCAAGAATATTTTGTGCATTTGGGAATACATCCAACTCTTTTTCTAAACAATTTTCTGAGCTGGCCAGAACTAGTTCTTGAGGGAATCACCCTGTTCACATTGGCATTGAAGGCAGAGAGTTTGAGGCATGTTTTTAACGCTCCTCAAACTCTTATGCATTTGATAATATGAACAGCATACATACAGTGCTGTGAAAACATGAAGCGTTAGCATTGCATCGCTTCAAAATTGAAGTTTCATGTTGTGTTTGAAGGATTTCAACTCCTTCCATTCAAGTCTATGCTAACGCGCAGCAAATGCATCCCAACACGGTTGTGGTGCATTGATAACATTGCAGTTTATTTTTTTTTAAATAGGCATTTGGGATGCGGTTTTAACACACCTTTAATGTGTGTCAAATGTGCTAAAAACACTCATAGGGCGTGTGAGGGAGCATTTTTAACGTGTATTACAAGCCAGTCAAAAGCACCTATTGACACGCATTAACTCTATATGTGCATTTGTTAAGAGTCAGCATTTTGATTCACGTGTGAATAAACCCTATTTTCATATTTTCACTTGGGAGGTTAAATCTCTTTTCCTTCACATGTAAAGAGTGCCCCCTTGTTCTTTGTGATGACCTGAAAGTGAGTAACGCAACACCAAGTTCACTTTATGGACCACTTATGTATGTTTACATGGTGATCATATCCCCCCTTAATCTCCTCTTCTCAAGAGAAGAAAATTCAGATCAGTTAATCCTTCCGCATGGCGGAGCACCTCCATGTCTCATCATTTCAGTTGCCCTTTTTACACTTTCTCTAGTTCTCCGATATCCGTTTTGTAAATTGATGCCCAAAACTAAAGTGCATATTCTTGATGAGGTCTTACTTTACTAATGATTTGTACAGAGGCAAAATTACTGTGTGTCTCTCTCTCTCTGGAGTAGATACCTTTTTTAATACAGGAATGTATTTTGCTTGCTTTAGAAACTGCAGCTTGAAGTTGCATGCTATTATTAAGTCTATGCTCTACAAGAACTCCCGGATCCTTCTTAACTATTGACTCCCCTAGCTGTTCTCTTCCTAGAATGAATGATGCTTGCATGTTTTTAGCCCCCAAGTGCATAACTTTAGACAGTATTTATCAGCATTAAACCTCATTTGCCACAATGTTTCCCAATTAAATAGTGCATTGAGGTTGGGTTGTAAGTTGGAGACATCCTGCATTGCTTGGTGTCATCTGCAAACACTGAAATAGTACTTTTAATGCCAAACTTTGTATGATTTATAGATAGATTAAAAAATAAGGGTCCCAACACTGAACCTTGGGGTACACCACTAATAGCCGCTTAGACCATTCAGAGTATGAATCTTTAATCACTACTTTCTGAATACAGTCTTCAGGCCAGTTTTCTATCCATTTACAAACTGAATTATCTAAGCCTGTAGACTTTAACCTACACATTAGCTGCCTGTGGGAACTGTGTCAAATGCTTTTGCAAAACCCACAGCCACTCCTTTGTGCTTACTTCCTCATAAAAAGAAATCAGGTTTATTTGACAACTTCAGTCTTTAATGACACCATGCTGACTATTGCTTAAAGTGGAACTTTAGCCAGAAAACTAAGTACTGCTAGATCACTTCATGCTGGCCTATTTTGCAGGTATAGCTATGTAAAACATTTAAAATACGTACCCATTCTGTTTAAAATCCAGTAATACACTGTCTCTCCCTGCTCTGTACATGATCAGTTGCTCTCTATCTTTTGGCACTGTGACGAAAATCAAAGCGATTTTAAAGCGGAGTTCCACACAAAAGTAGAAGCTCCACTTGTTGGCTCTCCACCTCCAGTGCCATATTTGGCACCTTTTGGGGGGGGGGGAGTGGATACCTGGTTTTGACAGGTACCCTCTCCCACTTCCTCCCACAGTCTCCTGGGAGCAGGGGTGGACTGACCATTTGGGAATTCGGGCACTGCCTGAGGGCCCGGGGTCAGTAGGGGGCCCCATGAGTTGCCCCTGGTACCTTTTATAGGCTTTTTCAGTGTGGTTTGAGTGTGGGTGAGGACACAGGGGCCCCATGATCCCCTATTGCCCAGTGGCCCCATGAGTTGTCAGTCCGCCCCTGCCTGGGAGCCTTCACAATCGGGATGCACAGCACGCATGTGCAGTCACAGCCTGGTGCCCACAGATGAGATGCTGGCACCGGGGAGAGAAGAAGGAGAGAAGGGACGGCGCGGATCAGCACGTCGCTGGACCCTCGGACAGTTGAGTGTGTGTTTATTAAAAGTCAGCAGCTACAGTTTTTGTAGCTGCTACCTTTTAATAAACACAAAAATGGCCGGAAAGCCGCTTTAAATTTTTGTGTGCACATAAAATTAACTTCAGTGTATTTTCTCCAGAAAATATGCATTTATAAATAGTTGTGCAAATATTGTGCAGCATAAAAAATTGCAACTACCACTATTTTATTCTTTGCTTGGTTAAGAATAATATCTAGCAAAAAAAACAAAAACAAACAAACATTTTACCATGTGTGTGAATAGCTAAAATATTGGCTCAGTAGAAAAGTGGTAAGGACAGGGTTCCTATAGAGGGTAGAAGTGCTGGTAGTAGTGAGGAGGAGTGTTGGGGTACTGGTGATAAGGAAATTTAGCCTACCTTCTAGATGGACGTATCCCCTCTTCCAATTCAGGGGGGAAAATCATACAGAGATCTATTTCACCATCCAAGAAGGAGCACAAAGTGCCCCACTCCAAGGTATCATGGCAAAGAACCTTCATTACCTGATAAAAACTGGATTCACTGGCCTGTAGGCATAGGTGAAGGGGGAATACCTAATGAAAAAAGGCTTTTCAACCTCCCACAAGGTGGCCTTGGTTTCATATTTGTTGCTGAAACAGGCAATGTTTCCTCTGATTGGCCAACATAGAGGAGTGGACAGTTAACATCACAATGACATCATTCACCTCAGCCGATCAAAGGAAGCCTTGTATTTATTGATATAAATACATGGCTACTCACCCAAAATATTGTAGAAATTATGTGCATAGGATTTAAACACTTTGACTAGGCTGCATTTTAAACAGGACCCATACCATTTATTTTTTAAAGAAAGAAAGGAATTCATTATTAGTGTTTTTTTAAACTGAACAAACCCCCAGTACATTGTAGTGAGTGCATAAACCATATTTAAACACTTAAAGACTTTGACTAGGCTATATTCTAAACAGTACCAACACCAGCCATTTTTAAATCAAGAAATCAAAATTAAAGTGTATTTATTTTACTGAAAACAGCCCCCAAAATATTGTAGCAACTATGAGCACAATATTTAATCACCCATACAAGCTATCCAGCTTTATAATTACAGTTATTTCTGTTGCTAAAAAGACCTCACAATAGTGTAATAACTGTGGACAATGTGGACAGTATTTAAAGGAGACATACAGATAAAGCTCCTTTGGCTGTACGTTTCCTGTGGATCACAGGAGTGCAGTATGTTCTCCACTCCTGTGACCCATTTTCAGCTGACAGATCGGACCGATGCTGAATTCACCTAGATAAGTATGATTTTAAAAAAAATGATCATACTCCTATTTAAACACCTTATCTGGACCACTTTTTCAACAGGAGCCACAGCAGCCATTTTTAAATCAAGAATTCAACATAAGAGTGTATTTATTTTACTGAAAAAGTCATCAAAATATTTTGTGAGTACCTGTACAGTCTTTAAACACTTTTGTCTAGACCGCTTTTTGATAATGATCAATAGATTTTGTTGAAACTTTGCTGTTTTGGTAAAATGAATTGTAGTCAGTGAGGAAGGGGAAATACAGGTGGTTTTGTGTTCTTTTTTAAAGGTGTAATAAATAGTTCCTGATGGTTACAAAATGTATCTTTAACTATATTAAACCTGTACTTTTGCCCAAAAGACTCCTCATGTGCCTGATTACTTTAAGTGTTATCGACAGAAATAAAAAAAATAGAGATTTACAAAAAGGAACATTTTAAAGCAACAGTATACAAATATAAAATTCAGAGAACAAAGGACAGAAAATCATATGAATCATAATGAATGATAAAGTAAACTACGCTAAATACACCCAACACCCCATCAGCATAAAAACAATACTGGCACCCACATCAAGGAATTAGTAGATACTAGTCGCTTTCACCTCTTGACACTTTTAGCTTTTCCCAGCTGCTAATATTCAGACTTGATTTTTGGAGATTTGTCTTTGGTTAGTAATTTTTTTGTGAATTAGGGCTTACTATGTTTGAGCAGATTTATCTTTGCTTCACATTTGGTAGCAATGGAGGTTAGCCTAATGTTGTTCAGAAAGGGTGACAGAAGTTTAATTCCTGTTATTGTGAGATGACATCCAGCAAAAGAAAATGTCAAAAAAATGCGCTGAGCCACTAAAAAAAAAAAAAAAAAAGGAGAGAACTGAGTTGAAAATCATTGTTTTGTAGTGAACCGGTCTTCACATCATATTGCTTCTGTCAGTATAAAGGACCTCTGTTATGAAGCAAAACACTTATGTAATTTGGCTGAGACAGAAGTAACCATACCCTGACCCATGTGCTGCACAGATTTATTGCACTGGTAAGATACATGAATTGGGGGTAGCTGCTTCAGTCAGATGCTGTGCTATGTTAAATGAAGAAATCATGTGCACTATCAACCATTAAATAACTAAACTCTAATATAATCAATGTGCTTAGCACTTCAAGCTCAAACAAATGAAGTGCTTATGCATGCAATGAAAATGTGATAATTGATTTCAAACCCTGATCATGAATTTAACTAAATAAACATCTGTTTTAAATGTCCATAAAAAAGTGAATGAAAAAACATTGCTTAAACTCCAGGATCATCACTCGTGCTCAAAGATGCAAAGAAAGAAAAACATAGTGCTCTACGTAATAAACCTTTTGCTGTTGCAAAAAAGAGATACTCTCACTTATACATAGATACAGTAAAAGAAAGCTTTCAGTCTTGGGATGGCCTCAAAAGGGAAGCACGGTACAAATCCTCTTTATTCCTGCATGAGCTGTGCCATACATCGATCTCCTCTAACTAAAACAACACACGATCCCTAAGCTCTGCCCAACTGGTTTAATCAACAATGACTTAATTCCTAAGCTCTGCCCAACTGCTTTAATAAACAATGACTTCATTCCTAAGCTCTGCCCAACTGGTTTGATCAACAATGACTTCATCCTTAAGCTCTGCCCAGCTGGATTCATCAACAATGACTTCACCAGGGGCATCTGATAATAATTCACAAGAGTGTATCACAGTTTGAAGATTTTTCATTCAGTTATTCATGGATATTTAAAAAAAATGTTTGTTTATTTTTATGATCAAAATTTGATATCAAATATTATGTAGTTCACTGCATACATACACGCTTTATTTGCTCTAGCTTTAAGCACTAAGCATGTTAATATTATTTGTATTTAGTTATTTAGTGGTTGATATTGCACAACATTTTCTTCATTTTAACCACTTGCCTACCAGCAGAAGTATATTTACTGCTGGCCGGCGGCAAAGGCAAGCAGCCATTCATGACAGCTTGCTTACTATTGTGATAGACCACATAGTACAAGGCCATTCACAGTGGTATTGTATCATGTGATAGCTGTAGCTAATCAATAGTAAGCAAGCTGTCATGAATGAAAGCCATTCATGACAGTTAAAGTGATTGCTTATAACAGTGATCACCACTGTTATCAGCAATCACAGTGTAAAGAAAAAGAAATCCCTGATCACCACCCAGAGTAGTACAGTGTCACTATGGTGACCCTAAGGGTCTGGTATGGATTTTGGGGGGTGAACTATTCTGATGACAGTATGTAAAAAAAAACTGAGTAAAAAAAGATTTAATTTTTTTTCCATACTGTTATCAGTCAGTATCCCTGATCACTGATACATCAGTCATATGATGGTGCTGCACTGCACTGATGTCAGTATGTAAAAATAATTAAGCAAACAAAAATATTTCTTCATTTTCAAAAAATTGTGACAAGACATTACAACATCCCCATACTTTCCATGCCTCCTACTAAATACCTTGGACTGTCTGAGTTTTTATTGCGAAAGAAATATAGCAGACTGCATTTTGGCCTAAATTTATGAAGAAGGATTATGCAAACTTTTATAACAGAAAAAGAAAAATGTGGGTTTTTTTTCAACATTTTCAGTATTTTTTTGTTTATGTAATAAAAAATAAAAAACCCAATGATGATCAAATACCACCAAAAGAAAGCTCTGAAAAAAATGGTATAAATTTCTTTTGGGTACAGTATTGCTGGAACACACAATTGGCAGTTAAATTAGCACAGTGCTGAATAGCAAAAAATGCCCCAGTCATGAAGGGGTTAAAAACCTTCCAGAGGTCAGGTGGTTAAAAAAGCGCAGCAGCCATTTATATTACTTTATAGGCATAATCCACTGTTCTCACTATTGGGAAACTTGCCCTCAGAAATGTCACGTAGCCATCACTGAAGTTTTTGGGGGGACCACAACACCACTTTTTTAAATCTTGGCATGGGTTACCCCTAAAATCCACACCAGACCAGAAGGGTCTGGTATGTGTTGGGAAGGGGGGGGGGACGCCCACACTGTTTTGCCCTCAGAAATGTCACGTAGCCATCACTGAAGTTTTTGGGGGGACCACAACACCACTTTTTTAAATCTTGGCATGGGTTACCCCTAAAATCCACACCAGACCAGAAGGGTCTGGTATGTGTTGGGAAGGGGGGGGGGACGCCCACACTGTTTTTTTTTTTCACTGGGACTTTTGTTTGCATTCTGCTGTCAGCAGGGAATCCTGCTGACAGCAGATGAGTCATGGTTGTTAAGGAAGCGGCAGCTACCGACTCCTTAACAACCACAGCTATTCAAAATTAATTCAGATCCGTCCAAGGTTATACCAGGTGGATTTGAAAACTTCAAATCCACCCGATATAACAAAAATATGGAACAAATCCCAAAAATTAACCGAGCCAGCACAATGAAAGCAAATAAACAAAATTATCAATGAATGCATATGAAACTAAACAAAATGAAAATTGCAAGGGTGCACATATCTATTCAACATTATAATTAAGTTATTTACAGCCTACTCTTATTAATGTGAACGATCTTGAGGTTTGCTAAGATCCCCACACATTTACTTCCTTGAGTTCTGTGACTAGACACTGCTCAAAGATCGCTGTCACCAATATGTGACGAGCGCGGCGTCAGACCCCAGCCCTTCTCACCAAACTCGTGACTGAAGGACTAGCCAATCTAAAACCGCGATGTCACGTGCGTATCAATGCCACACTCAGCTGCACCCTGCACAATGATTTTCCACAATCTAGTATTGGCAGCCTGAGCGATTGTTACTGGTTCAGGTTAATTACGCAATTAACCCTTCACACTGCCACCACCTCCTTTTTGTACAGGGAAAGAGGAAACTCGGCGATATCAGCTATAATACTACAATGGTTGAGATAATCGTCTGTATAACACGGTCACCGCAGGCCAGTTATACAGATGGTTAAACAAACACTCTCTTTTTGTGGTGCTCTTTTTAGAGGCAGGAATTCGTAAATTGCAATTAAGAGCTATAGAAACAGTTCAACACTTTCAGAAGGAAAGATTTATTACTAAAAGGTCAAAAAGGTGCAATAAAAATATTTACAGAAAAAAGATGTAACCAATATATATATAAATATACAGAGAACAACAGCACAGCAAAGAGGTAACAGAAGGAGGTTAAAGGGTTAAAGTACTTGCCAATCAGCCTTGGGTTTGCAGATCAAGTTTCAGAGCGAAAGGGTACGGGTCTCCCCAGTTGTTTCTAATGTTAAAATGGGAGACTTCTTCAACTTAACTTTTCTTAGGCCTAACAACCCAATTTGTAGTTCTCCAGCAGGGGGTGTCTCTGAAGTTAAGGACCAATACCCCGTTTAGGGCGGGAAGGTCTGGGCGTAGGCCTAAACTAGAGCCAAAATCTCTTCTAGTTCATACTTTGGCTCATAACTTTCCATATGCATAAGTGACACTCCACCCGCGGGTAGATTCTTATGCAGACACGTCTGAGGATTGATTAGGTATTAATTATGAAATTCTACACTGAATGGTTCACGAGATCTACTTTTCTGCTTTCCTATGTATTCCAACCATGGAGAGTGACCTATCAAAATGTTCGTCTCTTCTTGGCCAATCTGACGATATGCCTGGTTTTTATGTAAGTCTCTCATATTCCAAGATATGAGACATAGGGGAAAATGGATTTTTAAAAAGGTTATCTGGTTCAATGTCTTTTGAACTCCTGGGAAGGCTGCATTATCTTTTAAAGAGGTGTTAAATTTTACAGGTTCTTTGGACAGCTAGGCCCCAGCTCCCTTGGGGATTTTATAGCATGTAGCCCCCTGCTGGGCTCAGGCCTGTGATACTTTTAACACACAGACCATATGTCACTGTGATTCTCAGGGAGGGGGAGAATTCTTAACCAAAATGGAGGGTTGGAGCAAAATGGTTGAACCGCGTCTATCTCTGTGTGTACTTTTGCTGCACACAGTGTCACACCTTTCACAGAGCCTGCCTTCTAAATTACAGAGGTGCTGAAAGGAGGAGTTTGAGGAGGTGGAGTCAGTACAGGAATCACATTTCGCAAGCAGCAAGGTACCATGGGATTTGTAGTGCTTAGAAATTGAAAGTAAACAGCAGAGAAGCTGCAAAGCGTTCAGGGAATCCAGAAAGTTGGACAGCAACCAAGCAGCACTCACAACAAGAAGGGTCATTTTCAAGTATGCTTGTATGCATAACTGTTTTAAACTGTGTTTCTATATCTTCTTGTGGTTCAGTCTTAAAACCTATCTTTGGCCATTTTTCTTATTTTATTTTGAATAGACTGGAGAAGAATTAAAACTACTGAGACTTTACCCTATTTCCTGTCCATGTGTCCCCTGTGCAAAAAAAAGGGGGGGGGGGAGGGCAGAGAAATAAAAACAAGAACTTCTGGTGCTCACATTTCAAACAAACATTTAGATATTTAGTGGTTGATGTTGGATAATATGGTAGGTGTAATAATAATATTTTTCATAAGTAATGTTTGGAGAACCTCCTGTAAAAAGTGAAGTCATTGTAAGCCTGAAGGGCTTATTTATCAATATTTTTGCCCATGATTTACACAACGTTCACGCACAATTCACACATTTGTCAAATTAAATCTAGGTGAAAGTTGTGTTTCTCTCCAGGATGGAGTTATCTTTGTTTAGGCATTATCCAGGGTCAGTATCTACCTCCTGGACTGAGCTGCTGGTCCAGAGCTGACATAATCATAAAAATTATGCACCTGCTCCTTTTTTTCTGCAGCTCTTTATTGGGAATTGTAGTTTTCCTACAATGCAGGTGTGTTGTGAGGGTTCGATGGGTGCCATTCAAAATTACTGGCACTGCAACACATCATGACATCAAGCTGTGCAGTGGAATAATGTCCTTACAGGATGTCTCCAACTTACAAGCCATAAAGGCGTGGAGGAATATCAGGCCTGTAGCGGCAGTCTGTTGATCTCTTGGTGTGGTTGCTGTCCTGCTTTTCTCCTCTTTTTCACCCCCTTAGATTTTGATTGAAGGTTTCTTTTTGAGAATGGTCACGGACACCTGAAGGTCTAGGTTTCTTAGCCTTTGTTGGGTAGTATAGTAAGCTTTCTAGTTTTGTTAAAGCCATATAGGCGAATAATTTAAAGTGTGTGAGGTTTCTCCTCATAAGGGATATGGTATTTATGTATGCTGGTAGGCCATATCATGTCCTGGAGATGTATCCAGTTTTTTCTTTGTTTATTTCTGGTAGGAAGTTTATGTTATGTTATTTATTTATTTATTTTTTATACTTTTGTAAAAAATATGTTTGCTGGTTGCAAGATCTATTTTTGAATAAAAATATTTCCAACTTACAAGCCAACCTCAATGAACTGTTTAACTGGGCAGCTATGTGACAAATGAGGTTTAATGTTGATAAATGTAAAGTGATGCACTTGGGGCTAAAAACACGCACGCATCATTGATATCAAGGGGGAGTACACAACTGGGGGAGTCAATGGTGCAGAAGGATCTGGGAGTTCTGGTAGATCACAAGCTTAATAATGGCATGCAATGCCAAGCTGCGGTTTCTAAAGCGAGCAAAATCCTCTCTTGTATTAAAAGAGGTATAGACTCCAGAGAGAGAGATATCATATTAGCCCGGTACAAATCATTAGTAAGACCTCATCTGGAATATGCAGTTCAGTTTTGGGCACCAATTCACAAAAATTATATTGGGGAACTGGAGAAAGTGCGGAGAAGGGCAACCAAACTGATAAGAGGCATGGAGGAGCTAAGGCATTGTCAGAGGAAAGATTAGAGGAACTGAATGTATTCTCTCTTGAAAAGAGGAGATTAAGGGGGATATGATAAACATGTAAAAATACAGAGCGGTCCACATAGTGAACTCGGTGTAGAGTTATTCACTTTCAGGTCATCACAGAGGAAAAGGGGGCACTCTTTACATCTGGAATAAAAGAGATTTAATTTCCAAATATGGAAAGGCTTCTTCAATGTAAGAGCTGTGAAAATGAGGAATAGACTCCCTGGTTCTGGTCAGCTCAGTAGATTATATTAAAAAAGACCTGGATTCCACAACATAACTGGATACTAATATTTATAGGTATGTTGCTCCAGGGAATATCCAATTGCCTCTGGATCAGGAAGGAACTTTTCACCTACTGGAGCAAATTGGATCAAGCTTTATTGGGGTTTTTGCCTTCCTCTGGATCAACTGTGGGTATAAGATTGTGTATATAGGATTGTATAATTTTTTTTCTTTTCTATTGGTTTAACTAGATGGACTTGTGTCTTTTTTCAACCAGACTAACTATGTAACTATGTATCATCACACGTAACGTGTTACCAGAACACAAAGGTATGATGCCAGCCTTAAGGAAAAGCCTTGCCTGTTATTAAGGAGTGAAATCACATTTGTATTTTTATGCGAGCAGATGAGGCCATAATAATCTTATTTGTGATGATAAACCCCTCATAACTTCTATATTTTACTACCTGCACTCCCCAGCAGAGTTTATACAGTGTACTGCATTTTTATCTTGAGGTTTAGAGGAGGTTGAAGGATACCATCTGCTAAGTTGGAGGAGTGTGTAAAGTTTTCACAGGTGCCATATACTTGATAAGGGGCAAAAGCTTTTGAAATATATGCACACAAACTCAGTTCACCTCAGTATTAACCTCTTCTGGTCCAGAGATATTTGCAGTTTTTTTGTAACCTTTGCAACAATATCAAGTTTTATGCGTCCGTTTTTTCCATATATTTGATCATAACAGATCAAAATAACAGCATCAAACTTAAGATAAAATTAGCCCTTCATCAGGAGCTTAGTACACTGAACAACCCATCTCCTCTATACAGTGTATCCCTCTCACACCCCCACCACGGGTACTCTTATCCTATCAAGCTAAGGTAATTACAGTATATTGAAGAGTAACGACCACACATACCTATCCTTGGCTGTTTGAAGGCAACTTTATTTACCTGAAGCCAATATATACAACTTTTCCATGATCTGTTTGCAGAGGGAAAGCAGATTATATAGTTTATAGTATGGCACCTGACACCCTGTAAAATATTACAACTATATGCACTTATTCCGCTATATTATAATGAATAACAGCACAACATACATGAAGCAGAACAGGGGAAGCTAATACTGTCTACTGGGAGCTGAACATTTTACTTTGGTTTTGATCAACTCAACTATGGAATGCTGAAGAGGAAGAGTGGTCATTCAGAGGTCCTATTTTTCATTGTGTTCTTTCACAATAAAGGGTTGTTGCTTTTCAGCTTGGATGCAAATAGAGCTTAGAATGGATATCTTTTAATGAGTTCATATGGAAATAATTATATTTCCAGAAGTGCTACACGTAGATAAGAGCTAAGTTACACAGAAGATCTTTAGTTGTTCAACTGCATGACAACTGCAGTTGCCCATTGTTGATCACTAAGGCATTGTACAAGACATGCAATATTGAACCACAATGACAACATTATGCAGTCGTATGAAATTAATTGCATTTAAATGTTACTTTCTAGCTTTTACTATACAAATTCAATTGCACCATACCTTAGCTACCATCTTGGGTATTCATTTATGGACCATTAATTATGAACCAATCTATAACAGAACAACCAAAAATCATCCATGTTGATTGGCCGTAAGCAAGTATAGAGAACAGTAACCTTAAAGGCACTGCACTATGCTCTTTCTCAGAGAGTCAAAGTGCTTCCTCCCCCAGGAGATTAGCTGCCGCTTTACAAGCCTGAAGGTTTTAGGATATCTGATTTTTTCTCTGTAATAGATTCCTTTATGTTCTCTTTATTATAGGCTATTCAGGAAGCACATTATCCTGGCAGCCCAGAGCTTGTGAACACAAAGCAGAGAGGGACCCCTGCAGTAGCAGGGGTTACAAGAACTGACCACACGCTCACACACAGGACAATTGACTACACTGGGAGTCTGAGAGACAGGATTAAATCCCTGTCCTATTTAGCTGGTTATAATGAAGAGGCAATACTTTGAAAGTGCTTTGACATTAAGTAGGTTGCTGTTCACGCTGGCAGCATGAAATAACAGGAATATAAAATGATGCATACCACCCATGTTATTGTACCAAGCATCACGTTGTATATTCTATATGTGTAAATTTTGTGTTATTAAATGTGTGTATAATTTGTATTTTAGTTATTGTTTTCAAATTTTTACATCCAATGTGAATGACCACGTTGAGTTGACCAGAATGTGAAATGCCAGGGCAACGGGTCAAAATGCAGCATGCACAATTGTGTCTAAAGCTTTGTGAACAACCAGTAAAGCTGGTAATAGATATGAGATTGGCACCAGATACTACTAATTTAATCTACATCACTCTGGCTAAGTGGTTAGCGCTTCCACCTAGCAGCACTGGGGTTGTTAACTCAAATCCCAGCCATGGCACAACCTTTCTGGAGTTTGCACGTTCTCCCTGTGCCTGTGTGGGTTTCCTCCCAAACTCCAAAGAGTTTGTTAATTGGCACCTGTCTAAATTGGTGAGTTAGGGACCTTAGACTATAAGCTCCTTGAGGGCTGGGACTGATGTGAATGTACAATATATATTTAAAGTGCTGCGTAAATTGATGGCGCCATATTAGTACCTGTATAAAATAAATAATCATAGCAGCAGCATCACTTTTTTTTCTTGGAGATAAGCTTGACACTTTTCTCCTTTTTTATTCCCTTAAATGTGTATGTGGGGTATGTGCAAATGAGCACAGTTAACTATGTTCAAGCGCTAGCCCTCTAGTAGACATGCTTTGAGCCAATCACATGATGCCTGCACTATCGACTTTTTTCATATTTTTATGGCCACCTGAAAGTGTTTCTTTAGCTATTGTTTTTTCACTAGAGTAGAGAAGAGTTAAACACCTATCAGGTTTTTATTGCTGACTGCATCTTGCTGGTGGGATTTACCATCTCTGTATCTCCCGCTGAGCATTGTCACTGGGACAAAAAATAATGGGATGTCCACAATTTTACAGTTCACTCAAGAACAAGAGGAGGAGGAAATATTCTAATGGAGGAAACGTGTTCTGGTGATAACTGTTTAAGGGGCGTAAGTCACCATATTTTGGAAATTTGTGAGTTATTTTGAGACAGGAAATGAAGGGAATAACTGAACAGCAAAGGAAAAAAAATTGCAGAGGTTAAAAACATATTCTACACTATTCAAAACCAGAAGATAACCTAATGTAATATTTAAGAAAAATTACCTTTTTCTACACTAGAAACAGTCTGGTTGGAATGAGGCTTTGAGATACCCACAGACTCAAAATGATTCCTGCCTCAAAAGACAATGCTCAATGGGCACTAGCTGACACCTTAATACAATCTTTCATGGTGGAATAGCGGATGGCCAAGCTGGGTTATTTCATTGGCACCAGAGGGGTGTGCAAAATCTCTATCCATTGCATCGATTGTTTAATGACCAGACAAATGATATGTCCCACTGCTGTATGTTTGTTCATGACAAGATTATCTGAAAGTCAAATATCTGCATTGATACAAACATTGGTAGCTGCATCCCTATGAATGGAGCAATAGTAAATGTTACCACTTCTGTAGCCATTACTTGCTTTAGTATCACATTTAAACAGATTTGAAAAGTAATGTTTGATGAATCTTTATTTATGTTCAACTTGTAGATGTCCAATAGTTTTATGATTATGTCTAAAATATTGTGCTTGCTTTAGGCAAATTACATTTTGTCTAATTGAATGTATTTGTATTTAATACTAAGAAAGCAAATAAATAACCCATAGCAACAGATATTTGAATCTGAGAGCAACACAATTTTTGGTATTGTGAGGCTATCACGTTTAAAGGGTTGGTCCACGCAAAACTGGCTAAAAAGATTGTATTCAGAGAATAGTGCTTAATGATTCATACTCTGAATGGTCTAGGGTTGTCAGTGGTGTACCCCAAGGTTCAGTGTTGGGACCCTTACTTTTTAATATATTTATAAATGATATAGGGTCTGGGATTATAAATACCATTTCAGTCTTTGCAGATGACACCAAGCTGTGCAGTGGAATAAAGTCCTTACAGGATGTCTTCAACTTACAAGTCGACCTCAGTGCTCTGTTTAATTGGGCAACTATGTGGCAAATGAGGTTTAATGTTGATAAATGTAAGGTTATGCACTTGGGGGCTAAGAATATGCATCATCATACATACTAGGGGGGGTACAACTGGGGGAATCAATGGTGGAGAAGGATCTGGGAGTTCTGGTAGATCACAAGCTTAATAATGGCATGCAATGCCAAGCTGCGGTTTCTAAAGCGAACAAAATCCTCTCTTGCATTAAAAGAGGTATAGACTCCAGAGAGAGATATCATATTACCCCTATAAAAATAATTAGTAATGCCTCATCTGGAATATGCAGTTCAATTTTGGGCACCAATTCACAAAACGAGCATTGGGGAACTGGAGAAAGTACAGAGAAGGGCAACCAAACTGATAAGAGGCATTGAGGAGCTCGGCTATGAGGAAAGATTAGAGGAACTGAATTTATTCTCTCTTGAGAAGAGGAGATTAGGGGGGATATGATAAAAATGTATAAATACATCAGTGGTTCATATAGTGCACAGTTATTCACCCTGAGGTCATCAGAGGACAAGGGGGCACTCTTTACATCAGGAGGAAAAGAAATTTAATCTCCAAACATGGAAAGATTTCTTAACAGTAAGAGCTGTGAAAATGTGGAATAGACTCCCTCAAGAGCTGGTTCTGGCCAGCTCAGTGCATTGCTTTAAAAAGGGCCTGGATTCTTTCCTGGATACACAGAATATAACTGGATACTAACATTTATAGGTAAAGTTAATTCAGGGAATATCCGATTGCCTCTCGGGGGATCAGGAAGGAATTTTTTCCCCTGCAAATTGGATCATGCTTTGCTGGGTTTTTTTGCCTTCCTCTGGATCAACTGTGGGTATAGGATTATAACTTTGTTTTTTTTTTTAATGGTTGAACTGGATGGACTTTTTGTATTTTTTCAGCCAGACTAAATATGTAACTATGTAACTATATTTAGCAGATGCTAGAGTGTTAAGCCATTTGGCATTTTTTTTCATATCTCAGGGACAGTATAGGTGGGATCAGTGCACTTCAGTTACTGGTTTGACACACCTGTTGTGGCCATTATGAGATCCTACTCTCCCTCTTCCTTAAGGAGATAGGAACCCAAGGAATTTGAACATGCAAAGGTGGGCAACAACAACCAAAGTTCTAAGGGGCACAGAAACAAAAGAGTCAGTAATTATGGTAGGGAGAAATCCCTGTTGAAGTATCCATACAATAAGTGTCTGACCTAGCCCACCAGGCTCAACCTATAAATTAAATATTGCGTTTGGGTGGATTTAATGAAATCATCCAAAGAGTTAAGAAGAATGCAGTGACACTACATAAAGTGCAGTGTGCAAGCAATAGAGAAAAAATAAAATTTGAGAAAAAGAAAATATGTTAGTGAAAACATACAGTATAAATCACTGTTGCTGTTCTCACAAGATTTAAAAGTGTGCCATGTTACACAAGTGCTGTTAGGCAACTGTGGAGACAAACATTCTCAAGCCCATTAGGCCAGTAGGTCCAGGTATCCTAGGGTTGGAATGTTGTGCAGACTAAGCACATCCAATAAAACTGCTGAGACAATAACAGAAGTAAAACCTAGAAAGAACAAAACAAAGAAAAGGAAAGGAGGGATCTTTTGAAAATGAGCAGCATCTAGGTAAGTTCAAATGCAGAATTAAGGTATCTCACACAAGAAAAAAAAATATTAACAATCTAATACTTACCTATGATCAAGTTAAGAACAGGTTATCGAGCAAGTTATTGGCCTACATAACACCAGGTATTAGAAATGTGCATGACGGAAAAATGTTTCGTTTCAGATTAATTTGTAAAGTAAATCATTTGATTTTGTCATATAACTTGTGTTTTAGTGATTCGTTTTCAGAATTTGTTATGTATATTCAGATTCATTTCATGTATTTGGATTTGTTTCATATTTTCTTTGTTCCAAATCGATTCATATTTTTGGAAGTTATTTCAGAAGACAGACTATATTCAATTTAACATGGTAATTGGTTATTTTGGGAGATTACATTCTGAATAATCCCTGCTAGTCCAACCACAAAGAGAAATAGAATGAGCTGATTGGACGATATTGACTTGAGTCGCATGCATCAGAGAATAACGAATGGAACAAAATTAGTTTCCAAGTCATTCTTTATGTTATGATTCGGAGATTCTGATGGATCCACCTCCATCCAACCCAAACATTGTAAGTAGGAAATGTCTTGTTTAACTTTTATACATTATTGTATTTATTGCAATGTTTTTATTTAATATGTAGTGCATTTTTATAATAATGAAAAGTATTAAAGCAAAAAGAATTGGCTAATTATCCAAGAGGCAAAGACTACCATGGCGATCTCATCTGAATAAAACAAAAGGATCCAAATCAATTTGGATCATTTGTTATTATGTTACGTTATTTTGGTTGCTTCAAACATTATCAAAACGTGCAAATTATCAAATAATGTCATCTGATTGAAACACATTAATACAAATTAATTTGTTGTTTCATTATAATTTATTTCGGAGTATTTGTTACTGTTGTGAGTCTGGCTGAATTAAACATGCCTACCTTTTCCTAAAGTGCAAGAAGAGCTCCTTACTGATACCTGCTATCATCAGCATTTTATCATTCATCTAATCCCTGGATATGCTTTTCCTGGGCCTTATTTCCATTGTTTATAAAGTACGACAAACATGTAACTTTGTAACATGGTCACAAAAGTCATAAAATTTAGCTTTTAAAATTCTATGTTAAAAATGTCCAAAAAGCCAAAAAAACTACTTTGTGGCCCCACCTGTATATTATAAATGATAGAAATTATTAATAGCAAATTATCCAAAAAACTCTTTTTATTACTCTGCTTTCTGGCATTAAATCCATAAATAGTCCATAAATCAGAGTCACATTTTTTACTAAAAAACAAATATTGCAGTGCAGGGTCTTTGGCAAAACCTCATTGCAAAAAAAGGTATAAATCCTAAATACTAACAGCAAAGTTCCAAGTGTAGTCTCCGGAATTAATTTACAAATGGGAAATATCAGTATTCATATAGTAAATGGTTTGCAATTAAAGCTGCAATATTCAATAGACCACACTCTCATCTCATAGGTAATTACATAACAGTGTTTTTGCAGTGATTCAGTGTTATGTCCATAAACCAATGGCTTAAATATTAAAGTGATTCTAAAGACTTTTTTTTTAACTTTTAACCGCCTCCTGCCTGCCATATAAGGTAATGACGGGCACAAGGCGGTTCTCTCGTTCTGGAAGGACGTCATATGACGTCCACCCACTCTAACTGCACGTGCGCGGCTCTTGGAGCGCGCATCGCGGCAATCGGTGGTGCACTGTGTCCCTCGGACACAGCGGATCACCAATCAATGTAAATAGCCAAAGATGTCGGCTCGGTCATGTGATCAGCTGTGTCCAATCACAGCTGATCGCATGTAGATAGGGAAATGCCGGTTATCTGCATTTCTCTCCTCACGAGCTGTCACGCTGACAGCTCGAGAGCAGAGGAAAGCCGGTAATCGGCATTCCACAGAGAGGACACGTACACTGTGAAAGAGAAAAATCACTTATGTACAAAATTTTATAACGAAAACTAAGAATAAACGTTTTTTTCCCCAAAATTTTCAGTACTTATTGGTTTGTTTAGCAAAAAATAAAAAAACCCAGGGGTGATTAAATACCACCAAAAGAAAGCTCTATCTCTCTAAAAAAATGATAAAAATGTCATATGGGTACAATGTTGCATGACCGCGCAATTGTCATTCAAAGTGCAACAGCATTGAAATCTGAAAACTGGCCTGGGCAGGAAGGGGGTAGAAGTGCCCTGTAGGCAAGTGGTTACATAACAAACATGTCTATACTTACCAGCTCTGTGTAGTGGTTTTGCACAGAGCAGCCCAGATCTTCCTCTTCTTGGGTCCCCAGCAGGTATTCCTGGCCCCTCCCTCCTGTCGGGTGTCCCCACAGTAAGCAGCTTGCTATGGGGGCACCTGAGCATGTGCACTCTCCAGCTGCTGCTCTGTCTGTCCATTCGCACACAGAGCTACTCTTCGGCCCCACCCCCTCTCTCTTCTCATTGGCCAATGGCTCCCTCTGCTGTCTCAGCCTTTGAGGCAAGGAAGTCCCGTGATAGCTGAGACTCCAGTGCACATTGCTGGACCGAGAGGGAGCTTAGGTGAGTATTAGGGGAGCTGCTGCACACAGAGGGTTTTTTACCTTCATGCATAGAATGCATGAAGGTAAAAACTCTTGAGCCTTTACAACCACTTTAATAAGTTCACCAAACTGAATGCACATAAATCTGCAAACTTCAAACAAGGTACAGCAGATCATGAAACAGTTATTTATTTCAGGTACTTATATAGCGCCATCAATTTACGCAGCTCTTTACATATATATTATACATTCACATCAGTCCCTAACCCTCAAGGGGTGTACAATCTAAGGTCCCTAACTCACATTCATACATACACATACTAGGGCCAATTTAGACAGGATCCAATTAACCTACCAGCATGCCTTTGGAGTGTGGAAGGAAACCGGAGTACCTGGAGGAAACCCACGCAGGCACAGGGAGAACATGCAAACTCCAGGCAGGTGGTGCCGTGATTCGAACCAACGACCCTAGTACTGCCAGGCGGAAGTGCTAACCTTTTAGCCACTGTGATGCCCAGTTGAAAAACAAGGTATGGTCACTTGCAACAAATGACATCACCATTTTGTAGATAAAGTGGATCTAAAGGCTAGGCATGTGTTACTTTTATTGCATTCCCACTAGTTATATTGCCCCTCCCCCCACTTCTATTTATACGTTCCTGAGTCCCATCTTGATCCAGAGCTGTGCCTGTCTGCAGCAGTACTGTTCACTTCCTCTCTTCACAGGCTCAGAGACAGCAGCAGGAGCCATTGGCTCTGGTTCCCGGGCAGACGGCTTCTACACCCCAGAGGATCTCCAGAGTCTCCTTGGCTTGTAGTGTGATTTAAAAAGAGTTGAAAATGAAGCACTACATTACTGCTAAGAGGTGCAGATACAACTTTATTGCATTAAAGGTCAGGGGTACAATTCAAAAGGTATCCAATGCTTTTCGGGGGTCTATGTGCCCCCTTCATCAGGACTGGCAACAAAATGAACAAACCAGAAGTGAACTGGACCTACAATGGTATCTTTTCCAGTGTGAATTAAAAGCACAGGCCTAATCAGTAGCTTGTTACACCCCTGAAAGGCATTGGGTACTTTTTGAATTGTACCCCTGACCTTTAATGAAATAAAGTTGTATCTGGACCTCTTAGCAGTGTTGTGGCACTTCAATTTCAACTTTTACAAAATCTGTGTGGAAGGAGCAGGAGATTAGGCTAAGCCACGCTGTGTGTGTCAATGGATGCACATAGCCTGGCTTGAAAGCGAGCCCACAGGTGTGAAACTAAAGTAAGTGCCTTCCTATGGTGGCACACAGAGAAGAGTTGGAGCCAAGAGTTTTCGCAGGGGACCCCAATAGAGGAGGCTCTTGCCTACTCTGTGCAATACCATTTATACCATATTTATTATTTTAATTAAAAAAATACCCTTTTACAACTGCTTTAAAGCAGTATTTAATCCCCAAAGCAAGCATTTTAATATATTGCACCTTGCCAATCCTTAGATGTGATGGCTGCATTAGTTTTCTTTTTTAAGCTTTCTTTCCTTTATTTTCATCTGGTGATCTGGCCAGAAGGTCTGTTGTTTTTCAAAAGAACAAGCTCTGTTGCAGATGTAGCAGTTAGGAGGATGAGACAAACCATTTATTACTGGCAAGGGTGCTTACAATTAAACATTTATCCCAAAAGAAAAAAACTGTTTCTGTAACTGCTTATAAAGTGTGAGCTGGATTTTGGCTTCAATTTGTTAGTTTATATAAATCTGCTAGTACATCTAACACTTCCCTCTCCTCAGACTGGTAATGTTGCTGTCCAAAGGTGCCTCCTGTGCTTCTTCATCCAGAGTGGAGGCACTCTAATACAGGAGGTGTATTACTAGCCAAATCACCAGGTGAAAACAGAGAGAAAAAGCCTAAAAAATAGAAACCTGATGCAGACATCATATCTAAACGTAAATATATTACGTTTTTGTTTTTTATCCATTTTAACATATATTATTGAAATATATAATTTATATATGTTTCTATGTTCCCAGATCTCATGTAAATGGTACCCAATAATTAGGTTCAAGTGGGTACACAGTTAATAATACGTTTTTGAACATATGGCACCAAAAGAGACTGCTCCCTCTTTTCATCGCTGGAGGGTATTTTTGGAGGCATGACAATGGATAAGGTCTTGTTTTGTCTGGTGGCAGACATAAGAAACAGTAATTGTAATTGTCTGCTGTTATTTAGTCACAAAATGGTCAATTTTGTCTTTTTGTTCCTGCCTGGTCTGGTATATGTTTGAGCAGTCCTACTGTTTTACTGCTCTGCTTTTAATTTGTTTCTTTGTTTTGTATTACTTTTCCTATAAAAAAAAATCAAACTGCAGAGATGTGACCTAAGGAGCAAGTGAAGCCAGGATTCTGGAAAACTGACCATACATTACTTTTTCAGTCTTGCCATCAGGAATGGAGACAGCTTTAACTTTATTTGATATAAACATCCACTGGACAGTGGACAATAAGCAATTTCTCCATAGTTGGTTATGTGTTTTAATGAGCTAAGAAAAATAAAATCCCCCCCAAGGGTTTCCATCCCGTCTGTCAACACTCTCCAGTCACCCATCATTCGTTAAAATAGTTCCTATGCAACTCAGTTAAAGATGAGCGAATCGAATCAGGCGAAGTGGAATTCGTTTCGAATTTCAGGAAAAATTCGATTCGCATCGAATCCGAATTTTTGCCAACTTCGGATGGTCGAATCGAATTTTTCCTGATCGGCCGTTTTCATCCCTTCTACAGCCGGCAAAAATGTCCCTGCAGAGAGCTCCGCTATTTCTGACAGCTGTCTGACAGTTCTTTCACATTTACAGCGGTTGAAACATTGTATCTATTTGTTTCCATTTAGGATACAGATGTTTTTATTAGGAAACAAATAGATACAATGTTTCAACCGCTGTAAATGTGAAAGAACTGTCAGAGAACTGTCAGAAATAGAGGAACTCTGCAGAAACACTTTTTGCTTTACTGGAATTATTCTTATTTTCATTCTTCTTCTTCTTCTTTTCATTCTTCTTTTCATTCTTTTCATTCTTCTTTTCATTCTTCTTATTTTCATTCTTCTTTTCATTTTTTTCATTCTTCTTTTCATTCTTCTTCTTATTTTCATTCTTCTTTTCATTGTTCTTGTCATTCTTTTCATTCTTCTTTTCATTCTTCTTTTCATTCTTCTTCTTATTTTCATTCTTCTTTTCATTCTTTTCATTCTTCTTTTCATTCTTCTTCTTATTTTCATTCTTTTTTTCATTCTTTTCATTCTTCTTTTCATTCTTTTCATTCTTCTTTTCATTCTTCTTCTTCTTTTCATTCTTCTTTTCATTCTTTTCATTCTTCTTTTCATTCTTCTTCTTATTTTCATTCTTCTTTTCATTCTTCTTCTTATTTTCATTCTTTTCATTCTTCTTTTCATTCTTTTCATTCTTCTTTTCATTCTTCTTCTTATTTTCATTCTTCTTTTCATTCTTTTCATTCTTCTTTTCATTCTTCTTCTTATTTTCATTCTTCTTTTCATTCTTTTCATTCTTCTTTACATTCTTCTTCTTCTTTTCATTCTTCTTTTCATTCTTTTCATTCTTCTTTTCATTCTTCTTCTTATTTTCATTCTTCTTTTCATTCTTCTTTTCATTCTTCTTCTTATTTTCATTCTTCTTTTCATTCTTCTTTTCATTCTTCTTCTTATTTTCATTTTTCTTGTCATTCTTTTCATTCTTCTTTTCATTCTTTTCATTCTTCTTCTTCTTCTTTTCATTCTTTTCATTCTTCTTCTTCTCATTCTTTTCATTCTTTTCATTCTTCTTCTTCTTCTTCTTTTCATTCTTTTCATTCTTCTTCTTCTTCTTCTTCTTCTTCTTCTCCTTCTTCTTCTTTGGCCCCGTGACTGCCCAAATGAGTGAAGTGTGCGGTGATTCTAAGATCGACGGCACTCATCTGCATGTCATACTGACTGACAGTATTATTTCTCTTCCCCAGCAGACTCCAAGGGCATTTAAATTAAAGGTACAGTGTTCTGCACTAATATAAAGGCTCTCTGAAGCCTAGAAACCCTTTTTATAAGTAAAATTCGCAGCGAATAAATTCGAATCGAATTCGGCGAATCAGGCGAATCGAATTTTTGAAAAATTCGCTCATCTCTAAACTCAGTAACAGTTTGATATTGTACAGAGAGAAAAAAAAAATGACCATCCTTTACTTCAGCTTTGAATACTCTCTTAACCTCCTTGGCGGTATGATTCTTTCCGATTTTTTGTGCTGAAAGCGGTACCATTTTTTTGCATGGAAATATGTCGTTTTTTATTGTAGGCTGTAATTTTTAGGAATAACTCACTGAAATCTGTACGAACAAGAGTCTAGTAAACATCCCGGATATGATAAAATTTGAAACACGAAATCATAAATTATAATTTAATAAATAATCATAAAAAATAATAATATTATAATAATAAATTTAATTCAATAATGTAATCAAACCAAAAACACCGAAATTTGAAATACAGAGGCAAATTCGCACATCGCTGAGCAAAGTCGCAAAATCGTTTTCAGTGTCTGATGACGAATTTCCCCACGAATCATTATCACTCAATTCTGCAAGTGGTTCTGATTTACTATCGCTGTTCTAAAACCGCTTTTGACGTAAAGGGACGCTTTTTGGACACCATGGACTTTTGTACGTTTCCAGGCAGAAAGAACATTCAAAATGCAGGCAGAGCACAGGACAAAGCAGTAGGGACAAAATATATGTGAAATGCATTGAAATAGCAATGACAGCAAAAATGACATTTTTTAAAAATTTCAAATTTCCCGCCGGTTCCGGTGCCCGTACGTCCCGACGTCACAGGGACCGGAACACAGAAGCCGGATGCCGGCATCAGCAGTAGGAGATGGCCAGGGACGCTGCAGGGGACACATCGCGGGAGCGAAGGACAAGGTAAGTGCTGCAGAGACCCCCAGAGCAACGCCGCATGGTAAGCCCGAGTGTAGCTCGGGGTTACCGCTCTTGGTATAGAAATTTTACCCCGAGCTACACTCGGGAATACCGCTAAGGAGGTTAAGAAAAACGATATCACCAGATTTAAACCCTTAGGGGAACCTTCTTTTTTTATTTAGTTTGTTTGCACCCACAATTGGGATTAAATTGATGGTTCCACCATTATTATTAAACTTGAAATTAAAATGGTATAAGCCCCAAAACAAAAGTGTAATATTTGGCGGCTTACCAATTCTTAAATGTGGTCGCTGCATTCATTTTCTTTTTTAGGCTTTTTTTTTTCATTTATTTTCACCTGGTGATCTGGCCAGTAACACACTTCCTTTCATAGGGTGTCTTCACTCAATGAAGATGCATTAGCGGATTTAGATGAACTTGACCAACAAATTAAAGCTCTTCTCCAGCTAACACTTTTTATAAGCATTTACAGCAATAGTGTTTTTTTTCTGTTGGTATAAAGGTTTTTCACTAAAGAATAAAAGCTGATCATTGTAAGCAACCCTGTCAGTGTTAAATGGTTTGTCTCAACCCTCTAACTACCACTTGCTGGAAAGCTTGGTCTCTTACAGGAAAATGGAAAATAGCAAACGTACTGGATGGATCAAAAGATGACAATAAAGGGAAAACAATCCTAAAGAAGATAAAGAAGAGAATGAATGCATCCACCACAATTAGGAATTGGTAACATACAATATATTACATTTTTGTTTTTGTGTATAGATACACTAGGCTTTTTAATATTTAAGCCATTAAAATTACATTCTATTCATTAAGTTTTTACTGAATTGTAATGACAAGTGCAACAGTGAAGTGTCAAAAGACTGTAAGTAAACAAAGAATAAAAGTGTAGAATAAACATAAATTGTAAAATTAGCATAAAGTAGAAAGGCACCAAGAGTTTTTTTGGCAACACTGGTAGAGATATTCTAGAGACACAAAACAAAGGTATACATGGACTAGAACCATCATTTGTTTTTTAAGGGTATTTTTGTTAAACTGTTTTTTTTTTGTGCTAAAGTGAAGCTCCACCCAAAAGTGGAAGTTCTGCTTTAAGGCTTCGTCCCCTGCTCCCATTAAGGATTGGCACTACTGGGGAGCGGGGGGGAGCAGGTATCTAATTTTGACAAGTACCCGCTCCCACTCATCACCTTGCGATCGGCAGCGGAAGATCTTCTCCACCTCCCCCCCCCCCACAGTCCTCTGGGACGCATGACAGGTCCCAGAGGACTGTGGGACTATTCACATTGCACAGCACTGCTCTCACATGCACAGTGGGCATCTGGCTGTGCCGGCACTGGGGACACAGGGCAGCCGGTGAACCTGGCTGCGTTGAATATGCGCTGGATCGTGGGACAGGTGAGTGGCTACAGTTTTTGTAGCTGCTGACTTTTATTTTTTTCAAAAGAGACTGGAGCTCTGCTTTAACAACAAATACAATGAATGTGAAGTGTAAATCCTCAATTACTAAAGTATACTTAAAGTGGAACTGCACTGCATCTGAGCACGACAAACTAAAAATGCTATATAATTCATTTTTAATATTCAAAGCAAACTCCACCATCCATACATGTCTCCATGCTTCATTTTGCTGAGAAATCATTTTGAAAAACACCCCCTTTCATTTCTGGCAGTGGCCATCTTGAGTAAGGGTGGATGATTCATGTAGCATTTACTTCCTGGAATCCATCTGCCCTTAGCTCAAGCATAGGCTGAGCTGAGAACCCTCCTTCCCCTCCTGAAGACTCCCAGTATGTGTGAGATAATTTGCATGGAAACCAGGTAGTAACTGAAGAAATACAAAAAAAAGTTTAAACAAGTAAATATGATATACTTTCTTATCTATTTACTAATGCTAGCAGCATAAGGATTAGAAATAGTCAAGGTTGATTGAGAGAGTGAAGTTTCACTTTAAACTCAACACACTGTGGAATACAGTCTCTCCTTTCACCTACTGTGTAGTCACCTTGTGATTTCAGGTGACTGTCTATCCCATCCAATGTGTTTTCTGTATAATACTCACTTAATTTCTCTGTCCACAAATCTTTTTACAGCACAGCTGAAGACAAGGAATCACGTCACTGCTCTTTACTTAAAAAATGTTTACTGTGAGTTGAAAGGGATTTGGAAATCTATAACCTCTTGATATGAAGATCCGGCCCATGGTTAAATGTGGTAAAACAAAGTCCCAACATCATTCCCTCATGGGTCCCTGGTGGTCATCAGTTGGTGTGTTGGGACGCAGCATCTTCACATTCCACAGTCCATTGATACTCCTTTGCTCTCCCTTCAGCAACCCCTGGGGCAACATCCTCCCTTCTCTCAATTTCCGCCAGGAGGACTCTCACATGGAGGATCTAGTTGTCTCTCACCTCCAAGGAATAAGTCTTCTCTCTTTATGCCTTAGTGGAACTCCTCCTCCATTCAGGAACCAGCTTCCTTCCATTACACTTTAGGAATATATCCTCTAATCACAGGACCAGACTTAAGCTACATACTTAGGTAAAAGAAAAGAGGCCAAAGTGCTGTAAACACTTATACACTATATTGCCGAAAAGTATTGGGACGCCTGTCTTTACACACACATGAACTTTAATGGCATCCAAGTCTTAGTCCGTAGTCCGTAGGGTTCAATATTGAGTGGCCCACCTTTTTCAGCTTTAACAGCTTCAATTCTTCTGGGAAGGCTGTCCACAAGGTTTAGGTGTGTCTATGGGAATGTTTAACAATATATATGTGACTTTTCTATGAGCAAATGCATCAAATCAAATTAAAACCAAAACTTGTATATAAAAAAAAAAAATTATTATAAATTAAAAATATTATGTCCAAAAATCCCACCGTGTCCAAAAATAAAATAAAAATAAAATAGAAATAAAGTCAAAAGTCGCCAAAAATAATCCTCACAAGTGTAATACAAACACTTAAACTTTTTCTTCTTCTTTCATCACCAAAACCTTCTTAATACCCACAAATCCTGGTATTCATGCACCTCAAAAAAAGAAAAAAACTCGACTTTCTGGGAGATTATAGGTTTAAGTGTTGTGATATATAAGTATATGGGAATGTTTGATCATTCTTCCAGAAGCACTGATGTCGGAGGAGAAAGCATGGTTGGCAGTCTCCACTGTAATTCATTCCAAAGGTGTTCTATCAGGTTGAAGTCAGGACTCTGTGCAGGCCAGTCAAATTCCTCCACCTCAAACTCACTCATCCATGCATTTATGCATCTTGCTTTGTGCACTGGTGCGCAGTCATGTTGGAACAAGAAGGGGCCATCCCCACACTGTTCCCACAAAGCTGGGAGCATGAAATTGTCCAAAATGTCTTGGTATGCTGACGCCTTAAGAGTTCCCTTCACTGGAACTAAGGGGCCCAGCCCAACCCCTGAAAAACAAACCCACACCACAATTGCCCCTCCACCAAACTTTATACACAATGCAGTCAGGCAAGCATCGTTCTCCTGGCAACTGCCAAACCCAGACACATCCATTGGATTGCCAGACAGAGAAGCATGAATTGTCACTACAGAGAACATGCTTCGACCGCTCTAGAGTCCAGTGGCGGCGTGCTTTACACCACTGCACCGATGATTGCATTGCACTTGGTGATGTAAGGCTTGAATGCAACTGCTCAGCCATGGAAACTCATTCCATGAAGCTCTCTACACACTGTTGTTGTGCTAATCTGAAGGCCACATGAAGTTTGGAGGTCTTTAGCTATTGACTTTTGCAGACAGTTGGTGACTTTTGCGCACGCTGACCCTGCTCTGTTATTTTAACATGGCCTACCACTTTGTGGCTGAGTTGCTGTTGTTCCAAGTTGCTTCCACTTTGCTATAATACCAATATCAGTTGACCTTTGAATGTTTAATAGCAAAGGAAATGTCACGGATGGACTTACTGCACAGGTGGCAACCTATGAACAAGCGAAACCTACGCTCAAATCTTCATGCAGACAAAGATAACTGAAACTGTCATTCGTAGAGTTGTAGCCCTTAACCGTTTCAATACCGTGCAATTTTACACCTTCCTGCCCAGGCCATTTTTCAGGTTTCAGCACTCTCACACTTTGAATGACAATTGCGCGGTCATACAACACTGTACCAAAACTAAAATTTTATCATTTTCTTCACACAACTAGAGCTTTCTTTTGGTGGTATTTAATCACCGCTGGGGTTTTTATTTTTTGCTAAATGAACAAAAAAAGACCAAAAATTTTGAAAAAAAAACACATTTTTTTATGTTTCTGTTTTAAAAGTTTACAAATAAATAATTGTTCTTCATAAATTTAGGCGGAGATGTATTCTACTACATGTCTTTGGTGAAAATAACCCAAATTAGGATGTATTTTTTAGTTTGTAGGAAAGTTATAGAGTTCACAAACTATGGTATAGATCTGAATATTGATCAATCCTGAAGTACTGACAGCCAATCTAATTTCTTGAGGTCCAAGAATGTCAGAATAGTACAGATATCCCCAAATGACCCCTTTTTGCAGAGTAGACAGTCCGACGTACTTCATAAGAGGCATGGTGAGTTTTTTGAAGTTGTATTTTTTTGTCATAATTTTTCGGAAAATGAAAAAATGATAAAAATTATTTTCACTATTTTTTTTTTACATACTGTCACCAGTGCAGTACAGCATCATCATATAACTGGCATGGCGGTGAACAGGGACACTGACTGGTGACAGTATGAAAAAAAAAAAAAAAATATATATATATATATTTTTTTTTGTTATATTTAATTTTTTATTACATTTTTTTTTATTTTTTTTCATATTTTACTATGACCAAAATAGTACAATGTTACCATAGTAACATTGTACTACTTTGGGGAAGTGATCAGTATTTTTTTTTTTTTTTTTACACAATTTGCTTATAGCAAAGAATTACTTTGCTATAAGCAAGCATTTACCTGAATGAAATCGATTCATTCAGCTTTTTTTTTTTTTTTTTGTGCTTAGCTGTGATTTGGTCACAGCTAATCACATGACATGTGCATGTGATTAGCTGTGACCATTCACAGCTAGGCACTAGTATACAATGGATGGCATCATGAATGAAGCCATCCATTGTATACAACTGTCATGTGACCTGCTGTGAATGGTCACAGCAGGTCACATGGTACCAGCAACGGGAGCCGGTACTCGGATCTGTCATCGGCCGTGTCCGAGGTGCACGGCCGGTGACAGATCGCACTGCTGCGCCGCTCTGCATTAGCGCAAACGGCGCATGTGCGGGAGCACGCCAAATGGCGTGCACCCGGAATGCAGAGACACATCTGAAGCCGCCAAACGGCCATTGGCCGGGCGGCTAATGGTTAAAGATCAAGAAATCTTGATACTGGTGAACAAAAGCAAAACAGGGCACAGAGCGCCCAGTTGGCAACCTACCACAGTACCACGCTTGAATTCACTGAGCTCCTGAGAGCGACCCATTCTTTCACAAATGTTTGTAGAAGCAGTCAGCATGCCTAGGTGTGTGATTTTATACATCTGTGGCCATGGAGGTGATTGGAACACCTGAATCCAATGATTTGGAGGGATGTACCCATACTTTTGTCAATATAGTGTATGCCTTTTCCAACATCCTAAACCTTCCTATTGGTTAGTGAGGCAATCCATTACATTGAACGGCCACTAGAGGGGCAGGGCCAAGCATGGGGTTGATTTACTAAAACTGGAGGGTGCAAATTGGGTGTCTTCCTTACATATGTCTTTACATTTATCTTTGGAGTACAGAGCTATGTTATTGTGCACATGTGACCTATGTGTTAACTTTGTTTGGGACCACAGGTCCTCCTTCAATTTTTTTTGTCTGGTTTATTATTGTTGTGTTTTATTTTTTCTTTCTACTGTATTTTATTGTACTGTATCTTGTTATTTTTTTTTTCTTGGTATTTTTGTGAGAGAAAAAACTGGAGAGTGCAAAATCGGGTGCTGCTCTGCATAGAAACCAATCAGCTTCCAGGGTTTTTTGCCAAAGCTTAAAGTGGTAGTAAAGTATTTTTGTTTTTCTTTTACCTACAGGTATGCCTATAATAAGACTTACCTGTAGGTACTGTAAATATCTCCTAAACTTGCACCATTTAGGAGATATGTGCATGTGGAGCAGCTGGTGACGTCAAGGTGCATGCGCTCTGAAGGTATGGCATACTTGTGCCATTCCTTCAGAGCTCTGTGCCATGGCCACGGGAGTGATGTCATTGCAGCTTAGTCATTTAAAACGCCGGAGCCCACAAACCCGGAGGGAAGACTGCGTGAAGATGGAAGCCCTGTTAGTGGTGACAGCGTGCCACTGGAGAGCTTAATTTTTAGGTGTTTCACATAATGTGCTAGTATGCAGTGCACACTAGCACATTATTATTATTTCATAGGATTTATATAGCGCCAACAGTTTGCTCAGCGCTTTACAATATAACGGGAGACAATACAGCAACAATACAGTTCAATACAAGAGGGATTTCAGGGCCCTGCTCCTTGGAGCTTATATTATAACATTGCCTTGCAGGGGGAAAGTTTTTTTATTTTGCTCAGTTTACTACTGCTTTAATTGAACAAGCTGAAGTTAAAAGCTGATTGGCTACCATGCACAGCTGGACCAGATTTTGTACTCTCCAGTTTTAGTAAATCAACCCCCATGAGTATTACTGGAAAACTTAAGTTGTATACAATTTCAATTTCCCGTATCTAGATCAGTTATTTATTTTGACATTTTGGTTTTCACCGAATATAACCTCTGCTGATGCATTTTCAGGTGTATTGTCCAAGTTTGTGAAAGTTTACTTTAAGGTCCCATTCACACCTGGGTATTTTAGCTTAGCACTTAAAATGTACCTAAAAAGCACCACACAGAGATGGAGAGGGTGTTCGGTGTTAGTTCACCTTTTCATCTTTTTCTGAAAAGGTGAACTTACACTTTAAACAGAAAGGTAAAAATAAGTTAGAAGATGTCCGGTGCATTTAGGCATAGTGGTAGTGTAATGTGAGATATGAGCTGGCTACCAAAAATCCGTGTGTGGTGTCCAAATTCTAATTGTATTTCCGCCAAGGGCCTCAGACAGATTTGCTTTTAATTGATGAAACCACAGCACTGCACACGTAACAAATCTCTGAAACTTGAAAAACAACAGTAAAAATTGGCATGTCTGAATAGATTTACATCAATACTTACTTGTAACACAAGCCAGCTACAGAATTACATAACATTACATGTTTTAAGGATTAGAAACAAAAGAAAACAGATGCAATTGGTTGCAAACAACAAATGTGTTTTACATGTCTGTACTTGTTTACCGATCTCATTCCTCATAATGTTGGCTCCTTTTTGTTTTCAGGGTCTGTAAAGTCCCAGCAGAATTACCTCCTGCAAAAACCTTTGTTAAAGTGACTGTAAAGGTAGAAGCAGGGGCGGACTGACCATTTGGAAACTTGGGCACTGCCGAGGGCCCAGGGTCAGTAGGGGGCCCCATGAGATGCCCCTGGTACCTTTTTCATAGGCTTTTTTGAGTTTTGGCAAGGACACAGGGGTCTCATGATCTCCTATTGCCCAGGGGCCTCATGAGTTGTCAGTCCACCCCTGGGTAGATGGTTTTTTACCTTAATGCTTTCTCGGCATTAAGGTTAAAAACCTTCAGTATACAGCTCCCCCATCCCCTACTTATACTTACCTGGGCACGATCTTGATCTAAAAGACCAACGACTCTCTCAGCTCTCTCCTCATGGACAACCAGTGAGCAGACAGCAGAGGGTGGGCCTGAGCCATGCTCTGTGTGTCAATGGCGGCTTGGGATTGCGCCGACACAAGAAACCCCATAGCAAGAGGTTTGCTATGGAGGCATTTGGCAGGGGGGAGGAACCAGAAGCATCGGTTGGGGACACGAGAAGAGGAGGATTGGTACTGCTCTGTTGAAAACCATTGTAAGTATATTTTTGTTATTTTATATAAATAAATTAATAAATAAATAAAACTGTATCCTTTACAATCACTTTAAAGAGTACCTGTTATAATGCAACAAAGCATATGATTGAAAAAAGAAGGGTTAGGGATGGCCATTCAGTGCAGGCTGCCTTGATACCCCCCCCATTGTGGTTATACTTACCTTCACTGCGTTCTCCTGCCACTTCCTACTCCTGCTAAAACCCTTGAAAATATGCAAAGGTGTGGGGGATCACTGGACTCTCTCCCAAAATGCAGTGTTTGGTACTTGTGCGGACACTAATCAGGTGCAGGAAACTTTGATGGGGGGGAAGTTTTTAGACCTATGTAAACTCAGACACATCTTTGGAAGAGTGTCCCAAACATTGGTCTTCAGCAGGAGGAAGGCTGCCCCTTACATTGGTGTCCAGTAGGAGAAAAAATGTCTTAATGTTAAAGGGATACTTACATATTACATTGTGGGCGACAGTAGAATTCTTATGTTATTGTGCTCAGAGTAGAAATGATTAGTGTACAATCCCCTATTACATTGGTGATCATCAGTCTTTAGATTGTAAGCTCCACGAGCAGGGCCTTCATATTCCTTCTGTACTGAAATGTATTGTAATTGTACTGTCTCCCTTATATTGTAAAGCGCTGTGAAAACTGTTGGCGCTATATACTGGTAAATCCTGAATAGTAATAATAATAATAGAATTCCCCTTAATAAATGGATGGTCAGCATAGGATATCCCATTACATTGATGATCTGTGTAGAGTCCCCTGTTACATTGGTGGCCTTTGTAGGACCTTCTGTTTAATGGTGGTCAGCGTAGGATTCCCAGTTATATTGGAGGGAAGTGTAGAATTCCCTGTTCCGGTGTTGGTCCGTGTAGGATAGCCTGTTACAGTGGTGCTCAGTGTAGAATCTGCCTTATGTGGTGCTCAGTGTAGATTCCTTTGTGACATTGGCAGCTGGCTTGGCTCTGATATGGTGGTCAATGTAAAGGCTTCTAGTTATTACCTATATCTAATTAGTACCTACATTGACTTCCAAAACAAAAGTGCATTTCTACCGATCACTAGTGTACAGGAGGTTGTTATTCAGGAAGAGGGGCAGTTTGCTGGATGAACTTGAGTGGATCCTTCCTTAAATAAGGGATATGGTGACTGAATAAAAAAGGGACTGTGCCTCAGGAGGGTGGAGATCACTTGCCTGTTGTATATTGTGCTGGTTTATTGTGAATATAATTCAATTATATTAGTTTATTAGTTGTTCTGTAGCAAAAAAAATGGTTTTGCTGGGTGATATAATTTTTTATTGCAGTCTGATATGTTCTTACTAGGTGATATAACATATACACTAATGCAGGGCTTGAAAAAGCCGCTCGCCCGCTCACCAAATGCGAGGAGAAATTCTCTAGCGGCAAGCACAGATGATGGAGCGGATGCGCTCCAACCCTCATTGTGAAGCCGAGCTCCGGTTTCCGAGTTCCGGTTTCTGGCTTCTTTGGCACCGCTGCTGCGGGGACAGATGCAGGAGAGGTCTGCTATCCTCCGCTGAGAGGAGACACCCTCTCCACCGCCGCGGGGGGACTTGAGCAGTAAGTACTGTATACAACATGTCATATCACTATAATGGAGTACAGGGGAGCTGGAATATACATTACTGTATGCATGTCATAACACTATAATGGAGTACAGGGGAGGGGGGATATACATTACTGTATACATGTCATATCACTATAATGGGGTACAGGGGAGCTGGGATATACATACTGTATACATGTCATATCACTATAATGGAGTACAGGGGAGCTGAGATATACATTACTGTATGCATGTCTAATCACTACAATGGAGTACAGGGGGGCTGGGATATACATACTGTATGCATGTCACATCACTACAATAGAGTACAGGGGGGCTGGGATATACATACTGTATGCATGTCACATCACTACAATGGAGTACAGGGGAGCTGGGATATACATTACTGTATACATGTCACATCACTACAATGGAGTACAGGGGGGCTGGGATATACATACTGTATGCATGTCATATCACTATAATGGAGTATAAGGGAGCTGGGATATACATTACTGTATACATGTCATATCACTATAATGGAGTACAGGGGAGCTGGGATATACATTACTGTATACATGTCATATCACTATAATGGAGTACAGGGGAGCTGGGATATACATACTGTGTACATGTCATATCACTATAATGGAGTACAGGGGAGCTGGGATATACATCACTGTATACATGTCATATCACTATAATGGAGTACAGGGGAGCTGGGATATACATCACTGTATACATGTCATATCACTATAATGGAGTACAGGGGAGCTGGGATATACATCACTGTATGCATGTCATATCACTATAATGGAGTACAGGGGAGCTGGGATATACATGACTACTGCACCATAGATAGGCTTGTCCACTCCTACTTCCACCATTGCCTATCCATACCACCCCAAACCCCCCCCCCCCTTAACCAAATAAACTTTATAAAAACATGACACCATTTTTGGAGTAAATGGCCAACATGGCCTTTTATTAACAACTTCACAATTTACATACATCAACCGTTCCTTAACGAAACCAAAGAATTGTTGTTGGTCTTCAAAGGCACCCACAAACGATCCAAAATGCACCTGCGGACAACCCTATACACTAGGCCTCCAGCCGCAACCAACCAGCTCGGAGACAACCATACCGTCCGCAGTGCAGCACCACCACCTTCCAGCTAAACCTTGGTTAACTGGGAATATCCACCGGGCCCCCCATACCATGGATGGGGTCCCACACCATTGTTTTCCTTCCAAGATGAGAACCGCCTCCAAAGACCAACAACCGCCCACGAACCAACATAAAACCCACCTCACCAACCAGGGTTCTTTTGTTTTTTTTTCTATTTTTCATATGAGCTCGAGTTACCCGCGCACCTGCCCCCGGACAAGACCCTATACCCAACCTAACAGGGAGGGCGGGAGGGAAGCTCTGGTCCTTGCACTCATCCAGCTGCACTGACGCCCCTTCCGCAGCAACCCCCACCCTACGGTGCCACAGACACCTCCTACACTCCACGTCTGCCAATCCAATAATTCCCAATCCCATTCCCCACCCCTTGGAGCTAAATTTTTAACCCTTTCCGTTCCCAACCACTCTGGGCCTAGTCATGTATGCCCTGCGCTATTTCCATTCTTCCCTATTCGCTACGGGCATTTCTTGACTACTGCACCATAGATAGGCTTGTCCACTCCTACTTCCACCATTGCCTATCCATACCACCCCAAACCCCCCCCCCTTAACCAAATAAACTTTATAAAAACATGACACCATTTTTGGAGTAAATGGCCAACATGGCCTTTTATTAACAACTTCACAATTTACATACATCAACCGTTCCTTAACGAAACCAAAGAATTGTTGTTGGTCTTCAAAGGCACCCACAAACGATCCAAAATGCACCTGCGGACAACCCTATACACTAGGCCTCCAGCCGCAACCAACCAGCTCGGAGACAACCATACCGTCCGCAGTGCAGCACCACCACCTTCCAGCTAAACCTTGGTTAACTGGGAATATCCACCGGGCCCCCCATACCACGGATGGGGTCCCACACCATTGTTTTCCTTCCAAGATGAGAACCGCCTCCAAAGACCAACAACCGCCTCAGCACGCTGGGTAAGCCCTTACCCATGCGTGCCACGCCACAAACGAACTGCCCGTAGAATGCCGTCCTGCAGCTCCAGGGACCACAAATCCGTGCCCACCGCATTCAAATGCACTCCATCACTGCGAAGGTACCGCCAAGTATCCACCTCCAACTCCACATGCCGAACCACCAATCCCCCATTACAACTAAAAAAGCGCCCCACCTCCCGGTTGACCTTAATCCTGGCCTTGTTGAGCCGCTCCACCGACCGCGCCAAGCGCCAAGAAGTGCGGGCGACCATGTCAGACCACACCACCACCAGCCCCGGAAACTCACGCCGCAACTGAAGAAAATCCAGCTTGACATCTCTAACCAGCTCCCGCATGGACCTACCCCCCAAATCGTTGCCACCCGCGTGAATCACCAACACATCCGGTGGCCTATCCAGCCGCGCTAAACGCCGCACCTCTGGCACAACACGACTCCACAACATGCCCGGCACACCTAACCAGCGGACACAAACCTCCCGTCTATCCAACCCCAGCTGCCTGCCATTGGGCCGAACATCAGCCCGCCTGGCCCCCCAAAACACATACGAGTGACCCAGGATCCACACCAGGCACACCGCTCCACCTGAAAGAAAAGAAACAATACCGCCAGAACAATACAGCACAGGGACAGAACCGCAACAACCTCCCACAACCCAAACAAACAAAACACAGGACCGCCCACTAAGCCCGCAACAAATGCGGCCGAACGTACAGGCGAAATCTCTGGGAATCCCACCTACCAATGCGCTTCACCACATCCACCGACAGCCCCCACCTGGCCGCCTCCGTAGCAGCCCCTATCCAAAACGAGTGCGAAGCATACAAAAACGCATCCAAACCAGCAGCCGTCAAACACCGGCGAAAAACCGCCACAAACTGAAAACGCGTTAAAGGGGAGCCATCAACATGCCTGAAAAAGGACCCCCGCCCCCCCCGGGCGACGGGACAAAAATTCCCGAACCGCCTGAACAGGGCACACCAGTGAACCCGGAAGAGCGAAAAAACGCACCTTCGCACCCCTGCCCAATTGATCCGTCTTAGACCGACGGACCAGAACCTCCACCCAATCCCCGGAGCACACAACCTCCTCCACCAACAACCCCCCAAGAACCGACTTGGACGGACTAACGAGCTCCCCAATGCGCAAAGCCCCAAAAAAAGCCACCGCAAAGGCAGCCCGAAATAAAACCACCTCAAAATCCGAAGAACACACAGTCCGCAAAAGCTCAAACAAAGACCCCAACAACGCGAACGACACCGGACGACGAGAATCCCTACAACGATGAGCCCTCCGATAACCCCGCAAAGCCTGTCGAACCCAAAAATCCTTAGTAAAATCCCAACACCCTTGCAACTTAAAGAAAAACGCCAATGCCGCTAGACGGCGATCCACTGCGGACGCCGACACCCCCCGCTCCAAACTCCGCGCCAAGAAGTACAACACCGCCACACGCACCTCCGGCCCCCAGGGATCAATAGCTACCAGCCCCAACAGCTCCAGCCATTCCCGCCAGACCGTAGAGTAAGCAGACCAAGTCGCCCCACTCACCGACCGCCGGATCCACCCCGCAACGACTCCAAGGCAATCTCCCACAGCCAGTCGGGACAAGGAACCCTGTGTTGCTCCGCCACCGGCGCCAACTCCCGGAATTTGTCCCACTGAAAACGAGAGAAAGCGTCAGCTAAGGTGTTGTCAACCCCAGGGAGATGTACCGCATGGAGAAAAACATTCAGCTGCAAGCAACGAAATACCAAGTGGCGAAGCAGGGCCACCACCGGTCGGGAAGAAGCCGAGACCCTATTGATGACCTGAACCACCCCCAAATTGTCGCAGTGAAAACGCACCTTTTGATTCCGAAAATTCTCCCCCCAAACCTCAACCGCCAAAACCACTGGAAACAGTTCCAACAGCGCAAGGTTACTGAGAAAACCTGCCTCCCGCCAGGAAGCCGGCCACGAGGCCGCACTCCACCGACCCCGGAAATAGGCCCCGTATCCCGCAGAAGCCGCCGCGTCCGTGAACAGCTCCAAGTCAAAATTACTAACCGGGCCCGACATCCAAAGCGCCCGGCCGTTGAAAGAATCCAAAAAGGTGTGCCACAACTGCAAGTCCTCCCGATGCTCCCGAGTCAGCCGAATGAAATGAAAAGGGGAGGCAATACCCGCCTTCGCCGCCGCCAACCGGCGGCAGAACACCCGACCCATCAGCAGGATCCGACAAGCAAAATTAAGTTTTCCCAACAATGACTGCAAGGGCCGCAGCTGAATTTTACGCTTCCCCTGAACCGCACGAATTTCACCCTGAAGGGCCAACAGCTTCTCTTCCGGCAGCCGGCACTCCATGGCGCCAGCATCCAAAACAATGCCCAAGAAAGTAATCACCGAAGCCGGACCCTCCGTCTTGTCAGCCGCCAAAGGAATCCCGAAACGGTCAGCAACGTGCTGCAACGTAGCAAGCAAAACCGCGCACACCCCGGAAGCCGGCGGACCCACGCAAAGAAAATCATCCAAATAATGGATGACCAAATTCACCCCTGAAACATCCCGAACCACCCACTCCACGAACGAACTGAACTTCTCAAACAGCGCACAAGAGATAGAACACCCCATGGGCAAACACCTATCAACGTAAAACGCGCCCTGCCAACGGCAACCCAAAAAACGAAAACTGTCCGGATGAACCGGCAACAGCCGGAACGCCGACTCAATGTCGGACTTCGCCATGAGGGCACCGCGCCCATACCGACGAACCCAGAACACTGCCGCATCAAAGGACGTGTAAGACACCGAACACGACTCCGGATCTATAGCGTCATTCACCGACCCCCCCTTTGGGAAGGACAGGTGGTGAATTAACCGAAACGCATTCGGCTCCTTCTTAGGCACAACCCCCAAGGGAGAAACCACCAGATCCGCAAACGGCGCACAAGTAAACGGACCACCCATACGACCCAACCCCACTTCCTTCCGCAACTTAGCCGAAACCACCTCAGCATGCTGCAAGGCCGACCGTAAATTCCGAGCTAAGGGGGGGACCAAAGTCAAAGTACAGGGGATGCGAAAACCCTCCGAAAAACCTGCCGTCAGCAGCACCGCCGCAGCCCGATCAGGATATCTATTTAAGAAAGGCTCCATCTTTTCCACCCGCACCGGCGTCGTCCCTCTTACCCGCAGGCTCTCCGGGAGGGCCTCTACCCCGCCTGAAACAGCGCGAGAAAGGATGGGATCCACCGCACCCGGAACACTCGTGCCTAAACCTACAGGACCCTCCAAAACGACAAGTGCCCTCCTGGAACTGCCAGCAGAAACCCCTACGCTTGGCGGCCGATTGTCCCGGGGAAAACGAACCACCGGCCCCGCCCTGAAAAAACGGACCAGGAGCCCGCGGCGGCGCCATGAGCCGCATCCAAAGGCCAATGTCCTTGTGGTCCCAACGCAAAGACGGGCGAACAGCCCTCCGCTGCCTAAACTGCTCATCGTACCGAAGCCACGCAGACCCGCCGTAAACCCTGTGAGCCTCACTAATGGCGTCCAGGTAACAGAACAACGCCGAGCAATGCTCCGGAGCTTTCTCCCCAATGACACTGGCCATGATTGCGAAAGCCTGCAACCAATTCGCAAAAGTACGGGGAATAAGCCGAAAACGCCGCCGCTCCGCATCCTCCCGTCTACCGTCATCAACCCGGGACCCATCAAACGGAAAACGCTCCAAAGGCAAGAGCGTGAATATGTCCACATACTCCCCGTTCCAAATTTGTTCCCGCACGGCCGACTGCAAATGCGCACCCAAGGGGCCCTCAAAACACACATACACTTCCCCCTTCGCAGAGTCCGCCACGCCGACAGGTCCGGACACCCCCGAACCCTCCCCCAAAACCGCGGAAGGAACCGCAGAACCCATAATCCCAGACTCCGCGGAAACCACCCCAGGCCCAGAACCAAGCGGAGAAGAGACCCCCAGGCCCCGCACTACCCCGCTGTCCTGTCCCGGAACCGCGAGCCCGTCCCCACCGGCCGGCGGGAGCCACGCAGAAACAGGCCCAGGGGTCCCAACACCGCCCCGCTCCAGCCGCCGCACCAAGTCCCGCAAACCGGAAAGTACCTCCCCGAGACCCCCACCAAAACCAGACAGGGGAACGCCGCCAACGACCGCCGCCGAGGCCGCACCCACCGGGGCGGCCTGACCGCCCCCCAGCAGATCCCGCAAAGCAGAAGAAAAAGAGACAGACACAGGAACAGGTAACTCACCAGGCTGCCCAGGAGATGCCCCATCAGCCGCGCGCTCCCGCTCCATCGATGAAGAGCGACGAGCCGTCACCCCCACATCGGGTTCAGACAGCTCGCCCTCCGACCTCTCGTCCACCACTCGACGACCGGATGGCCTCCCGGTCCCAGGAGCCACGGGTCCCGCAGGGTTGTGCCGCTCCCGACTCCGCCTCTGGGCACCAGCCATGCCTGTCGCCAGCCCTGGGCTCCGTCCAGCAGCACTCCGCCCAGCGCTGCACGTCTTCTCCCGTCTTCTGGGAGCCCCGGCTCCCGACTGTCCAGGGGGCCCATCAGCCGCATCAGGGGACAGCCCAGCAGCCGCAGCTGACCGCCTCCCGCGCCGAGCTCCCTCCCTGACAGGCACTATGTCAGCGGAGGAGCCGGTAAATGCACTCCCTCTCCTGCCTCCACGCCGTGTGGGCGGGGGGGAGGGACTACCAGACAAAACCCCGCCCGCCGAGCTCACTGCACGTCCTCCTCTCCGTGCGGGCGGGGGGGAGGGGCCACTCGGCGAAACCCCGCCCACCGAACTCAAGACACGGCCTCCTCTCCGCGCTGGCGGGGCGGAGGGCCCACTCGGCGAAACCCCGCCCGCCGAGCGCACTCCACGGCCTCCTCTCCGTGTGGGCGGGGGGGAGGGGCCACCCGACGAAACCCCGCCCGCCGAGCTCTGCCATCGCCGGGGATTCCTCCCGGCACCGCCGCTAGCAGAGGCCAGTGAGCGCCCTGCCATCGGGGCCGGAGGGTCCCGAGGGGGGCTCCCAATGCGGCGCTGAGCTCCAGGGGGCGGGGCCGGACTGAAGCGCTCCGGAGGCCTAGACCTCCGAGCACGTGGGCGCACCCGCCCCCCCGCTGCTGGTGACAAGCCCGGGTCTCCCAACAGATCAGAGACCCGGCCCTGCAACCAGCCCATACCTCGCTCTTCTGCTGCCTCCCGAAGCTGTGCCACCAGGGCCTCCATGCCGCAGGTCAGATAGGAGGGGGAATTTGCAGGACCCAGCTCAAATGAAGCTCTGGTCCTTGCACTCATCCAGCTGCACTGACGCCCCTTCCGCAGCAACCCCCACCCTACGGTGCCACAGACACCTCCTACACTCCACGTCTGCCAATCCAATAATTCCCAATCCCATTCCCCACCCCTTGGAGCTAAATTTTTAACCCTTTCCGTTCCCAACCACTCTGGGCCTAGTCATGTATGCCCTGCGCTATTTCCATTCTTCCCTATTCGCTACGGGCATTTCTTTACTGTATACATGTCATATCACTATAATGGAGTACAGGGGAGCTGGGATATACATTACTGTATACATGTCATATCACTATAATGGAGTACAGGGGAGCTGGGATATACATTACTGTATACATGTCATATCACTATAATGGAGTACAGGGGAGCTGGGATATACATTACTGTATATATGTCATATCACTATAATGGAGTACAGGGGAGCTGGGATATACATTACTGTATACATGTCATATCACTATAATGGAGTACAGGGGAGCTGGGATATACATTACTGTATACATGTCATATCACTATAATGGAGTACAGGGGAGCTGGGATATACATACTGTATACATGTCATATCGCTATAATGGAGTACGGGGGAGCTGGGATATACATTACTGTTTACATGTCATATCGCTATAATGAAGTACGGGGGAGCCGGGATATACATCACTGTATGCATGTCATATCGCTATAATGGAGTACGGGGGAGCTGGGATATACATTACTGTATGCATGTCATATCGCTATAATGGAGTACGGGGGAGCTGGGATATACATTACTGTATGCATGTCATATCGCTATAATGGAGTACGGGGGAGCTGGGATATACATTACTGTATACATGTCATATCGCTACAATGGAGTACGGGGGAGCTGGGATATACATTACTGTGTACACGTCATATCACTATAATGGAGTACAGGGGAGCTGGGATATACATTACTGTATACAGTTTTATATTTTGGACTCTTTATTCTAAAGAAAAATGTAATTTCATAAGCTTTAAGGGGGCGTGGTTGGGGGCAGGGCTGGGGGTGGGCCGGGGGTGGGGTTGGAGGCGGATCTGGGCAAGGTTGGGTGGGGCAACTGGAGGAGAGGAAGGTTTGTGACTGGCTACTAGGTCTAGACCAGCAATGGGCAAACTACGGCCCGGCGGACCTTTTAATCCAGCCCGCGGAGCGTGGCAAACATTAGCTGTCAGGATGTAGGCGGGGAAGCGTGACGAACTCCTCTCCTCTCACAGTCCGCCCTGAAGACCGGAACGGCGCGGGAACACGGCGAGAGGAACGCGCGGAGCAAAGGTAAGTGAATTGATACAATATGGGGAATGAATTACTATAGGGGGGATGAATTACTATAGGGGGGATGAATTACTATATGGGGGATTAATTACTATAGGGGGGGTGAATTACTATAGGGGGGAATGAATTACTATAGGGGGGATGAATTACTATATGGGGGATGAATTACTATGGGGGATGAATTACTATATGGGGGATTAATTACTATATGGGGGATGAATTGCTATGGGGGATGAATTACTATGGGGGATGAATTACTATATGGGGGATTAATTACTATGGGGGATGAATTACTATGGGGGATGAATTACTATATGGGGGATTAATTACTATGGGGGATGAATTACTATATGGGGGATGAATTACTATGGGGGATGAATTACTATGGGGCATGAATTACTATATGGGGGATTAATTACTATAGGGGGGATGAATTACTATATGGGGGATGAATTACTATGGGGGATGAACTACTATGGGGGATGAATTACTATATGGGGGATGAATTACTATGGGGGATGAATTACTATATGGGGGATGAATTACTATGGGGGATGAATTACTATATGGGGGATGAATTACTATATGGGGGATGAATTACTATGGGGGATGAATTACTATATGGGGGATGAATTACTATGGGGGATGAATTACTATGGGGATGAATTACTATATGGGGGATTAATTACTATGCTTACTATGGGGGAATATTACTATACTTACTATGGATGGCATGGTAGTGGCTGGGCCGGCCAGCAGCTAGTCCGGTTCCCGGGTCCAATATATGAACCCATTGCGGCCCTCAAGTCAAAAAGTTTGCCCACCCCTGGTCTAGACTCAAACTTTTAAGCCCTGCACTAATGTATTGGTGTTGCTTGTTGATTTACTTTGCCATTAGTGTGCTATGCTGATGTGATATAATTAAAAGTGGGATCAATGTGCAGGTGTGTCTATTTAAGTGATAACTTTATTTTTGACCGAATGTAGTAAGTTTATTTTTTTTTTTACATCAAACCAAGCACATGAAAGCTAGTGTTCACTAATACTCTCCGTAATGTAATAAATAACAGCCAAAAACAGACATCAGGAAATAGCCCATGGAAAGACAGCAAAAAAAGCAAGATAAAAGCAGGCAAATTCCTTCCTCAAATACATCCTGGCTATTTCCAAGTCACCTGAACTTTCTGCTGTATATCCTGACCATGCAACTTTTAAAATAACAAGCTCATGACACCGCTGTATAGGGCAACCATTACAATTTACAAAGGGAAACTTGTCATAAATGCACGAGCACATTCCAGATTTTATTGAAAATAGAAATGATGAGATGCTGATTCAGACAACATTACTAACAAATATGTAACATTACTGCAGCCTTATAAAAAGAAGTCAAAGTTAAAAAAAGGATTGGAATTGCAAAAACCATCACTTCAGCTCATTACTGCACTTTTACAGGGCCCAATGGACTCAAGTAGTGCTCCAATCAGTTGCAATCACAGCGAACCTATGATAGGAGCAAGAGTAAAATATTAAATCAAAAGGTCACATCTGGCAGCGTACATGTAGCATGACATGTTCACACATTAGAAAGGAAAGATTTTTATGACACCTTTACACTTTATTTGACTTGCTGATGTATGTAATCTTTTCTCTTGCACACAGTCTTTTTCTGTTTAGTTTTGAACACGTTTGACAGGTGTGTTTGTTATTAAACACAATGCAAAATTTATATAGTCTTGGTTAAAAAGTTGGCAAAAGGTAAACCTAACTAAAGACTATAATATATATATATACATACATATATATATATATATATATATATATATATAAACTAATGTGTGAAACAACATGTAAATCGCTAATCTTGTCTCTTAGTATACCAGTGTATAGCATATCCGACATCCGAAGGCGGAAAACTATCAAAGGACACCAATAGTGCATTAGCATAGTGTATTGTTTTAAATCTTTATTAGGTGAAAAGTAATACACTCATAAAGTGTAAAGCAATCTAAGTGGGAAGGAAGTCAAGATGTCAAGATGAAGCCTCTAAACCTTTCCCCCAATGGACAGTGATGAGTGGTTCTAGAATGGATCAATTGGCTTAACATGCTGATGCAGAGATAGTCCAGTTATGAAGTCTACTATACCATGGGCATTGGCAATGGAACAATTGGTGTAACCATTCAGGACCTGAATGTGTCCATCTGTAAAGTCTACAACAACATCTGGATATACTATGCCTATGTTGTAGGCCCTCCAACATCTGGATATGCTATGTCTATTGTGGGACATGATGGGATGTTCACACTCTCCCTGTTGCATTATTCACTCTGTGTTATGCTGAATGAGATAGGAGAAGTTGGAATGTGCAAAGGTGGATGGAAATACCAATGTCTCCCATGTGGACACGAGCAGAGTAAAGAATTAGAGAGATCTTACAGTTGGAGTATGTAGAAGAAATCCGGGTCATAGTAAATGTCATCTTTAGAATTAGAGAGGATAGATTTCAAACATGTGCCAAGTTTATTACACTATCCCATAAGGTTACATAGATCTTTGTGGCCACACAGTATTGTACATGTCAAATTTTATTAAAAAAAAACACTTTCCAGATGTAATAAATCTGGACTTTTTTAACACAGTTCTCCCTGCAGATTTACAATCTGCAAAATAAAAGGATATACAGTACCTTCATGTGTATGCATAAATTATCTGTCTGGGGTGCACAGATGTGTATGTACCTTTTTTAAATCATGTTTTATTTATTATGAAATTTTTGTTGAACAAAGAAATATAACACAGAAAAAAGAACATAACAGTAAAATGTCTCAATATAAAATAAACAACATTTAAAAGGAAAAAAAGGCAAGAAAAAGAAAAACCAAACCAAAGAAACCCCCAAAACCATGACATTACATATTTTACAACATTACACATTCTAACCTATCCCTGAAAAGTAATTTGCTCTAATTTCAAAATCAGATTATCCATTCAATCACTGCCAGTGAATGTGGCGAAATCCACTTTTGTGCAATTAATTTCTTAGCAAGAATCATCATCCACATCTAAGATTATCTTGATTTTCAGGAACGCCAAGATGCCTAAAGATGCACCTACGGTATATGGGTTATATACAATACTACTTTTCAAAATATTGTTTATATATTTATTACAGGTAATTTACATATATATTGTACATTTACATCAGTCCCTAGCCCTCAAGGGGTGTACAGTCTACAGTCCCTAACTCACATTCATTCATACACATACTAGGGCCAGTTTAGACAGGAGTCAATTAATATACCAGCATGACTTTGGAGTGTGGGAGGAAACCCATGCGGGCACAGAGAGAATATGCACACTCCAGGCAGGTGGTGCCATGCTTGGGATTTGAACCAACAACCCTACTATTGCCAGGTGGAAGTGCTAACCACTTAGCCACTGTGCTACCCAGTATATTGACCAACTTCTCTCTAATATTGTACGAGCTTGTGCCAGAGTTTCCCTGAAGACTGTTCTTTATATTGAGAGGGGAGCTCTAAACATCTAATGGACAACCTCTCTAAGAGGTTGATAATGAGACTAAAGGAATCATCTCTACCAAAGACCTTTGACCACTCATCTTCTTGTATACTTCCTATGTCTCCCACACATAAAATTAATAACTTATACAAAGGGTGAGTATCCTTACCCCAACCCACAAAGTAATGCACCTGTGCAGCTGAAAAATACTAGGTGGTATCAAAATGTTTTGACACTAGTTTTGTAACACCAATAGATGGCAGCACACACAGTCACAGGGAGTACTGAGACCTTCATAAGTCAATGTGCCAAAATACATTGTCCTGTGTACATCAGGAGCTGTGCAACTGGTGCTATTCTGACCACGTGCGTTACCACGTCTGCTTTTTCATCATAGACAGCAAGTTAAAGCAAAGAGCTAATGTGAAATTCTGAAATTTTGCATGAAACTGGGCAAGTCTGGCACAGAGGCATTTGACATGATTCGGCAAGTTTAGGGCGATACTGCAATGAGTCGTTCGAGGTGTTTTGAGTGGCATGTGCGCTTCAAGAGTGGAAAAACAAGATGACAAGAGATCAGGAAGACCTGAACGAGTTGAACTGCTGAAAATGATCTCTTCCTGAAGATGAAGATCCAGTTCGCCATTTTTACAACATTGAGGAGATCCAGTGATTTTCCTAGTTTCACACAGAATTCCACGTTTGCTCTTTGTTCTAACTTGCTGTCCATAATGAAATAGCAAACAGGGTAACACACGTGCTCAGAATAGCACCAGTTGCATAGCTCCGGATGGACAGGACGTTGTCTTTTGGCACACTGACTTATGAAGGTCAGTACTCCCTGTGACTGTGTGTGCAACCTTGTGCTGCCATCTGTTGGCGTATTATAAAACTAGTCTTGAAACTTTTTGATATATCAACTACACACTGTATATAGAATTATTCACATTCAAAATAACCATCCTCAAAATTAAAGCAGTATTGACTTTAATATTGAGTATCAAGACTAAAATGACCAGAAGGAAGAAATAAACACCCCAACATTCAACTCTTCCTCCAGGAACACGGGGGAAAGTAAACTCTGAGTTAGCAGCTTAGTCCTCCAACAGACAGTTGTTTCTATTCTGGTACCAAAGAAATTTTATTGAATAAATCAACAGATTATACAGGTTATAGAAATGTAAGTGATTCATAATAGAGCAGTTGTTCAAAAGAAAAAGGGAACTATGCACAGTTACATAAGAACAAAGATGACCCTTGCAGGGGCCTAAGCAGCAGAAAAAGCTTGATGTGTGGACATCTAGAGTAAATGAAACCTGGAGATAAGTCTAGCACATAGCCAGATGTATGACAAAACCTGACAGTCCACAAATATCCCATAAATATCCCATCAATGAGTCCCCACGGGAGGGAGAAAAAAAAAGGGGGGGGGGGAAGAAAAAAAGAGAGAAGGGGAGTGAGGATCAATTTTGTAATCCTTGTGAAAAAATTTGAGAGGGATGGGGAATTGCAATGAGCAAGGACATCAAGCAAAGGCCTCAGGGGCCTCAACAATTAAACCAGTCAAAAAAAGAGAGTAGAAGAGAGTAAATAAAAGCAAGCAAAATGCGGAGGGAAATGGAAAGATGGAGATCCCACCAGCTCAGAGGGAAACTTAAAATAAGAAATGGAGGAGAAGGGGGGAAAAGGAAAGAGGTATACAGGTTAGAAAATGAAAGAGAGTTCACCCATGAGGAGCACAGGAGCACATTGCCTCCACAAAGGGAAGCCAAGGGAGCATTACTCTGAATGTTAGAGATTAGTCAATCTCATGGTGAAGCGAGAGACCAGATGATAGTCCACCCAGGGCTGTCAGACAGAAAGAAACTTGTCATGGTTATCCTCTAACACCGCTGTTAGTTTTTCATTGACAAAGAAGCCCTGGATTCTAGGGTTGACTTCCTCAAATTGAAGACTAGGGGATTTCCAGGAATGTGCAATGGTTTGTTTAGTAGCCATGAAAAAAAAACTAATCAGTGAATGATTGTTACGAGGTATGTAATGGAGGGGCTTAAAAAGCAATGCTTCAGTAGGATCTTTCTTGAGATTGATATGTGTGAAGGAATTAACTCTGGTCCATAGACTATGAGCTACCGGACAGGACCACCATATGTGGAGCATCATACCATCCATATTACAACCGCGGAATCAATGTGCGTCGTATCCCTATACGTATTTAGCTATTCGGGCCGGTGTAAAGTACCGTATATGGATAAGACCTTATATGAGTTTTCCAACACATGTATGTTGCGGGAGCATCGAGAAACCGCATGCCATATAGGCATCCAGTCTTTAGTAGAAAACGATGCCTGGAGCTCTTTGCCCCATTGAATACAGTAAGTAGGTAGAGGTTCTGTTATATGATTTCGGATTGGTAAATAGATGCTCGAAAGAATGCCATTGGTGGATGCTGACGTTCTGCAAAGTGATTCGAAACTTGTTAAGGTTCTGGGGGAATCCTGTTTGCAAACAAGAGGTTCAATAAAGTGACGTATCTGTAAGTATCTAAAGACCTCCAAAGGTGGGATATCATGACTTTCACTGAGTTGGAGTATGCAAGCCTCGGACTGTTAGCGGTGAGTAGATAGTAGTTGTGAAACCATGAGTTATCCACCAATCGAAGGCCCCCTTTTCCGATTCGCCTGGGAGAAATAACGGGCAATCAAATAATTGAAGAAGAGGTACATGAGGAGACAATAAGCCTGAAGAATATTTACACAAATCCCAAATTCATATGGTATGGGCCAAGATCGGATTCAATGGTTTAGGTCTGGAAGATGGGGGAAGCCAGAGCAAAGAGGAGAGCAAGATAGGGTGTGTATCCAAAATATCTATCAATGCCCACAAGGGCAGAGATCTTTTCCAGAAAAGAGTTGGGTAAGGAGAGTGATTTGGGCTGTACCATAATAGTGGTGCACGTTAGGGAGTCCAAGACAACCTCGAATTTGCAGGCAATAGAGCAGGTGTCTGAAAAATGTCTCAAAGCCCACACAAACTGCAGAATTTGACGTTGCAGAATATGCAGTGTATGGGATGGAATGCTGATAGGAAGTACTCGAACAGGGTAAAGCAGTCCAGGAAGATATTTGATTGCGTGGGCTCAACCAAACCAAGACAAGATCATAGTTTGCCAAGATGAGATTAATTTGTTTAGATGGTGAAGTAAGGGAGGAATGTTTGCTTAGTCTAATGAACCGTAAGAGGGCGTGATTATTATGCCCAGATAGGAAAGTGTCAATGTCCATTGGAATGGGAATTGCGACTGAAGGTGCGTTTGGGTCAACAGAGGGAGATATATATTAATAGCCACCAATTTAGTTGGGCTAACATGTAGACCTGAAAGATGAGCAAAACGGGTGAGAAGCACCATGAGATTTGGGAGAGAAACATATGGGGAAGAGAAGTACAAAAGGATGTCGTCCACGAAAAGTGTAACTTTATAATGCAGTCCTGTCAACTCAAAGCCCTTAATGTCTGGGTGAAGCCATATTTGAACAGCAAGAGGCTCCAGGGCCATAATGAAGAGGAGAGGGGAGAAGGGACAGCCCTGGCGCGTACCCCCTCGTATCTGAAATTGGGAGGATTCAACCCCATGATATTTGATTTGGCCGAGGGCACACTGTAAAGTTTGTGGATCCATTGCAGGCAGTTCTCTCCTAAATCCCATCGATTTAAGGCCATATGTAGGTAGATCAAAGAAAGGGTATCAAAGGCTTTAGACATATCAAGAGACAGGAACATAAGGTCACGTGAACATATTCGTGCAAAATGACTAAGTAAGACAGAATGCGGTATATTGTCGGCTGCTTGATGTCTAGGCACAAATCCTACTTGGTCTTTGTCAATGAGGGCGGGGATTAACGCATTCAATCTGGTAGCTAGGATTTTGGTTAAAATTTTAACAGTTTGTCTTTATTCTACATACTAATGTCATGAACTCATAGGTCCCATAGTAAAAAGTACCATATTTATTATAGGCAAATAGACTGTGCAGTTTGCAAGTGCAGTTGAACTTATTTTCCCCAAAGCTTAATAAATGTGGTAAAGCTAAGCTGATTTCCATCATCTAATCATGTGCAAACAAAAAAGTTTTTGTTTAACATTTTCTTTGCACCTGATTAGGTATTAAGTAAGTGACGTTTACCACATTCAGTTCCAGAAAACTGTGCTTGTTGACTCCCAGAGTGGCTGGATGTAGTGTAGTCCTCGGGAGGGTCGAGAATGCACACAATGCTGGCTCCATTAAGAAAGCACAAGTAATGGAGCCACAGAAAAATGGAAGTAATGTTATGGGAACAAAACAAATGATTCCGGGCTGGACTGAAAGGACTGAAAGAAGTATAAATCACCAAACAAGCTTAGTTTTTAAAATTAGGGTTTCATAAAACTTTAACTCTTTTCTTTTTAACCTCGTAAGAACATTCTAGATAAATTGAGATCTTTACACCATTTGCCATATTATCTGCAAGACCACATGCTCTTTGCAAATAGTATTTTTTTCCTGATAATTAACCTGGCTAATACCGGTCTTGATGAGCCTCCAAGTGGAGGAGGATGGGTTGAAACTTGATGTGCCCTATCTATGGCAAAAACAGAGGAAAATTGTATCTTTCCCAAACACATAGAGAAGCCATTTTTTATGTACTCAGTTGTATTATCCCCTTTTGTTCTTTTTGGAACTCCAACAATTCTGATATTGTTTTGGCGTAGTCAATATGATTTCAACTTTAAGTGATGCATATCATCATAGACCACATACCCCACATCTTTTATTCTACTTTTCAAGGCTGAAGTATGTTCCCAAACTTTGTTCATGTCATGTCGGATAAGCATTGTTTCTTCCCTGATCAATCTGTGTCTTTAACAATGGAACAGAGGAGACAACTTCTTGCACTGCAGTTAAAATGTCTATCAATATAGGCTACTGATATTATAGGTCCTTTCACAAAGGCATCTTTTGAGTGTCAATTTGCTTTAAAAATAATGATAATCTCTTTTCATTATCGTAAATTAGATTGTAAGCTATTATGTGCAGGGACATCTTGTCCCTGCACATAATAGTTGGTACCATATAAATCCTGTATTATAATAATAATAATAATTTGAGAGAAGTTTCTCTTTACAGTCCTCAGCAGGGAAGGTAACCCAAAGAAACTAATTTATCACAATGCACCTCAAAGTTTTTCATCTTAGTTTGAATTCTTCTCAAGAAGGAGAGAAATATTGTGCATAGGAAATCTTAAGTTTTGTACTATCAAGCTAATGTAAAGATTAAAAAAAGAAGAAAAAAAAAAAGATTAGAAGAAGGCTTCAACAAAAGCCTTAAAAAATCTCTTCAGACTGCAACTCTTACAGGGAAAGCTTGGAAAGTTTTTAATACAGAGCTCTTACATGTCTACAGAGCGACTAGACATACAAATACACAAGCATCTTTAGCTGAACTGCTATATTGCAGACAAATGCACACTAAACTATATGTTGCAGATATACAAAATCTAATGCATCACACAAAGTCCAGTACCTCTGAAATCATGTTACGATTTAAAAAAAAGAGAGAAAAAAGTATACCATTTACTAATCAGAAACAGGGTGCAAGAGAAGAACACTTTCAGCCTGGATCTCTAGTTAGAGCTAAGAAACCTGGCTTAGTAAAGCAGTGACAAACAAAATTTTCCAATCTGCTTTGGGTGACAGGTCAACAAGGATCCTACACATATAAACTGATGGACGCATATGGAAAGGCCAGTCGTCTTATGCCTGTTATCGTATCTACTCTCCAGCGCCTCAGGATATGCACAACCAAAAGGGAAGCCAAGGGTACCAGGACAGCGACAACCAAAGGAAATGCTTCAGGTGTGCAGCCCTCCTCAGATGGGGAAATCAGCCACTGGATAGAGAGAAAACAGGTGGCGCACACACCTAGTGCATTATCCAAGGTTTATTGTAGGAGTGAAAGAATAATGAAAACATACTCACAGACGAAGCATGTATCTAAAAAGCATAAAAAAATGACAATGGCCACAATGGCAGGCAAGGTGTTCTCACTGTCAGTGCTGTCAAATGGCTGACGTGTTTCGGGGACGAATCCCTTTCCTCAGAGCTGATGACCAACCTCTGATGCTGATGTATGATGAATGGAAAGTAAGAGCCTTGCTGTTGATGCCCCATCAGGCATCAACAGCAAGGCTCTTACTTTCCATTCATCATACATCAGCATCAGAGGTTGGTCATCAGCTCTGAGGAAAGGGATTCATCCCCGAAACGCGTCAGCCATTTGACCGCACTGACAGTGAGAACACCTTGCCTGCCGTTGTGGCCATTGTCATTTTTCTATGCTTTTTAGATACATGCTTCATCTGTGAGTATGTTTTTATTATTCTTTCACTCCTACAATAAACCTTGGATAATGCACTAGGTGTGTGCGCCACCTGTTTTCTCTCTGTCTTATGCCTGTTAAGCTATGTACAAACAATCTAAAAATCAGCTGGTTCATCAGGAACCAGCTGACATTCAGACCATGTGCAAAGTCTCCTTCTGACAAAAGCCGGTCTAAGGACCGGCTTTTGTTGAAGAGACATGTTGGAATACCAGCAACCAATCAGCGTTTGCAGTCAATGGCTGCGAGCGCTGATTAGTGTGTTCTGGTGGGGTTGGGAGTCCCCCTGTCAGAGCATAAAGGTACATCTCTTAGTTAGTACAGAAATCTCTCAGTTTTTTTTTTTTCGTTTAACCCAGCAAACTCAATGTGTGCACCAGCCTTAAGACAGGACTTTTTCACTTGGCAAAGGACATTTTCCTATTCCTAATGACAACCAAACAGTAGATCAGGCACCCAAACCACCCAGACATATTCAAATAATCAGAAGGCCTCCTGTGTGAACCAAAGATTATTTGCTATAAATAAAATGCAATATACCATTATTGTACTGTATAGTTCTATACTTTTTGTAATACTGAGGAAAAAGACTCTTTTGTACTGTTAGGGGAATATGTGTACTTCATACCTCTGCCAGGTACTGTATATATATATATATATATATATATATATATATAATTTTGATTTTTTACGAACTCAAGGAGCTTCTCAAGGAAATAAAATAGAATTTGTAATTGTTTGTTTTTTTGTGAAAGGTGCCATGTGAAATAATCTCAACATAATTTAGAGGTCTTTAACCATGAACATCCATACCCCTTGGGGTTTTGGAATGATAGGGTTACAGGACTGGATCTCTGAACATTAAAAACATTTGTTTTCAGGTTCAGTAATGCTGAGAATCCTGTTTTAAAGTGGAGAAATTGACTTAATGGGGTTTATTTACTAAAGCTGGAGAGTCCAAAATCAGACTCCCTTCTGCATAGAAACCAATCAGCTTCCAGGTTTCATTGCCAAAGCTTCATTAAACAAGCTGAGGTTAGAAGCTGATTGGTTTCTATGCAGAAGGGAGTCTGATTTTGGACTCTCCAGCTTTAGTAAATAAACCCCAATGTGTCAGATGACACAAGTAACGTTGCCAGTAACTGTACCTCCAATGATGTTTGATTGCACTAGAACAACAGTAAAAGCAAAAGTTTCACCAGTATTTGTATTTCTGATTTGACTATTTTAAAATAATATTTTATAATAAATATAATACATGATAAATTATTGTCTTTTGGTGCTATATTCCAATCTCTCCAGGAGTAAAGAAAAAACAAGTTATTTGCATCTTCTGGATCTCTTGTACTGGTTCTTAAGACTGGTGATGATAATTTGTGACAGTTTGGTAATGGGGGACATTTTGGGCAATCCATTGTGAATATGTAATTGTACAAAGGTTGGGAACTCCTGAAGTAGATAAATCTGCCCACTGACTGCATTGTTATAGCAATATTGTATAAGAAAATAGGAGGCCAAAGATAGGTTCCCTGGGGAATGCTAATATTCTTTATGTTGGCTTCAGCAATTTGTACAGAAAGAACAAGCATTATTAACATTCATAACCATAAAGCCTTATAGCTTAAGGCAATTTCAGCATTTTTTACAGCACAAAAATAAATTCCTTGTGACCCTCCCCATATATCTAAGGCTCAAAGCTGCCGTGATTCTGTACATACACTCTTATGAACTTCAGTGCCACAGTCAATAATTCACCTGCAAGTTAGCAAAAATAAAATTGACCCTTAGGTGGACCGTGACTGTCTGGAGTTATTTTGGGACTGAAAACGATTTTAGAGAGTTTATAATTAAGTTATTTATCAAAATGTTTAGATTTGCAGCTTTCAGCAGTCCAAACTCCAATATCTGTTGAAGAAAACTACCTTTCTGGCCCTTGAAAGAAATGCCTCAAGTAACCTTTAAAGTATGGCTAGTAACATATTAGGGACTGCTAAAATATTTATCCAGACTGACTCAACTGGCTTTTCTACAACAAGACAGCATGAGAAAAACAAACTGAGCATCATGGAAATGCAGTGGTTAGTTAGCATTCCTGTTGTTTATCTCTAGGATCCTGTGTCTGTTTGCCTGCTAAAACTATTGTAAGGAAAAAGATGTTCTGCTAACAACATTGGGGTAAATTATACTTTATTTGGAAATTACCAGTCATATGCATCCTTAACTGGACAGACAGACAGGCAAAGGAAAGGAAAGGAAATTTACCAAGTTTTTGATCAGTGCCACATAAAATTTCAATTTTGGAGAGTAAACAGAAAATTAAAGATACTTCAGGAAATAATTGTATATTCCATCATTGTAAAACCACCAATCTTGAATCAAGTGATGAAGCCCACCAAGTTTAAAATAAAAAAATACTGTAGGTTTTATTTTGGAAAAAAACAATACAGAAGCATCACAGAAATAGCTGTGAAGAGTATTATTCATAGTGAGACAGTACCAGAAAGTGCCAAGGAAGAAAAAATATGGTAAAGAATATCTAGTAGTAGTTAGTCACATTCAAATGGACTTTTACCAGGATGTTTTGTAGCTTGTCCAAGCTTCTTGATTACTTGTGCAAGCTTCTTATCCGTTTCTTGAGTAGAACTGAAGAGGTGGTTGGACAAGCTATGAAATACCTTCAACATAACAAGCTCAGTTGAATGTGACTAACTACTACTAGATATACAGTACCATGACCTGGATAAATGAGAATCTTCACAAACATATAGTGTAGAGCTTGCAGCATGAAAAAAATCAGTAGCCACTGTTAGTGATTGCTGTTGTAAGAACTATCAGCTTTGCTTACTTTTTAATGTATACCAGCTTTAAATGCCAGGAAATACACCAGAGTACAGGTGGAGTGGAGAGCAGAGATCAAAAGTTGTAGACATTTAGTGAGTAATCATGAGTGAACAGTGGAAGCCAATGCCAGAGACAGGAGAGTATATAGTGTGACATAAACGTTTGATGCCAGTAGGATGTTAACAGAGGGAACCTAGTAGGCTGGAGAAGAGAGATTGCATTAATGGGTTGCAGTATTATTACTATTATACAGGATTTATATAGCGCCAACAGTTTGCTCAGCGCTTTACAATATAACGAGAGACAATACAGCAAAAATACAGTTCAATACAAGAGGGATAGGAGGGCCCTGCTCCTTGGAGCGTACAATCTAGGAAGTAAATGTTGACAGTAAACTAGTTGCAAGACGGTCTTAGAAAAATTAGCAAGATTGTGTGAATGGGTTGAGAATTGTTGAGGAAAAAAGATGTAGGGTGTGTAAAGGATGAAAATAAAGTAATATCGTACTTGCTGAGGAGAAGAGCTTGTTTTAGGATTATGTTGTACCTATACTGGGGAAAAACAGGAATGTATTGTTAAAAGGAAAATAAAGAACATTTCCATAGTTGTTACAGTAACAGGATATATACTGTATTTACATAGGAATTAAGACGTAATAGTGTGCCTACAGTATATATGTAAAGAAAAATACTTACTTTGGCCCTGGCTTGCAACTCTTCCAAGAGACATGGGTGACAACACCCTGCCTCAATATTTCCTCCTGTTATAGCTTGTTGCCTAAAATCCTGTGAAAATTCACTCCAGCACACTGCAAGGGTATATTTCCACCCAATGATTCATTGGAATGAACACTTGTTAACATTTTAGTTACAGCTTTAAGGTTCCTACCAATGTTTGCCTAACCAGGTAAGGGACCACCATATGAGGAAAAAAATGCTAAAAAAAAAAAAGAAAAAGAAAAAGAAAAAAAGAAATACTAATAAAGTAAAAAGAAAAACATAAACCTATAAATAAAGTTTAACAAAATTAAAAAAACCCACACATAAAAAACATTGATGGCAGGTATGGAAGCAGTTGGTGGAAATTTCCACTAGATTATAAAGGGGAGGGGAACTTGGACAAAGTGGGGCTCAGAACACAGGGCTTGAGGATGGCTATAGTGTAGCTTTTTTTTGCAGCTCCAGATGGCAGTGGATGCCTGCTACCATCGGAAGCTACACTGTCCAGCCACTGCATAATATTTGTGGCTGTTATATCTCAAATAATACGCTCTAATTTCAATTACAAGATAAAACCTATCCCGTCTCTCCATCTTATGTTGTGGCCTAATCAAGCTGCTCACATACTGTACAGCCACTTTACAATATCTGTGGCTAATGTATTTCAAATAATACACTCTAATATATATTTCAATATAAAACTGGCTTCATTTCTCCCCCTTATATTGTAGCCTAACCAAACTGCTTAAATACTGTCCAGCCACTGAACAATATTTGTGGCTTTTATCTCTCGGATGACAGACTCATATTTTTGTTGCAAGATAATACCTGTGTTTTCTCTTTTGCTCCTTTTCTGTCCTGATGCTAGAAAATTTCTGCTGAACACATACCTGAAGCCTACATTTGTAATATTTTGGGGATAACTAGAAATACTAGAAATAGAATGAGATAGGAGATGATTGGGGAATGTGGGGTTGTAGTTTTGAAGTAATTTTGTAACACTGTAGTGTGGAACTGAAAAAGCAGAAGCTTAAAACTATACTATTAAACTGCTGTGCCACAGGCCAATTTGTGCAATGGTGAGGGGTTTAGCTTTATGATTTGTTAAGAGTAAATATTCCTGTAGCTTTTAGATCTGTTGTGGCTGCTACTGCGGCCCATTCAATTCAGGCCCATTACAACTGGACAATTAAATCAGGCGTGACAGCCAAAACTACCTAAAAATACTTTTCCCAACTTGAAATAAATCAGGTTTAGGTGCTGTTGCTGTATTGAAGACTAGCTAAATGTAAAAAAATCAACTACACATTCAAAATATACAATATGATGCCAGAATACAGTGGTGCTGACACTGTCCGTGATAATTGTGTTCTGTTCTGTAAAACTACATAGAGTTTAAAGGCATCTTACAAGAATACAATTAAAGAATCAGTGTGTTCCTCCTGAAGTTGTATTAAAAGAACTATCTCCCCACTGTACAGTATTTATAAAAAAAAATATTTTCAGCTTTGTTAAATGTTCCCTATTGTATTTCCCACCTCTCCATGCCCTTTTTGACAATACCTTTTCAGTTAGCCTTCAAAAGGACCAGAATTTAATATCAAAGTACACCCCCCAGAGACATCAGTGGGGTTCGATGCTAAATTAAGTCTTTGCAGATTTAAACATAATTCAGTTAACTTCCCATGAATCAAACCCAAGCAGATTTGTTCATCCCTAATTAAGATAATTAATTTAAAAAGACTCGCTTTGGTATTAGTCTATCTTTTCGGTATTGATTGCAAAATTGTAGTGGTCAGAAGATGATGATCTTTAATTTGCCACGTGGCAAAATGTTGAAATATACTTTGACCTTTGTAACCTGTGTTTGTTTAGCCTCTGTCTGAACATCTGGATTATTCTGCTCACATATTGCAGCTTGCATGGGCAAGCTAATTCATAGATTATAAATTGTGAGGCACAGTTGATGTGTTTTGATAGGCCAGGATATGCTATTCCTTTGCTTATCATATGAGTCTTATTTGTTATGGTTTTACAGTTTAAACATTTTGCAATTCCACACCTATGACATTCTACATTCTTCTGTGTTTTGCCATTAATGCACCTATTTTCCCAGGTGCAGCTGGATGCTAAAATGTTTCCAAGTAATTTTTTTTTTTTGTAACAAGTTAGTTTGGGTTTCTTGGAGAGGTCTATTTTCAAAAGACGATCAGCAGTGAGAATCCACTAGCATTGGTTTAGAATTCTTTGGATGTCTTTGTGTCTATCATTATATCAAGAAATACATTTCAATATGTATTAGGTTGTTCTGTGTTGTCTCAAACAGGGTTGTAGAAAGGCACTCTACATTAAAGCGGACCTTCACGGTTCAATTTACTGTAGTGGTACCCCCGCGGGAGCCGCTGAATTTTTGGCCCCCCTAAACTCTGCACAGCCAAGCAACACAGATTTTCCACTCTTTAATTCAATGTCAGTAAACAGTCCATGAGCTTGATTTGTGTTGTTTTATTAGAGGTAAACAACTTGGATGGGGTCTAGCGGTATATGGGATGCCCAATGGAACTGAAACAACTTGGAGGACAACTTCCTATGTACAAAAAGGCAAGAATTCAGAAAGAAGCACATACAAGAACAAAAACTCATTCTCAACTGACCCTGACTCTTCCAGAGTGTCCCCTCAGTCCCATTCTACCTCCAACTTCTCTTCTGCCTGCTTATGCCCTCATATTCAAACCAGTGTAGTTGCCCCCATTAAAGTGTAAATAAATAATTTTATGTGCGAAATAAAGAAAAAATGTGGATATGGCGCTATCACAAATAGTAAATGTTAACTCTCAAAGCTATTGTAAATATTAAATAATAACCAAAAAATAGATATTAGAAATCCATTAGCAAGTCAAAGTTATACATTATGATTCTGCCACCATACATGTGAATCTGTGTGAGTCTGTTTCCAGGGGTCAAAATCCTGCAGTCTGGGTGACCAGATCTATCTCCCCACCACTGCCTCTCCCCACTGGCTCACCTGAAGACAAGTCGTCTTCATCTGCTGGCTCCTTCCAGGTGGGGTTGACAGGGTGTACTGGTACAGCCAGCTTCTCTAGGACATCCACTGGTTCTTGCTGGGCAGCGCTGATGGGCACCGTCCATACCTCGATGTCTCCTGCCATGCTGACAAAATTCTCCAACTTCACAGGGGAGTCCCTGCCCTGAGACTCGACACCACTCTCACTGGCCATCTAGAACTTCCTCTTTACCAGATGCCCTGTGCAAAGGTCAGACTGTAGATCCAAGCCGTAGATGATGGGTGCTTGGATGTGGGAGTCAGCCTCATCAGCGATTCCCCACAGTGTCCGCACTTGATCCAAGCACTGACCATGGTAGTAGGCCTACTGCAGCCAGGCCATACTGAACACAGTCTCTTGATTCCTGCAATCAGACCAAGGGCGCACCCCCCTCAGTGTTCCAAGCGCACTCTGGTATCCACCAAAGTTTCTTCTTGCACTTCAGGTAGCCATGATGGCCTAGGGTACACACATGTACCATTCTTCATCTTGCTCCTCCCTCTCTGCACATGCTGCGTGTATTGGGTTGGCTTTAAGCGGTAGCTCCACCCTCTACACAGAATTTGTTGCGCCAGCAGCTCTGATAAGCAGGACTGTTCCCATGCTGACTGTAACTCTTTCACAGCCAGACTGGATTGTGCAGAGTTTTTTTTAAAGACAAGAAACTGACAATCCATAATCACTGGCATGAGTAACATAGCAAGAAGCCCCAGACGTTGTTGGGCGACTGGGAAATGAACACAAACATGGCCTGAATTTGTTGCAACAACAGCACTCTCTCACTGACAACAGCAGGTTTTGTAGTAGTGCAATGTAAAGGAACTGACCCCAGACTGCGCTTGGGTACGTCCGTTAGAATACCGCTTCCCCGTCCAAACACAGACCCACAGCCAACCAAACAAGACTAGACAACACCAATCTTGAAGTAATCCAGAAAGTAGACTATTTTAACACAGATTCAAGATATATACACTCAATGGAACAATCCCCCCTCCCTGCATAATGACAAAGGGTGGGGCAATCTACATTTAGTAACAAGAGACACACCAACAGACAGTCCCATCAGGAAGGAGGGCTGCTGGAGACGTCCCCCACCAACCCAATACACATAAATACATACATCCCATAATAGTTTGCTCCAAAGCCAGACACACAATAGAACAATGGGATGCAACCCCATAACACCAAACAATCTACAACCCTCACCCCACCTATCTCCTAGACATGTCTACACAATATTAGGACAGATCACCCTGTACCCCTAAAAGGCACAGGGTGACTTACACATAAGAGGGATATGGGGAGCTGAGACAGGGGTCTCCCCACCTCTCCAAAGTGAGCTGAGTTCCATGGGCCCCCCACCCAAAGTGACTCCGACCACATGCAAGCAAAGGTCAAAGCCACTGTTGGGCAGCTGGGCAACAACTGTAATCCACTTGCTTGAGGCAGTCTGTGATAGTTGCTATGGGTAATGGTACACCTGAAAGCATGATTAGCACTGAAAGTAGGACATTCATTAATCCCAGCCACTGTTGGGCAGCTGGATGACACTTGTAATCCACAAAGTGATAGGCTGTCCCAGTTGCTATGGGCAATGCCAAGAAGAATAACACAGTTCATGCTGACTTTATGAGGATTTGAAAAACAAATGAATATGAACCTCATCCGGTGCTGGGCGACTGAGTAATTGTAATCCACATGAGCACTGCAGCTCACCATGGTTGTTACGGGTGACGGCTTACAGGACAATGATACAAGTCTCACTGATGTAGGCAGGTAGATGATTAGCACAGTCTTTAACTCCAGCCACCTGTTGAGCACGGGCTCAGCACGGTTTCGACTGGCGAGAGCATGAATAATGGCATTTGAATAACACAGCCACAGATTGCCCTAAGTCTCTAGATCAGGGGAAGGTATCAGATAACTGACCTGTAGAGCCCTCCAGCTCTAACCTGAGGTGACTTTGCTTGATCCCAGGCTGACGCACATCCAGGCTTCTAACAAGCCTCTAAATATACACACAAAAAACCTATCTACACTGAAGAGTGTTACATAACATACAGTACACCATGCTGATGGTCTCTCCCCTTCCTATTACACATTACATTTTCTTTTGTACATATTACATGTACATTTTCTTTTGGGGTAGCAAGTTCCTTTTTCAGGAGCTTTACCCACTTCCTCCTCCTAGGTGAGGATGATATAGCCTTTGGTTCGCCACCTCACCCACCCCTTCCCCATTTTGCTCTGGCCAATTGATCGAGCAAATGCACTGTGCTTGATAAGGAAGTGCAAGTCGACTCAAATCTAAGATGATGATGTGCAAGGAAAACAGCGCTGGACTTCATGGGCTTTCGCGTATATGTTTTATAGTACTTGTAGCTTCTGACTTTTATGTCAACTTGTGTAAATGTGACTACTATAAAGGGTAGCTGCTGACTTTTATCTTTAGATAGCCAAGTGAAGTTCCTCTTTAAGTTCTTTGCCTTTGTGTAAGCTCCCTCAAATGGATTATGTAGATAATTATTTGCTGTAAAGTGATTTCTAAAGTCTTTGGCTTGCTCTACACAATCTTCATCAAGGCTGCAGTTGCCCCATAGCTTTTTAAAAAAGAAGTGTGTGATTACAAAGAATCATAGTCACCTATGTAGATACGGCTTCGGTCCAATGATGCAGCTGTTCCCTGTTAGCTCTAAGACTGAGAACTGAGCAATCACCTGACCACTGATCATTGATTTCTCAGTATTCACTGAGCAGAGCAGTGACTTTCAGTCACTGGCTCTCTGCTCTGTCCCAACAGTGCTCACTGGAGAACCAGGCTGAGGAGGAGGTGGAGCGGGTGGCTTAGACTCTCAGAAGTACACTGAGAGGCCGAGCCAGCTGCCGGTCAGACAGCTTGATGGATCCTGAAAATATGGTTGGGATGCTAGAGTCTGGAGTCCAGGAATCTGGCTAACGGAGTGCAGAACTAAGTAAACTTTTGTGACCCACATGAGAAGTATGGCCAAAAAGAGCTTTAGCCATACTTCTTAAATTGTCCAAAATGTTCTTTTTCCTGTAGGTTAATAAATTAAAACAGCACCAGTCTTTTAAAGGTAGATAAGAAATTCCCTTTTGAAATTACAGGGTTAGCTGTATACGAAAGAATAAGCTGAAATTGGAAGTTTGCATGGAATTATGATACATGGTGCTATGCATTTATCAAATTAAAACAGCTATGTGAAATATTGTGGCGGATGGAGGTGTTCTGTTTACAGGCTTCTATTGATTAAAAATTGGATGAGCTTGGTAAACACTTACATTTTTCATTGACATTATATCTTTATAGTGTGAGTTTCCTTATAAATGATTGTTGGTCTACAAAGAGTTCAAGCAGGTTTAGTTTTGAAGATGGACAATAATGAATTCCTTTGCACAGGAGGGATTGTTTTTCTATGGACGGTTTATATGAGTATAGAATGAAGATTTTGACTGTTTTCAGTGCCTTTTTCTCTGCAAGGTAAGTATAAGGGGGAGGGGTGGGGGTGTCTTTGCAGAGGAATTGTCACTTTGCCCTGTTTTGGTAATGAAAACCAATGTACTGGTGATCTTAAATTAAAAGCATCTTCCTTGCTTCTGAGCTGTATAAAATATTTTACTAACAAGGACTAAGTCTAGGCTCACATCTAAGCATTTTTCACAGCGTCTTGCATTTTGCGGAAATGCACAGCAGTCCATTTAACATGATTTCCCATGGGACACGTGCACATCTCCGCGTTTTCACCCGGTTAGTTTTTTGGAAAGGGTCAGGGACTTTTTTAAACGTAAAAAGTTGTGTTTTTAGTTCTACAGACTTCAATGGAGAGGCTACAGAAAATCATGTAGTGCGGTTTTTATGTGTTTTTGATGCGTTTTGCATTTAAATCTGCCTAGCAGCAAGAAAAAAAACTCAAAACGCATAAAAAATGCGGCAAAAACGCATGTGCAAAAATGCAAAACGCACCGTAAAAAGCACTGCAGATACTGATCAAACTCAAACTGCATAGTTGTGAACCTAGCCTAACACTTTTTTGGTAAAATAGCATATCTTTCCTACAAACGTTACTTTAAATTTAAAAAAATGTGATGTTTTGTTTTTGTGAAATATTTGTATGCATGCTTCTTAGAGTACACCGCATCGGAAACAAATTATGTTTATCTGAGCAAAGCCAAAGGCTGGAAACACACAAGACCAAATTACAAAGAGTTAAATTAAAAAAAAATTACAATGACCTTAACTAAAAGGCTTCTCATGGGATCAGTCCATCAAAAGAATTGACATCTACATTATAGACAGAGGCCTGGAGGGCAATAGATCAGTTTAATAAATGGGCAAAAAGTTCATATACTTAAGCCTACTGACTTGATGGCAGTAATGGAACTTAGGCTGTAAGGGAGCTCGTTTCTCCCTGTGTGGACACCAAGCACAGATATTTCTTGTTTTAAAGCAAGGCATAATCTTTGTATTCAGAAGCCTTGTGGGTCTGTATGGTATGTATAGCTCCCACCTGTCCCTGATTTCTAGGGACTGTCCCTCATTCAGAGCAAAGTCCCTCTGTCCCTCTTTCCTCCTCATTTGTCCCTCATTTTGGTCTGATCTGTATAGTTGTATATAAAATACACTATTTATCTATCAAAATGTATTTTACAGTGCAAAATCTATCATCCAATTTCTACATTACTGCATTTGTAAATTCCAAAAGCCAATATAAAGAAATAGTAGTGGTAAAAAAAACACCTGTGGGTTTATTCAATCATTTATTTTGTATAATTCTCCTTTAAGGGGGGCACAGGGGCAGACTGACAACTTATGGGGCCCCTGGCCAATAGGGAATCATGGGGCCCCTGTGTCCTTGCCCAAACTCAAAAAAGCCTATGAAAAAGGTACCAGGGGCATCTCATGGGGCCCCCTACTGACCCCGGGCCCTCGGACGGTGCCCACGTTTCCCAATGGTCAGTCCGCCCCTGGGGGGGTGTGGCACGGGATGTGTCCAATGCCTACATACGTTTGCTATTAGGTGTCCCTCATTCCTATCTCAGAAAGTAGGAAGGTATGGGTATGCAGTCTGTTCTCCATTGCCCTAATAGGAAACTTGTTCCCCAAAGGCTTTTAAGTAGCTGACTTCTCAATTTGGTCCTATGAACAGGCCACACATGTACAGTCCTGCACAGCTCTGCTGGCTATGAAAAAGGCTGGAGCACTGCCTAGTGTGGGCCTCAGCTCCTGAACCAGGTCACCTGCTGATCTGAGGTAAGTACAAAGAGGTATAGGTAGCATGGGGAGAGCAAGGAGCTCTGTTTAGTCTACCTCAAAATATAACTATCTTTTAACCAAAAAAATAAAACTTTGGAGAATGAATGGGGCTTTTATGGTATACAAATAGTCTACATCATTGGAAAAAACAAAAAGACACAATCTATTTTTGCAGTACAAAAGAATTTGTTTAAAAAAGTAACAAACACCTAAAAAAGTGCTATTTACAAAACACACTTCAAAAAAACAATGTAGGGCTCATAATAATATCTATCGTAACAGGGAATAAATTCAATAAGAGGGCTATATGATTAGTCTGGAGAGGTCAGTTGACTGGGAAGCTTCTGGGAGTTCTGGGGGGGGCTCAATCCGAGTAGGTCAACTAAAGTCACTTGACCACCCAGAGCATTCCAGAAGCCCCCAAATCTCTATCCTAGATTGTAAAATCGAAAGAGCAGGGCCCTCGAACCTCTCGTATATTGTCTTGTTACTGTATTGTCTCATGTTCTGTCCCCCACTATATTGTACAGCGCTGAGCAAACTTTTTGGTGCTATATAAGCACTGTATAATAATAATAATAATAATTTAAAGGAAAGTCAATGAGAGCTCTGTGCCAGTCGCCAGAGGAGTTTGGAGCGCGGCACATTCCCTCCCTCATCGCGGCCTGTTTATGTGGTGGGTCCCTTTCATATTTGAAAGGGGACTGTTAAAAGATTAGTTATAAAACTGGAAAATGCAAATGCAACTCGAGTCTTAATGATTGGGCTTATGAGGTTTACTGTGTTTTAAAATATCTATGGTTTTATGAAATAAAAAGTTATATTTATAGTTTGTTAAGACTGTGAAGACCAATAAACAAGGCCGTGGCCATTATCAATCCAAGTTGGTGTCTGTTATTTATTTTTGTCTGGAGGATAATTCCATCTGCCATCTCATTTGTTACGCTCCTAAAATAAATACACATTTACAGATGTACATCAAATATATTAGATCCATGGTCCCTTGACATGTTTTGTGGACATTTTCACTTCTTCAGGAGCAATATCAGAGTATTAATTTCAACAATAAAAAATAATTATATTTAATAAGAATAATCCGTAATTGAAAATAACACATCTTTTTTTCAGAAAATCAGTTTAGAAACTCCCTCTTTCTCTGCTTGTCTCTGCCCCCTACCTACCTCTAAACACCGTTCCTTGGTTTTACCTCCCAGTACTGTCCCTTTAGAGAATACAGAACCTAGAATAAATTTGTATGAAATTTGTTAATGATAACAAGAAAAGCATTAAAATACAGTATATCCTCTGCAGTCAGCAACAATAACTCCCCCTAGCAACAATAGACCTCTGGCAGCCAGCAACAATAGATGCCTCCCTCAATAGAAGATCCCTCCCAGCAACAACTTATCCCCCCATCAACAATAGATCCCCCACAGCAAAAATAAATTTTCCCAGCAGCAATAGACTCCTCCCCACAAAAATAGATCCCCTCCAAAAGATCCTTCATCAGCTAAAATCCAGGGACCCTGCAGTAAACCCCAGCACCCCTTGCCATTACATACATTCAGGGCTGGAGGTGCACTCCTCCATGTTCTTGCTGAAAAAAAGTCCTGAAATATTATAACATATGTCAACACACTACAGGTCTCTTACATAATATCATATGTTGAAGTTTTCAATCAAAAGCTGTAGGCCCTTTGTCGACTGTAAACTTCCACATATGAATATATTTTTTTTTATTTCCCTCACTTGTGATTGGGTATTCATAAGGAACATAGCTTTAGCTATGTGAACAATCTCTATTCCTCTAGTAAATCAACCCCAATTTGTTGTTCCAGCTGGCATAAATTCATCATGCAGTGAACAAAATTCGAGGGAGTGGAAAACAGGAACATGGTTGCTGGAGTACACTCATCCTTAGACTGGTTTTATGCTCTTTTCCTTTAAATGCCTTGAGCGAGTATTAAATAACAAGGAGCCTCCTCATAGTGTTTCTCCAGCTAAATGTAGAAGGTTTTAAGAAGGGAAGCCAAGGGAAATTCATGACTGCTAGCCATAAACCAGAAAAAAAACTGACTTAATCCCTAGAAAAGACAGCAATGTGCTTATTCAAGAACAAATTTTAATTTAACCTAATTATTGACTGTATCTCATAAACCAGTAGGCTTTTTAATATGAACACTCATCTTTGCTTATGAATATACGTGTACTGAAACTGGTCTTGGGTTTCAAGGATACTGTTACATTGAATAATCCATGTTTGTTTACTGAAAAGCAAGATCACTTTCTAGGAACTTTCTATGTTACCGACAATAGTTATAACATATTGTGCCTGTCTGCAATGGTCGTCATAGCTAGTTGTTATGTTGTAATTGATTTTACTGTGTTTTCAGCAGCAGAACAGTGACAGAACAAACTGTGTGATAATTTTTTGTTAATTCCATAGTTTCAGGCAGATTATAATGCCAAAGTTATAGGAAGATCTGCAGTAATCTAGTTCAAAGTACACAATGTACCAGGGAATCACCTATAGATGGCTAGGATGGGGGCTTTTCACATTGGCATGCCTTTTGGTAATGCAATAGTGCAGGGGGCACCTTTTTCAGCAAAATTTTCAGCAACAGCCATTACTCCAGAAGTCTATCCCAGTACCCAGGAGACTACCCGCACCTCACCATTATAGTCAGTCATTCACCTTTCTCCATGGGAAAGGGTACAGATTTTTCATCATTTGTGTCACAGTTAAAGGAAACTTGTAGATAAAAATGGGCATGCTATAGTAACTGCTGCTCCAAGAATGCTAATTGTTTGGCTGTTTTTGGCATCAAAATGTTCTGAGTCACTGTGTCAGGAATGGACTCGCCAATGGTGGTGGGACTCACCTGCCTTGTGGGCTGCAGTACCAGGGCTGGCCAGCGGGTGCTCTCAGCAACCAGAAGCTCACTCCTGCAATCAGCCATCACCTGAGGCTGATTGCAGGAGGTGTATTTAAGGAATGGCCAGACCTGCAGTCAGTGCCTTGGTGTTTGTTTCCCATGTGCCCTGTTTCCTGTATCCTGTCTCCTGCCTGCTTGACTCTCCTGCTTGACTCTGACAGAACTCCGCCTGCACTGACCCCGGCTATTCCTGACCATTCTTCTGCCTGCTCCCGTTGTACCTTTCTGCCTGATTGTTCCTGACCCGGCCTGCCTGACCACTCCACCTCTCCAGCCCTGACTGCACCTGTACCTATTAGTTTAAGGTTTGTTTTGTTTTGCACTGTGTTTGTTTATTTTGTGCAGCTCATAATAAATATTATTATTATTTAATCATTTCTGAAGCCTGCTGTTTCCCTGTGTCAGTCCACACATCTCTGGTCATACCGGGATCCGTGACACACTGACCTGGAGCAAGCATTCAGATTAGTCATAGTGAAGTTAGAACTTTTTTATCTGAATACTTGTTCCTTGTCATTGGCTAAGACAGAATTGAAGCCATTGGATGAGCATTGTGTCATGACTAGATGGCATCAAAGATATGTCAAAAGTTACATTTCCAAAAAAACATCAGATGAGGGGTACAGTCACAGATGGGGCATTGTTCAGCGTGAGTGCATTTTCTGCTGGAGTGTGAAACAGCAGTTGAACACAGCCCACTGATCATGTCCTCTCTGCTTTTTCACAGGTAAATGCTGCTGTCTCACCTCCACCTTAAACTGTCTTAGTGCTACGCACTGACTTTCTGCAAACCTTTGGATAATTAGTCTGTATCTTTTTGTCCGTTTGTGGTGATTGATTCTCACCTCCTTGTTGCCTCTCTGTGATCAGAGAATAATCAAATCTTTTATGACCTTGGCCTGTGTCTGTGACTTTGACCAATTCCCCCCCCCCCCCCCAATTCATGTGTTCCTTATCAGTTCCTAAATGGGGTGGAGAGGAATTGCTCATTTGATCATCTCCCTTTCAGGGGCGGACTGAAAACTCATGGGGCCCCTGGACAATAGGGGATCATGGGGCCCCTGTGTCCTTGCCCAAACTCAAAAAAGCCTAAAAAAAAGGTACCAGGGGCATCTCATGGGGCCCCCTACTGACCCCGGGCCCTCAGGCAGTGCCCGATTTTCCAAATGGTCAGTCCGCCCCTGCTCCCTATAAATTTAGACCAGCTTATGGAGGAGGTCACAGACAGGGCATTGTCCTGTGTGTGTGCATTTTCTGCTGGAGTGTGAAACAGCAGTTGAGCACAGCAGTTTAACTAAAGAAGGATAACTAAAGCAGCAAGAAGATACATCAAAGAACTCTTCTGCACTCAGGATTGACTGCAAGCAAAACACCCTGGAAAATATCTCCTTCAAGTCTGATTCCCACTTCATCTACCTTTTATATGCCCTCTCTACTTCTCCTTTTCATATTACTATCTGTTCTCAAAATATAATTTTTTTACCCCTCTGCTCCACCCCAAAGCTTATACATATCACCCGCACTTCTACCATCTCCCTACTACTGCTAATCACCTGCTGCTAATACTTAACTCACCTGCTGACCCAAATACTAGGACAGGAAGGCATGTGCACTTGTATGCATCCTGCTCCCATCTTACTTTCCTTACCCTCCTTCTGCTCCTAACCTCTGGGGATATCTTCCCGAACCCTGGTTCTCCAATATCTCACCCCCACACCAGGCACCCTCCTTCCTCCAGGAATAGCTGCAATCCACTCAATTTAGTCATAATCCCCATGCTCCTAAAAACCACCCTCCCTTTTTCATGTGCACTCTGGAATGCCCACTCTGTCTGTAATAGGCTCACCTCTGTCCATGACCTTTTTGTCTCCCATTCCCTTAACCTACTAGCAGTTACAGAAACCTGGCTTCAAGCATCAGATTCTGCTTCTCCTCAGCACTTTCCTATGGAGGCCTCCACTGGACTCACTCACCCAGACCCAGTGATCGGAAAGGAGGTAGAGTTGGTTTGCTTCTATCTCCACTGAGCACCTTTCAAGTCCTCCCTACCCCTCCCTCTCTTTCCCTCTCTTCTTTCGAGACTCACTGTATTCAGCTGTTTTCTCCCAGGAGGATTGCAGTGATCCATTGGACTCTTGGATCAGTGTCGCACTTTCTTGATGACTTCTCTGCCTGGCTGCCCTACTTTCTCTCCTCTGAAATACCCACTGTCATTCTTGGAGATTTTAACATCTCCATTAATGTGAACAACCCGGCTACATCCCAACTCTTCAACCTAACCTCATATTTTGCCTTAACACAAAGGACACAGTCCTCCACTCACTCTGATGGGAATACAATAGACCTTGTTTTCTCCCATCTTTGTATTCCCTACAACCTCACAAACACCCCTTTCTTCTCTCTGATCACAATCTCATCACCTTCACATTGTCCTCATCTTTAAACACCTATCCCTCCAAGCAGCAAACAATTACCCGCAGAAACCTTCACAACTTTAACCCTTCTGTTTTCCACTCTGCAACTGACCGCCTCTCTGACAAAATCTCTGCCTTGTCCTGCCCTGACCTGATCTGGCCACTTCTGTCTACAACAGTTCGCTTTCATCCACACTAGACTCACTTGCGCCTCTCACTACGTGAAGTATCAGGCCCCGACCATTACAACCATGGTAGACTGACAACAGCAGAGATCTTAAGAGACATAGTCGTGCACTGGACCGATTGTGGCATAAAACCAAATCCCAGCAAGCATTCACCCTATATAAATCTGCTTTCTTAAAATACAATTCCTCACTCCATGCTGCCAAACAAGCCTACTTTGTCACTCTTATTAATACCTTGCCATCCAGTTCTCATCGTCTCTTCTCTACTTTTAACTCTCTACTTTCTCCACCTCCACCCAGTAACTCACTCACTGCTTACAAGATTGTCAATCATTTCAAAAACAAGATTGATGCAATTCGTCGGGGCATCTCCACTACACAAACATCTATCTCACTTAGCATACCCTACTAAAGCTCCCTCAACACTTTCCTCTTTTGATTTTGCTACTACTGAAGAGGTCACTAAGGTTTTCTTAGAAGCCTGTCTCACCACCTGCCCCCTGGATCCTGTTCCCTGACAAATACTACGGTCACCCTCTTCTTCTATCCTATGCTCCCTCACTCACATCTTCAATCTCTCCCTCTCTACTGGTGCCTTCCCCTCCCCTCTAAAGCATGCACAGATCACTCCTATACTTAAAAATCCCTCACTGGACCCTGTAATGATCGAGCGCAATAAGACATGGAACCTGTACGTAACAGCCATTTTTTATTTTTCATGACCAATGATCTTCTTCTCCTTCCTCCTCCTGAAAACTGGAATTTGTAGCTGTACATTTTAACGAACTTCAAAATAGCCTATTGTCTTAATTAAAACACAATAGATGCCAGAGCCTAGGCCTGGATGCCATCTGTAAACAGCTAATTAGTCTTGGCAGGTTGTCTGTTTCCACAAACCATGGAAAACACTTTCCTCTGCCCTATCGTAAAACAATAATAACGCAGTCAAGCAGTGACACATGACCTGTACACAAGACCCTTAAACCGGTGTATTGGTCAGTTGGTCTCTGTCCACACCCCCTTGATATCATAGAAAAGGGACTGACAGGACTTGTTCAGATTGTGTGCTCATTTAACATCAACCATGGGAAATTTTGACTCTGCTAAAACCAAGGACTTTGCAAGTATTCTGCCTTCTTAACTCCTTTATTTTATTTCTCTGTTGAATTATTGCTCTCTTTATTTGTTTGTAACATTCCTTTCTGTAAATATTTTAATTGCACCATTTTGACCTTTTTAGTAATAAACCCTATTTTGAAAAGTGTTGAAACTGTCTCTAAAGCTTTTAATGCAAACTAAAGAATCCCTGTCCCTTGAAGAGTGCTACTGTATATAATAATCCTCTGAATATACTTGTCTGTGGTGACAGTGTGTGTTACAGATGTTTTTCTCAAATTGCTCACATTTGTTCTTGCTATAGGCAATAGGTTGACAGGCCCAAAGCTATTTGGTGGCTGTTTGGAGTTTGAAGGGTTAATTGCGTAATTAATTTAACCCAGTGACAATCACTCTTAGGCTGCTGGCACATAGATTGTGGTCCTGCGAGCTGGAAAATCTTTGTGCAGGGTGCACCCGAGAGTGGCATTGTTACGCAAATGACAGCGCGATGTGAGATTGGCTGGTCCTTTGTCACGAGTTGGTGAGAAAGGCAGGGGTCGGGCACCACGTTCATTACAGACCCCACCAATCTGATCAACTTAAGACCCATCTCCCTGCTCCTGTTTACCTCTAAACTCCTAAAATGCTTAGTCTACAATCACCTGAGCTCCTACCTCACTGACAACAACCTTCTTGACCCTTTACAGTCTGGCTTGTGCTCACTACACTCCACTGAAACTGCCCTGCTAAAACTCACTAAAGATTTACTAACTGCTAAAACCAATGGCCACCACTCCATACTCTTACTACTTGACCTCTCTGTGGCTTTTGATACTGTTGACCATTCCCTCCTCCTCAAAAAAACTCCACTCTCTTGGTCTCCGGGACACTACTCTCTCCTGGTTCTCCTACCTATCGCAGCACTCCTTTAGCATTACCTATAACTCTGTATCCTTCTCTCCACTTCCTCTTTCTGTAGGGGTCCCTCAAGGTTCTGTCCTTGGACCCCTTCTCGTCTCCATCTACACCTCCTCCCTTGGTCACTTGATAAACTCCCATGGCTTTAAGTACCATCTGTATGCTGATGACAAACAAATCTATCTTTCTACTCCTCCTCTCACCCCTTCAGTCTCTTCTCACATTACTAACCTATTAAGTGACATATCAGCATGGATGTCACTCCACCTCCTCAAACTAAATCTTTCTAAAATGGAGCTCATACTATTTCCTTCTGCCCGTGCCCCCTCCCCTGACTTCTCTATCAAGATCAATAATACAACTATCAGTCCCTCCCCTCATGCCAGGATACTAGGTGTAATTCTGGACTCTCATCTGTCCTTTCAGCCCCAAATCCAATCACTGTCCAAATCTTGTAGACTTCACCTCTGCAATATCTCCAAGATACGCCTATTTTTAACCACTGAAACCACTAAGCAACTTATTTACTCCCTTGTTATCTCTCGCCTTGACTGTTGTAACTTCCTCCTCATTGGCCTACCTAATCACAGGCTATCCCTTCTTCAGTCTATCATGAATGCAGTTACCAGACTCATCCACCTTACCAACCATTCCATATCTGCCATCCCTCTCTGCCAATCCCTCCACTGGCTTCTCATTGCCCAATGAATAAAATTCTGCCTTCAGCTAATAACCAAATCTTCTATTTCTCCTATCAGTTCTCCTAACCCTCTTGTATTGAACTGTATTGTTGCTGTATTGTCTCCCTTTATATTGTAAAGTGCTGAGCAAACTGTTGGCGCTATATAAATCCTGTATGATAATAATAATCTTTTTATTGGTACATCATAACATTTTATTGTGTACCAATGAACTTACCTTTGATTTCAGTACTTGTTTCTTGGCATCATTTTTGACACTCCTCAACCTTATTAATCATGACTCAAATTTGAAGGATCATTTTTTGTTGAGGAAAATAAAAATCTTATTACTATTGCTATCTTTAAGTATTGACATTGGTGTAAATAATCTATTTCCAGGGCAGGATCTTCATGATCTCCTTGGCTCCATGCCACTGAAGCACCATGCCACTGCTAATAGGTCCAGATACAACTTTTTTCCAATAAAAGTCAGGGGGACAGTTCAAGTTGTTGGAAACTTTGACATTGACATCACATTCTAAACTTAGATTTTGCACTCTACAAGTTTAGCAAATCAACCCTGTAGACTACTCAATGCACCAGATATTAATGGCAAAATTTAGCATGTTAATGCGTGTGAGTTAGCACTCCATAACAGATCACTACAGTGGAAGGGGCCATATAATACTGCCCAGAACAACATACTCAAAGAGGTGCTGGGAACTTTTAGATTTGCAAGTGTAGTCAGATCAAGAAAAACGTCAAACAAGCTCAGGAGCTCTGGCAAGACAGCTCCCACATAGCAAGGCTTCACAACAGTAGCTCAAACCAAAAAAATATAGAAAGAAGCACTAGACCAAAATTGAATAAAAGAGTTATAAATAATTATAATCAATAAAAAGTCATATAAAAATAGCCAACATATTTCAGGGCAACACAACCCTTCTCCATCAATCTCAAACTAGGATAACACTGCTGAGCAACACCCTGCTGTCAGATTGTCCCTCCATTAGAAGAGTTTAATGCTGGTTCTAATATAGATATGTAAAGTCACTAGTTTCTTTGAGTCCATCTAATTGTTATACTATCTTGAGCCCTGATGAAGGGGGAGTGGTATTGTCCCCAAAACATGTTGACTGTTTTTATATGACTTTTTTTAATAAACAATTACAATTATCGTGGACTACTTTATCTGATTTTGGTCCGGTGCTCCTCTCTATATTTTACAGGTCACAATAAAGTCATAATATATCAAGATTCATATCTGTCTCCTAATTTTACAAGTAAGAGATCTATCTGTCCATGAGCAGTCCAAATATATTCACAAAGCAAATTTTGTTTTATATAAATATTGTTTTAAATGCTGGCCTGTACCTAGAACTCCTTTATTTTTAATTGGTCACACAATGCTGTTTTTTTTTTATTTAGTTGTACTTTTAGTCAAGAAATTGTGCAAACAATATAGAAAAGGTCCAAAATGTTTAAAATGTATGTGTAGGTTGTTAAAAAGAACACAAGATGGCAGTGTCCTGCAGAACAGTGGCATTCACACTCTGTATAGCAGCCCCATAGAACATGTATGCTGAATCGCAGGACTTTGCTAAGGTGCAATGTAGTAAAGAACTACATTTCCCAGGGGAGCTGGTGTGTATATAAAAGCTGGAGAGATGAAACAGGAAGTGAGAGGGGAGAGATATGGAGAGAGGCGTGCCCTGACTGACGGAGGACCAGACCAGGACGTAGAGAGAGAGAAAGAGAGGAGGCAAGGAGAGTCTGCTGACCTTGCCGCATCGTGGAGAAATTTTATCTGCCAGCAGGTGACCAGACGGACTCTCCAGAGGCACTGAAGAGTGTGTGCAGGCCTTATCAAAGGAGAGAGAGAGATTGCCAGAATTCACCAGATGCTATCCCTGGGGTGAGAGAGTTCCAAGCATTATCAAGGACAGGGAACGCTGACACCTGCTCTACCTTTCCTATTTTCCTGCACGCTGTTGTGAACATTGCACATAGTTATAAGAAGTTGTGGCCTAGTTCCTTTAGTTGCTATTGTCTGACTGCACTTAGCACAGCCTTATCATCAGAACTGATAGTAGAACAGACGGTCCACAGGCCAAACTAGCGCTGTGTCATCATCATCCTCAATTCACTTTGCTAAGGAGGCCTTTTCCCTATTGTGCAAAAAGACTTGTAGCTCAAAGAAGAGTTGCCCTGTGCCAACAAGCACTTTTTCCAGATTGGCCACCTGTTGCTTTAGATTTGCTAGTGACTAATTAATTAAAGTGTACCTGTCCCCTAGGTAACACCCACTACATATACTGTAAATGTAATATTGCTGTGGATAAGAAATGGGGGTGTAGCACCCTCCTAGTCAGGTGCTGGGATAGGAGAATATAGTTTGTGCCCATTGCAGTCAATGGGATTAAAATGTTCTGTTAGGCAAATTTAGTTTGGCTCCCTGTATCTACTGAATCTGAAATTTGTTTGGGTTATAGTTTAAGAGTTATTGTACGTAAATGTGTTTTTTGCCCACTGTAATCAATGTAGTTGAGTTTGATTGCATTAATCTGGTTTGTGGTTTAGAGGTTGCATGTTTGTTTGCTTTTTCCTGTTCACCTGGAGGAGCTCTGGGCAATAGAGGAGGGGGGGGGGGGGCGGATTTCAAACAGCAGCTAAATATTTATGTAAACCCAGCCAATCCCTGGGAGGGCTGGCCTAGAGGATTCTGGGAAAATGCATAAATACTCTCTAGCTGACAGCAGACAGCTGTCTTCTTCCCAAGGAAAAGATCATTGCCTAGGGTGCCCATTCCCCCCCCCCCCCCCGGCACTGCTGCCATGTGCTTATCGAGTGGAGGCCCAGCTGGGAGGCTGGAGGGCCTGGAGCCACTGCTTGCTGCTGAAGACTGACTGAGGGGCTGTTGTCTGAGGATTTATTCTGGGACTACTGGGAGAAATTGCAACCATTTGTCCAAAGGCATCAGTTAGTACGGACAGAGAGAGAAATAGATCCTAGAGACTGACTGCTATCATCCCTCTTATGTGTTAGATGTTCAGCAGTGTGTTTGCTAAGAAGTTAGTCCTGAAGAGCGTAGTCAAACAATTCATTCCTTGTGAATGGACTGTTGCTTGGACTGTACACCAAGGGAGGCTCAACCTACTCAATACTGTTACTGCAGAGCCTGTCCACTATCTGCTACAAAGGGACAGTGGTCAGTGTTTCAAGAGGCAAGTTTGTTCTAGCAAATTATTGAAGTATCCTGCTTTCCCCAATCCCCATCCAAATTCAAATTCCTAGCTGCAGGGCATCTGCTGGAAAAGAAACTCAGTGACCTACAAACTACAGGCTCTTACAGGGGTCCCGCTACAGGGGGTATACTAGTGGCTGCACTGTTCTATCTCACAGGGTCTTCTGTATCCAGAGGCCTCAGACATTTAACTGCTACCCCGTAAAGGGCTGTTAAAATGTATCTAAAGCCAAATTTGGTAATTTAAAAAGTAGAGATATTTCCCTTTGTGGTCCTTTCACACGGGTGTTCTGTTTTTTTTCAACAGTTCAGTCACGTTTTTTCAAAGAAGAAAACAGATCAGTTTACATCAGTTTTTAAAATCAGTTTTTACATTAGTTTTTACATCAACTACCAATGCAAAAATGGACTGTATGTCCATTTACATTCGTTTTTCATCTGCTCTGTTTTTTTTATGGAATAAAAATAGGTCTTTGATCCACTCCAAAAAATGGATGTTGATGGATGTGGATGTAAACAGATGTAAACAGATGGTCATCCATTAATATCAGTTTTTCCATAGACATGCATTGATGTCCGTTTTTCATCCATCAACGGATGGATGACAAAAGGAAAAACAGATCACCCATGTGACAGGGGCCACAGGCATTCAATTTTTTTCATCAGTTCAACAGTTTACATCAGTTTTTACATCAGATTTTACATCAGTTTACATCAGTTTTTTACATTCACTACCAATGCAAAAACTGATGCACAAATGGACCATCTGTCCATTTACATCTGTTTTTAGTCCGTTACATTTTTTTTTTTTTTAACGGAACAATATTAGGGCTTTGATCCTTTCAAAAAAACAGATGATGAGCGATGCGGATATAAACAAATGATCATATGTTTACATGCATATTCCATAGAGTTGCATTGATCTCCATTTTTCATTTATCAATGGATGGGTGAAAAATGGACAAATGGGATGCCCGTGTGAAAAGGGCCTAATTTCATGTCCTGTAGACTCAACAGTAAGTGAAAAGTAATAATGATAATGGTCCAAGATAATGGTCCAAGTATCCACTTCCCACTTAGACTGACACATAACACATATATTAGAATTTTTAGGCTTCAAAATAAAGTACGATCACTACAGAAATGAAGACTCAACAAAGCTATTATTTTTTTATTGTACATGTATGAAAATGGAGGAGTAGGAGTGACAGTGCTGGGTCCTGCCACTGTGGAAAAAGAGCCAAAAGGTATACAGGATTCTTAACCACTTGCCGGCCGTTCGAATCCTTTTGTCCCTCCGAAAGGGCGTCATCTGTTGTCCTTCCCAGATCATGCCTTGCGCGTACCCGTAGGGCCGCGCTGTGGCAAGATCTGTCACCGGTTGTGTACCTTGGACATGGCCGGTGACAGATCTGTGTACCAGCCCCATTGCCATTACCATGTGACCTGCTGTGACCAATCATGGTAACATGATACTACTTTGGTCATAGAGTTATATGAAAAACAATCTTAAAAAAACAGAAAAAAGTAATAAAAAAGAAAAAAAAAAGAAAACAATTATCAATTTTTTTTTTCATACTGTCACCAGTCAGTGTCCCTAATCACCACCACACCAGTTATATTCTGATGCTGTACTGCACTGGTGACGGTATGTAAAAAAAATAGTAAAAATAATTTTTTTAATTTCTTTATTTTCCGAAAAATTATTACAAAAAAATTACAACTTCAAAAAACTCGCCATGCCTCTTATGAAATATGTTGGCCTGCTACTTTGCAAAAAGGGGTCATTTGGAGGATATCTGTACTGTTTTGACATTTTTGGGCCTCAAGAAATTAGATTGGCTGTCAGTACTTCAGGATTGATCAATTTTCAGATATATCCCATAGTTTGTGAACTCTATAACGTTCCTACAGACTAAAAAAGAAATACTGATTTTGGTTATTTTCACCAAAGACATATAGCAGAATACATTTTGGCCTACATTTATGAAGAGCTATTATTTATTTGCTAACTTTTATAACAGAAACAAAGAAGCATGTTTTTTTTTTTAAACTTTCGGTCTTTTTTTGTTAATTTAGCAAAAAATAAAAAACCCCAGCAGTGATTAAACACCACCAAAATAAAGCTCTAATTGTGTGAACAAAATGATAAAATTTTAGTTTGGGTACAGTGTTGCATGACCGCGCAATTGTCATTCAAAGTGTGAAAGTGCTGAAAGCTGAAAATTGTCCAGGGCAAGAAGGGGGTAAAAAACCAGTAAACCCAAAACAGGTGTGTGTTTTCTAAGGGCAGGACAGCTGTCAGCAACACATCCAATATCATCACACTGATTGGAGTCAAGGTTGGCTCACTCCTGGCTCCAATTAGCTCTGGGAGAAGTCATTAAGCTAGGGCCTCACATACTTTTTCCTCCCTGCACTGTGAATGTTTACATGTTATGTGCAATTAAACCATGGCAACATCTAATGTTTGTGTAGTATTATGTTCAGCAGACTGTGTTCTTCTATTGTTGTGACTTAGATGACGTTCAGAGCACATTTTATGCCCAATTCATGCAAAACTCCACGTAATCTCAAGGGGTTCACATACTTTTTCTTGCAACTGTAGACTACCCTTCCTCAGCCACTACCGAAGTATACACAGATTCAGTGAAAGTTATTATAATGCTTGCATGTGGGTGGTGGTAGGTTTTTAATCTGTTTTTCAGATATTCTGAAACCTCTTTTATTAGAAGTCATATGGAAAGGATATAAGGAGCTGATATTAGAAATACATCAAAGCGGAGCTCCACCCAAAAGGGGAAGTTCCGCTTTAAGGACTGCTCCCGAATTTCACAGGTACCCGCTCCCACTTCTGGTCAAATCGCCTAGGCCAGGGGTAGGCAATCTGCGGCTCTCTAGCTGTTGTGGAACTACATTTCCCATGAGGCATTGCAACATTACAAAACTGAGTTACAGCTATGACTTGCAGAGGCATGATGGAACTTGTAGTCCTGCAACAGCTGGAGAGCCGCAGGTTGCCTATCCCTGGCCTAGGCTATCAGAAGCGGAACGTGTCCTCCCTCTCTCCCTCCCTTTAGTCTTTTGGGACACGTGACTTAGCTTGCTGCTTCACAGCCGGATACCCACACTGAAGATGCCGGCCTCCTGGAATACAGGACAGCCAGTGAAACGGGCTGCAGGGGACACACCACGGGACCAAGGGACAAGTAAGTGGCTGTTTTTTAAAAGTCAGCAGCTACAGTTTTTGTAGCTGCTGACTTTTATTTTTTGACAGGGTGAGTGGAACTCTGCTTTAAATACACATACAGTAAATATGTAAGGAAAAAACTCCATAATTTAAATGTCATAGGTGTCATGGGTACCTACATATGGTAACATATGCCAGCAGGAATGCATATCCTGGGGGAGACTACAGAGAATATAAATTAGGTGTAAGATGATTCCATTCCATGAAACTATGACCCTATTGTGTTCACAAAATAGCTATATAAAAAATATTCTAACATCATATTTTTTGTTGCCAAATCACTGAAATTGAAAATTATGTTGATGCACGCATGTATCGAATTCTTGGTGAATCACTCTAGATTAGAACATGGGTGACCCTTTCACCTTTATGGGAAAATGTCAGAAAATCAAAAAAGCAAAAAAATAGAGGAACTAGTTCCTATATGTATACAATAACTCAGCCTATTATCAGTGTCCAATTATAAATAGGCGGTGAGCCAGAGGGAAATCTTTTCTGAAAGTAACATTTATCCAAAGGGAGATTAATTGGCTTTTAGACAGTTGGCATTCGAACAAGTGTCCCCACTGAAAGGTTTCTCCTCTCTCCCAGTTCTTGATGCATCTCACTTTCAGTCTCAGTGAAAATGGTTACTGGGCCAACTTTCTGAACGGGTGCATAGACAACAGAAAAAAATCTACAGTAGGTGTGCAAAAAGCAGAATGTAAGAAGTCTAGATTAGATTTCATTCACAATCTTGTATCGTAAAAAAACAAACATAATAATTTTCCCTCAGAATCCCCCTAATTTTATAAAACCATATGAACCCAAAAAAAGAAGTTGGATTATTACAATACAAGATTCTTAATAAAATTAAACCTGGACTTCATACGTTTTGCTTCTGAAACTTTCCTCCTTGCGCACCTAGTCCCTAGTCCTTAGTCAAGTGAAGAGCCAACCTTCGACCACCACTCCAGGGAGAGCTGCCTGAGGGTAATCATTATACTGCTTAAAACCTGATGGAACTTTCCCACTGATACAAGATATCCAGCACCCCATGCCTTCCTTCCACTTCAGAAAAGAAAAACTTCCTTCCACATTCTATCCAAAACTAAATGAGTCTGCAGTGAGTCGTATAGGCAGGCAGTTTCACACTGACAGGAAGAATCAATGAGCTACTAGAGCACTAAACAGCACCATGGTACTTCACTGAGAACTACAAGCTGACAGCCGCAAAGGATGTTGGTGTTTGTATTTCATTAATTCACAGAACTCTGTGAATGAATGATGCAGTTGCCGAGTGGGTGAAGCCCCGCACGGCTGCAATCTTTTCAAAAAGTTACAGTTGTAACGTGTAACTTCTCCCTGTACTGCTGTCACATAGACGCAGTGTATCGCCAAATGGCTGCAAGAGCGGGAACATGTTGCACCCTAAAAACTGGTGAAACACGTAACATGTTCCCAAAGGTGAACTTATACTTTAATCATACACTTAAATCCTATAAAATACCTGACTCTGTGCAAGCATACAAAATGGGTAGGTGTAAGAATTGATGCTGGCTTGAAGCCATAGGGTAGTCAAACCAAAAATTGATTTGATTTCTTTTTTCTTTTGTTTGTGCACTTTTCATTTTGTAAATTGATAAAAAATAAACAATCAAAATATATATATTTTTGAAAACTTTATTACTTTAGAGCATTTCTTCACACCTGTCTAAAGCTCTTGCACAGTACTGTACAGGGGCAGACTGACAACTCACGGGCCCCCGGGCAATAGGGGATCATGGGGCCCCTGTGTCCTTGCCCAAATTTAAAAAAGCCTATGAAAAAGGTCCGCCCCCGGTACTGCATGAGGGGACAGGTGCATTAGAGGTCCGCTCTCCTCCGCTGAGAGGAGACACCCTCTCCACCGCTGCAGGGGACTCGGCGGGACCAGGAATAAGTACTGTATACATGTCATAACACTATAATGGAGTACAGAGGAGCTGATAACATGTATACAGTAATGATTACTGTATACATGTCATATCACTATAATGGAGTGCAGGGGAGCTGGGATATACATTACTGTGTACATGTCATATCACTATAATGGAGTACAGGGGTGCTGGGATATACATTACTGTATACATGTCATATCACTATAATGGAGTACAGGGGAGGGGGATATACATTACTGTATACATGTCATATCACTATAATGGAGTACAGGGGAGCTGGGATATACATTACTGTATACATGTCATATCACTATAATGGAGTACAGGGGAGCTGGGATATACATTACTGTATACATGTCATATCACTATAATGGAGTACAGGGGAGCTGGGATATACATTACTGTGTACATGTCATATCACTATAATGGAGTACAGGGGAGCTGGGATATACATACTGTGTACATGTCATATCACTATAATGGAGTACAGTGGTGCTGGGATATACATACTGTATACATGTCATATCACTGTAATGGAGTACAGGGCAGCTGGAATATACATGCTGTGTACATGTCATATCACTATAATGGAGTACAGGGCAGCTGGGATATACATTACTGTATACATGTCATATCACTGTAATGGAGTACAGGGCAGCTGGAATATACATGCTGTATACATGTCATATCACTATAATGGAGTACAGGGGAGCTGGGATATACATTACTGTATACATGTCATATCACTATAATGGAGTACAGGGTATCTGGGATATACATTACTGTATGCACGTCATATCACTATAATGGAGTACAGGGGAGCTGGGATATACATTACTGTATACATGTCATATCACTATAATGGAGTACAGGGGAGCTGGGATATACATTACTGTATACCTGTCATATCACTATAATGGAGTACAGGGGAGCTGGGATATACATTACTGTATACATGTCATATCACTATAATGGAGTACAGGGGAGCTGGGATATACATTACTGTATGCACGTCATATCACTATAATGGAGTACAGGGGAGCTGGGATATACATTACTGTATACATGTCCTATCACTGTAATGGAGTACAGGGGAGCTGGGATATACATTACTGTATACATGTCATATCGCTATAATGGAGTACAGGGGAGCTGGGATATACATTACTGTATACATGTCATATCACTATAATGGAGTACAGGGGAGCTGGGATATACATTACTGTATACAGTTTTATATTTTGGACTCTGTATTCTAAAGAAAAATTTAATTTTATAAGCTTTAAGGGGGCGTGGTTGGGGGGCAGTGTTGGGGCGGGGGTGGGGTTTGGGCTGGTCGGGGGTGGGGTTGGGGGCAGACCTGGGCAAGGTTGGGTGGGGCAACTGGTGGAGAGTAAGCTTTGTGACCAGCTAGTAGGTCTGGACTCTAAATTTTAACCCCTGTATTAAACTATAGCTTTTAATCGGTTAAATCAGAAAATGAGTTAAGATATTAGGGCAGCAAGTTCATACTGAGGAAGAATGGTATAAAAAGAAAGAATGGTATGGATATTTTCAAGCATGTTAGGAAACCTCTGACACTGGGACTTTCATCAGACACAAGGACTTGTTAACTCTACCTGAGATATCGGATCAGTTTGATTCCTACTAAAAACTGTTCTGTGCATCCCCATTCTGATATTGTAGAAATCATTACAGAACTCCATCTACTGGAAACAGACATGATTTTGTATAAATTCCTGAACATGACGTAGACATCACAGTGAAGTCTTCCACGCTCAATCCTTATTACAGACAAGATCCTGACAGGTGAAGTGTACATAGCTCAACACCTTACATCATCTACATCACCGAGCATGACACAAAGGTATCAGTTTAACATTGTTTTATGCAAAACAAGCAAATACTTCCACATATTTTCCTAATGCCTGCACATCTTGAGAGATGGTACATCTTGTGTGATGAAGTATTTCTGTTTTATAGGGATGACAAAGTCCACTATATACAATACCTTGAAAAGTATTCATACCCCTTGACATTTTCCACATTTTGTCATGTTACAACCAAAAATGTAACTGTATTTTATTGGGATTAAGTGGCACATAATTATGAAGTGGACGGAAAATGAGAAATGGTTTTCAAAATGTTTTACAAATAAATATATGAAAAGTGCGGCGTGCATTTGTACTCAGCCCCCTCTACTCTGATACCCCTAACTAAAATCTAGTGAAACCAATTGTCTTCAGAAGTCACCTAATTAGTAAATAGTATCATCCTGTGTGTAACTTAATCTCAGTATAAATACAGCTGTTCTGTGAAGCCCTCAGAGGTTTGTTAAGAGAACATTAGTGAACAAACAGCATCATGAAGACCAAGGAACACACCAGACAGGTCAGGGATAATGTTGTGGAGAAGTTAGGTTATAAAAAAATATCCCAAGTTTGAACATTTCATGGAGCAGTGTTCAATCCATCATCTGAAAATGGAAAGAGTATGGCACAACTGCAAACCTACCAAGACATGGCTGTCCACCTAAACTGACAGGCTGGGCAAGGAGAGCATTAATCAGAGAAGCAGCCAAGAGGCCCATGGTAACTCTGGAGGAGCTGCAGAGATCCACAGCTCAGGTGGGAGAATCTGTCCACAGGACAACTGTTAGCCATGACCTCCACAAATCTGGCCTTTATGGAAGATTAACAAGAAGAAAATTGCTGTTCACAGATGCTCTCCAGCCAATCTGACAGAGCTTGAGCTATTTTTCAAAGAAGAATAGGCAAAAATATGTGTAATTGCAGCAAAAAGTGGTTCTCTACAAATTTTTGACTCAGGGGGCAGAATACAAATGCATGCCACACTTTTCAGATATTTATTTGTAAAAAATGATGAAAATCATTTATCATTTTCGTTCATCTTCACAATTATGTACCACTTTGTGTTGGTCACATACAATCCCAATAAAATACATTTATGTTTTTGGTTGTAACATGACAAAATGTGGAAAATTTCAAGGGGTATGAATACTTTTTCAAGGCACTGTATATATCTGTAGCGCTACCCTCTTGAGAGCCTCTTGTTTTGGGTCCCCTTTACTTCCTGCACAGCCAAGCAACATGCATTTTCCACTTGCATCCAGACACAAGAAACAGTCCACGGGCTTGGTTTTTTAGTTTTATTAACTTTGGTAGGGTAAAGGGGTTAAGGGATGCCCAACTTGATTGCAGAATAAAAGAACTGAGGACAATTTCCTTCTTTGGACTACAAAAATGATAGACATCTGTCTGTGTTCCAGCCGGAACTATGACAGTCGCGTTAGCAAAGTACAGCTTGCAAGGAGCTCTTAATCTCCTAAGTGAACAAAATACCAGCCAACCAGGCTACGGTAATCTGATCCCAGGACAAGGGATTGGGTAAACTATGAACTGTCCCCTGAAGACTTTCCAAGAGCTTGCATCTAGCACACTTCTAACTTCTAGGCCCTGGGGATGTAAAGGTACTCACACTGTCCTTGTCCTGTGGCTGTGAATAGAACTGCTTTCAGGCTTTTGTAGCTCAGCGGGTTCCTTTCTAAGCTTTGCAGGCTGTCCTTCCCTGGTGGACTGCAGGGCAATGGAGCTCTCTCCTTCAGCTCTCCTTCAGCTTCCAGCCCCCAACCTGTAGGCAGGGCCCTCCTTCTCAGGGGCCCTCTCCCAGACTACACAACAGCACCTCTCAGTACTCCATCTTCCACCTGAATCCCTGCTAGCCAGGCTTTGTCATATGTATGGGCTGGGCTGCCACACTGCCATACTTCCTGCCAGTGATTGTGCAGACCAGGGGCGGACTGACCATTTGGAAACTTGGGCACTGCCCGAGGGCCCGGGGTCAGTTGGGGGCCCCATGAGATGCCCCTGGTACCTTTTTCATAGGCTTTTTTGAGTTTGGGCAAGGACACAGGGGCCCCATGATCCCCTATTGCCCGGGGGCCCCATGAGTAGTCAGTCCGCCCTGGTGCAGACACTCATAAATATGCAGATCAGCACGCACCCCCCTTACCTCTGTCTACTGGCTTCTAGAAGCTTCTCCAAGTTTCTAGAGCAGAGGGAGGTTTCAGAGGATTGACCTGTACAGCCCTATAGCCCTGACCTGAAGTAACTCTCTGACTAAACCCAAACTTCTAGCAAGCCTCTAACTACACTGACCAACTATATACACTAGAGAGCACTACGTATCTATATACAGTATATACTTCTATATGTGTGTAGGCAATGAGTATTGGCACTGGACTCACCGACACATATATTAGTAGCTGGCAGTGGGACTACAGAGCAGCCTTTATCAACCTTTTTAACACAGAGGAACCCTTGAAAATAACTTTCTGGTCTCAGGGAACTCCTGCTACAAATTACAATATCTACAACTCTTGATACATTAGTGTGATGGTCAGTAGGAAAAATTTGCCTTACACTTTTGGTCACTGGGAAGAATTACCCCCTTATAGATAGGTAAAAAAATCAATGGTGTCAGTCAGGACTGTCTTACTGAGTGGGCACCCCTGGGCATTTCCCAGGGGCCCCATATGCACATAGGGCCCAATCAGGTCCAGCTCTGTCGCTCCAATGATCTAGGGGGATGCGGCAGGCCAGTGGTGCTGAGGTCAGATGCAAAGAAGGATATGCAGTCTGCACACGCACAACTTAGCATTAGTAGTAGGAGTAGGCTGAGCGGGCGGCAGCATCTTCCATTCTGCCTGCCATCTCCAGGCTCAACTTGGCTGTCAATGCTGAATGTCAGCAGCTCCGCCTCCACTCACCATCCATCCAGGACTCCATGCACAGTGAACTGTGCTGGCTGTGGCTGCCGATCCTGTCACTCAATAGCTCACTCGCACAAATCAGATATTGAAAGACAGGGTTCAGAGTGAACAGGCACAGGGAGCTGAACAGTCTTTCTGATGTAGCCAATCCCTGCTGTGCCTGCTTTTGCAGCCCCATCCCCTGATGTGGGCACAGACAGGGATGGACTGACCATTTGGAAACTTGCGCACTGCCCGAGGGCCCGGGGTCAGTAGGGGGCCCTATGAGATGCCCCTGGTACCTTTTTCATAGGCTTTTTTGAGTTTGGGAAAGGACACAGGAGCCCCATGATCCCCTATTGCCCGGGTGCCCCATGAGTTGTCAGTCCACCCCTGAGCACAGACACACACACGGTGGTGCTAGAAGTATAGAAGGTGTGTTTGCAGTACAGCAGGCAACACATTCAATTTGAGGACATACACTAAAGACTGCAAAAATGGTAAGTTCACTGTCCTATTAACACCCCCGACCCCCAGCTTGAAAAATTAATATGTCTCTCCCTCACCTCTGCTGCTCTGAGTCTCTGACTGCAAAAGACTGCCACTCCTCTAAAAAGCAATCTGCACACAGATTGCTCTTCAGAGGAATTTGACAGGCATTGAGGAAGCAATATGTCACCTCTTCACCACCTGTTTTACCCCCTAAATGCTGCATCATGCCCACCACAACCACGTGCATTGCACACGGTTGTAGGTAAATTGTAGTATGCACCCTTTTATTTGAATGGGCTGAATTTGGTGAGTGGTAGTACCCATCAAATGCAACTGGGGATTTAATTCTTGTCGCAGTCCTGAAGCAAAGCATTGTGACTGCAGCATGTGTACACCTTGTCAGCTGAAGTACTCTTCACATGGGCGGACCAATCAGATTACCCGTTATGGGGCGGTGGATGTAAGCAGACTTGTGCCCGTTTACACCCGCCTGCATCCTAGCCATTAAAAACACGGATGGGGCATCCATTCCCTATCCATCTAGCATATCGGATCAGATGACAGTCTGTTTATATCCAACAATCCATAGAGGAAAGCAGGCTGTATCCTTGTCTGCCCTGCTTCGCTGGAGCGGACACAGAACTGTCTTTTGTCTTCTCAACAGGGATCAGCGTGATCAACTATTTATACCTTAATTCTTGAGAGTAGGTCCATAAATTGGTTCTGACTTGTAGGGGCCCTGTGCTTTACTTTGCCCAGGGGCCCATGATGCTGTTAAGATGACCCTGGTGTCAGTGGGAACTTATTTGAGAGGCATAAATTGTTCATTGCTCAAGGAACCCCTAAAAACCTCTGGAGGAACCCGGGGTTCCGTGGAACCCTAATTGAGAAATCCTGCTAAAGAGGTTGAAGAGCCTTATGACCTTTCTATTAATAACATTGACAACATGTACCATTTTTACCAGTCCAGGTGGTAACCCTTGGACCAGGGGCGGACTGACCATTTGGAAACTCGGGCACTGCCCGAGGGCCCAGTGTCAGTTGGGGGCCCCATGAGATGCCCCGGGTACCTTTTTCATGAGCTTTTTTGAGTTTGGGCAAGGACACAGGGGCCCCATGATCCCCTATTGCCCAGGGGCCCCATGAGTTGTCAGTCCGCCCCTGCCTTGGACTATGTATCTGTGCACCTTGGTTCTCAGCTCTGCCTACCTGCCTCAATATAAGAAATTATTTTTTGTATGAAAAAACAAAAAGATCAACCATTGGGTTTGCAACTCAAATGCGTACTCTCTGTGACACCCGTCCTTGCACACCATTGAAATTGGAGCTGCAGGTGAGTCTGTACACAAAAAACGGATGCCTGCGTGCAACTCAGCATTGCTCAGAACAGAAAAACAAACAGCTCTTCATGCAGTATGTGCCAATGCACCCATGTAAATGAGCCCTACGTGAAGAGAGGTAACCTAGCGTTGAACTTACTGATGCTTTTCAGGAAATGTTTAACAAGATTAACTCTACAATTTCTTAACCTGAACTTTTGAACGAAAGATAAAACAAAATGATTCTTACACTAGACTCATGGAAATACAATTTACTCAGCATTTTTTAACTTTTATTACTATGCACTTTTTGTATCCCTACAGAGGTTTTAAATGCACAGGTATGCAAGTTTAGAAATACTGCATAATTACTTTAGTAGAAGCAATTAAAAAAAAAAAAAAAAAAAAAATATATATATATATATATATATATATATTTACACACAAACACACACAGCTGTGCTCAAAAGTTTGCATACCCTTGAAAAATTGGTTATATACATTATGTACCATTTTTAAAGAAAACGTGAAAACGTGTGAGCAGGCAAAACACATTTCGTTTATTTCTTATGGGATTCATATTCAACTGTTGGTCAAAACAGAATGGCTCAATCATAAAACAAACATGACAGGTATACAAATGAAATGACCCCCTGCTTAAAGGTCTGCATACCCTTAGTTCTTAATACTGTGTATTGCCCCTTTAGCATCAATGACAGTGTGCAGTTGTAACGGAAGCGTAGGCAGGACAGAGCACACGGAGAAGATGGGGAACACAGAAAGCTTTATTGAAGCAACAAAAGGACAGACACTCAATGGGGAAATGGCAGGGAGGGTGATGTGTGCGCAAACCAGGGACGATTCCAGGCATGGGGGGTCTTCAGCGACAGGCAGTCCCTCCGTGACTGGACAGCGGATTGGAGACTCGGGCAACAGGCTGCAACCTACCTGTAACGGACCACCTAGCGGCACCACTAGCACTCCACTGGTCAGGTGTCCCCAGAGCGCGGAATCTAAGCCCCAAGGTACTTGTTCACCAGAGCCCCTGATGGTGGGGATGGACTTGAAGTACCCCGAGACCAGGTCGCAACTACTGAGTACACCCGTCAGTGGTAGGGGTGTTCGCCAGGGGCTCCAACAGGGGAGAGCCTGATATGAGGAGGCCGGGTAACCCCGATGGGATGGATGGATGGATGGCTGAGCAAGTGCGAAGTCAGACAGGCCGAGTCGGTAACGGAGAGGACGGTATGGTACAAGGCAGCGGGCAGAGAATCGTCGGGTCACACGCCAGGTCAGCAACAGCAGGTCAGATCTAATGAGGGGCATTCAGCAGAGAGGTCAGGCAAAGAAAGGTTCTGGGCAGGAGAAATCAGCAGGTCAAGAACAATCCGGGTCAACAACTTACTAGGTACAGGTTCGCAGGATACAGGATGCAGGTAAGACCGGAAGGCACTGAATGACAGCTCAGGGTCGTTTAAATATCGCGCCCTGCGCTGCCATTGGTGCCCAGCAGGCGGCCGCGGCTTCTACTGCGCATGCGCGAACTCGAACGCCGCGGTCGGCCCGGATCTAGTGCCCGTGTCCCTGCACAGGGCGGCGCACTGCGCCTGCGCCGGGACCATCGCGGTGGGGATCGCGGAGATCCCTGACATTGCCCCCTCCCTACGGGCAACCTCCGGATGCCCACCTGATCTCCCAACCACGGGTGGTCACGAAGAAACCTCCGGACAAGTCTGGGTGCATGGACATTATGGGCTGGTTCCCAAGAATTGTCCTCAGGGCCATAGCCCTTCCATTTAATAAGAAATTGGGTCTGGCCCCCCCTTCTTCGGCACTTCAGGATTGTTTCCACCTCAAATTCCTCTTCTTCTTTGACCGTTATGGCCTCCGGGGGTCTGGATTCTCGTTCTGGGAAGGCATCTGGGATTACTGGCTTCAGCAGGGACACATGGAAGACCGAGTGGATCTTGAGTATATCAGGGAGAACAAGTTCATAGGCCACTTCATTGACCATCCGCTTAATGCAAAAGGGGCCTATAAATTCAGGTCCCAACTTCTTTGAAGGGCAGAGCATCTTCAAGTTGGACGTAGCCAGCCAAACCTTCTCTCCGGGCCGGAACACCAGATCTCTTCTTCGTTTCCTGTTGAATGCCTTTTTGTAGTCTTCTTGGGCCCGACTGATGGCTTCCTGTAGTTTCTTGTTGTTCGAAGAGAAAAAAGTTAGTGCATCCTGTGTTGCTGGAACTGGGCATTCCGGGACCAAATCCGGGAGGAAGACAGGGTGAAACCCATAGTTGGAAAAGAACGGAGACTGCCCCGTTGCTGAATGGCAAGCGTTGTTGTACGCGAATTCCGCCAAAGGGAGAAGTGGCACCCAGTCGTCCTGAGTAAATGATATGTAACATCGCAAGTATTGCTCCAGGGTCTGATTGGTCCTTTCGGTCTGTCCATTAGTCTGAGGGTGAAATGCAGAGGAAAGGGACAGTTTGATATCCAGGGCTTTGCACAGTGCCCTCCAGAATCTCTAGGTAAATTGAACCCCTCGGTCCGAGACAATGTCTTCAGGGACCCCATGCAGTCTTACAACCTCTCGAATGAATACTTGCGACATCTCGGCTGCTGATGGTGTCTTTCGTAATGGTACGAAATGGGCCATTTTGGATAAACGGTCCACGACCACGAGAATTGCTGTGTGGTCTAGTGAAGGTGGAAGTTCGACTATGAAGTCCATTGAAATCTGCTTCCAAGGCCGTTCAGGAATGGGTAACGGACGCAGCAGACCCCAAGCCTTATTCCTTGAAGGCTTGTTCCTCTGGCAGGTGACACAGGAGCCCACGTAGCTCTTACAATCCTTGGCCATGTCTGGCCACCAGAAGGAGCGTCGGAGAAGCTCCAGGGTCTTGACCGGGCCAAAATGTCCTGCCATCGGGTGGTCGTGGCAATGTCCCAAGACCAGGGTTAGGGCTTCCTCTGGCACCACAATCCGATCCTCTCTCCATAGGAGTCCCCCCTTGTTCTGGAGGGGCGTCCCAACTGGGGTTGACATGGCTGTGGATGCTTCCATTATCCTGGAGCGAAGGTTTGTCTGGAGGACCAAGAAGTTCCCTGCGGACAGAATAGTGGGATCTCCTTGGCGTCCTCGTACATGCGTGACAACGCATCTGGTTTTGTGTTCTTTGATCCCGGCCTGTACGTGATATGAAAATGGAATCTTGAAAAAAACAATGCCCATCTCGCTTGTCGTGGGCGTAAACGCTTGGCGGTCCTCAGGTATTCCAGGTTCTTGTGGTCTGTGAATATCAGGATGGGGTGTGAGGCACCTTCCAGCAGGTACCTCCATTCCTCTAATGCTGTCTTGATAGCCAGTAATTCTTGATCGCCAATATCGTAATTTTTCTCTGCAGGGCTAAATTTCCGTGAGAAAAATGCTACCGGGTGCAGCAATTCCTTGGTGCCCTTTCGTTGGGATAGAATAGAACCAACCGCGTTCTCTGATGCATCTACCTCTAAGATGTAGGGTAGGGAGGCGTCAGGGTGACCCAGAATGGGTGCCGAGGTGAATAACCTCTTTAACGCTTCAAAAGCTTCCTGTGCCTCTGGCGTCCATCTGAACCGGGTCCCAAGCTTGGTTAGCTGAGTGATGGGGGAGACCAGACCCGAGAAGTTTTTGATGAACTTCCAGTAGAAGTTTGCTAACCTAATAAACCGTTGGACGCCTTTCCTGTCCATGGGTTCAGGCCAATCCAGGATCGCAGAGACTTTCTGAGGGTCCATTGCGACCCCCGCGGAGGAGATAATCAGGCCCAAAAATGTAATGCTAGACTGCTCAAAGCAACATTTATCTGCCTTAGCGTACAACCCATGCTGCCGCAACCGCCCCAACACCCTTGTTACATGTATCCTGTGCTCCCCCAGGGAAGATGAGAAAATCAAAATGTCGTCTAAGTAGACGATAACAAAGATATCCAGGAAGTCCCTAAAAATGTCGTTTACGAAATGTTGGAAGGTGGCCGGTGCATTGCACAACCCAAAAGGCATGACCAGGTATTCGAAGTGGCCAAAACGGGTGCGGGAGGCCGTTTTCCACTCATCCCCCTCCCTTATGCGCACCAAGTTGTATGCTCCCCTTAAATCCAGCTTGGTAAATACTACGGCAGCCTTTAACCTCCTTGACGGTATTCCCGAGTGTAGCTCGGGGTAACATTTCAGTACCAAAAGCGGTAACCCCGAGCTACACTCGGGCTTACCCTGCGACACTGCTCCGGCATGTTGTCTTCACTTACCTTACCCTGCGCTCCCACGATGTGTCCCCTGCAGCGTCCCCGGCCATCTCCTCCGGCCGATGCCGGCATCCGGCTTCTGTGTCCTGTCCCTGTGACGTCGGGACGTACGGGCGCCGCCGCCGCCGCCGGCGGCGGGAAATTTAAAAATTTTAAAAAATGTCATTTTTTTTTTTTACATTTTTCATAGTAAAACATTGCTGTTTCAACCAATTTCACATACATATTGTCCCTAGTGCTTTGTCCTGTGCCCTGCCTGCATTTTGTCTGTTCTTTCTGCCTGGAAACTGAGAAATGTCCATGGCGTCCAAAAAGTGTCCCTTTAGGTCAAAAGCGGTTTAGATCAGCTAGAGAACAGCGATAGTAAATCAGAACCACTTGCAGAATTGAGTGATAATGATTCGTGGGGGAAATTCGTCATCAGACACTGAAAACGATTTTGCAACTTTGCTCAGAGATGTGCGAACTTGGCGCTATATTTCACATTTCAGTGTTTTTGGTTTGATTATATTATTGAATTAAATTTTTTATTATTTTTATATTATTTTTATGATTATTTATTAAATTATAATTTATGATTTTGTGTTTCAAATTTTATCATACCCGGGATGTTTACTAGACTCTTGTTCGGACAGATTTCAGTGAGTTTTTCCTAAAAATTACAGCCTACAATAAAAAAAATACATATTTCCATGCAAAAAAATGGTACCGCTTTCAGCACCAAAAATCTGAAATAATCATACCGCCAGGGAGGTTAAACTCTGGAATAATTCCGGTACCAATGGCAGTGGGTAACGATTTTTGATTGTGACCCTATTCAGTTCTCGGTAGTCAATACACGGTCTCAAGGTCTTCTCCTTTTTTTCCACAAAAAAGATCCCTGCCCCTGCTGGAGAAGTGGAGGGGCGGATGAACCCCTTCCGGAGGCTGTCCTCAATATATTCCTTCAGGGCCCCTAATTCGAGCTCAGAAAGGGGGAAAATTTGACCAAAAGGAATCTCTGAACCAGGTAACAGGTCAACGGGACAGTCATACGGGCAGTGGGGGGGGTAGAGTATCTGCTCCCCGTTTACTGAACACATCAAGAAACTCATGATAGGCTGCAGGAATCACCTGTTTTAAGCTGGCATCCCCTTCAGAGCACAGGAGGACCTGGGGGACCTCCGGGCCCGAAGTGCGGCAAAGTTCCCGACAGTATGGGGAAGGGAACGAAATTACCCCAGTCTCCCAGTCAATTTGGGGGTTATGGGCCCGTAACCATGGGAGCCCCAGAATGACTGGGAAAAGGGGTGATGCGATAGCATCCTGGCGGAGGAGCTCCCGGTGCTGGCCGGCGATGGAAGTAACAATGGAAGGGGTCTCCTGGTTAACCACCCCTGATTTTATCCGGGAACCATCGGCCAAAAAGATGTGGAACCCCTTCTCCTTTGGTTGGAGGGGGATACCCTGCTGGTGAGCAAAATTGATATCCACAAAACAGCTGCATGCCCCCGAATCAACTATGGCCGTCACCTCCACGGTCCTTTCTGAAAGCTGAAAGGAGAGGGGCACAACTAAGTATTGGGACGGACTCATATTGCCAATAGATAAGGAAGACGAGGTGAACTTACTCAGTTTCTGCGGGCAGGATCGTACCATGTGACCAGCTTCACCGCAGTAGAGGCACAGGTTCTGGAAACGTCTGCGCTGGCGTTCATCTGGCGATAGCTTAGGCCATGCCAGGCCTAGCTGCATGGGTTCGGGAGCATCTTCAGACGGCAGGTTCTGGATGTTTGGCCTAGTTGTTTGACTGGACCCTTGGAATGACCCCCAGGTATTTCCGCGACCCTGACCAGACCTCTCCAACCTGCGTTCCCGTAGTCTACGGTCAATTTTAATGGTTAGTGCAATCAAGTCCTCTAATGTGTCGGGCACCTCCACCCGGGCGAGCTCGTCTTTCAGGGCCTCTGACAGGCCCATACGGAACTGATGCAATAGTGCAAACTCGTTCCAGCATGTGTCCCCCATCCAACGCCTAAAATCAGAGGCGTATTCCTCTGCCGGGTGACCCCGATGGGATGGATGGATGGCTGAGCAAGTGCGAAGTCAGACAGGCCGAGTCAGTAACGGAGAGGACGGTATGGTACAAGGCAGTGGGCAGAGAATTGTCGGGTCACACGCCAGGTCAGCAACAGCAGGTCAGATCTAATGAGGGGCATTCAGCAGAGAGGTCAGGCAAAGAAAGGTTCTGGGCAGGAGAAATCAGCAGGTCAAGAACAATCCGGGTCAACAACTTACTAGGTACAGGTTCGCAGGATACAGGATGCAGGTAAGACCGGAAGGCACTGAATGACAGCTCAGGGCCATTTAAATATCCCGCCCTGCGCTGCCATTGGTGACCAGCGGGCGGCCGCAGCTTCTACTGCGCATGCGCGAACTCGAACGCCGCGGCCGGCCCAGACCTAGTGCCCGTGTCCCTGCACAGGGCGGTGCACTGCGCCTGCGCTGGGACCATCGCGGTGGGGATCGAGGAGATCCCTGACACTACCACTGGGCAGGGGCCTCGGGCAACAGGCGGCAACCTACCACTGCGCAGGGGCCTCGGGCAACAGGCGGCAACCTAACACTGGGCAGGGGCCTCGGGCAACAGGCGGCAATCTAACCCTGGGCAGGGGCCTTGGGGACTCAACGGGACTCTAGCTGTGGAGACTGGCCACAGCACAGCTCCCACCCAGCTTTCTAGGGTCATTGGGTTCACGGGGACTCAACGGGTAGCGATGGCTCAAGCATTCAGGGGCACCACAGGTAGCTATACTCCGGGCATGCCATCAGGACATGGGTGGTCAGTTGCACACACAGCGGAGACAGTTCAGGACACGAGTGGTCGGTGCACACACCAGGGACAGTTCAGAACACGGGTGGTCGGTGCACACAGCAGGCATAGTTCAGGACACAGGTGGTCAGTGCGCACAACAGGGATGGTTCAGGACACGGGTGGTCGGTGCACACAGCGGGGACAGTTCAGAACACGGGTGGTCGGTGCGCACAGCAGGCACAGTTCAGGACACAGGTGGTCAGTGCACACACAGCGGAGACAGTTCAGGACAGGTGTGGTCCGTGCACACACCGGGGACAGTTCAGAACACGGGTGGTCGGTGCACACAACAGGGCCAGTTCAGGACACGGATGGTCAGTGCACACAATGGGAACAGTTCAGGACACGGGTGGTCAGTGCGCACAACAGGGACAGTTCAGGACACGGGTGGTCGGTGCACACAGCAGGGACAGTTCAGGACACTTATGGTAAGCAGCTTGCAGACCCTCAGCGGCAGGCGGCTCCAGACAGGGACGACCAGCGGTCAGCGTTCTAGGGACAACCAGTGATCAGCAGACAGCAGCAGCTCCCAGGGCACTCAGCAGCAGACAGCCTCCAGGGACATGCAGCCACGGACAGTGTGCAAGCTCCCTCAGCAGCAGCTCCCAAGGCACTCAGCAGCAGACAGGGTGCAAGGGTGCTCAGTAGACAGGCTTACAGACTGGCAGGGTCTCAGCTGTGGGGTCTGACCTTTGAGGAGAAGGCTCATGCAGAGCTGTGGAGACTCCCACCCTGGGGTATTGTAGAGGGCTACAGTCCTGACCTTTTGGGGTCTGCAGAGTGCACAGGGGGGATGGCTGGGGAGGCTCGGTCCCCCTCACCCGAGCCTCCCAGCATCTTTCTGGGAGCAAGATGGTTCCAGCCGCATGGCCAGGAACAGAGAGAGAGGGGCTACTTCCTGTGCGAGAGTTTTGAAAATCAAGTGGGATGCGGCTAGGTTGCCTCGGCAACGGCCGGCCCAGCAGACTTCAGAATGTGCCAAGGGGAAGGGAGGAGTGGAGGGATATGGCGGGGGATGGGAGAGGCACTGGCAGTCCGTGACAGCAGTATTTTGTAATAGTTGTCTATGGGGCCCCAACTTCTTACAGGTGGTATAGCATCCCATTCGGCTTAGCAAAATGCCTCCACGTCATGCAAAGTCTTTGGTCATCTTGCATAAACTATACGTTTGAGATCTCCCCAGAGTGGCTCGATGATATTAAGATCAGGAGTTATGGCTATTCCTGAACCTTCACCTTTTTCTACTGTAACTACTGGAGGGTCAACTTGATCTTGCTTAGAGTCATTTATGATGGAAAGTCCAAGCGCATCCCATGCACAGCTTTCGTGAAGAATGCAAATTGTGTGCCAGTATTTTCTGATAACATTCTGCAATTATCTTGTCATCAATTTTTACAAGTTTCCCCATGTCTTTAGAGCTCACACACTTTCAAATCATCAGTGAGCCACCACCAAGCTTCACAGTGGGGATGGTAGTCTTAACACTGTAGGCCTTGTTGACCCCATTCCAAACATAGCGCTTATGGTTGTGCCAATAAAGCAGTATTTTGGTCTCGTCACTCCAGAATACAGTGTGCCAGAAGCTGTGAGTCGTTGGGAATATTGTAACCAGACTTTTTGTGGCGTTGGCACAGTAAAGGCTTCTTTCTGGCAGCTGGACCATGCTCATTTTTGTTCAAGTATCATCGTATTGTGCTCCTTGAAACCACCATACCATATTTTTCCAGAGCAGCCTATATTTCTCCTGAGCTTACATGTGGGTTTTTCTTTCAATCCATAACAATTCTGGCAGTCATGGCTGCAATCTTTCATGGTCTACCTGACCTTGGCTTGGTATGAAGAGATCCCTACATTTTCTATTTCATAATAAGTGATTGAACAGTACTGACTGATATATTCAAGGCTTTGGATATCTTTTTATATCATTTTCAATCTTTATAAAGTTTCATTACCTTGTTATGCAGGTCTTTTGACAGCTATTTTCTGCTGCTCATGGCTCAGTATCTAGCCTGCTCAGTGCATCCACATGAGAGCTAACAAACTCACTAACTACTGCAATTTAAAAAGCCACAGATGTGAAAAATTACCCTTTAATGTGCCCCCAGATAAGCTGTCAAATTGTTTAGTGTTTCTCTGCACACCTGAAGATGACACACCTCCCTCATCCAGCACTTACCAACTCACCTTAACTCACCTTAAAGTATTGTTAAACCCACAACAGTAAAGTAAATCTGTATGAGCAGTAAAGCATGCTTGTTATACTCACTGTGGAACCTAATGGATTAATCCTTTGTGTAAAAATGCTGTTTGATCCTGTCTCTGATCCTCCCTTTCTTCTACTGTCCCCTATCCATCTGCTAATAGTACAGAGCTCTAGGAGTCACTGTGCACATGCTCAGTTTAGTGTGTATTGTGACGATAGCAGAATCAGACCCCAGCCCTTCTTACCAAACTCGTGACCGAAGGACTAGCCAATCTAAAACTGTGATGTCACGTGCGTAACAATGCCACGCCCAGCTGCACCCTGCACAAAGATTTTCCAGCTCACTGGACCACAATCGATGTACTGGCAGCCTGGGAGCGATTGTTACTGGGTCAGGTTAATTACGCAATTAACCATTCACACTGCCACCACCTCCTTTTTGTACAGAGAAAGAGGAAACTCGGCAATATCAGCAATAACACTATGATGGTTGAATTAATCGTCTGTATACCACTGTCACCGCAGGCAGGTTATACAGAGGGTTAAACACACACAGTAGTGCTCTTCAGCGGCAGGAATTCGTAAGTTGCATTAAAGAGCTTTAGAAACAGTTCAACACTTTCAGAAAGTAAGATTTATTACTAAAAGGTCAAAAGGGTGCAATAAAAATATTTACAGAAAAAGATGTAGCCATTATATATATATATAAATATACAGAGAACAATAGCACAGCAAAGAGATAACAGGAAGGAGTTTAAAGGGTTAAAGTACTTGCCAGTCAACCTTGGTTTAAGCAGCTTCAAGTTCTATGAGCCCAAAAGGATTTCTAGTCTCTCACTGTCAGTTTCGATGTTAAGACAGGAGACTCTTCTTTCTACCCCTTAACTCAGCTTAGCTTTTCTAGTATCTCCACCGGGTGCTTCCCTGGAGCAGTAGACCAATCGTTCCTTTGGGGAGGGAGGTGTAGGTGGAGCCCTAAGTTATGACCAGAAACTCTCATAGCTGCTATCATGATTCATAACTTATTCTTGGGGCATTTGGCAGCCTGGTCACTAGTATATTAATACTCAGCAGCATCTGCGGAATGGTTAGAGATTAAACATGTCATATACACTTGAATGGTTAAGGAAATATACCCTCCTGCCCTCTCATATATGCCAGCCAGGGGGTGCAAAATATCAGGAAACTTGTATCAAAGTGACCAATCTTAATATATGCCTGTTTTTTTATGTAAGTCTCTCATATTCCAAGATATGAAATCATAGGGGAAAATGGATGTTGAATGTGGTGTCTAGTTTATGGCTTCCCTGGAATGTCTTTGAACTCAGTGACGGACTTGTTTTACGCTTTTACGATCCCTTCTAGCAAGAGTTTCTTAGACAGGGGGGCACCTAACTGGTGAGGTTTTATAGCCAGGATGCCCTCCCACTGGGCTTCGTTGCCTTTTTGAACTCTGCATCAAACAGACCACATGTCACTCAACAGAGAGGGAGGGGGATGAGGAAAGAGAGAGAGAGAGAGAAAATTGTACGGTCCTTTGCCAAAATGGAGGTTCATACCCATCTTTGTGTGCACAATTGCTACATGTATTGCTAAAGAGTTTCTTTTACTTTAGGAGGGTGCATGTGATCACAACAGGGCCAATCAGCACTGTCCAAACAGGTCAGGGGTTATGCAGACTCATAGGACAGTCAGAGAAGAATACAATCTCCTCCTATAAGCTTTAACCAGTGCTCAGCTGGCCACTGATAGAAGCCACAAGACTGCTATATACTGTTGATGAGAAAAGGTATTAAGCAGTTTATATTTACTACTAGTGTTGGGCTGAATCTTTGAGTGAAACCTAAGTTTGACTTGAACATTGACCGTTTGTGTACTCGATGAACACACAAATGATATTGGTGCCCCACAATGCACTGCTCCCTGACAGTGCATTGTGATTGGTCAAAACAATGCACCTGACCACAGGTCAGGTGCAATGCTTTGACCAATTACAGCACAGGATGTCACAAGGGGGCAGGGTGAACCCCTCCCCCTTTTAAAGTCATGGCAGTATTTAAGAACTGTCTTCGCGGTGCAGCTGTCAGACAGTAGGAAACAGCGTCCCGAGCAGAGTGTTTTTTTTTTCTTTTTTCGGGTAGCAGCGGCGGCGGCGGACATTGTGATTGACATTGGATCTACTTTAGGGGACATTTTTTTAATTTTTATTTTTAATAAAGGATTTAGGGATTATTTCAGATTGTTTTAAGTTTGATTTGTTTTTGTTTAATTTGAAATCCATAGTATACATCCCCACACATCCACTTTCCGGCCCACTCTTGGCTGTCATGCACAGCTGCACCAAATTCTGAATGCACCAGTTTTAGTAAATCTCCCCCATAGTCCCTAGTCCATTTCAGGAGTGAACAAGAGGGGGTGGCAATGTTCCTGCATATATCAGGACCATGGAGAATGAGCACAGCCATCCTATAACAGGAAGCCAGGTCATAGCAGCAAAAGAAAAAGAAATCTGGAAATTTGGAGGATGGTGAGATCAATAGCAGGTACTTTAGGAACATGTACTTGAATATAATTTAATTTTGTCCAACCAGAGTTTGGTGTCACGTTAAGCCTTTTAATCTGTTTCCTAAAAGTAACATAGGTTATATATGTAGCAGCCTCCTAGTTTACCTATAGGGAGCAAGACCCTAACAATTAATGAGTAGCTGATTACCAGCTTAGGTGTGATAGCCAGAGGGATCAAATTCTGGTCAGGACTGAAAGACTCTGCAGGCCAGTCCCTCTAGAATTTTCCCCTGCTCCAAGGCCTTTGTAGGAGGGCTTTGGAGGCAGTGGGTGGATCTGAGGAGTGGTTGACTGCACTTTTGAGAGACCTCAGCTAATCCCCAACAGGAAGCTTGGCAAGGGGCTGGACTCCCTTAAACAGTGTTGGAGCCTGCTCGGTAGCAGGAGAGTCGGGTGGAAGAAGAAGAGAGGAAGATGTAATGTTCAGGTGGAAGGCTGCCAGGAGGCCAAGTGGGATGGGGCCTGCCTACGAGCCTGGAGCTGGAAAGGAGGAAAATGGAAGACTCACTGGCCCCCTGAGAGAGGACCATCTGTATGGCAGGAGAGGAGCAGCCCAGCTGCCTGGTAGAAGCAGCCATTCTGTATGGCAGGAGAGGAGCAGCCCAGCTGCCTGGTAGCAGCAGCCATTCTGCAAGCAGTACAGGATAGGATCTGAGTGATTACACCTGCACCCCCTGGGCGGATAGGGGAAGGAGCACTCTGGTGGGGAACCAGATTAGCCCTCTACTAGTGACTGTTACCCATTTAAAGGAACAAGAGCCAGATCTCCTGCTCAGGAAGAAAGTCTCCAGATTGCTGGGTGAAGAGGAGTTTATCTAGGGTCTGGGGTGTTACAACTAGGAGCTGCTGGCCAGCACAGAGACTGTGTTAGAGAAAAGCTGTGAATAGAATAATTCATGAAGTTGTCCTCAGATTTCGGTTCCCTTGGGCATCCTGTGCACCCCTTACCCTTTCCAAGTTTAACCCCCTCAATAACAAAACCAATGCACAAGGCCTGATTTCTGTCTATGGATAAAAGCTTTTGTGGAAAAATGCTAACTGACTGGCTGTGCAGGACTGTAGGGGGAACCAAATGCATCAGCAATTCCTGAAGGACTAGTGCTACACATAATTTATAGGTGTTGGAGTGCTTGTTCAATAAGGTCATTCTATTAGCATGTAGTTGTCAAGTGGATTTGGCCAATTCATTCATCTTTAGTGAAAGACACTAGAAGGTGTTTTAGAAAGGATGGTTGGGGTAGGCTGCATATAGTTTATTTTCAAATGTACTAATATCTGGTGACATTTTTAAGTAAAGCCACCAACATGCTGTGAGGCTTTCCTGTTTACTCTTTGGTGTGATTTGCAATGTTTTCTTTCATTTGATGATCATGTAACTTAAAAAATAAAGAATAAAGTCCTTATTTACAAACATACTTGCCAAAAGCTTCCAGTCATGGAATCTGGTATGTGTATACCATTCCTCTCTATGATGGCTGGTCTTGTAAACTAACAGTCAGAAATGCATTATTGATGAACTGTAGGATAAATTATTTGCCACTTATAAAATTTGCAATGCATTACCTGCAGAAATGTGCAAAGAAAATGTATACTGAGTTCAAAGTGAGCTCCTACATAATGGATGAAATAGAATATTACCTACATTGAGGAATATCAGATACTTTCATATTTCTGGAACTGTGTCCAATGGTAAATATCAGAATAAAGGAAACGTGAAATCAAATATGTTTCCCTTATCTTAGTATTTAAAATATTTCTGTTTTACTGAATGACCCCAATAATCAGCAACTTCTGTGTTATGTGGTATTTATGTTTTCATTTGTACTGGATTCGGGACTTTTATTTGTAAATTTACAAAATTATGTTTTAATTATTTATTAATATAATGTTTACATTAACCAGCCTAATATGCATAGAATTAAAATGAAAACTGAGCATTTCCCCAAATCTATCTATCTATCTATCTATCTATCTATCTATCTATCTATCTATCTATCTTTCCATCCATTGATTCCCCTCCTTCTGTGTATTTATTTAACTATTTATCTCTATTTTTATCTCTACAGTATCTCTATTTATCTCTATCTATTTATCTATCTTACAATCTATTATTCTATCTCCATTTATCTCATTGTTTGTATCAATCTCAATTTACATCTTTCTATCTGTTTATCTAGTATTCCCTCTTTTTCTCTGTATTTATCTCTCAATGTTTTCCTTCTTTCGTTCTCTTTGTCTTTCTTTTTCTTTCTTTCTTCTATTTCTATAAATTGATCCCTCTCTTTCTATGTTTGCCTATCTATTTATCTTACTCTCTTTATCTATACCTCTCTATCTTTCTTTCTCTGTCTGTCTTGTTTATCTATCTTTCTTGCAGTTTATCTATCTATCTATCTATCATCTATATATCTATTGTGTCTATATTTATGCTATAATCTGTCAAGCTATTTCTACTTATTTTTCCTATAATCTATCTATCTATCCATCTATCTAATCTATATCTTTGTATCTATCTCTAACTATCTTGTCTGTATATCTTTCTTTTTATTATCTGGCAATCTATTTATATCTACCTTGTCTTCTTTCCACTACTTCTTTCTTTCTTCATTTCTATCTATCTATCTATCTATCTATCTATCTATCTATCTATCTATCTATCTATCTATCTATCTTATTTCTTTCTTTCCTTCTGTTTGTCTATCTATCCACATTTGTTGTATACTAACACATAAATATACATATTGACCGATCAGTGATTGTGCTGTACTAAGTTTGTGATCTGATTCTCAGGATTTAAGTCTTGCTTATACCATGTCCATTAAATATGTGAAGTGGATGAACATCTTTTGGATTTATTTCTAAAAAGTATATTTAGCACACTGTTCATGTGATATTCCAAAAGTTCTTGAAATATTTCAGAGTGAACTCTATATTTACTATATTTGTCAATGGATCAGTGATAGTGAACCGCAAACCAGAAAGCAACCACCAAGGGTGATCATGTGAGTCCAGGAGAGCGGATGGGAGCATGCGCAGGAGAGACAAGGAAGTTAGCATCATTATACTGGTCAGGCAGAGTGAAATACTAGTGTGGATTCAACTCTAATAAATCACCCTTTATATACAGTGGTGTTATTTGCTAAAACTGGAGAGTGCAAAATCTGGTGCACCTCTGCAGAGAAACCAATCAGCTTCCATGTTTTATTGTTAAAGCTTAAATGAACAAGCTGACGTTAGAAGCTGATTGGCTACTATGCACAGCTGCACCAGATTCTGAGTGCTCCAGTTTTAGTATATCTCCCCCAGTATGTCAGTCTATCTATCTATGAAAAATGAATGCAGCCAAGGAAGATGAGTTATATATATATGACTTCATATACCACAAGCTTAGACCACATCCTGCAACCTTTATCAAGTGTTAACGATCAATGGTAAAAGCTTGTGGCATTAAAAGTAAGCAATAAATGATAAATCAGCATTCCTCTCTGTGTGCTGCGGTCATCATCTATAAACAGAGAGGAAGTCATTTACTTCATTCACTGAATAGAGCACTAAAAGGTATGCTGCAACAACCTGCCTTTCTAGATAGATATATAACAGAAAGACAGATAGAAGTAATAGAAAGAAAGCAAGATTGACATAGATAGATTGTCAAATAATAAAAAGAAAGATATATAGATAAGATAGATAAAGATAGATACAAAGCTATAGATAGATAGCTAGATAGAATATAGGAAAATAAGTAGAAATAGATAGATTATAGAACAAATATGGACACAATTGATATATAGATGATAGATAGATAGATAGATAGATAGATAGATAGATAGATAGATAGATAGACAGACAGATAGATAACATGAAGACAGATAGATAAACAAAATAGACAGAGATAGATATAAAGATAGTCAGATAGAGAGCTATAGATAGAAAGAGTAAGACAGATAGGTAGATAAGCAAACAGATAGAAAGAGTGGGATCAATTGAGAAAGAAAGAAAGAAAGAAAGAAAGAAAGAAAGAAAGGAAGGAAGGAAGGAAAGAGAAAGAAAGAAAGAAAGAAAGAAAGAAAGAAAGAAAGAAAGAAAGAAAGGCAGAGTTAAATGCAAGGAAAGAGAGGGATCGATAGCTAAACAGCTAAAACTACAGATAGATAGATAGATATATATACCGAAAGTAAGAGAAAGATAAATAGAAAGATAGATACAGTAGATAGAGATATAAAGATATATAGATAGATAGATAGATAAATTAGACATAGACAGATATATTTAGAAAGATAAATACACAGAAAGAGAGAAAGAAAGAGAGAGAGAGAGAGAGAGAGAGAGAGAGAGAGAGAGAGAAAAGAAGAAGTAGAGGAAGAAGAATAAAAAGAGGAAGAAGAGAAGAAAAAAGCTGGATAATAGGAGAGAGGGGGGGGGGGAATAAAGGGGAAGAAGAGAAGAATAAAGCTGGACAATAGAGAGAGAGAGAGAGAGAGAGAGAGAGAGAGAGAGAGAGAGAGAGAGAGAGAGAGAGAGAGAGAGAGAGAGAGAGAGAGAGAGAGAGAGAGAGAGAGAGAGAGAGAGAGAGAGAGAGAGAGAGAGAGAGGGGGGGGGAGATCCATACATAGATACTACATTAACCTGCTTTTCTCTGTCTCTCCGAATGTTTATTCGGAAGGATTGAGCACACAATGTAGTATAGGTATTACACAAATACAAATCTGGATTTCTATGAAGAAAGAATTCAGTATTAGTAGTCCCTGGGACACAGTGGGATCCCTGCAATCATGTGCCCTCCAGGATGACCCCCATCACCCCCCGCACGCTGAGGTGACAGTCCCGGTCCCAGGTCTGTGCTGGGCTCCGTCCCCCGTGGATCGGGCTCGGTCCCCCGTCCTCTCCCAGCACAGACCAGTGTCAGGATAAAACTTGTGAATGAAGCGCCAACAATGGCTGTCAGGCGTCGTGTCAGGTTCGCTGTTGATGAAACAACTTTCACTTATTTTTTTTCCTTTTTGGGAGGGGGGAAGGGGGGTGGGATGCAGCAGGACCATGCCCACTGGAAGAGCAGAGGGGGGGTCGGGTGTATAAAAGAAAGGGCAGCCTGCCTTCTCAGCCTGTCTCCATAGGATTGGAGCAGCTAAGAAGAAGCCCGGAGCTCGGGAGAGAGGCCACTTCTATCACCAGCAGTCAGTCCTTCCTTCCATCCATCCATCCATCCATCAGCAGGAACATTGATCCCACATTGATTGGAACATGGAGCAACTAAGATGTCCCAGCAGCTGCAGCAGCCCAGCCCAGCCATGCAGGAGGATACAGGTGAGCCCGGCACTGGAGGAAAGTTCCTCTGTCTGCAAACACATTCATCCCATTATGACAGATGCCCCCCCTCCGTACCAGGAAGTGTCAATCCTGGAATCAGTCTGCCAGCAGAGGATACCCCCCCCCCATCCCACCTATAATAGTGGTGATGTGACGTCACAGCCCAATCTGTCGTCAGAAGTGATTAAAAAATGATACTGATTATAAAGAAATGAGCACATGCATTCCAACACTTTTATTTCTGCATTGTATAAATATATATATACTTGTTAGCATTGGTGATGTGACGTCACCGACAGCCTTGACATATGTGATCAGAAATCATAATACAATAAAAATACTATAGACTGATTAGAGGAAGGTGCACAGGTACTGCAATACTTTTGTTTGTATGGTATGTATATTGCAAGTACTCAGACCTGTTAGCATTGATGATTTGACTTCACCGACACCCTGACCTAGGCTGATGGGGGGGGGGGGGGTCCTGATCAGGAATGTACATAATAAAATATTAAGTATTCTCTATATTGATCATAGACAGAACTGGTCATTCAATGCAAGACTCTTTTATGTAGTTGATATTTTTAAAGTGCACAGCCCTGGTTGACATTGCTGCTGTGACGTCACTGTCAGCATGACATAGGCTGATCAGGGCATCTGTGATGATCAGAAATGATGAAAGGCTAGGAAACAAATGTATACTGATGACTGTACCGTATTCGTAATATGGATAGAAGTTTACATGCCATGGACAGACTTTTTTTATGTAGTTGTTTTTATAGCACGCAGACCTGTTAGCACTGGTGGCGTGACGTCACCGACAGGTAATTATAAATGATGAAGTAATGGACGTGCTGTATGCTGATTACAGAGCTGGTTGCAGAGAGAAGTTTACATGCGATACAACCCTATTTCGGGCAGGATATATTTTTAACGGACAAAAACCTGTTAGCATTGGTGACGTCACTGACAGCTTTCCAGTAGTGACCTGTCACCTGGCTGATCAGGGCTTCCGTGTTTATAAATGAAGAATTATGCATGCAAAGCAAAACCTTTTTTTGTGTAGTTGATCTTTTCAAAGTATAAAGATCTGTTAGCACTGGTACTGTGACGTCACCGACACCCTCACACTGATGTCACCGGATATGGGGTTCTGTGATTATGATGATACAATAAATCGAACACTTTAACTTTTTTTTTGTTTTTTATTGTTATTGCAATGTTTACAGATCTGTTTATGATGACATTAATGCCCATGTGCAAATACATGCCTATATAATGAACTTTGCGTCACATATTGGTTACAATGACGTCATCGCTGCAACTTATACCTATTAGAAGACTCATCTGTGTGTGTTTTGCTCTATTGGGTTACACTATTTAAATATTATTGTCCATGCAATGTAACACTGTAACTTTATTATGTAATTACAATGTATAAACTACACAGAGCAATACACAAATACAGATGCTTGCCTATATAATTTATTTTGCGTCACAGAGCTATGCAGATGATGTCATTCTGTAATTAGAAGAATCATCTGTGTATGTTTTCTTTCCTTGAGTTAACCCTGTCCTGGCTGCCTGTGACACCATTAAGCTCAGCAGTGCTGGATCATGTCCTGGCAGGAACAGTTGTGTTGGGGGGGAGGGGACTTGGAGAAGTCATGGCAGTGGGCTTTGGGGTGATGCTGATTGTGGCTCCTGGTAAATTAGTGCTGCCATTAAATAGGATAGTGATGCTTTGTAGCGCAGGTGCTGCTCTCTGTAGTCTGGGATGGAGGAAAGAGATGAGGAATAGGCAGAAAATAAGACAGATCAGCAGTTAGGAGAGGCTCAGCATCGTTCTACACTTTGTCCACTGGGGGGCGACAGAGCCGCGGGCATTTAATGAAATCTGACTTTTCACTCTGGAGTAAAACTTCTAAAATGGGAATATAGTGAATGTTCAGATGTGTTCAGCAGATTCGGCCTCCAAATACTGAACATATAAATGATGCATTTAAGGAGTTTGTTGCATGCTGCTGCTAAACTGAGATTTTTTTTTTTTTTTTGCAATGAGGTACTATTAGTAATAGATTTCTCACAAGTGCATTGCATAAATTACATTCTTAAAGGGATAACATCAATATGAAGCCACCATTGCTTTAATCACATACGGCTGCGGAGTGATGATGTGCAGCTGGTTATGTAAAGTCTACAGAAATCCTTTTTAGGTGGGGAGGGTTGGTGTGTCTTTCAGGTTTTTACTGCTATCAGTATTGACTGGTGTCACCTGGGACAGGAAGTTGGTGGAAATGTCCCTAACAGCAAAAAACAAAAGACAGCAATAAACATAGTTTTATTCGATGTAGGAAGGATTGGGAATCTGCTTTTTTACTGTTAACTGTGTCCTTGTTTGGAAGATTTCCCCTCACTTTCTGTCTTGATGGCAACCAACTTTTAAGAGCCTGTCCAAGCATCAACTGCAACAAGCTGTTTTTTCAATTGCACCACAAAGCATCTTGTTTCTGCCAGTGTATGTGTGCAATGTGGGAGCACCTGTAGAGTTCAGTGATTCCTATGTGAAGCAGGTGGGGGCGCTCTTGCAGTGATGAGTGCAGACCATTGCAAATGGAGCACACACATTGTACTACACACCCATCAACAGCCCTATCAGAGACACAGAGAGCAATAAAAACATATTAGAAGCTTCCTGCTTTATCTAAAACTTAAAGTGTATCTCCCCCCCCAAAAAAAAACATTTTTTTTTAGCTTTTTTAGAGTGAGGAATGTTAAAGCCCAATTGAACTTTCCGTTTAAATCAACTGAATACATTTTAAATGCATCAAAACAAAAGTTGTGCAAAGTCTTACAGTGTGTTTCTATAGCTTGTGTAGAAAAGCCTGTCCCCTGCCACCATGCTTAAACAAAGGACATTGGAACTCTATGTAAAAGCAATGGTCTCTGCAGAGTTCTGACACATCCTTGCCTTTGCTGAGTCAGAGTTGTCCAATCATACACTTTGTTGGTTTCAGAGCTTCAGGTCAGAACAGGTTGTGTTGGATCTTTGCTTCGACAGTGATCAGGGGTCTCACTCCACAGGTTGCTGGCAGGGTACAGGCTTTTCAACTCAGGCTGGGGCTGCTTTCTAATGAAAGTATACTATAAGACATTGCAAACTTTTCGTTTTGATGTGCGTGGAATATATTGTATTCATTTTTTGTATAAACTGAAATTGAGTGGGCTATTAGTTTTTTATTGCTGTCTTTGTTCCTGCTGGATAGATTCACCCTATTCATGCTTGTGACCACTGTCTCCAGTACAGAAAGTGACGGGAAAGCAAACATTTATTGAGTAGTCATGGGACAGGGGGAAGAGGAAAGCTTTCAATGGGAATGTTTCTTCTGATGACTATTAAGCTAGGTGCACACTTGTGCAGCTCTGCAAGCTACATTTTGCGCAGACATGGTAGCCCATTCATTAGATTGGGCTGCTGTGCCTCCTGAAGACACAGGGAAAAGGTCCCTGCTCCATTTTTGGAAACACTGCACCCATGTCAACCACAAGTGCAGTGCTGTTTCTAGTGCAGGAAGCCTCTCTGCGATTTCCAGTGCTTTGGGGTACCATTGGGATCTCCTGAACTGCAGCACATTTTTCTTTGCGGGTGGTTGCGGCTGCAGGAATAGGTGTGGTCCCGCAGTGGCAGTCACCCGCACATGTGTGAACCTAGCCTAAAGACCCCATTCACAGCTAGCATAGGGTGAGCACATTTTTGTGTGTTTTTTTTGTGCATTTTTCCTGTGTCATACATAGGGCAGCCCATGACTTATGTGCGACAAATCTTCCTAAAGAAGCTCCTGAACCTTTTCAGGTGTATAGCTTCACATGATTTTTGTTACCATGCGTTTTGGCACATTTTCCATGCGTTTCGTAAAATGTTCATCTGCTGACTTTATTCACGGTTCCATTAAGTATTAATGGCACTTCAAGTGCGACACGTGTTTTCTGCGAATTCCAAGAATGCGGTGGAAACATGAGTTTTTGCAAGGCGTTCTTGGAACGTGCAGGTGTGAATGGGGCCTTAGAGTGGATTTCTTTGGGAAAGGAAGTGAAGGAACATCCTCCCAATCAGATATAGATAGGGGAACAAATGACAGGCGCTTTAACCTGTTCTCGACTTTATCCAAAATTTTTAAAAAAGCTTTGGCTGTACATTTTAAAATGAAGTTTAGGCCACAGGTCTACTTTAAAGGACTAATTGACCAAGGGCGCATATGTGACGCACACATTGTATGGCAATATTTTTCAAGGGGCAGGTAGGAAATTGGTGGCACCCCACCTCTTCCCCTGTAAATGAACCGCCGCACTCTCAGTCTGCCTCCCCGAGGCTGTGTGTAACGTGAACTGCAGCTGATCTGAGAGCTTGTGTGTGAGAGAGAGTGGATTGAGGGCCCCTTGGCTAATTCATTTCTAGGAAAACGCTTGTTTTCTCTGCCCTTTGAAGTGCTGCTTTGTATAAGGATTGTGAGCCCTTGTGACGTGTCTGCACAGAGCATGCTTGTTACACTGTGAGTGTCACAGATAAAACATGCACGCAGATTCTGCTAACTGCTGACTCAAGATTCCTAGTAGGGAGCTCTTCCCACACAGACACTAAACACATGGCACAGATCTGTCTACGGGTTATTCCCTGCAGCCGATTAACCCCCGGCCTGCCGGACGCGTTCTAGCAGCAAGTGTAAATGTACAACATCATTTTTTTTTTTCTTTGAGCTTTCTGGGAAATGTTTGGGAATTCAATCCAGAGAGGTCTTTTTTTTCAACCCATCATCTTCTGTTTTGCTTCAGTTTGTAGGTGGTCTTTGAGGGGCTGTGCCTACAGTTTGACTAGGGGAAGAATAATGACATTTGGAGGATGATTAATGGAAAGGGATAAAGGCGTGAGATTGAGCTCCGATGTGTGTATGCAATCTAAATGTTGGGTTTTTTTTTTATTTTTTTAAGTGCAGGATAGACATGCACGCACCTATGGGATGAGCGTGCCTGATTATACAGTCAATCCTAACTAGGTCACATAATGCATGTGATGTCTAGGTATCAGAAACATCTGGACATGCATGAGAGCTTTTTATTTATGTGTATAGCTTCAATGTGTGTATGCAATCTAAATGTTGGGATTTTTTAAATTTTTTTAAGTGCAGGATAGACATGCACGCACCTATGGGATGAGCGTGCCTGATTATACAGTCATTCCTAACCTTGTCACATAATGCATGTGATGTCTAGGTATCAGAAACATCTGGACATGCATGAGAGCTTTTAATTTATGTGTATAACTTCAATGTGTGTATGCAATCTAAATGTTGGGATTTTTTTTATAATTTTTTTAAGTGCAGGATAGACATGCATGCACCTATGGGATGAGCGTGCCTGATTATACAGTCAATCCTAACTAGGTCACATAATGCATGTGATGTCTAGGTATCAGAAACATCTGGACATGCATGAGAACTTTTCATTTATGTGTATCCTACACTTATATGCAGCTTTTTTTTCTTTTTTAAATGCAGCTTTTTTTTAAAGGTTAAAAACCTTTTGTATTTCAATGTTTTTATTATTTTATAAACATTTTAAGAAGACAGGAGCAACAAAACACTCCCACGCCCACGCTGGGGCCATCAATTGCACATAAAAAAATAGAGAAAACAGTGCTCTAACATCAACAGAGCAAAAGGTGCGCTCACGCAGGGGCTATCAATGGCACATAAATGACAAAAACATTGGTATAACACCAACAGTAACTCAAACCAAAGGCAGCTAGTTAAAAACCTTTTATATCAGTTGCATTATAACTGTAATGATTATCACTGGCATCGTAATGATTACTTGCTGGCACCCAGTGATTGCCGAGTATTACCGAATGGAGAGAGAACTGTATGGAAACAAAACAGTTCTCTCCCTTGTCAGCTCCTGCACACTGCTTTGTATGGCTCTGCATAGCCATAGGGGTGAATGGTAAATCATCCAGAGGGCAAGTAATTAAAACAATATTTAAAAATCATTAAGCTAAATGTCTTAGTGCTCGAATTTGAAATTAAGGATGTTTGCCTTTGTAAGAGCTACTGTAGTTTAAAACTCTGTTACATTCCTGTACCATTGAGGCAGCAAGTGTTACATACATTTCTAGTTAAGAAATGCAACTTGTGGTGGATAGCTTGTGTGTTTAAAGGGCTAAGTGCTCTGTTAACTTTCTTTATTGACAATCACTCTCAATCCACTGGTAGTTAGACTGTTGACCAAGAGCAGAAAAATCTTTAATGGGTTCGGCTGACTGTGTAATGCATTACTTTCTAGTTGTAGCAGTGGATCTGAGAGTGTACAAGCCACACTTTTTTACAGCATGCTGTCAGGAAACAGTCTTTTCCACCAAGGTTGTGGCTGTTTTCTTTTAAAAAAATGAACCGTGGGACCTTTGCATACATTTTTTGATGCACCTGGAATGTATTTAGATGATTTTAACTGAAATTCAAGTTGGGTTTTAAGCCTAGTAGTTCAATCAGGGCTGGATTTAGTATTGCATACAGCATAGCGTTTAGCATGGTATAGCGTTTTTCAGCTCAAACGTACATGAACCCTAGGCCCAAAAGGAAGCAGAGGCAAAGAGGCAGCTTTATCCCTTTTATCCTTAGGGTTTATGGACACACATTTTCCGCCATCATCATTAGAAATACTGGCATCTATTAAAGATTTTTTTGCCCACTCACAATACTCTAAACTGAGTAAGGAGCAATAACACAAGAAAACGTTCTGTGCAAAAGAAGTGAGCCTACAAAGTAGGGATTCCTTTGGGCACCAAAGCTTGTGTACCTACCGGCTTCACTGATAAAAATTCATCCCTAGGTTCAGTACAGTTGGAGGCTCAGTGAAGTGTACATCTGAGCTATGCTATAACAAAGTTTGCAGTCCTAAAATATATCTAAACCATATAACACAAATGTAATGTCTTGTAGCTTAACAGTCTTTAGAACAAGATGAATGCATAAGTTTTCTTTTTTAGGCTTTTTTAATTTTCACCTGAGGATCCTGTCCTAGAGTGACAACTCTCACCTGTAGCACAGTAACCATGTAGCAGCGTTGTCAACTCAAGACAGGACTGTAGAGCACCAGTCAAACCACTCAGAGGTTGGAGGTGATATGCAGTCCACAAAAAAATCATTATTAGGGTTTACAAACATTGTAAGTCATATTGGCGATGCTATCCTCATTAGTTTATTTTACAATGGATTTTATTATAGACAACATAACAACAAAGAAACAGTCAAAGGCAAAATCACTGACACAAAAGAATAAAGTATACAATCTTCTGATGAAGGACATGACAAATGCACTGAAGTATTGACAAAGAGAGAAACTGAGTACATAAACACAATACATAAAAGGGTGGAAAGAAACATGATAAATTGCGTTAATAGCAAACAAGTAATGACCAATGGGCTAGTAGGCGAGGGCCAAAGATAATCACAAAAATCGCATACAGAGGGTAGAAAAAGCTGGGCACTGAGCCGCACTGGACGCACATCGGTACTCCACACTAAGGACTCTAAAGAAAGTCCGACAGGTATATAAAACATTGCAGGTACAATTTGCTAGGAGTATTACAATCAGCGCAAATAACATGAAGACTAACAAAAACAAAGGAGAGAAAAAGAAAGATGAAAAAAAAAAGAAAAGAAGGGAGAAACAAGGATAGTTAAGACAAAGAAAGGGCTCCAATGGATATCGCCAGGAGAATCTTATATCGACAGAAGGGTCTGGTCAAATCTAGATGGGTGGGCCACGTCAATCCAAGGGCGCCAAATCTGCAAAAACCTTGGGTGGGTGTCTAACAGCATGGCTCATAGCAAGCATTAGCTTCTCATTAACCATTATAAAATTCATCAGGTTCTTAACGGCCTCAAAGCTAAGAAGAGGAGTCTTCCAAGCTTTCGAGATTGTCAATTCTTCATTTTTTTCAATGCTTTGTCAAACAAGGGAAAATATAAACCAAGGTTCACAGAGGCCTTAGATGTCCATCTGCATTAGAAACTCATCCACACTTACCTTTTAACATAATCTTAAATAACCTGTTGTGCCCAGTACTGTTTTATAGTACCATTCTGTGATTCTCCCTGCTGTTGTTAAAGGTTCAATGACACAGAATAGCTTTCCTAAACTCTGCGCCAGCCAAGCAAGTCTGGAGTGACTCCAGTACCTGTATCCACCACGGTCCTGACAGTACTAGCTGCATTGCTCTGTAAGCATCTGCTTAGCACTAGGCTCAAAATAACACACAGCTTAGAATTTACAACATGCACTTGGATGTGTTTGCAGAACACTACGAGCAAAGTAATTTCACTTTTCTGGGTTATTATCTTGGCATCTGAGTTGTAATGTTATGTATAGTGTATGCATAGTTACTAGCTTACACATACTTCTAGGTTGAAATACAATACTCAGGCCAGTTATGTTCACTTTACCACCTCCAGCGCTGTGTATCCAATGGAATGTGTAGGAATGCAGATTCACAAAGGTCCCCAAGACAGAATAACAGTCCTGTCTGCTTAGACTCGGCCAGCTGTAGTGGTGCAAATAGTTTTCTTATTGACACATTGTACATTTGATAGCACTGGCACTGTGGTGACATAGGGCATTTTGTGCCTAACTGATGTCAATAATTTATAAAGCAGTGAAAAGTGGTATTCTTTAACCTCCTCGGCGGTATGATTCTTTCCGATTTTTTGTGCTGAAAGCGGTACCATTTTTTTGCATGGAAATATGAAGTTTTTTATTGTAGGCTATAATTTTTAGGAATAACTCACTGAAATCTGTCCGAACAAGAGTCTAGTAAACATTCCGGATATGATAAAATTTGAAACACGAAACCATAAATTATAATTTAATAAATAATCATAAAAAATAATAATATAATAATAAATTTAATTCAATAATATAATCAAACCGAAAACACTGAAATTTGAAATACAGAGGCAAATTCGCACATCGCTGAGCAAAGTCGCAAAATCGTTTTCAGTGTCTGATGACGAATTTCCCCATGAATCATTATCACTCAATTCTGCAAGTGGTTCTGATTTACTATCGCTGTTCTAAAACCGCTTTTGACGTAAAGGGACGCTTTTTGGACGCCATGGACTTTTCTAAGTTTCCAGGCAGAAAGAACATTCAAAATGCAGGCAGGGCACAGGACAAAGCAGTAGGGACAAAATATATGTGAAATGCATTGAAACAGCAATGACAGCAAAAATTACATTTTTTAAAAATTTCAAATTACGCGCCGGTTCCGGCGCCCGTATGTCCCGACGTCACAGGGACCGGAACACAGAAGCCGGATGCCGGCATCAGCCGGAGAAGATGGCCGGGGATGCTGCAGGGGACACATCGCGGGAGCGAAGGACAAGGTAAGTGCTGCAGGGACCCCCTGAGCAACGCCGCATGGTAAGCCCGAGTGTAGCTCGGGGTTACCGCTCTTTGTATAGAAATTTTACCCCGAGCTACACTCGGGAATACCACTAAGAAGGTTAAGAGGGTTTAATGCTAGTCTTTATCTATGAATTAAAGTATATCTAGAACAGCCTTTCTCAACCAAGGTGCCCAGGCACCCTGGGCTGCCTTGAGGTTTCCTCAGGTGTGCCTTGAGGTTTCTTCAGGAGTGCCTTGGCAAAATGCCTAAAAATTGCCCAAAACTTGTATACAAGCCTGCAAGTGGAACAACACTGCTTTTAGTTACACAAAGCCACAGGTTTTCATTGTGCACCATTATGACCTTCTAGCCGCCGGCATCCTGACAGCCAATGACATCATGAGATGATAAGGAGAAGGTCAGCTGCCTGCACAGCATCCTAGTTTGACCCTCCCTTGCCCTTATCAGGGGTGGGGTCACATTAGCACAGTGATAGATAGAAGAGAAACCCTGGAATACTAGTCAGTACCAGTGTGCAAAAGTGTACTTGCTTTGGAAGAATAAATCACCTCTAATATTGGGTGTCCTACATGTGTGGATGTTGCTGTGTTATATAAAACTATTAGAATAGTTTTTCACATTTTTTTAAAGGGTGCCTTGAATGAAAAAAGGTTGAGAAACACTGATCTAGAACAGGGGTCTCCAGCTATAGCCCTCCAGCTGTTGAAGTACCGCAAGTCCCATTGTGCCTCTGCCTCTGGGAGTCTTTCCTGTGGCTGTCAGAGTCTTGCAAGGCCTCATGGGACTTGCAGTTCCACAAAACCTGTTTGGAGACCCCTGATCTAGAATATTTATAGTATCTGGAAAAAGACACCCTTGCTTTCATCACATAAGGTTGTGGCTGAGTGTTGGCTTCTTAAAATAGAAGTCTAGTCAGTGATTTTTTTTTTTTTTAGTTTTGGATAGAGTAGAGTAGGATTAGAAGCTCTTATGGATTTTTTTTTTTGCAGTCTGTGTCACAGCTGGGAAGATTAATTCTTTTTAATTGCTACAGTGACAATTGTCACGGTGACAAAAAGTTATGGGAATCTCAAAATGTTTGGGTTGTCATTGAGACAGGAATTGAAGAGAAGATTTCCAATCTTACCCTCTTAGACACCTGTTCCCCTGATAGCTAAGAGGTGACAATTCTACTCAATGGGACAGCAAAAACAATGATCAAGGTTTTACCAATTTCCCAATCTATTCAAAACTAAAAAAATGTTTTGACAACAGACACACCTTAAGGACTTGTTCATGCTAGTGGTTGAACAGTGCTTTTACTGCCCTCAACCGCTACCCGCTTTAGCTGCAGAGGGGCCAGGGTTATACACATGCCATGGCTGCAATGCTTTTCTTCATGTCCTCAGCAGGAATTATACCCCCTGTGGCTTATGGCACTATGCCCACTGAATGCAATTCATTCAAGTGAATTGGGCTGCTCTGCAAGCGCCTCACAACCTCTGCAAGCACCTCTTGACCGCATGCAATGCACATGGTTGTGGCTTACTAGTGTGGGGATCCAGGGGCTAAAGGACCTGGATCACTCTTCCTAGAGCAAAGTTAGTGTGAAGGAGATCTAAATATGTATCAGGCACTAATATAGTGGTCAGAGTATTCTTTGGTTATTGTATTTGTGGCCTGTGGTAAAGTTATGAGGTATAATGTATGGCCCTGTTGAAGCTGTTGGCTGTCTTGGGGAGATAGGGTTGCACCTTACATCTCCTGTGATAGTTCAAAAGTTACTAATGGAACACATTTTAAACCAACACTTTAAATTGGTACTGCAAACTATATACAACCCATTAAAGTGTGTATAAATAGCTAAAAGTCTTTTTTTTAGTTTTTGATAGAGTAAGGAAGGATTGTTTTGCTGTCTGTGTACCACTTGAGAAATTTCCCGTCAATTCCTGCCTCAAAGGTGCAACGGGAAATTAGAGTAAAGCTCCTCAAGTGAGGGGAATTTCCATCTTAGGCTTCATGTACAGGAGCAGCTCCTAAACTCAAATTTAGGAGCTTTTGGCATTTTTTTGACAAAGTCAACTCCATAAAAGCCAATGTGTCCATGTACACATAGGCTTTTAGCAGAGTTTAGTAGCTGCCACGTTTAGGTGAGGTTAAACCTCCCTCTCCTGAATGTAGAAGAATCATGTTCAGTATAGGAACGTTTTAACAGCCAACTTGGCATTGCGTTTTTCTGCGGCCTTTAGTCAGGGTAGGCTCATGTACATGAAGCCTTGGACAGTTGTCCCCATCAGAAGATTTGTCTCTACCTCTTGCTTTGGGGACAACTCAAGCATTTTAGATTTGTCCTCACTTTCTTTCTTATTATATATATTTTTTAATTTCAGGTACTTATATAGCGCCACCAATTTACGCAGCTCTTTACATATATACATTGTACATTCACATCAGTCCCTAACCCTCAAGTGGCATACCATCTAAGGTCCCTAACTTACATTCATACATACACATACTAGGGCCAATTTAGACAGGACCCAATTCACCTACCAGCATGTCTTTGGAGTGTGGAAGGAAACCGGAGTACCTAGAGGAAACCCACGCAGGCACAGGGAGAACATGCAAACTCCAGGCAGGTGGTGCCATGGCTGGGATTCGAACCAACAACCCTAGTACTGCCAGGCAGAAGTGCTAACCATTTTGGAGATAGGGGTGAATCTTTCTCCTTGGGGATACAGACAGCAATTAAAACTAGACAGAGGGTCTAACCCTAGCCCACTCCTTGTAAACATAAAAGGTTTTGCTAAGAGGTTCAGTATTAAGCTCAAAACAGTTTGCCCGCCAGCAAATTTCAGTTGTCGTAAGGTCAGATAAAGACAGTAAATTAATGCCATTACTTCAACATAGACAAGCTGCAGGGTCAGTTTACCATATGATACGGCTTTTCTGGCTGGCAAAATGTATTTATCTATTACAGGGAGTTATATAGCTTCAATCATTTACACAGTGCTTTATATATTGTGCTTTACATCGGTCCCTGCCCTCAAGGAGCTTACAATTTAAGGTCTCCATTTCATATGCATACTTACACAGGCAAAATAGCCGACTAATATATCTTTGAAGTGTGGGAGGAAACTAATATACAGAGAGTAACCCCACACAAGCACAGGGAGAACATGCAAACTCCATGCAGGCAGTGTCCTGGTTGGGATTCCAACCAAGCACCCTAACTCTGCACAATAAGATATGGTTTGGTGTTGGGATTAGAATCTACTTTTGCATATATTACAACACTTGAACCGGTCTATGTTTCTTGATGGATTATAGACAAACAAAACATGTCTTCTTTCTTTATTGGTCTTGAATACTGTTCTGAGAGTAAAGGATGCACCGTTAGTAAATCATCCCCATAATGTATACATTTGGTAATTTTATAACTCTAAATCAGGCTTGTCAAAGACTTTTATTGTTTTGTGCCCCTAGCTTTCCAGAGACCTCACAGGGATATTAAATTATTACATCATATGTTTAATGAGATCCGGCAGTGGAAGTGTATTTATAACATAAATGAAAATTCTTCCAAGAAAGACTTGGATAACTCTCACCTTGACTTACAGTTTAAATAACATAATGCAAGTCAGTGCCAGCTATAAGTTAGAATGAAACATGGACACTATATAAACTGAGCCATACCATTCAGTGATTTTTTTGTGGATTAAAGGATAAGTTCGCCTTTACAAAAAAAAATAATACATGCACATTTCTTTACAGGTAAAAAAGTGCAATCAATTTATTGATTTTTTTTAGGAGCTTGTAAAGCATTGCACCCGTGATCAGCAGATCGCAGGTGAAATCTTAGGCTCCTGCAGACTGTCAGTGTATCGGCCTGCTTGTACTTCATTTGGGCAGGCAGTTACACACTGACAGGAAGACTCAGTGAATTACCTAGAGTGCTCACTAGCACCTTGGTAGTTCATTGAGAACTACAAGCCATCAGCTGCAAAGGCTGTCAGTACTTTTAGTTCATTCATTCACAGATCTCTGTGATGGAATGATGGAAATGTATGGGCAGAGCCACCCAATGCCGTGTTATTTTCAAATTGTGACAGCAGGTGTAAGGAGAAGATCCCAGGCGCGCTGTCACAATGAGGAGGGAGATCAACGAGAGGCTGCAGGATTAGAAACATGTTATATGTTCCACCCTAAAAATGGGTGGCACATGTTCCCAAAGATGAACTTATCCTTTAAATTGTTGTTGGAGAAAATATAAAAATGTATAAGATCCAACAGTGAAATACCCTACAAATACAAAGCTATTATTTATTACGAGGCAGTTGACCAATGTGGCATTAGTTCTTTCTGTACTTACTTAAGCTAAGCTTTCTTGCAGCATCTCTATGGCTTAGAGAAGTTGGGAGTCCACTTCCCAGAATGTCCTGTGGCCAGGGGCGGACTGACCATTTGGAAACTCAGGCACTGCCCGAGGGCCCAGGGTCAGTAGGGGGCCCCATGAGATGCCCCTGGTACCTTTTCATAGGCTTTTTTGAGTTTGGGCAAGGACACAGGGGCCCCATGATCCCCTATTGCCCGGGGGCTTCATGAGTTGTTAGTCCACCCCTGGTCCTGTAGTATCATATTGCAAAGCATCATGAAGGAAAATTACTGAAAATTGTATCCTGACCAGTAACAAGACCAACCCAATCTTGTTAGATGTAATAGCGTCTAAAACCTTAATCCTGAACGATCTTTATAGTGATCACAGGTTTTCTGGCATGTTGTAAACTTAATGTAAATCACCTCCTGGGGCTGAATTATCCACACTTGGGCAGGATGTCCTGCTCTTCTGGGTTCATATTGCAGACTGCTTTACGTTTTTTTGTGTGGCTGGGCCTTCAGCTGGCAAGCAGAACATGTTACAAGATTGAGAACTTGGTTTGTGTAGATATCCACAGAGAGCTGTAATGGATATATGTCACAGAAGGTGAAATTCATTGAGTAATTACAGGCAGTTCTGTGTCTTCAAGAACAGCACATACCACCTTTTAAATGGAGTTGGCTAGCCTGTTCTGTTCCGGCAGGAGAACCTCAGAGGGATTAGCCTAGTAACACATTAGGCACACATTATATCAGAGATAGCACATAGCCGTTTACATTCCAGTAAAGACTTATAAAGCACATTATTATTTTGTCTCTATTACGGTTTGTGCTATCTGGTATATAATTTTTCTTTAGCAAAGCTGTCATTTTCTAGCCAAGCTGTTTAATGTTATTTCTTATGAGAATACATTTAAGTAAGAACATAGACAGGTTGGGGTTTATTTACTAAAGCTGGAGAGTCCAAAATCAGACTCCCTTCTGCATAGAAACCAATCAGCTTCCAGGTTTCATTGCCAAAGCTTCATTGAACAAGCTGAGGTTAGAAGCTGATTGGTTTCTATGCAGAAGGGAGTCTGATTTTGGACTCTCCAGCTTTAGTAAATAAACCCCGTTGTGTCCAACCTATGGCCCATCAGCCGCACACAGCCTTCTGGAGCGAATTGTGAAGCCTTCAGACCTTAGCAGCCTTCATAGGGGTTTTTTCAGACCTGATAACAATATGCTATTCTTTTGCTTTGCTCTTTTTCTTATTTTTGTTGTTTGAGCTTTTATAATGGATCCTGATGTTGGAAATATCAAATGCAGTGACAGCGATTTTTAAGGCTGATGTAGGGATACAAATGTGGCAGCATTGTCCTATAAGGGGCTATAATGACAATCATCTTTAGTAGTCTCACATAACATGTCCCTAGTTTCTGTCCTTCTCTTGAAGCATTTTGCTAATCTCTAACCACACTGAATCATATCTGCAGTCTCTGACTATCTTCTCTTTCATGTCAGCAGACTATGATTATCTTGTGTAATAGGTTTTCTGTGTGGCAATCTTTTGTAGCGTTACATACAGCAAATATTAAGTGTGGCTCTTTGGTGATGTCAGGGCTGCAATTGAGGCCTCCTATAACTAGAAAGTTGGCCAACACTGATCAGCTGCTCTGCAACTGCCAGCACCAGCATACCTTGTTCCGATGAATTCAACGCCACTCAGACTGCCATGGGCTGCCCGGGTCTTCAACAAAGTATCCCTTATAAGCAATCTTTATAACCCTTATACATTGCAATTTTGAATTGGCCTTCTTGAGAACCGAGTGGGTTAATATTTAGTGAGCAATTCTTAAATGAATAATTCCAGATTGGTTTTACTTGTGTGTTACTTCAGAAGGTACAGTGCGTCCTTTTGCTTTTAGGGGGAACGTACAGAGAAACATCAAGCACGTTAGTGGAGAATGAAAGGGGAGACAGACCGTAAATGCACGTTTGGAAACAAAACACCCCTTCATCATATTAGTGTCCCTATGGACAGAATATTGAGGCAAAACAAGTGAAAGCAGCCAGAATAGAGAGCTAAGTGGTGGCATCTGGCCAGCTGTAAAAGTCTGTTGTTTGCTTGTTTCATTCTGTTTTTCTTCCTCTTTCTCTCCCAGTTGCCTTCTCTCTGTGGTGATTGTTTGGAGAAGGAGAGAGAGAGAGAGAGCAGAGTTGGAAAGGCTTCTGCATTGTTGAGCAACAGGGAATAGGGGGCATGTGAGGGAACTTTTAACATGCAGGAGTAGTATTGAGTGAGCAGATGTTGCTGATTCCCTCTAGTCCATTGCTCTACACCTTTAAAATACCCAATTAATTGTGTATTTGAAACAAAACGCAGATGCGATGATTTGATCCAGAGAAAGTTTCGGGTTGTAGAGCCAGGGCTGCTAAGATGTAGAATCAGAAAAAACGAAGATGATGTGCATTGACTTGTCAGCTAGAAGCAGCCAGGATTAGCTGTAGGTAATGGGGAGAGATCATTTTATTTTCCACCTTAAAGGAGCATTGAGCCTAAAACTGACCACCCATGCTACAATCTGGTTGTACAAACTACTTCAGATCTGCCATTAACTATGTAGTGCAGGGGCCTGCCTGCTTGATACAAACAGAACAGATTGGTAAAATAAGCCTTCATTTCTTATAGATGTTGATAAATTTAAGAATTTGTATACAAATTTTAGAATTACATTGTAACGAGTGTGGCCAGATTAAAACAAAGTTAATGGTAGCCTGCAGTTTTCATTTACAGAATGACCGCGTAGAAAATCAGGTGTTCCTTGAAAAGAACAGCTGCTACTACTTTTTATGTCTGTTCTAAATAGCTCTATTTTACTTATTACTCCATTAAAGGTGCACTGCAAAACTGAAAATGAAGCCTTTCTTGATCTTTTTACTCCAGAAGAACCCTTGAAATAATTTTCAAGTCTCAGGGAACTCCTGCTAAACCTATTATATCCAAATTTCATGGTATAATAACATGGCCAACATGTTGGAGAAAGAAGTTTCCCCCTTACATTGATGGCCAGTGGAAAATGTCCCCTTTATGTTGGTCAGTTGGTCAATGCTCACTTGTCAATGAACCTCTAGCAACCTCTGAATGGTACCCTATGGTTCTATGGAACAGTCAGTGTAGACAGGAGATCAATCCACCAATACTCACTTGTCAATGAACCTCTAGCAACATTTAAAAGGTACTCTAGCGTTCTATGGAACCCTGGTTGAGAAAGGATTCTTTAAACTCATGCAGGAAATCCAGCATACTTATCTCCAGTTTTTACTCAGACATTTTATTTATTTATTTCAGGTACTTATAGCACCATCAATTTACACAGCACTTTACATATATATATTGTACATTCCCATCAGTCCCTAACCCTCAAGGAGCATACAAACTAAGATCCCTAACTTACATTCATACACATACAAGGGCCAATTTAGACAGGAGCCAATTAACCTACCAGCATGTCTTTGGAGTGTGGGAGGAAACCAGAGCACCCAGAGGAAACCCACACAGGGAGAACATGCAAACTCCAGGCAGGAGGTGCCGTGGCTGGGATTTGAACCAACGACCCTAGCACTGCCAGGTGGAGGTGCTAACCATTTAGCCACTGTGCTGCCCAGACATAACTGTTGTGCACCAGCCAATATCAGTCCTTTTTCTTGTTCAATCTATGGAGCTCTTTTTCTTGTTTTTAATATAGGTATGGAATGAAGAGGTCTTAAAAATCATATTAGAGCCTGTTTTTAAAGTATAATCAGATTGTTAATGCACTGAGCAGGGACTGAAAATGCTCCACAGCATAGATTCAAGAAGCAGCTACACACACACACACGCGCATGCACACACGCTCACATACATAAGACGGTCTCTGAAATCTGGCTGAAATTGCTTTATAATGTTGATACAACCTATTTTACATAAACAAGTTTAAATGTAGATGTGCGAAGATCCCTTCAATATACTGTAAGGGAATATGCTCAACTGATAGTGGAAGCAGTAAGCACTGCATGAGACAGGGACACCCAGGAACAGTCCATAAAACAAGCACAGGATCAAGGCAAGAGAGCTTGTACAGCAAGTTCACAGCATCAAACAAAACACCTGCTCATCTGAACCACTAACTAAACTTAGATCAGTTCTTGACTAACACAGTGCACCCTAATGGGTTCCCCAACACAAGCAGACAGTACTTTTTTTTAGTTTTTGGTCAGCACTCAGACTTTTTTCCAAACTACATGGTCCTTCAGCAGGGAGATTAAGATACAGAGCCCAGAGCATCAATATAATCTAGCATATATAACAGCCTGCGGACAGTTGAGACTAATCATAAGGACTGGCTACCAGATAAGATGTGGACCTATGATTAAAGACTTTATACCACTAAAAGCTCTACAAAACCTCTGAGCTCTAGGACTCAGCCCAGAAACTATTACGATTTTCAGAGACAAAATGTGTTTTCTCCATGTATGTATGTGAGAAACATAGGTGGCACATACAACACCATCCATAATCCTGGCAGTCAGTGCCTTACAATGTATGTACATATTACACAAAGGGAACTCAGTACAATAAATGTGCTGATACAGCAAAAGCCTTTTGATTGCCAATTCAGAATATGACTGGTGAGTTGACAATCCAAACAGTATCACTGGGGATCATTATAAAAGTATTACAAGACCAGAATTCTGTAATAATGTTTACTAAAAATGCTATGCAGGGATTTAAGTGCACATAAACACTTTCCAAAGACAATTGTTTTAGGGCCTGTGATGGCTTTTATGTTCTTACCTATTAATTGGACGAATGCTTTATGTGTCAGTAGGTAAGGTTTACATTGTTGAAATGATGTATAGTTATTCAAACATTTGAGGGACTATCATTATATTTTTCACTCCCACCTTAGGTACCCCCATCCCCATAATTCTTGTAAAGCACCATGTCTTGTATGGTGTTATCATTGGTTTTACAACATTGTGGCATAAAATGTAGAAAGAAAGTAGTAAGAAATAATCTTACCAGTTCAAACCAACCTACTAAACCTCAATTTACCTGTACTGAATTTGAACTGAACCCAAAATAGTAACTGAACTTCTAAAAATGTATACAGTCATGGCAATAAATATTATATTATTGTGCTGATGATATTGTTGTGATAGTAGTGATGTTAAAACCACAAAATGTTATAATAGGAGTGGTTTAAAAAAATGATGTAACAACAATGAAAATGAATTTTCATAAAACACATTTATACAGATCTATGGTACATATATATATCGTATAATGCACCAAATTATTGGTGTTGAGGAGTCAAAATGTGGGCACCCCAAAAAAGTGACTGCCCTAAACATAACTGTTCACTTTCCTTATATACCAGGTGCATGCTCATATTGTAACTGGTGTGAATTAAGGTGGCATTTCTCATTCCATTTACTTGCTATATAGATTCTAGTAGGGTTATAACAGTCCTACACTCTAGTAGTATTTATTACAGGTACTTATATAGCACCATCAATTTACGCAGCGCTTTACATATATATTTGCATATACTGTACATTCACATCAGTCCCTAACCCTCAAGGGGCTTACAGTCTAAGGTCCCTAATATACATTCATACATAGGGCCAATTTAGACAGGAGCCAATTAACCTGCCAGCATGTCTTTGCAGTGTGGGAGGAAACTAGAGTACCAAGAGGAAACCCGCGCAGGCACAGGGACAGAATGCAAACTGCATGCAGGTAGTGCTATGGTTGGGATTTGAACCAATGACTCTAGTGTTGCTATTCCGAAGTGCTAACCACTTAGCCTCTGTGCTGATTCAGCATGATCCAGGTCCATTTTTTTGGCAGGAAAAGGGTTGCTTCTCGTTACTGAGGAGAAAGCCATAAGTCAATAAGCCCTGTAGTGTGAGTGTGGCATAGTTGTACTAAAGATGACACCTATTAATGCACTCTATGAAAAGGGAGATGCTACCAAAGTGCATCAGTTATAACACATAGATCTGAAAATGGCTCAACTCCCAGGCAATGTTATCACGTGTTGCTCCATAGAGATAAGTTGCTCAAGTATGAGTGAGCCCAAAGGTTCTGATGAGTTATAGAGATTTCCAGGTTTACATTTTAGTCTTTAGCTATGCCTCTGTGACACTATTGTCATTATTATTTGATGGCAGCTTGTTGTATTCAATCCCGCTTTAATGGCAGAATCGAGCCTTCCTTAGTCTGAGGCATTCTGGGAACCAGGAAAATAGGAATCTCTCAGCTCAGTGCATTCTAAGAACACTCCTTTTATCATATTTAAAGCTACATTATATGATTAAAATATTAGGAGAGACACCACTAACAGGGGGCTGTATAATTAAGATGTGTTGACGTCAATGGCTTTACACTTGCCTTGCCATCATAACATGCATGAGTTTGTATGTTTTTTCTCTAACCTCTTCAAGACTAATTATCATTAATCTGTGAATGACTCAGTACTGTAATCTTAATAACTGCGTCAGTAGGTAAGTTGTGATTTCATCTTCATTTCTGGCTAGGTGCGGTGAAGCAATGAAGTATACTCTTCACCCTTTCCCTGCCAGAGAAATCTTTTTTTCAGTTTTAGTTCTGCAATACTGAAATGGCTCCAGATCTCCAGTGGGCTGCATGGCAAAAAAAATGGAAAACATGATTGGGGCTGTATGTATCCTGTCTTCCCTCTTTACAGTACTTACACTTTGCTGTGTTACTGAGCTTTACATGGCAATAGTGTGCACAGAAATGCCATTCAGTCCCAATTCAGTGTTGTCAACAAAATAAGTCACGGAGAACATAGACTGCCATTGTTGCCCTCTACATCAAACTCTACTTAGAAAGCTACATGTTGCCTTGTCTATTTCAATCTTGATATAGAGCTCTTGTTTGGATCCAAAATGTTGGTAGTTGACATGTTGCTTGTTAGGTAAAGTGAGTTGTAATTCCAAATTTACCCTTGGAGTTGGAGATGGATTAGGCTGAATGGGGCACTAGGCTAGGTTAGCAGCTTTGGTGTCCTCATCCCTTCAACTGCACAGAGAAGCAACCCCATCTGCACTGAATGTATTGGCATGACTCGCCACATAAGACACCAACTGCCTGCAAGTGCATCCTCCCTTGAGAACTGTCAGGCAAGTGCACAGTTTTGACCTTTTGATAGGTCCCTGATTTACTGCAGGAACAAGAAGTTTGTGGCTGGGCCACCTAGACATCCACCAGGTTCTGAAGTTCTACCTAGTTTGCCTTGTGCATGATTCAGCTCTATTTGGGAGTGCCAGCAGCTTTATTGGATTAGGACATTAGCCTGTTTGCATATCTGCAGCCTTCCAAGTTTCAGAGATAGAGACACAATTGTTACTGGACTACACTAAAGTAAAAGGTACAGATATGGTGATTCACATGAACTTGCAAGGTTGGCAAAGGTGACCCCACAAGTTTGTGGAATGTTTAGGAGATTTCGTGTCCTGAGCCTAGGCTGTATTTACCATATTGATATTTCCAGGGCATCTTTTGGAGCAGCATGGTAAAGGAAGGGGGACGTCACCAAAAGTCAAAATATACAAATTGTGATAACTATATTTTTCTGTCTTCTGACCACTCCTGGACATTTGAGGCATTTTTCAGTAAGAGAATTGTATAGAAAAGAGGGTGCAGGGGATGTCAAGAGGAGGGTGAAGACACATTTTTGGTTTAGAAACTTTTAGTCCATCTCTCCTTTCTCTTGTTTGGTGGTCTGTAAAGTGGAAACGTAGTTCTGTATATAAATAAACACGTGCAGCATCCAGTAGCATATTCTAGTAGTAGAGTTTATTAAATGATCATGCTGGAACATTACATAAGGGTATCATCATATAGGTGTGCTTAGAGCAGTGTAATGTCTAAATGGAACACTATTATGGGTCATTCCTGTATGTTCAGCCACCTTCTAAAATCTATAGGCTGCTTTAGAGATTAAAACAATTTTGCCATTGTAAATTATGGGAATATTGTTGTGTAGACTTTATCTTTTGTAAATTTTGCCATGCTCCATTTCTCTTATACTTTTTAATGCTAAAGGACATAGCCTCATCACTACTATGGAAAGGAAGACTAGTATAAACAAATTAACTTGCAAAACAGATGTGCTTGCTTTTATTGCATAGTGATATACTTGATTAGTATTTAACCTGCACGGTGTACAGGTGGTTTTTGCATTACGTAAGGTTTTTAGCTGATCACTGGTTTCAAAGCTTTGATAATTACAGACAGTCAAATGGTTTTCTAAAACTGCCCCATATGCCAGTGAAGAGTTAAGATGACTAATTATATTAAACTGCTTAACACACATTTTGTTAAAGCAAAGGAATATCAAATAATCTCTTTACGTCATTTACATGTGTCTAATAAATAAACAAGCCAGAGCCAGTGATTTTAAAACGCTTGTAAAATGGAGGCAAAAAGTTTCTCTATTGCTGCAAGTCCAGCGGAATGTATCCAGATGTCCACTTTATGACTTGCTATGTTAAGATGACATAAGCCGTATGGTGGCCATACATGCTTACATTTTACTGTCAGATTGATGTGTGATTTAATCAAAAAGATCAAATCAACAATTGAGAAGGCATAACTTGATTTAGATCAGATTCGATCAAACTGAGTAGATTGGCCAAGGCAGAAACATTGTCAATCATTTTGTGTTAGTCAACAGCACTGAGATGCTGTGATCATGAATCCGATCATATTTTGATTGTGAATTGATTATAAGTTTGCATGGTAAAATCAGAGACAGGGTCAATAACTTATGATTGTATTGTCCAACCACTTCCCTGTGTGTGGCATATCAGTCAAATGGGTTTTTAACTATAGACCAATAGTGATTGATCAGAGAAGAAATCAATAACATATCAAAGCAGATCACAACTAAAGCTATTCTGTCAATTTGCTTACTCAGTCAAACTCAATTGAAAGGTCATCCCCAATCCACTTATTATTATTATTATACAGTATTTATAAAGCGCCAATGGTTTGCTCAGTGCTGTACATTACAAAGGGGGACAGAACATGTGACAGAACAATACCAATACAATGCAAAACATGAGGGGATCGAGGGCCCTGCTCTTTCGAGCTTACAATCTAGGAGGGAGGGAATAGTGGTAAAGGAGGAGATAGCTGTGGGGGATGGAGTGGTAGGAAGAGTGGAGGAGGTCGGCAGGTTAGCAGGGGGTGGGGTAGGCTTCCCTGAAGAGATGGGTTTTCAGGGTGTGCCTAAAGGAGAGGAGAGTAGGTGATAATCTGATGGGTTGGGGCAGGGAGTTCCAGAGGATGGGTGACACCCTGGAGAAGTCCTGGAGGCAGGCATGGGAGAAGGAGACCAGGGAACTAGAGAGAAGGAGGTCTTGTGAGGAGTGGAGTGTGCGTGCTGGGCGGTACTTGGATATTAGGTCAGTGATGTAGTTCGGGGCAGTATGGTGGACAGCTTTGTACATCAGTGTTAGGATTTTGAATTTGATCCATTGCGCAATCAGAAGCCAGTGGAGGGATTGGCAGAAGGGGGGTGGCGGAGATGGAGCGGTTGGAAAGGTGAATGAGTCTGGCAGCCGTATTCAGGATCGACTGAAGCGGGGATAGCCAGCGGCGAGGCAGGCCAGTGAGGAGGAAGTTGCAGTAGTCGAGTCGTGATATGATGAGGGAGTGGATGAGCTGTTTAGTTATATTTACCAACTCTCCAATGATCCATTGGGGCCTTCACTAAGTTCCCTATGCTTTTGGTTATGAGGGAACATGTGAGCCCCGTCACAAGCCATAGAATTAGGGCTTAAGCGACCAATCACCAAGCTTGAACTCTGACACAAGGAAGAGTGCATCATCTACCCTGTGTAAGCTCTGACACAAACCAATATGTATTTGACTCTTGGCTTTAATAGAGGAACTGGGAGGCAAATAAGCACAGCAAGGGTTAGTATAAGTAGGCCTGGAAGTGGACATTCAAAAGATTCTAACGGAGCCATTTTACCCATGCAGATGGTGCCCTGGTACACTGGTGTCTCAGATTTATGGTTTCAAATAAGATGTGACACCTTCAAGTTTTAGATACTCACATAAAAATCAGTGTTTCAGTCTTCGATATATAAATCATATCTATGTTGCTTTCGTATTCACACAAAGAACTCCAGGAATTTAGAATGTATGTAAACCCGATTACTAAAGTTGTGTAAATAGTTCCCTTTTTGCTTTGTAAATGTAATTGTGCATTTTTTTTACACTGATGTGAGTAAATGTTTTATAAATACCTGTTGATCCTGCAGGTTTCTGCTCCTCCTGTGGGCCTTTTTAATTGGGTGGCCATCAGCTCACAATGCTGCAGGACCATGGTCAACCTTTGCTTTCATCTCAGTGCAGTCAGCTCTCCTGGTTGATAGCTCCTCTGACCTTTGATATACCTCCAAACATTCTCAGATGAGAAAGAGGGACAACTTTTAGCACAAAGTATGTAGACAAAGGACATACCTCCTGCCATGCTGCCTTTACTTGAACCACAAAGAATGAAAGTGCTGAGCAAACTGTTGGTGCTATATAAATCCTGTATAATAATAATAATAATACTACATAAAATGATTGGTTAAACCTACAAATGCTTATTTTAACCACTAGTTTATCTTCATACCAGCTTTTTAAACTATCAAATACAAACATTTAGTGTTGGTATGAAATTTTTAGTGTTGTATAACAGTTTTGGTACTTAAATAGTGCATTTTTCAAAATGAGGCACAGTTGGGTACTATACATTTAGCAGCTGAGCTGGGGCCTCCTATAACTGGAACTGCCACTTTCCTGGACAGCTCGGCCTGTTACAAGAAGATGAAAAATAAGGGATTTACTGGCAGGGTGAACAGGTAATAAAGGGGGGAATCGGAAAAATAAACTCTGCTATGTTAATGCTATTGGCAGACTGCATATTATAGATGTATTTTTTTTAGTTTTGCCTATAGTTACACTTTACAAAAACATGCACTGAGGAAAGATGGTGGCTGTGTTGACCTCTTCTGAAAATGCTAGTTCCACAGCTATAATGATCCAATGTTTTCAGTACAGATCTAGAAAAACTATGCAGTTATGGAACTTCAACATGAGCTCTCTCTGCGTGTTCCATTAGACAGCCTGGTGGCTAGCATTTACATATCTAAGAAAGATATGTAAGCTGCTATTTGCTGACCCTGATTCTGTAAATGTTACTTACCTGGCTGTCTTCAACCTCACTCATTTCGAAGTTTTTTTTTTTTTGGAATAAAGAGTTGCTGACCAAATAAACTGTAAGGAAGTGTGAGATGAATCCCTAAACTTCAATTTCTGTGTTTCAGGCAAGTGATCTTATTTTTATTACCGAATCTGGTTTTCTAAGCAGGCACACAAGAAATTAATTATCCAGATCTCCTCACTGACATTCATTCATGTTAACTTAGGATAGTATGAACTATAGGTTATGGGTGCAGGTAATTGTTTGCAGTTGCAGAGATCTAAAATTCCTTTCATTTCACCGGATAGGAACCCTTCGGAGCTCAGTTCTGGACACTGTGCCTTTTCTCTTCTACATTCTAATACAATTTAAAGCCAGCCAATTACAGAATTTGCAGAAATAACAACATGCATGAGGAAAGTTACTCCGCACCTCTTCAAGTTTGACAGGATCTGATTATTGTAATTATCTGAAACACAAATATGAATCATGTGAGGTTAGGGAAGAAAACTTTTCAAAGCTACTTTGTTCTGAAATTCTCTCATTATGTTCTAGAACTGAGCTTCAGGTTCCTCAAAGGGAAAGCTACAGAGGTTAGCTGAAGTATTGAATGGTATCCCGGAGTGAACCCTGCAGCTTTGTGACCTTAGTGGATTAATCAACAGTCTAGCTAGCTTTGCCATTCAAAATGGCCACCTACTACTGCAATACTAAGTTGAGAAGCAACACTAAAGTTCAGTAAATTTTTATGCTGTCCAAGAAATGCTTCTCTGCTATAAAGTTTGTACATATTCTGTATTTTCCATTAGTTTTACTGTTAATAATCTATTACGGTTTGAGTGAACTGGCTTCTTTCCCTGCTTCATGACTAGCCTTTTCTAACTAAAGCTAGCCATATGTTTGGCCAACAACGCTCAGTGTAAGTCAGTTGTTCAATTGACTTCTGTCGAAGGTACATGTTGGAAAATGTTTCTTGATCAGCAGCTGCAGTCACTGATCTGTGTTTTCCAACAGCTGTGAGTGCAGTACATTATCCTGGTGGAGGGGATTCCTCCATCCAACTTTGTGTGGATGAAAGAATCTGTTCCTTTTTTGGGCTGAACAAAAAAGGTTAACTGTATGGCCAGCTTTATGCTAGCCATACACATACAGTTTTCTCAATTCACGCTCCTTTGCTGACCAGTGTATTTACACAGCTAGCACCCATGGCTGTCTGAATACTGGAACATCTGATAGGATGCAGTTACTGTTTGGCCGACAATTTTATAGCTAACTCCTTCAATATTTCAGCTGAAGTTTTTCAGGTTAGGTGTTGCCAAAGAGGCCACACATGGTCGAAAGTTTAAATTTGAACTATGGGCAAAACTTTTTGTTTTGTTTTGTCTAGAGAACTGGTCTCCAAACTGTGGCCGGGGGCCATATATGGCCCTTTCCCTGCTTTTATCTGGCCCCTGGGGCATTACTCCTTCCAATTATACCAATGACCGGCACTATTCCTCCCACTAACACCATTGATGGGTCACTATTCCTTCCATTGACACCAATGATGGCACACTTTTTTCCCACTGGTACCAATGACGGGGCATTATTCCTCCCATAGACACAATTTTGGGGCACTATTCCTTCCACTGACACAAATGATGGGGCACTATTCCTCCCGCTGATACCAATGGTGGGGCACCATTCCTCCTGCTGATACCAATGATGTGGTACCATTCCTCCCACTGATACCAATACTGGGGCACCATTCCTTCCACTGATACCATTGATGGGGCATTATTTTCCCCACCAATGATGGGGCATTTTATATTCCCATTGACATCAGAGTATTTTCTACTTACAATGGCCACAGTCCAGACCCATCAAAGTCTGAAGGACAGTAAACTGGCCCTTTGTTCAAAAAGTTTGGAAACCCCTGGTTTAGAGTAAGGAAGGGTCGTAACACCTGTGAGTATTTTGTCTGTTATCTGTGTCCCATAGGGGAGATTTACCTTCACTTCCTGTCCCATAGCCAAAAGAGGGAAGTTAGAGGAAATCCCTGCAAATTAAGGGAATTCCTTTTGGCCCTCCAGATCAGCAGAACTAGTGTCCCTATTGGAAGATGCCCTCTGTATTATTTTACTGGGGACAACCCAAAATTTGGCATTTTCTTTTACTTTCACTTTCGATGATAATGGTAAAAAGGACAAATAGGGTGAATCTCCATAAAGGGGGGGCATAGACAGCAATAAAAACTGATAGGTGTTCTAAGCCATATCCACTCTTTCCAAAACTAATAAAAATATTTTGCCTTTAGTTATACTTCAAGAAGTGCATGACAGGCTTAGCTCACAACTGTACTTGTTTGCAAGGAATATTCAGAAAATGAAAAAGCTACCAATTATACCACTTTAAACTTGATGAGCTTCCAGGAACGTATTTCCAGGATGATAATTTAAAAAATATATGTAAAGCTAAAACAATTTCTTCCATTTTGAATAGAATAGGGAATAGTTAAAACCTCTGTCAGGTTATTTTTTTATGTTCATTATGTGTCCCATAAGGAGGTTACCCTTCACTTTATGGTCCTGTATACACAAGAAGTGAGAGAATGTTTTACCAAAGTTAGGGAGACAATTGTCACTGAAACCCACAGGAAGTTTTTTTATTCCTGTCCACCAACTCCAAATTTTGGATTTTCTCTCATTAAGTAGGTTGAACATCATGTTTGAGTTCCAAAGACACTCTGTCACATTTTTATGAAATGTACATTTTAGGCGGGTTCACATGCGCTGCAGTTTGGGTACAGGCGATTGTATGCACGTTTTATGCTCAATCTTAGCTGCAATCCCATTGACGTCTTTTAGACCCTCTGTGATCTCAAAGGCGCATCAAAGATGCAGAGTGCAGAACTTTGATACACTTGCATGAAAATGCACGTTTTAATAGGAGTCAATAAGCATGCATATAAAACCATGTGTAACGCACATACCCAGTATATTGACTGACCTTAGCTGATAGATAGATGGAACATATCCTCCTACATAAGTTCTATCTGTTTATCTGTCTTCTTTTCTCCACATCCAAAGTGCTGAATTTATTAAGCTTGTCTGAACTGTCAGAAAAAAGGGGGCGGAAAGCTGAAATCACACTCTGCAGAGCTCAGCGAGTAGATCTCTGAGAGCTGATTGGAGGAAAGAGACACAGCCCCCTCCACACAGCACACAGGAACAGAGCTGAGAGTCAATCTGCTAAAGCTCCTTCCCCGTCACCATTTTTCTCTTATTGTCAAGCAAACTTATCAAAAGTGGCTCATACTGATAGCAACGGAACAAAGCAGAAGACAGAAATGATACTTAGTGCTCTGGATAGAGACAAGTACACACTACGGAGGGATATGCTTCATTCATATTTCATGTCTGAGGTTTACAACCACTTTAACTACCTATCCTTTGCTCCTATTAACTAAATAAGTGAAAGGACTTCTGTAGATGCCATCAGGTTCTGCTACAATGTGGGTAGTGTAATATCAGCCTATCTGTTCAAATAAATGAAAGGACATTTTTTTAGAACATTTCTACTGATGTACACCATTACAGATGTCCATAAAAGCCTTATCACTTGTCTTTTTTATTTTGAAGTATTGATGGACTTCCTAATTTTAATTTCCGTTTGGAAGAATACAAGTGTTTAAAGTTTTAACAAGGAACTACATTTTTTGGTGGCTAAGAGTGTCCCTATATCTTGTTTCAGAAAGTAGGATCTTTGGCTTGATATACTTGTTGCTATTTCCAATAAATGTCATGTTTCAGAAAGTTTGAAAGGTTTTCCCCACTGGCGTAATTTACCTTTTAGGGCTCCTTGACCTTGCACTTGCCTTGGTATCTTCATCTCTTTGCTGCTTTCTCCATAATATAGAACAGGAAAGAGGCTGTCTTACCATGGTATTGAAAGGTGGGTGGAGCTGGGAACCTATGTGCAGAAATGTCTGTGCTGTGTTAGTAGCCCCCAAGATAATCTGAGAACAATATTGATAAGGGTAGGTAAGGTATGCGGCGGGCTTTTATTTTTTTACTGTATTAACTTTAGTGAAATGAACAGTATGGTTAGGATCACTATACTTGAATTTACTAGTTAAGTATCCCATTTGAAAACACGCAGCTCTATTTACTCAGTTTAAGCAATATTTAAATCAGTTTATTTACATTTTTACTGGGTCACATATATTATTGTGAAATCCTCAATAGATTTTGCTTTGCATCACAGATATTGATTTAAGGAAGTAATTTCAGGCCTCCTAACCAACTGGGACATGGTCCTGTTTATTTAAACCTGAAGTCACTCACTTCTGCTGAGAACTGTATAATTCTTTTAAGTGCTTAAAGGTACAGTCGGTATTTAAATAAATGCATGTTAGCAGATGTTGACAAGTGAAAAACATCTGTATGCTGCTCACCCAGGTTTCAGTGCAGGGATACAAGCCTTGCAATGTTACCTTTTCTTTTATTCTAGGATTTATAACTATGTTTTTATTGTTATGCTGTTTGTGCTCTTGTCTTTTGGGTGAGCCCAAGGCTTTGTTGTCATGAGCATAGGGGAGGTAATGTATGAGAAGTCACTGAAAATAGAAGTGCCTGTGTTTCCCATAACAATCATTCAGCTTCTGCTGTTTTGTGGAGAGATCTTAAGACAGAAAGTGTGTTACTGGCCAAATCACAAGATGAAAATGAAGGCAAAAAAGCCTACAAAAACAAAACAAATGCAGCCACAGCATTTGGTAGACTGCAACATATACACTTTTTGTTTCTGCATTTATTACTGCTTTCATGCTGTAAATAGAGATACCCAAATGTTGTCTAAATATGAGAGGCATGTGTATTCTTACTCCAATATTTTGCCTCTGTGTAGGAGTTTCCTGTAATAAAAACCAGTCACTGCTGCTCTCTTTCCTTGTGTGGGGTGATTGGTCTTGTATCCACCCCCTCTAGTTTTCTGCAGGCATCCTGTAGTGGGTGGACCTGCTGGGTCCCTCCCACAGCTCTGCTCTCTGCACAGGTTATGTGCAGAATGGTGATGATGGCACACCTTTACATGGTAATACATAATATCAAACTTGACTTACATAATCATTTTTCTCATCTTAGTCACAGTAGAGTCAGGTGGATAATGCAACTTACAATTAGGGAATAGAGTGGTGGCCTTTCTTCACCCCCAGCCTGCTGATTGTACAGCAGCAGACTGATGAGGTTATCCTTCTGCTCACCCAGCTCTCTTCTCCTATCAGCATGTTCCCAGTCAATACATTTTTATGCAGCACACTATAATAAGACTTTGTATTAAAAATTTAATTTGAAGAAACAGGAGATTCCTAGGGCGGGTCTGAAAATCGGGAGGTGTAAGAGAACAGGAGTTCCTTGAAATAAGAGCAAAAAGTTCCAAAAATAACATGAAAGGTAAAAATACCAAAGGGAGTGGGACTAAGAACACCCAAACTGGTACGATCAAGAAGTATGTGTCACAAGGAAACGTTACCCCAGAAAGATCCCAAGGAATAAGTGAAAAAAGTGATTTGGAAATAAGCTTGGATAATAGCCCGAGACTCTCCCTGGGCCCAGTATATAATAGTCAATTGGAAGGCATTGAACCGAGAGAACTTGAAAGAGATATGCAAATACCTAATAAAAAAGAAATGGCGGAAATGTTTAAAGGCTTGGAAAAATCAATAAAGCAAGAGATGGGGATGATCCGAGAAGACTTGGGACAATTATTAACTAGGGTGGAGGAAATAGAGGAGAAGGTTCAAGCCCAAGATCAGGCCATCCCTAAATTAGAGAAGTGGATAATGGAAGATAGAAAAGAACAAAAGAGATTGCTTTATATGATGGAAGAACAACAAAATAGAGAAAGGAGAAATAATCTTAGAGTAAGAGGAGTCCCGGAACTGACACAGGGAGAAGATTTAAAAGAACTAACTGCCAAAATTCTGATCTTTATAATGGATAAATCGGAGGAGGAGATGCTTAAATTGGATGAAGTATACAGGAGTGGGAAGTATCAACAAGAAAAAGGGGTAGAAAAACCAAGGGATATAATTGTTAAACTTCATAACTACAGAGATAGAGAAGAAATATGGAAAAAGATTAAAGGAAGAACAAATATTATATATGAAGGAAAAAGTATCCAAATTTTTGCAGATTTAACAGCAGAGACTCTGAGAAGGAAGAGATCACTGAAACCCCTTCTAGAAGTGATGAGAAAACATAATGTGAAATACAGATGGGGCCGGGACACAAGTTTAATTGGGTGGAGGGATGGAACTACAGCAATATTGAGATTCCCGGAAGATATGGAAGAATTTTGTGATAAATTGGGACTGCAGAGACAAGAGATTCCTGGATGGGATGTGGGGGCGGGAGTGCTGGACAGTGGTGGGTCAAGAAAGTGGCAGCTGGTCGAAAGAGGAAATAGAGAAATAATAGATAAGGGGGTACCGGGGAGGAGGGGGGGAAGGTGAGCGGTCATTGTCAGAGTCGAACCCTAATAGAGGGATCAGAGGTGGATAATGATCCGAGGGCACAGGAGGCCTGGGGGGGATCGGGAGAGGGGAGGTTGGGTAGGACGGAGATTTCAGGGGGGGAGGGATAGGGAGGATGGGGTTTTTAGGGGTAACACTCTGTATAATGGGCGAGAAAGAGATAGGAAAAGAGAGAAAGGATAAGACATGAAAGATGGACGATATCCGATTTGTAACTTATAATGTAAAGGGATTGAATTGTCCTGGGAAGAGATTTAAATTACTTAAGGAGCTACAGTATAGGGAGGCTTCGGTGGTATTCCTGCAGGAGACACACCTAGAGATTAAGTCAAATATAAAGTTGTACTCTAGAAGTTACCCTACATGGTTCTATGCGGATTCCCCAATCAAGAGAGCTAAGGGAGTAGCAATAGGGTTTGAAAAAAATGTAAGGCTGGAGATAGATGAGAGAGAGGTTGATCCTGAGGGAAGATTTCTGTTTTTAAAGGGTAGATTACAAGAGCAAGAATGTACAATTGTAAATATCTACTGCCCAAATAAAAGACCAGAAGTTTTTCTGAAGGGTGTCCTGAGAAAACTGATGGCCTTTAAGAAAGGACGTTTGATAGTGGCAGGTGATCTGAATTTTTGTATGGACCCACAAATGGATACGACATCTTCTGTGCAAAGAGATGGAGGTAGAGCTCTGAGAATCCTGAAGAGGGCCATCCAGGAGTGTCAACTGGTGGATATTTGGAGAGTGATTCATGGAAGGGAGAGAGATTATACCTTCTTCTCCAAAGCACACGAGATGTACTCCAGATTGGATTATATATTAGTAGATCATCATCTTATAGATTTGGTGGATAAAGTAGAAATTGAGGCGATGTCTTTTTCGGATCACGCCCCTGTTCCATTGAAAATGAGGTGGAGAAGACGTTTGACAGGAGGGATAGGTTGGAAGCTGAATGAGGCTCTCCTCCTGGATCAGGAAGTGGATCGAAAAATTAGAGAGGAGATTGAAAGATATTTTCGAGAGAATGAGACAGGGGAGGTATCGTTGGCTACAGTGTGGGAGTCCCATAAGGCTTATATAAGAGGTATCCTGATTGCGTCTGGGGCAAAAAAGAAAAGGGAAAGAAGAGAAAAAGTTACTGGGCTGTTAAAAGAAATAGCTGAGTTAGAGCAAATACATAAAAATAAAAGATCAGAAAAGATAAAACAGAAGGTGATAAAAAAGAAAGAAGAACTAGAGCTTTTGCTGGAGGAGGAGAAGAGAAGAGTTTTTAATAAAGTTGCAAGTGAAAGATATAAATGGGGAGATAAACCAGGAAAATATTTAATGAGAACTTTGAGGAAAAAAAAAAATAGAAATTATATTGAGAAAATAAAAAACCCCAAGGGGGAAATGGTTTACTCTACTAAAGAGATTATCGAGGTGTTTAAAGAATATTACAGCAAGCTATATAATATCGCCTCCCAAGACCCAGTAAATATAAATATAAATGGAAATGAGAGAAGAGAGAAAGGAAGGGAATATTTAAAAAATGCAGGTTTACCGAAGTTAAAGTATGATCAACTTAATTCCCTTGACTTGGAAATCACACAGGAAGAAATAATAAGAGCATTAAAGGACACTCCGATGGGTAAAAGCCCGGGCCCAGATGGATATACAGTGAGATACTACAAAAAATACAGTGACCTGTTAATACCCAAACTGAAGAGATATATGAATGCCCTGGGAGGAGACATGGAGATGAGAAAGGAATCTTTACAGGCCCATGTGGTGCTGATACAAAAGGAAGAGAAGGATCCCTCTCAGTGCTCTAGCTTTAGACCGATATCACTTTTGAATATAGACATCAAGCTCTATGCTAAGGTCCTAGCAAATAGACTAAAAAATCTCATGCCAGAATGGATTCAGGGGGACCAAGTGGGTTTTGTCCCGGGGAGGGAGGGCAGAGATAATGGCCTAAGAACTCTGTTGCTTATCCAAAAAGTTAGAAAGGGGAAAACCCCGGTAATAGTACTTTCGATCGATGCTGAGAAGGCATTCGATAGAGTAGATTGGAGTTTTATGATGGATACCCTGGAAACCCTAGGAATAGGAGTAAGAATGAGAGAATGGATAGGAAAGCTGTATAGAGAGCCCTCAGCGATAGTAATGGTTAATGGAGAGAGGTCGGAACCTATCAGAATGTCAAATGGAACTAGACAGGGATGTCCATTATCTCCATTGTTGTATATATTGGCATTGGAACCATTATTGGCAACTATCAGGAAGAACTTAGATATAAAAGGAGTGCAGATTGGGGAAGTTGAACATAAAGTAGCTGCCTATGCGGATGATCTTTTGTTTTATGTGGGAAATCCTAGGATAACACTCCCAATTCTAATGAAGAGCTTAAAAGAGTATGGGGAGTTGTCAAACTTGAAAATTAACCCAACTAAAACTGAGATCTTGAATGTAAACCTTTCAAATAGTGAAAAAGAAAATATACAAAAAGAATTCCCCTTTATATGGAAAAATAAAGAGATAAAGTATTTGGGAGTGAAACTTTCTGCCTCATATAGAAACCTGTATAAATTAAATTATATCCCACTCTTAAATGAGATTAAGAAGGAACTTAGGAGATTCGAAGGAGGTAACCCATCCTGGATAGGCCGTATAAACCTGATAAAAATGATAATTGTACCAAAAATCCTCTATAAATTTCAGATGATTCCAATCAAAATTCCGGAGGCCTTTTTTAAAGTAATAAAAAAAATGTTGACAAAATATATATGGAAAAATAAAAAACCCAGAATATCATATGACTTGTTAAATAGAAATAAAGAGAGAGGAGGACTGGGAGTGCCAGATATTAAAAGGTACTATAAAGCAGTAGTTTTAACAAGAATTTATGATTGGACACATAATTATGAGGGGAAAAAGTGGGTTCAGATTGAGAATGAACTAAGCGGAGTTACCCTGAAGAGAACTATTTGGGCACCAGCACAACATAGAGGGTTAAGGGATACCACGAGTGTTTTTACATTGAATGTTTTTAATGTCTGGGATAAATTGCATAAAATTATGAAATGGGATTTTAACTCACAACTAATACCACTGAGGAATACGGATTATTTTCCCCCAGGCAAGGAGGAAAGTATAGGGAAATGGATTAGAAAAAAAGATATCCAACTGAGAGACATAATGGATGGACAAGAATTGAGAACACTTGGTGATTTGAAAGGGGATAAAAAGGAACTTTTTATTAAAATAGATGAATGGAAATATTATCAATTAAAACATTTTGTCAGTAGCCTCCCTAGGCCGTTCAGATCGAGAGAGGATTGGAACGGCTTTGAGAGGTTGTTAGAAACACGAGGTGATGGGAGGCGAGGCACCGCAAAAATTTATAAAATCCTCACTGAGTTAGACACTCACACAAAACCAATGTATATAGGTAAATGGGAAAGAGATTTGGGAATAGAGATTGACGAGGATAAGCAAAGAAAAATTTACAGATTAATACACGAGAATATAAGTATGAGAGAGGTGGAGGTAAATTACAAGTGTTTAACGAGATGGCACATCACACCGAACATTGAGTATAAGATATGTGGGGAAAACTCACTAGAATGCTGGAGGGGATGTGGAAAAGTAGGCACTTTATATCATATATGGTGGGAATGCCCAAATATTCAAGGTTTCTGGGAGATGATCGTTCAATTAATTGAGAATATCACTGGGATAAAGATAGGATTGAACCCAGCAGTATGTCTCCTACATAGTACAGAGCTATCAGTAAATAACTACAAGGATTCGGGTATATGGTGCTATCTAAATGCGGCGAAGGGGTTGATACCTAAGTTTTGGCATAGAACAGAGGTGCCGAAGGTAGAGGATTGGGTGGAAAGAACTAATCAGATTTATAAGATGGAGAGACTGTGCTATATGCAGGAAGACAGGATGGGGTTGTTCTATAAGAGGTGGAGAACATGGGAAGAATTTATGGTGAAATATATGAAGTAACCACGTGAGAAAGATAGAAGGATTCGTACCCTATATTCGTGTATGAAGTGGGATAACACTATTATGCAGAGTGGGTGGGTTTATTTTGAGGGAGGGAGGTTTTTTTTTTTTTTTTTTTTTTTGGGTGGGGGGTAATTAGATAGTTCGGGGGGTGGTAATTGGGAATAAAGATTGATAGAAATGTTATTAAAGGTATGCAAATTTGTTTGTATGAGAACAAGAATGAAATGTGCAATATATGGAAAATAAATAAAAATTTAAATAAAAAAAAAAAAAATAGAAAGAATACCAACCAGATTAAAAAAAAAAAAAAAAAAAAAAAAAAAAATTTTTATGCAGCACACATTAATAGCTCCCAGTCATGCTCCTACCTTTCTCTATTTGAGTGTTGCTGCATAGGGCATTACAAGAGGCAGTTACAGAGTCACATTCAGGCACTTAAAGTGATTGCAAACCCTTACACCGACCCAGTGAAGTGACTGACCTCAGGTGATACACAGAGATGAAACAAATCCTCCTACATAAGTTGTACATGTTTATCTGCAGCTGTCTGTCCCCTACATCCATTCAAAGTGCAGAATGTACACAAGATCAATTATCTCTGAAAAGCAGGGGGTGGAGAACTGAAGTTACATCACTGGGGAAAACTCTGAGAGTTGTTTGGAAAGAAGGGACACCCTCTCCACTCAGATGACAGGAACAGAGCTGAGGCTGTCAGTCTGCTGGAGGTCCCTCCCAGTCACCATTTTTCTCATGATGTCAGGAAAACTTGTCAGAAGTGACTCGTACTTATAGCAGAGGAACAGGGCAGTGGACAGAAATGACACTTAGTGCTCTGTATTTAAACAGGTACACACTATAGAGGGACATGCTCATATTTCATGCCTGAGACTTACAACCACGTTAAACTAGTTGCATCAAAAAAAGATATGAATGATTTATTAACCTGTTGGCACCGAGCGTGTGCAAATATCTGGGCCTTGGTGCCGAGGGGGCCACATATCTGCATACTCATTGAAAACAGAATATGTGCCGAGAGCGTGTGCCCTGCATGCCCCAGGCACATTTACCGGCACCTCACGGAAAGGTCCCGATCACTACTTGTGGCATGATTTATTAACCTGTTGGCACCGAGCATGTGCAAATATCTGGGCCCTGGCGCTGAGGGGGCCACATGTTTGCGTACCCATTGAAAACAGAATATGTGCCGAGAGCGTATGCCCTGCATGCCCCAGGCACATTTACCGGCACCTCACGGAAAGGTCCCACTTGTGGTCGGGAGCTTTCTGATCATGTGACTGCTGTAACAGCCAATCACGACGGTCACATGATCCTAAACACAGCCCAGCTTCCCAGCATCACAAACCCCTTAACCTCCCTGGCGGAATTCCCGAGTGTAGCTCGGGGTAAAATTTCAGTACCACAAGCGGTAACCCCGAGCTACACTCGGGCTTACCATGCGGCGTTGCTCAGGGATTCCCTGCAGCACTTACCTTGTCCTTCGCTCCCGCGATGTGTCCCCTGCAGCGTCTCCGGCCATCTCCTCCGGCCGATGCCGGCATCCGGCTTCCGTGTTCCTGTCCCTGTGAAGTCGGGACTTACGGGCGGCAAATTTGAAAGTTTTAAAAAATGTAATTTTTTTGAAAAATATTATTACATAGCAAAAAATTGCTGTTTCAAAGCATTTCACATACATTTTGTCCCTACTGCTTTGTCCTGTGCCCTGCCTGCATTTTGACTGTTCTTTCTGCCTGGAAACTTAGAAAAGTCCATGGCGTCCAAAAAGCGTCCCTTTACGTCAAAAGCGGTTTTAGACCAGCTAGAGAACAGCGATAGTAAATTAGAACCACTTGCAGAATTGAGTGATAATGATTTGTGGGGAAATTCGTCATCAGACACTGAAAACGATTCTACCACTTTTGCTCAGCGATGTGCGAACTTGGCGCTATATTTCAAATTTCAGTGTTTTTGGTTTCATTATATCATTGAATTAAATTTATTATTATATTATTATTTTTTACGATTATTTATTAAATAATAATTTATGATTTCGTGTTTCAAGTTTCATCATATCCGGAATGTTTACTAGACTCTTGTTCGGACAGATTTCAGTGAGTTATTCCTAAAAATGACAGGCCTACAATAAAAAAACTACATATTTCCATGCAAAATAATGGTACCGCTTTCAGCACCAAAAATCTGAAATAATCATACCGCCAGGGAGGTTAAAAGGCTGAGAGGTGCCAGCATCAAGGGGTTAAGGATTACAGAGCTGCATTAATTTGCATCTTCCATATCATCATAGAGTTCTCCTTTAAATGTTCTGCCCTATTAAACTGAGTGCTCAGTCTGGTGGTATTTTTTTTATTTTTTTTATTATTAGATCATTAGTAGCCAGTAACATCTGACACAAGTGCCAGTGACCAAACGTTTACACTGGGTATCTTTCTTTATCTAACACCTATATGTGCATTGCCTAGAATCAATGAACTGCAATATATCAGAACAGTCAGCTGAAGGTGGACAACTCAAATTTATGACTACAATATAAATGTTTGCCCAAGTACTTGGAAAGGTTTGTATTGTCCGAAGGTATTAATAGAAAGAATGGCAAGTTGGAGACGGTGGCTAAATTTATCTGGCCGAGCGCTGCTAGGGTTCAGAAGTTTGTGCACTAAGTGTGTAAACCTTGTGTAATAAACAACAGAACAATATAAAGTCCATACATTGCAGGGCACTGTCTGTGTTTCCTGTTTCTGTACGACTATCAAGGCAGTTGATTTATGGCTATCTGTATCTTCCTAAAACAATTACAGAATTGCCAGGATAAAAAAGACCCAGACCTACAGGACGTTTCCTTTGTATAAAGTAAACAGATGGGAGGTTTAACAGCATTGTTTCCAGTGAAGTCATTGCCTTTGTATTACGGCTTGCTGTAGTAATACATTAGTGGTAGAGTTCAGGGTAAATTTTTTCCAAGTAAGAGGGACATCAGTCATTTTGAATAATAACAGTCTTTTTTTGTGCTATGTGTATACAGTGTGTGAACTGGGCTTTACAGGCCTTACATGGTGCAGCTAAATAAAGATGGAAATGAACACCCATTTCATTCTTGCTGTTACTTGTTCAAGTCACTATAACCTCCCAACTTTCTGAGATGGGGAAAGAGTGAAAGAGGGGAACCGTTCAGCACACAGTACATGGAAATGCAATTATTTTAAGAAATATAAACTGCTAAATACCTTTTCTCATCAGCAGTATATAGCAGTCTTATGACTTCTATCAGTGTCCAGCAGAGCACTGGTTTAAGCTTGTAGGAGGAGTTCTCATTTTGCTCTGGGAGGATGCAGGACTCCTGACCTCTGTCTGGAAGGTGCTGATTGGCCCTGTGCTGATCACATGCACTCTCCCAAGGAAAAAAAACCTCTCTAGCAATGCACACCAAACTGAGCATGAGCAGAGTGACTCCACACGATATGTCTTATCAGGCGTTAGGAGGGGGACACTGGAAGAAGGGGAAGTTAAAAGAAGACAGAATCAAACAGTGTTTTTACACAATGCAGGTTCCACAGTGGGTATAACAAGCATGCTTTACTGCATATAGACTAATTTCACTGTTGTGGGTTTAGTAACACTTTAAGGCAAAAGTACACACCCCTGCAATACCCCCAGTTACATGGCCCACAAGGATTAAAAAATGACTGGTTAATGTCACAGCTGGGTTTTTATTTTCGACTACTACTTTTCCTTTATACTTTTCAAAATAACAGATGAAATAATGTAGCCGTTGAATGAAAGGTTTAGTATACTACAGGGGTCTCCAAACCTTTTTAGTATGAGTGTCACATTGTATATTTTACAAATATTTGCTGGCCAAAAAAACAGATTTACATCCAGGAATGCCCATAATAGTCCCCTTATACATCAAAGAGTGCCTGTCTAAAAGAATCGCCACTTGCATCCACAAGTGCATATAAGAGTCACCTCTTACATCCAAGAGTGCCCATATTTGTCTCCTCTTACCCAGGAGCACCCATTAAAGTCCCCTCTTACATCCAAGAGTGCCAATATAATCCTCTCTTATATCCAGGAGTGCCCATAATAGTCCCCTCTTACATCAAGAAGTGCCCATAACTGTTGCCTCTTATGTTCAAGAGCGCCCATAAAAGTTGCCTTTTGCATCCAGAAGTGCCCATAAGTGTCACCTCTTACGTTCAAGACTGCCCATAAAAGTTTCCTCTTACATCCAAGAGCTTCCATAATAGTCCCCTCTTATATACAAGAGTGCCTATAATAGTCCCCTCCTATATACAAGAGTGCCCATAAGAGCCCCTCCTATATCTAGGAGTGCCCATAGTAATCGTCTCTTACATCCAAGAGTGCCCATAAGAGTCCCGTCTTATATCCAAGAGAACCTATAATAGTTCCCTCTTATATCCAAGAGTACCTATAATAATCTCTTTTTACATTCAAGAGTACCCATATTAGTCCCCTCTTACATCCAAGAGTACCCATAAGAGTCCCGTCTTATATTCGAGAGTACCCATAATAGTCCCCTCTTACATCCAAGAGTGCCCATAAGAGTCCCGTCTTATATTCAAGAGTACCCATAATAGTCCCCTCTTACATCCAAGAGTACCTATAAGAGTCCCTTCTTACATGCACAAGTACCCATAATAGTCCCCTCTTACATTCAAGAGTAACCTTAATAGACCCCTCTTACATCGAAGAGTACCTATAAGAGTCCCTTCTTACATGCACGAGTGCCATAATAGTCCCCTTTTATATTCAAGAGTACTCATAATAGACCCCTCTTACATCCAAGAGTACCTATAAGAGTCCCTTCTTACATGCACAAGTGCCATAATAGTCCCCTCTTACATTCAAGAGTACCCATAATAATCTCCTCTTTCATACAAGAGTGCCCATAAGAGTACAATTTTATTATTTTTGACATTTATATGTGAATGGAAACATGCAACAAAAATAACATCGGTATTATCCCATTTTGGTTGCAAAAGTGGAACTACATTTTAAGGGTTTAAAAGGGCCATTTTCAGTTCTGTGTATAAGGCAGATATGATCTCAGTACATAGAAACTATACAGCTCTTTTAATATGGTGACTTGTTGAAAAATTATTTAACAGATCACACTGTAATGTTCAGAAGAGACCTGAAAGAAGAAGTAGTTGAGCCATAGCTAAGATAACATTTTTTCTCAATGGTTGAGAGGATTATAAACGCAGCCTTGAAAACCCAAAGAGAAATTATCCTCCAATGCAAACAGAAAAAAACAAATAACTGTGTACCTCTAGTAACCACATACAATCCAGCACTAGAAAGGATAAGAAAGATAATCAAAGATTTGCAATCCATCATAACAGAGAAAGGAAGACGCACCACTCACTGACCTAGGGCATGAATATGTGGATGAGTGTGGCCTCAGCCAATGCCACCATAGCTAGGCCCTCTAGAAGAATTATCAGGGGACTCTAGAGGGCCTGGCTGGAGCCTCACTGGCTGAGGCCACACTCATCCTGGTGAGCAGTACTTCTTCCTTTCTCTGATGATGCTTCTACACCTCTGAATGGTGCATAGGCACCTGCTCCCTTCACTGCAACCGGCGGCGAGATCGTTATCTCAGCTTAGTGCAGCACTGCAAATTATACCTAGACCATCATAACAGAGGATGAATGCTGAAGAGATATTCCAACAACACCCAATACTGGCTTTCAGGCAACCATCCAAAATCAGCCATAAACTAATCAGCAGGAAACTTCATTCTGATTATGAAGTCACAAATAAAGAAACCAAACCCTGCAACAAAAAACGCTGCAAACTGTGCAGCCAAATCAATCAATTAAAAAGTGTCACACACAAAAGGAACCTTCAGTATATTATAGGACCATTATCCTGTACATCCAGTAGTGTTGTGTACCTTAACCAATGCAAAAAATGCAACAAAGGATCTTATGTTTGCGAAACAGAACAGAAATTGCAAACAAGAATGAATTTACACAGACACACCATTAAGGAACACAAAAAGATGATTTTTGCACACCTGTAGATCATCATTTCTCACAACCAGGCCACACCATGGATGATATGATAATTCTGGTTTCTTAGGGGAACTTCAAAACTACCCAATAAAGGAAAACTTTTGAACTAAAAATGATAATTCTACTTAACACAAAAGATAATAAATTAAATATAGATCTCGGTTTTCTAAATCACTATCCAACAGTTTTATGACCATCCTCACCTTTGTGACTGTTACACCCCCTCCCAATCTATAGCCCTTTTCCTGACTTATTTCACTAACTACCCAAGTTTAATTACAATTGCTTTCTATGTTTGTGCCTTTCTTTTTTCATCAGAGATTGTCTTATGTAACTTTGTGTATTAGTACTGCTTGGACCTTGAAAGTGGGGGTATGTCCTGAAAATTTGGATCTTAGTGCATATTAAAAAAAAGTATCTCCTACAGTACTTGTTCTTTCTCAATGGTGAAATTGTAAGGTTTCCCCAGCAGGGGCGCTGTAGATCAAATCTAGAATCAGAAAAAGCATAAGCACAGTGGCTCAATATATACTGCTATATTATTGGGTCTTCACAGTGGGCTGAATTTTAGTGTACTGTGAAAATAAGTAATATTTAGGGAATTACGTTGTTAATTTTTCCAGTATATAATAAATATTTGTTTTGCCAGACACTAAACTACAATTTTTTAAAATTCCAGCTGCCAGGAGTGCCAGTCCCCCGACATGCCCTTCTACTCCTCTACACCTTCATAGCATACACAGCAGATTCTTCGATAGTTTTGTGCCAGGGTGAGACCCTCTGTGGTGGAGAGCTGGTAGACACGTTGCAATTTGTGTGTGGTGACCGAGGCTTCTACTTCGGTAAGTCAACCTACAGTAAGTACCCATCCATCCATCAATCTTCATCATTCATCATTTTTCATGTCATTCTTTGCCATTGCATGTATTGTGTGTATTCATAAATTAAAGAGTATGCAAGCTTTAACAATGACCAATATACCACTGAGACTGTTTTGGTATAGTGCAAAAAATAAATGTTGATCATGTCACAAATCTAGTGAGCTGATAACTTCCTGTGCTCTCTGCCTGTGTTGAGCTATTATCAGTTACTAGTTATCTCCAAGGACTACAGAACCCCACCCATCTATGGTATGGAGAAGAGTTTAGGGGTGGAGTTCTGTAGTCCTGTCCTGTTTCTGTTGACTTGATACAGGGTGTGTGAGTGCTGTCTCCCTAGGAAAGGAAATTTAATAATGATAGAATCACAAAGTGAGAATTCAGAAAAAAAAAAGAAAACAAATGCAGCCAACACATCTAAGGGCTGGTAAGCTGCAATATATTACATTTTTGTTTTGGGTTTAGATGCGTTTTAACAAAACTGTGCATGTTTACCATGAAATAAATACTAATGCATATGAAATGTCACAAACTGACAACCGCTGGTGGTGTAGTGTTTCTAGGGTTGGCACCCTGCTAAGGAACAAATAGAAGAGTCTACAGAGAAGATCACAAACAGGCCAGGACACATCGGAGAAGGGTTTGCTGTACTTGTGTCCAGTTTAACCCTCTCTGTTCCAGACATAGTTTCAACATCTTTCTTCATTTATCATTCCAGGAATTTAACCCACCCTGCGCTGGAATTCTTTAGCGTCAGTGTCAGCTGTCCATGAAAACCGCATTAATACTTTGTAGTGTTTAAATAAATACCATAGCTGGAGTTGTTATGCTAAGGGTTTCAAATACTACTTTCATGTCAGTATGTCACAATGACGTCAAATCATGATTGATTAGCCTGTTGTGTTACCCTCTGAGTCAGATTATATCTGACTTGGCCCTGTTTATCAAAGCAATTTTCAACTGAAATTGAATCCCAATCTGCTCCAGACGCCTGTGCTAGGACTGTGCTTACAAAGTCAGAGCCTTGTGCTAAAGTCAACTTGTCAGCCATATTAAACTTTTTTAAAGCCGAACTCCGGGCAGAAAAATGTTTTCCCATACAGTGGAGCTGTGCACGCACTGCACGGGTCAACAGGGTGAGGAGAGAGCTTATACTCACCTGATCCTTTATTCCATCGGAAAATGTAGTTTCCCTACGGTCCAGCAGTGGACTGTTCCCAGTCTTTGGAGCCTGCTCTGGGCTTGATGACGTCAGGAACAGTCCACAATTCAATACCGATGAAGCTCGGGGGTGCTGGACTGGTCTTGCACTGGAACGATTGGAGGATTAAGTAAGTATATCTCCTTTTTCCTCTCCCCTAAACAAAAATGAGCAGTTAACTTGTGCACTGTGGGCACAGCTCCACTACATGGGAAAACTTTTTTTTTTGCCCAAAGATGGGCTTTAAAGCAAAAAAACCCTACCTAAAGTTGAATTTTCTTACTAACGTCTTATCTTTTCAGAGCAAATCCCCATCTCTAGAGCAAAACCCCACCTGCATACTACTTTTTCCTTTTGTGGCACACCTATTGACCAGTGTGGAGCTCTCTTTGAATGGTGTTATGAGGCTTATTTCCAGCCTCAATTGTTGGGAAAGTCAACACTTTAATGATTGATAGATTTGGAGCATGAGACAATGAGGTTCATTTACTAAAGGCAAATAGGCTTTTCACTTTGGAAGGGACTTTACATTTTGCAAGTGAATTCTCACTTAGCTTAGAGAATGAGGTCATAGTTCACTTTGCAAAAAAAAAAAAAAAAAAAAAACCTACCAGTCACATGCATGTAAAATTAAAAAAATTAAAAAATATATTTTTTACTTGCATATGATTGGATGATAGCAGTCAGCAGAGCTTCGCCTCATTTACTAAGCTTAGAGAAAATTTCCTTGTAAAGTGAATAGTTAATTTGCTTTTTGTAAATCAACATTAGTAAACTAACATTGCCTTGTGGCCCATCAACTACTTTGTTCTGTTTTTAGTACTGGGAAAACCATACAGGATACTAAGTGTTGGGTGAAGTGCTGGTGGATAAGCCCCCTTTCACACGAAGGGTCAGATCAGGTCTGCCTGTCAGTTTTTCAGACCCTCCATTCACTCCTATGGACCAGCAGGTGTAAATTGAATTGTGTCCGTTTACACCCGCCTACTTCCAATCTGATCTGGTCCGTAAAAAAAAAATGTAAGAGGATATGTTCCCTCCCTTTGGGCGGACCAATATCGGAGGCAGCCAGGAATAAGCGGACAGTGGCCACCCATAAAGTAGAGTGGGATCTGTACATGTCTGCTCAACTGAGCAGACATGGACCTGTCATCTGTTCTGCTGACCCCTGCTGAACTAATCAGAGTACGCCCCGTGTGAAAGGGGCCTAAGAGATGCATTAGGATCCCCTTCACACCATATGTATTGGGCTGCTCTGGTCAACCTTGCCAAATGTAGTCCCAATACATAGACAAGGCCTTCCAGTTCAGTAGGACATGCTATACTTTTTTTCAGAGCGTTGCATCACAGTATACAGCATCCTGCTGCTGTTAATAAAGACAAATGAAATTATTTATTTATTTATTTCAGGTACTTATATAGCGCCGTCCATTTACGCAGCACTTTACACACACACACACACACACACATATATATATATATATATATATATATATATATATATATATATTGTACATTCACATCAGTCCCTAACCCTCAAGGGGCATACAATCTAAGGTCCCTAACTTACATCCATATATACACATACTAGGGCCAATTTAGACAGAAGCCAATTACCCTACCAGCATGTCTTTGGAGTCTGGGAGGAAACTAGAGTGCCCAGAGGAAACCCACAAAGGCACAGGGAGAACATGCAAACTCCAGGCAGGTGGTGCTGTGGCTTCGAACCAACGACCCTAGTACTGCCAGGCGGAAGTGCTAACCATTGAGCCACTGTGCTGCCCAAATGAAATGTCATTTTGTGACATTTCATAAAAAAAAAAAAAAAAAATAGTAAATAATGCGATGCATCATTTACAGCACATCAGTATACTGTGGCTGCTGGAGACAACCAGCCCTTAATGTCGAAGGACCACCAACAGATATGGAATGTTAAGGGGCCATCAACAGATATGAATTTCCAATTTACCCTTATAGTCCTATGAGCAGGGGCGGACTGACCATTTGGGCACTCGGACACTGCCCGAGGGCCCGGGGTCAGTATGGGGCCCCATGAGATGCCCCTGGTACTTTTTATAGGCTTTTTTGGGTGTGCTTTTAGTGTGGGCAAAGACACAGGGGCCCCATGATCTCCTATTGCCCAGGGGCCCCATGAATTGTCAGTCCGCCCCTGCCTATGAGCATTATAGATGGTCAAAAACTGTGTATTGTGTTCTTTGATTAGTTCACAAATGATTTGCTTAGCAAATTAAAACGATAAAAGGAAAATGTTTTTTACTGCCAATTAAAGGGCCACCAAGTTATTAGGGCTGGCTACTGGAGCATGCAAAATCTGGTGCAGTTCTGCATAGAAACCACTCAAATTCCAGGTTTTATTGCCAGAGCTTAATTGAACAAGCTGAGGTTAGAAGCGGATTGGCTACCATGCAAAACTGCACCAGATTCTTAGTGCTCCAGTTTTAGCAAATCTCCTCCAGGAACTTGTAAGGGCTTGTTCACACTGTACCACTGTATTTGTTGAGCTACTTTGGTCTGCATAGACCAACGCAGGCTCAGGGCAAGGGCACATAGACAGCAGCTGTTCACTATGTCATGTACACCCATAATGCAACATTGAGGTGCAGTGCGGTGTGCACAAAAAAAGCAGCATGTGCGCAGATTTACGCAGTGAAAAGCATGGCATCACATGTCACTACACTGTAGTATGTCCTAGTACGCTGCGTCGCATAGACTGGAATGAACTTCAATAAAGTTAAAAACAAAATAAAAAAGTAAATAGTGTGATATTCTGTATTAATGCATTGCACCCCTCCCTCCCACAGCCCTACGCAGTGCACATCAGTGCGCAAGCGTTTAACACGTGGGCTGGTAAGAACAAGCCATATCTGTCTGGCATTCTACTTGTACACGTTGCAAAGCCAGCCATCAGTGGTGGGAGTAGAAGCAGTTCTTGTTTGCACAGTAGGATTGCCAGCTGTACACTATTAGCAGAGACACCCTTTGTTTCCAGGAGATAATATTGTTCTGTTCCCCCAATGTCCCTAACCTGCAATCCTCAGCTAATAAAAAACATCAGTCATGGTGGAATCCTGTTATTTCTTTCTTTTATCTTTAAGACTGATGTCAGATGGGAGCATGGGTACTGCAACTTAAAGTAAATGTAAAGCCTGAGTGTTGTGTGTTATTATACAACTGCAATTTAAAAAAAAAAAAAAAATACTTTAAACTTTTTTTTCATCCTACTTTGGGGTAGATTTACTAAAACTGGAGAGTGCAAAATCTGATACAGCTGTGCTTAGCAGCCAATCAGCTTCTAACTTCAGGTTATTCAATTAAAGTGTTACTAAACCCACAACAGTAAAATCAGTCTGTATTTGCAGTAAAGAATACTTGTTATACTCACTATGAAATCTAAGGGGTTAATCCTTTGCATTGTTTAAAAAGGTGGTTTGATCATGACTTCTCCGAACCTTCCCTTCTTCCAGTGTCTGCCTCTTATCTCCTGATAAGACATATTGTGTGGAGTCACTCTACATATGCTCAGTTTGGTGTGTATTGCTAGAGAGAGGTTTTTTTTGTTTCTTGGGAGAGTGCATGTGATCAGCACAAGTCCAATCAGCACTGTTCAGACAGAGGTCAGGGGTTCTGCATCCTCCTAGAGCAGAATGAAAACTCCTCCTATAAGCTTCAACATGTGCTTTGCTGGACACTGATAGAAGTCATAAGCCTGCTCTAACTGCTGATGAGAAAAGGTGTTTAGAAGTTTATATTTACTAAAATAATTGCACTTCCATGTTCTGTGTACTGTGGGAGACCAGGTATAGTGGTCTTGGGTTTAGTAAAATTTTATGTTTTCACAAAAAAATTACCTGGAAGCTGATTGGCTTCTGTGCCCAGCTGCACCAGATTTTGCACTCTCCAGTTTTAGTAAATCCCCCCTTTCTGTCTACATGCATGCACTCTAACGATTATGACTGCCTGCCATTTTTTAGTGTTGGTTTCCTGATGGTGACCATGGCTGGGCCCCTTGTAGACTCCATGTTATTGGGTGACAACACAGTAAAATAATGAGAGACATGGACAGTTTTGTCACCCTGTAACAGTTCCTGAGCAAGGTACTTCATGGCAGGATCTCCAAGGATTATTTAAATGAAAGTTACATATTTAGGGCTTGTTTGCACTAGATGCAGTCAAATGAATATTTAAACTCAGTATGAACACATATGTATTTCAAATATCCTGGTTTACACTATTGTAGTGATTTCATGTGCATTTGTTTGCACGTAAACATAGAACGCACTGCAAACACATGTACATGCAACTGTAAATGCAACAAAAATCATAAATAATGCCTGAAAAACATATCACAAACATACTGCAAATGCATGACTTCTGAAATTACATTAACCTCTTGCTGCTCATGTAACACATATGTGCTGCAGCAAAGAAGGTGGTCTTTAAAGCTCACACATCGCACATATGCATTCATGGGTGGCCGATCTTTCTGTGCTGAGAGCATGCTCACTGCACATTCCCAGCACAATGACCGAGCTATCAAAGGCAGCTCTTGGTCTGTACTAATGACCAGGAGTCGGTGGGACTGGCTCCTGATCATTTGACCATTATGACAGTCAATCACAGTGACTACAAGATTGACTGACTCTTCCTGTCCTCCGGGAGTATGGACCCAATAAAGGGACAATGGGGCTGGGCAGGAAGGGGTTAACATATTAAATCTTCTATGAGATTTTAATGATTGGGTTTATATCTATTGTAATCAGATGTAGTATTTTTTTTCTTATTATTACTATTATTATTATTATACAGGATTTATATAACACCAACAGTTTACTCAGCACTTTACAATATAACGGGAGACAATATAGCAACAATACAGTTCAATGCAAGAGGGTTAGGAAAGCCCTGCTCTGCTCCTTGGAGCTTACAATCTAAGAGGGAGGGGCTGGTGGTACAAAAGGTAGTAACTGTCGGGGATGGACTGTTAGGAGGAATAGAAGATTCCATTATTAGCTGAAGGCAGGATAGGTTCCCTGAAGAGAGATTTTCAGAGATTGCCTAAAAGTGAGTAGAGTCGGCGATAGTCTGATAAATTGGGGTAGAGAGTTCCAGTGGATGGAGGAGGCTCTGGAGAAATCCTGGAGACAACCATGAGAGGAGGGGACAAGGGAGCTAGAGAGTAGGAGGTTGTGCGAGAAGCAGAGATTACGGTTTGGGTGATATCTGGAGACAAGATTGGTGATGTAATTTGGGGCAGAGTTATAAATGGCTTTATATGTTATTGTTAATGTTTTGAACATTATTCGTTGAGCAATGGGAAGCCATTGGAGGGACTGGCAGAGAGGGGTGGCAGATATAGAATGATTAGTAAGGTGGATTAGTCTGGCAGCAGCATTCAAAATAGACTGAAGAGGGGATAGCCTGCAATGAGGTAGTTACAATAGTCGAGAGATAACCAGGGAGCGAATAAGTTGCTTAGTGGTTTCCGAGGTTAGGAATAGGCGTATCTTGGAGATGTTGCGGAGGTGAAGTCTACAAGATTTGGACAGCGATTGGATTTTGGGCTGAAAGGACAGATGGGAGTCCAGGATTACACCTAGTACCCTAGCATGAGGGGAGGGACTGATGATTGTTGTGTTATTGATCTTGATGGAGAAGTCAAGGGAGGGGGCACGGGCTGGGGGGAATACTAAGAGCTCAGGTTTGAAAAGATTGAGTTTGAGGAAGTGGAATGACATCCATGTTGATATGTCACTTAGTAGGTTAGTGCTGCGAGAGGAGACTGAAGGGGTGAGGTGAGGAGTATAAAGATAGATTTGTATATTTAAAATGTAATTACATGTTTTATAGTTTAATCCACTAGAATATTGCCAGCTGATGGCCTCCTGTCACCTAACTTTGTCCCTTATTGTAAAATAGGATTACTTGCATCTCTGCTGCATGGTAGTGGCACATAATCAATATATTACAACCAATTCTTTTCTAGAGACACTGGTGTACAGGAGGATTTAGGACCTGTATCAACAGGCTTTGGACTTCTATCGATGGCATCAGTTTGAGATGCTTCTGAGATCATTCAGAATCCATTGACAGGTGCATTTGACTTGCAGTTGACATCCTCCTGACAGGTATTTGACCTGCTTAAAGCGGGTTCTGCATTCCTTTAGACATGTATGGGAAAGCAAAACCTGCTTTAAGTGGATAAAAGCCTGTCGACACAGGTCCTAAACACTAACTATAGAGGAGAGGGGAGATCATGTACACATTTGGTGTGGGGGATGTGAACACGAGTGATGCCCCAAGCCACTACCTTAAAATATATAGTGTGGAAGGGTACTGCCGTAGTCTGTAGATGTGGGTACAGTGGTAACTTAAAGTGGACTAAACCTTCCTATCTGTTACAGCCAAGGAAGATGCCATCTTAGCCTCTGATATGCAGTTACCATGGTGCTACATATGTGATTAGTTATGACACCAGCCATTTGATGGCTTGACAGGTCAGTTGAGGATGCGAGCAACTAAGACAGTTATGATTTACGGCATGCCCTAAATGCAGCTTTTTTTTTTGGGGAAAGCGCTAAATCGATGGGTTTAGCTCTGCTTTAAGCTTTCATTTTTGACATCATCATTTAAAGTGTGGCGTATTTAATCCTGTAGGTGTGACAGCTGTCTCTAGTAGAAAACATGAAGAAAGAGGCGAGCTTTCATCCCCATGAACAGCTGATAAGAGTTTGTTCTCTGGAGCTTGTGCTGACTGTGCACATTCCTGCCCTGTGTATCCTTCCCGGTAAAGTTGGCAGGGAAGAAAAGGAAGACCCAGGCAGGAGGCAGAATGGGGGGACATCGGTTCAGTGAGTTAGGTCCCACAAAGACCCTCTTTGTTGCTTCCTGCATTCCTCTGGGAGAGTAGCTGAGGGGGGAGGGAGATTGTTTACTTCAAATTCCCCTTTAACTCAGTTTGATTGATTTGGTAAAAGAGCAGGGTGGGTGTTTGAGGTAAGAGAGGGACAAGGGAAGGATGCTGAAAGGAAATTGCCAGCATATTTACTGCACACATGTCGTGAGAGAGAAAGAGCAAATGCAGGAAACCTACATGGCCCGACAGGCCGGTCATGTCTTCCTGGCTAATGGGCTGTGTTGTCACCCAGAAGCATAAGGCACACTGTCTGTAGCCACAACCTGGACAGCGGGGCTGACCGTCATGGTCAATGTATGTTGTCTACAGCAACCAGAATTTATCCTTTTAATGCTGCATGCTGAAACGGGCGTATGAAAGGGAGAGTATTGTTTCTTGTGACTGGCAGTTTTTTATTGCATGCCAGGCTTCTTAAATGAGAACTCTCAGAATTATCAGACATTATTGAGGAATGATTGAAACCGGTATTGGAATATTATTATTATTATACAGGATTTATATAGCGCCAACAGTTTGCACAGCGCTTTACAAAATGAAGGTAGACATTACAGTTACAATACAATTTGGTACAACAGGAAACAGAGGGCCCTGCTCGTTAGAGCTTACAATCTAGGAGATGTATATGAGGATGGAAATGTGAATTTAATTCTTTGTAATACAGATGGTATTGCTAAAGCATGTTGACCAATATACCCAATTGTACTTTTTTTCAAAGGAATCAGAACAATTTTTTTGTGAACTTAAAAGATGAGTTTACCATTTCTAATATGTTACATGTTACATTCAGGATATAACATGTTCAGGCCCCCCCCCCCCCCAAGTCCCCGCTGTGACAGCAGACCGGGGATCTTCTCCCCATGTCTCCTGTCACAATTAAAAAAGAAAAAGAAAAAAAAAGTGTTTGCACAGGGCTTCGCCCACCTGGCCGCATCATTCATTCACAGAATTCTGTGAATGAAAAACTACAAGTCCCAACAGCCTTTGCAGCTATCTGCTTGTAGTTCTCAATTATTATTATTAATATTATTATACAGTACTTCTCAATGGACTTCCACTGCGTTGTTGAGCACTGTGGTAGTTTATTCTTTCTCCCTGTCTGCTCGTATGAGGTACAAGCACACAGATATACAGACAGGTCTGCAGGAGTCCTGCATGATACCCATGATCTGTTGCATCTTATGCGATCTTACCAACTCCTTTCATTGTACAGAGCCCTGATGAAGGGACTGAAGCCCCTGAAACATGTTAAGTTTTATTTGTGTTGAGTACAGTCAAAAAGGCAATAAATAATTTTGGACTCTCTATGATTACTGAGGTGCTCTATCCCTCTCCAACCACCAGCAATAGGAACCTGCTCGAGCTTCTAAACCATACCTCCTCTATCCAAAAAGTGTTTGGATTGACTTGATGTTTAATGGTAACTCAGTCATTGTGCTCTTGTAACTTTAGATAGTCAGCAGTACCTGAACATAATGAAACATTTCTCCATTTGTATTAGGCCTCATACACAGTGGACATTTAGCCCTGGTGCAGGAGGCTCTGGCATTTAGGTGTGGGCAGAAGGCCCAGGTGCACCATCCAGCCCTATTGCCTGCAGCCTGTTAAACTCTATGAGAGACTGACAGCTACTACTGCTGGATGAGGCTGGATGTGCACAGAGGTTCTAACGTTTAGGGCAGTATGTGTCCAGGGATGAATTCCTGAAACACATACTAAACATTCTAAATATTCAGTGCACTGTCCAGCCGCAGCAGCTTTTAGCCTCTCATAGATTGACAGGCTGGCAGCAGCAAGGTTGGACTGTGCACCTCTGCCCTTCACACGTATGTAACTACTGGAACCTCATGCACCGGGCTAGGCGCTCAGCATCCATGGCTCCTTATCATTTTGCATTATCTTCAGTACATAAACAACAAGACAGGCAGCTGACCTGGGAAATCAATGATCCTGTCACTGAAAATCTCCTTAAGCCAGCCATACTTGGAACGAAGTTCGGTCGCTTCAGCAGGGACCATCCGAATTTTGATCCATGTACGGGCAGGCTGGTTGTACACAAGTCGATCTATCAATTGTGTATAACCAGCCTGTCAGGTTTTTCCCAAAACGATCAGAGCTGCCGGCTATAGCCGGAAATACTGATCATTGTATTCTGATGGCGGGGAAGGCTCCTCGCTGTAAGATTGCAGTACTACAGTGGGAGGGATTCCTCCATCCACATCAAATATGTGGATGGGGGAATCGAGACTTTTTCTTTTGTTCAACCCCATGAAAAAAAATGCATAATATATGGGCTGCCATAGGGTTAACTTATATATGCCAGAACATTATTTATGCTAGATGAGACTGTAATAGCTGCACTGTTGCTAAGATTTTTGGTCATGACAGCGGCACATTAAAAACAGACATATGGGGGTTCAGATTCTTTTTTTTATCTAAGAGCTTTATAAAAATCTGCCAGTCCTAGATTATGAAAAAAACTAGTTGCTGAAAAGGTCCACTTTAATTCTAGCTCTTGTGTTCGAGACTGCTTTGTAGAATAGCCAGTCTTAATCACTGGGAGTTATTGTTTTTGTTTGTGGAGGCAGAATCTTTCCACAAAAATGTTTCTTCTTTTCTTTTTCATTTTGAAGTAAGCTGCTAAAGCCTTTGCCATTAGAGTTGCCAAAAACAGCTTTAGAAAGTACACCCATTTTTTTTTTTTTGCTTCAGTATTTTACAGTCAAGTGAAATTTTTATTGTTAACAGGAGTTTTTCTGTGTTTCCCGATTGCTGTTTGATGGTTATTGTATGCTGAGACAAAGGCAGAGCTGGCAGCCTGTAGTATTAAATGGATGTATGTTTGTCGGAGCCCTCTTATAACTTTACGGTTTATTCTTAGAAGTCAGTTTTACCATTTCCTTCATGTGAAAATAGATGCAGTTTAAAGTGGTACTAAATTCTGAAGTATCTGAATTAGGAAAAAAAACGTCCCAGTACCTTTCTATCTCCCCACGTCATGGCACCCTGTCACTGCTGCCAGGACCAGGACAATTTCAGCTGCTTTCCCTCATCTTCCAGGTTGCAGAAGGGGGTACTGAAGGCAATGGCGCTAAAGGCCCTGCTTTTATCAGTCAAATTGCTGGGAGAAAGAAGAAATATGCAGGTTCATGGCTTTCTGGGCATTGTGTGTGTCTATAGACGCACACAGCACCTGCTAGGAGCATGCAAGCATGAGTGTCTCTGTCATTAGCTAAAGGACACACCCACAAACAGGCAGGAGGGGTAGGTGGCTTGAGAACCAATAGGAGGAGAATAAGACATTTAAAAAAAAAAAGAATGATCATCTAATGCAAGTATGAGTCTCCTCTTCTCAAAAAATAAAAAATGGGTTTAATACCATAATATCACAGAAGGAAAGGTCTAAAGCAGTGGTCTCCAAACTGCAGCCTGGGCGCTGGATATAGCCCTTTGTTTTCCTTTATCCAGTCCTTGGGGCACTACTCCTCCCACTGTTACAAGGCACTATGCCTCCCACTGACACCAACAGTAGGGCATAATTCCTGTCAATGATACCAACAATAGGGCATTGTTCCTCCTATTGACACCAACAATGGAGCAAAATTCCTTCCAGTGACATCGGTGATGGGACACTATCCCTCCCAGTGACACCAACAGCAGGGCACTATTCTTTTCACTGACACAAATGATGGGGCACTATTCCTTCCCCTGATACCCACAATGGGGCACTATTCCCCTTACTAGTACCAGTGATGGGGCATTATTTACTCCCATTGATACCAGGGCATTTTCTACTCTCATTGGCCACAGTCTGGCCCCCTCAAAGTCAGAAAGACAGTAAATTGGCCATTTGTTTGGAAAGTTTGGAGACCCCTGGTCTAAAGCGTACGTACACCCTAACAGTTAACTACTACTATTTACTCCATCTTGGTCTTTTAAAGAGACTCTGTCATTGACCATTCATTTTAACAACAATCTTCCTATAAGAATATGTGTGCATTTAACATATTTTAGGCATATTATTAACCTGAAAGGCTGCTGGGCACTGCCATCTTGAATGTGATCTCAGCTGTCCAGCAGATTTCAAGCTGTCACCTACAGTAATTGACACCCTACTGTATTTTCCTTTCATCCTACCCCAGCAACTACATAGAAGGTTGTATGTGAAGGTGAAAGGAGAGGTGGAGGAGCTGGGCCAGCAAAGAATAATCAGACACTCTCAGAAGAGGAAATGTGAAAGGAGGGAGGGGATGTGCTAAGGAATTGGCATCTTCTGGAAAGTTCACAAATCAATAAAATAGTTTATGGAAAAGAAAAATGTAGTATAACAGTGTTTAAAATACTTGAATTCTCTATGCTTTTACCTGCATTGTTTTAATTATTATTACAGGTACTCAGGGGCGGACTGACAACTCTTGGGGCCCCCAGGCAATAGGGGATCATGGGGCCCCTGTGTCCTTGCCCAAACTCAAAAAAGCCTATGAAAAAGGTACCAGGGGCATCTCATGGGGTCCCCTACTAACCCCGGGCCCTTGGGCAGTGCCTGAGCTTCCAAATGGTCAGTCCGCCCCTGCAGGTACTTATATAGTGTTGTCAATTTCCACAGTGCTTTACATATATTATACATTCACACCAGTCCTTAACCCTCAAGGAGCTACAACTTGAGGTCCCTAACTCACATTCATACACACACATACCAGGGCCAATTTAGACAGGAGCCAATTAACCTACCAGCATTTCTTTGGCGTGTTGGAGGAAACCCACGCAGGCACAGGGAGAATATGCAAACCCCAGACAGGTAGTGTTGTGGTTAGGATTCAAACCAATAACTCTAATTCTGTTAGGCAGAAGTGCTAACCATTTAGCAACTGTGCTGTTGTTCACAGAGTCACTTTAAATGTGCAATTTAATGCATTTTTTTTTAAAAAAAAAGCACTACATATACCTGATCCTGCCAGCAGTCTTGTCAGCTGATGCTTTATGCATGCGCTGCATTCTTATTAGTTACATTGTTCCCAGCACTCCTAAAAAGCATAGGTGTGGGCCCTTAAGATGAAGTTAGGCTGTTTTGCTCCCTAATGAATAAAACTGATGGTAATTAACAGACTTCTGTAATCAGCAATGACAGCATTTCATGCAGGAACATGGCATGCCAGTTTAAGAGAAAGTATGCAGACAAACATCCACCGAACACCAGACTACACTTAAAAGAACTAACAGGACGTTCAAAACAATGCTTTTACTTTCTCCAGTTAATTATATACTTTCCTAGACTCTGCTTTGGCAGTTTATAATTATAGAGAAAATGATTTGAAATAAATATATGCATAATTAACACTGTGAAATTCCTAAGAAATTCAAATATAGTCACTGCAATAAAACAACATGTATAAATAGATCTCTTGATCAAACATCACATAAAGGCAATTTTATCCACTTGGTCATGGGCCACATCATACAGCAAAACCCCAGTTGGTGTCACAGATACCGCAGCTTTAACACCGCCACTTAGGAAAAAAGAGATTGTTTTCAGTACGGGTAAGCAGTGAATGAGTAGGCCACCACAACAAGCTAGCAGTGCGTTATATATACACATCAGATTCAATTTTTAGCATATCATGAAGTGTTTATCAAGTTACGGTTGGCCTTGTTTATGGAGATGTCTGAGAGAAGAACTGTCTCAGGCTGCTTATGTTGCTGCATAACTACCACGATTCACCACTGCAAAGAAAAATGACCGAGAACAAGAGTAATCTAGCATGGAACATAAATGGGAAGTCTTTCTTCCTCTGGGCGCCCTTCCCTCACCTTCACTTTTTCCTAGACTTAAACATGATAACCTGGTCAAGCCATGGGTTTGCGTTTGCTTGTGCACTAGTAGATATACTTGGTTGACATCTAGGATCTGGCTATAATTTCACATCTATGGCACCTTTAGTCCTAGTCAATATAGGACTAGAACACCATTGATCATTGGGTAAATGGCTTTGTATTTTAAAGTGTATCTGAATGCAAAAACAAATACGTAATACATTGCAATTGACAGGTCCATAGATGTGGTGGATGCATTCATTTTCTTTTTTCAAGATTATCTTCCTTTATTTTCACCCAGTGAGCCTTTCATCACCACACGTCCTGTCCTACAGAGACAACGCTTATTCAACATACTGTATCTATGGACAGGAAGAGTTTCCACCCTAGATTAAAACATTCACTATACCTACATAACATCTCCCCTCATTTCCATAACATTGGGGGAGGTGTTCTGCTTATTTGGACAGGGCTGATAATTGCTTAAGTTTTTAGTGCACACAGAAAGATATAAGCTCACTGGATTTCTAGCTGGAGCAACAGTGTTTCTTCTGTACTTGTGGTGTTTAAAGAGACAAAACATGAAGAAATGTTCAAATCCCAAACACGACACTACCTGCCTGAAGTTTGCATGTTCTCCCGGTGCCTGCGGGTACCTCCGAGTACTCCGGTTTCCTCCCACACTTCACAGACATGCTAGTAGGTAAATTGGATCCTGTCTAAATTGGCCCTAGTATGTGTATGTATGAATGTAAGCTACATCAGCATCATCATGGGTTTCCTCTGGCTATACTGGTTTCCTCCCATATTCTTGTGTTCAGAACATGTTCCTCGTTATATGATGAAGGCTGTACTAAATTGCTGCACGCTATGTCTACATTTACAAAACAAAAGTAAGTTGCATCACCATGGGTTTCCTCTGGGTACATTGGTTCACTCCCATATTCCAAAGTCATGCTGGTAGGTTAATTGGATCCTGTCTAAATTGGCCCTAGTATACGTATGAATTTGAGTTAGGGACCTTAGATTGTAAGCTCCTTAAGGCCAGGAACTGATGTGAATGTACAATATATATGAAAAGTGCTGCATATTGACAGCACTATATAAGTATCTGTAATAAATAAATGTGAATATATTGTAGAGAAGCACCAAAAATGTTTTTTACATGTAGCCTAAACATTCATTTTAAGACTGCATCTGGCCTAGAATACAGTTCTAGGTATATATTTTACACTGGGGTATATAGTAACCTTACTTTGAGATAATTCAAAGTTACCTTTGATATAAAAAAGATATTCCCTGGCCAAATAAGAGATAAAAACTACCAGTATGTTCTAGGTTTTATCAGTAACCTTCTAGGTTGGCATGGTTGAAACATATTAGGTTCCTACCAGGAGACATCTACATATGACAATTAAGTAACTATAAGCATGCTTTAAAGAGAAATCTAATTTTTGGTATTTTTATGACAGACTGGTTAGAGAAAAATTTGCAAACTTCCTCTTCAGAATTTCTACACTTTAAATCCCTTAAACATGGATCACAGAAGGGTTAACACAGTACAGAAGAATTGATGGAAAAGAGCTGAGTGAGCTTAGTGTAACCCCCCCCCCCCATCCAAGAGTGAAATCCAAGACTGTTGTTTACATGGCTTACTCTGCTGGTATTTGAGCTGTGGGACATGAATATTTATCTGAAATCTTCAGCCTCAGAATAGGAGGATAGGTGTCCCTAGGGGTTAAAAACCAATCAGTCCTGAAGATGCAGAGCTAAGCTGATATGTTTTAATTTTTTCAGTCTGTTATGATGTATAGATGTCATATTAAATAATTACAGTTGGCGATTCTCCAAACTGGTTTGGATGCTTTTAAAAAACATTGTTGATGGAGTATTTTAGTGCATGACCAACATAACTGCACAAATGTGTGTAGGAGCATTATAGAATCTTGTGTTCAGAACATGTTCCTCGTTATATGATGAAGGCTGTACTAACTTGCTGCACGCTATGTCTACATTTACAAAACAAAAGTAAGTTGCATCACCATGGGTTTCCTCTGGGTACATTGGTTCACTCCCATATTCCAAAGTCATGCTGGTAGGTTAATTGGATCCTGTCTAAATTGGCCCTAGTATGTGTATGTATGAATATAAGTTAGGGACCTCCGACTGTAAGCTCCTTGAGGGCACTGACTGATGTGAATGCAAAATAAATATGTAAAGCGCTGTGTAAATAGACATATTGGCTATATAAGTACCTGTAAAAAAAAAAAAAAAAAACATGTTGCAGTTTGGTTATAGGAACAGACTGACAAGCATTTTTAATAGCATTTCTGTCAATGATTTGAAATGTTTTTGGCAGATGCCAATGCTGCATTAGAAGAGATCCTTGTTAGCTTGGTCTTTTTCCAGTTCCAAAGCAAAGCCAATTTGATATTAAAGAAGTATGGCCAAAGCTTTTTTGGCCTTAATTTTCCTATGGATCAGAGGAGTGCAGTTCTTTCTGATCCATTTTCAGCCAACAGCAGGCTAAAGCCTGTTGTTGATTGACATCTCTCATTTGGTCCACGTTCAGGAAAAATCCCAAATTTACATCAGGATCCACCCAAATGTCTGGACTGGTGCTGAGAGCCTGATGAGAGCCTGAACCAGCCTCTCCCACTCCCTTCACAGTCTGGCGCTCCAGTGAATGCTGGAGGGGCAGAGCAGAGAGCCAGTGACTAGCAGTCACTGGCACTCTGCTCATTGAAAACTGGGAACTGAGCAATCACCAGTCTTTGATCGCTCAGTTCTCAGTCTCAAAAGCAGCGGGGGGGGGGGGGGGGGCAGATGCAGCATCGGACTGATGTGCCATCCACCCAGGTGAGTATATATATATATATATATATATATATATATATATATATATATATATATATATATTTTTTTTTTTTTTTTTTTCTTAAGAAACTCATACTTCTCTTTTAACAGTACTGCAGTCCAAAAAATGGGAAACACTAAAATTTTCACAGAAATGCAGAGCAGATAAGACAAAAAAGCAATATAGACGCATTAATGTACTGTACGCCAAAAGCCAATACTTTTCTTGTAGCTTTGGTTAGAATGATGGTGGGTTAGACTCTCTGATGGGAATTTTTTTGCTTTTTTTGAGTCCCGCTGCTGATATTCGCTCTCTCTATTTGTCCTGGTTGTAATTTCCTAACACTTGAAGAGATTTACTGCTATGTCAACAGGACAAGAAGCAAAAGAAATTCTCCCCAATGGGACACAGAAGGCAAAAAACCTTACAGGATTTATAACCAATTCCTATTCTATTCAAAATGGAAACAGGTTTTAGACAGAAGATGTGAAACTCAGATAAATCAGTGGACCAAACTGAGAAAGCTAAATTCTTGAGTGGACCACATTATGTGTGCTCTGTGGCACAATAGGGCTGGTGAGGGACGCACCTACTTAATCCTAGAAAGAGAAGTTAACTTTATAGTAAAATGTAGCTCATATAACATTTCCTTTAAGTGTTACTAAACCCAGGACCCTGCATTCACTATATCTGATCTCCCACAGTACACAGAACATGGAAATGCAATTATTTTAATTAAAATAAACTGCTAAATACCTTTTCTCATCAGTAGTTAGAGTAGTCTTGTGACTTCTATCAGTGTTCAGCAGAGCACTGGTTAAAGCTTGTAGGAGGAGTTTTCTTACTGCTGTAGGAGGATGCAGAACTCCTGATCTCTGTCTGGACAGTGCTGATTGGTCCTGTGCTGATCACATGCACTCTCCCAAAAAAAAAAGAACCCCTCTCTAGCAATAGAAACCAAACTGAGCATGTGCAGAGTGTCTCCACATGATATGTCTTATCAGGAGATAAGAGGGGGACACTGGAAGAAAGGGAGGATCAGAGAAGTCAGGATCAAACAGCTTTTTTACACAATGCAGAGGATTAACCCCTTAGTTTCCACAGTGAGTTTAACAAGCATGCTTTACTGTATATACAGACTGATTTTACTGTTGTAGTTTTAGTAACGCTTTAAGTATTTTACTACAAAATGATGTAAGTGTATATAACTTATCAGCTGGAGAACAGCTGGTGGCATACTTTTTTTTAATCCATAAACTAAAGAGGGCTGCAGAGAAGGAGAGCCACATGTGGCCCATAAAACACTAGTTTGGCGTGTCTGCTTTACATATACTTTAAAAGATTCAGTTAAAAAAGAAAAGCACAAAACTCTTATGTCTGTTTTCACCCATGCTAGAAAACGTTTTTTTTCAATACATATAAAACTACCTTTTTGAAATTATAGAAGCCTCACACAAAATACTGTATCTGGCATTTTAAACTGACCACCTGATCCCACATGAGCTAACTCAATGTTGGCTTCCATTTGAGTCAATCGCTTCTCTATATAAACCAGTGTCTTTCTATGACTTCCACCTCCTCTCCAATTTGTCTGTGTTTCATTGTATCGCTATCAGTAATAAGTAAAACTACAGAATATAAAACCAGTAATGAACCAATAAGTATAATACACATCTCTAGAATCTGTATTTATTTTAATCCACTGGGAGTGTTGCCATATTAGGTTTTCATGTTAAAATAGATTAACATTTTCTATTTACAGAAAAGAATACGGGGCGCTCCAACCGCAGAGCTAGCAGAGGAATTGTGGAGGAATGCTGCTTTCGAAGTTGTGACCTAGATTTATTAGAGACATACTGTGCGAAGCCGGTCAAGAATGAAAGAGACCTTTCCACCGCACCTGCCACTGCATTGCCATCTCTGAATAAGGTGAATGGGAATGTGTTATGCTGAGGAGTTCTGGTAATGTAAATCTGCTTCAGCAATCTGCTGACTTAGTTCTAAAATATCTGTACCCAAAGAAAAGGTAGAGAGGATGAGGGCACCAGGACATCAGCCAATGTTTCACTAAATTACCCTTGAAATGTTGAAAAATTGCAGATCATCAGACAAATTGTTGCATTAACACCATAAAGTACAACTATAGATTTCTTTGCATTAAAATTGTAATGGCAGCAATCCTTTCATAAATCCAATCTGCAAGTTTTTTTTTTTTTTAAGGGAAGGCAGGTTGAGAATTAGGCAAAGGTCATTATGCTGATCACACTGATACAAAGTGACAAAAATGAATTGCCAAATATTAATATGGCCATATATTCTATTTTCTACAGACCGGTGGCAATAGCAGTGTTTTACAAATAGCCAATTATGAAATTTTCTAATCCAGTGTTTAAAATGCACACACAAACAATAAAATATATATGCATATATATATATATATACACCATGCTCTGGTTAAATTTAAAAACATATGCAGTAAAACATCATAAACTAATTGGCAGTCAAAATCCAACAGGCCTTGCTTGTGTTCAGCATTGGTTGCAATTAAAAATATACATCAAGTTATGCAGAAACGTTTTATCGGCCATTGAGCTGGAGATGTGTTGACTGTGGATCCTTCAGCCACCACCTGGCTTGCTGATTGGTTGCAACGCTTTCTATGTGAATTTTTGTAATCCTGTTTGGAGCAGGTGATGAATTCCACATTAGTTGATGTAGATATTATTTATTGAAATATCCATTTTTTGTGTGGCATTATTAATCATGATCATTGTTTTTTCCTCTTGTAGGAATTGTACCATAAGCATTCTCATACCAAGCACTCTAAATATGACATCTGGCAAAGAAAGCCCACTCAGAGTCACCGATTAAGGAGAGGGGTCCCTGCCATTGTCCGGGCAAGGCAGTATCGGAGGTGGGTGAGGCAAATAGAAGAATCCCAGGAGCTTTTATCACACCGACCATTAACGACCTCACCGATGACACCATCTCAATCTGTTCAGCAAGACTCAGAGTCCTCCCATAATTGAGCTGGGAATCATTACTAAGCAGGATTCCACTGCCTTCAATTTCTGTTTCTATGTTCTGTTTGTTTTTCTTCTGTCTTCTCTGAACTGGAGAGAGACCAAGCCAAGCGACAGAGTTGAAGCCTGAAAAGCTCAATGTGACACCTCACAGAAGAGTAAAACAAGCAAACTGAGACACCAAAGTTGGAACAAAAACAACAACATTGCCTTTTGGTGGGGAATATTTCTGTGGATTTTTGCGTCCTTTTCTGTGTTTTTTAACAGTTTTTCAAACTGCAGCACGTATGTATGTACGTGAAAAAGTATGCAAAGACACAACTGTATTTTTCTGTGTGCATGCACACAAATATGCATCATCCGGGCACATTGGGCCTAGCTGTGCCGTTAAGGAAAAACAAAAATGTTTTACCAGTGGAACTATTTAGAAATCCATCCACATGATTACTTTAAGGATGGAAAGAGGGCAGATGAGAGCGGAAAAGAAAAAAGAATTTCCCGCTGTTTCTTACATCTGGTTTAACATCTTGACACTGCTTAATGTCTTCTTTGTTTTCCTGTAGCATTTCAATGTCAATGTCCAAAATTATTTTGCACCTTTTTTATGCCTGGAAAGAAAAAATTGTAGGGCATGTAAGGTTTTTTTTTAGGGTTTCTTTTTCTCTTATTCCTTTGTGTCACTGAGGCTTCAGCAGCCTTATTATTGAAATGCGCTGCCATCTTTGGCATCAAAGGGGTTGAGTTCTAGAATTCCAAATGTATTTGCACCTTTTAATCATTGAGAACTAAGAGAAAAGAAGGGGAGAAGTAGGCAGATGCCTTTTTTAACTTTGAATGGGAGCTCTGTCTACTTTGCACATATGCCACAGATTACAATGATTTTTATATATGTATAATATATATATTATATTACTTTTTTGTGAAAAGGAAAAAAGTCAAGCACTATTTTTTATGGAACTTTTTTTTTGTATAGCGCTGAAAGAAGGGGATGAGTTGATGTAAATATGATGTCCTTTGGTGCTAATGTCACTTAGATGGGAAGAGCTGGAGTGAGATTGTAATGTAGCCTAGGATTCCTAAAAAACGTGCATTCCATCAATTGAATCCTGTGAGGCTTTCTTTGAATGAATCCTCTGCATAGTATTAACGTAAGAGATGAGAACATATTGAACTTGAAAAAAATAATGCTTTTCGTTTTAGGAAAAGTATACCTGTTTTTTCCCTCCTCTGAATTATATAGAGGATATAATCTAACACTAAAACCATTCATATGCATTCAGATGAACATATAATTAGCTGCACCATTACTGATTTGCCATATCTAGGGGAAAAGGGAATTAACTGTATCATTCTAGATTGCCATACCCATTAACAACTAGGTTTAGCTTTGTCTCCCAACAGTTTTTTTAGGGTCACGAAAACAACAGATTTTGGTAAATGCAAGCAATATTTGCTAGAATATAGTCAACATTTGGGCAGATTTTGGACAAGTCTTAGGCCTAACTTAACATATCCTGTTTTTTTTGCATCTTGAAAGGTTGGGAAGTCTGATTTTACCACTTGGTCAACACTGTAGATTCTATACCTTATGGTCTGCCACCTCAACCGATTTCAATTGCCATATGGACTTAAAAGCATATGTCATTAAATGCAGCACTGAATATTTTTAAAAACTAACTTCTCTAATGAAAACTGATACTTCTCTTTTTATGTTTCACTCTTAAACTAAGAAGCAAAAGCAACCAATTTAGCCGTAAATTCAGTAACACACAAATAACACATTTCCATTGTAAAGGGCAAATAAACCTTTAAAAATGGTTTTTATGCAAGTGCAGTTCATTTTTTACAAGCATTATCACAACTCACCAGGACTCCAAGGTGTAAATGGGCCATTGGGGTCTTTGCTATCTTGTGAGACATCGACCTGGAGTCCTCAGACTTGTCTGGCTGCATGCTTATTGATAGTGAATTCCACAGAGATACTTTATACATCGTTTGCCTTTCCACATTTACATTGATACACATAGCACTCAACCTCTGATAAGCCTACTTTAGTTTGCACTTAGCTACCCATAAAAAGTGAATACTTTTAGAAATACCCAAACTTCTTTTAAACTTTAGCCCTTTATTTTTTAATTGACCAAAACAACGTAGTTTAATATAAAATTCAAGTCACGTTTGTTTTATATCAGAAATCTTTCTTTTTTTATTAAAAAAAAAAAGCTACCAAACATTTATTCCATAACTTGAAAGCCATATCGCCTTTTCTATAAATATCTTTTCTTTCATACTTTTTTTTCAACATAATTATGAACTAAAGAGAATTCATTAGGGAATAATATATTCTGAAAGATTACAGTGATTGTTGTTCTCTGTGGTTCTATAGAATATGCAGTACATTTGTCTTGTAAAATGTTTGAACACTTATGCATAAAATATAGATTCAAACATAATATTTAGTTATAATTTTTATGCATAGCGTTGCATCGCCAATGACATTTACATCATTGCGTTTGCAGCAGCTAGTGCAAACACTACCTATATATTTTTGGGAATATCATAGCTGTGATGATATTGTGAACATTTTTGGTATGTGGTAGTATGTGACCAGTAAATTAATAGAACATTTTTTTCTTTGATGTAGCCATAGCCCAATTGTCAATAGTCATTTCATCACTAAATGTTTAGGTAAATGATGTTCTGCATAGCTACTAGATAGCTTTCTCATAACTTAGGCAATATAAGTTAGAAAGATCTGTATTGGTTCAGTAATAAGCCACTCTTGCATTCTGGGAAAATGTAAACCTGCCATATATGAACGCCATTGATTGGATCATAGTGGCTATCTCACCTATGTTTGAGGGTTAGACACACCTTCATTTTCTTAAAGAAGGTAAAGGATAGCTTTAAGGGTTTCTGCAAACGCGAAAGACATCCCTTTATAAAATGAGAGCAACTTTTAGAAAACATGACTACATTAAGAGAGCGGCCCTGTTTTGAGTTGCCATTTTACCAGTCACCATGATTCTGTCTGATCAAAAGGGGGTCAGGATCCTATGCAAATTCCTTCTTTGTATCAGCTATTTCCAGCCTAAAATGCAGCTGACAGAATGCCTTTCCTCCTTAGTGCTTTCTGAATAGTTTTTTCAGATGCTTGTAGCTAGGTCAACCAACCACATGACCAGAGGAAAAAGAGGGCTTCTGTCAGTTGTAGCAAGGGTGTCAGAGGAGGTGACTCATCTGTTTAAAAAGAACAGAATATGTAGCTGTTACAAAAAAGCTAGTAGGACAATCCCTTTAAGTATGAAATCAATTGGCAAGTTGCCAAAGACTGTCCATCTCTGACTTAATGAAAATCTCAATGTCCATTTAACTTTGGAATGCATTTTTTTTTACAGTTGTTTTACTAGGTTTTACTATTTGGTTGATCATCGGATGTTTAAGACTAGAGGTTTATCAAGAAATTAATTTTGCAGCTGAACAGACAGTATTGTTTTTCCTGTGTTAGAATGCCCTCTTAATCAATTTCCTTCCATATACTCACAGCTTTAATAATTAATAATTAAAATTACAAATAAAAAAACAGAACTAATATTAAGTCATATATCATTATTTTAAAATAAAATGATACAAGGTTATAAAGGTACTATTGTGTACCTAGTAATATGTATTTCTAATGCTAAATAATTCATTGAGTCTCATACAGTATATTATTGTGATTGCTGTGTGTAGCTTGATTCATTAAAGGGTAAATAGTATCTAACACACTGTATGTGTCAAACAAGATGGTTTTGGGTGAACTCATACAGCTGCATCGTTTTTGCCAAATGCATTCACTTTTGTGTATGCACTGCCTAGAATGCAAATGCATTGCAACTCTTGTTTACTGCCACCTTGCCTTAAAGTGGACCTTCATTAAAGTCACACTCTATATGACTTAGTAGGGTAGTCAGCATGATCAAATCATGTAATTATTCTGAATTAAAACAAAAATTAGATTTTTCTTGCCACAAAATAAAAAAAGCTGTTCCTATTTACCTAGACCATGGATTACATGGTTGCTGACTACCACTTGTTCCTACAACATTAGTAAGATAAGCAGATCTAAAGGTCACCTCTAAGAACAGATAATTAGAACTATACATATAAAAAAACTTTTTTTTCAAATTATAAATGCACATTGGTAAGATTGTTTACATGAAGTTAACATCTTTCAAATGTATGTGCAAACATTCAAAATAAAGTATATTTCTTCTTTAAAGACAGGTTTCCATTGACACTGCGAATACAATCACCCCAGATGGAGGTGAATGTGCCGGCCTTATGCAGACTCATATGACCCATGCTCACTTTCAAGCAGCTGGATTAGCAGGATTTTTTATAAATACTAATACTATTTTAGCCCCTAGAAGTAGACATTGGCATAATGATCACACCTTTAATAGAGTATTCCAATAAGGTTAAAGTAACCCCAAAACATATATCAGCTGTAATGCTTCGATCTATAGAGATGATTTATTAACAGTTCTGCAGCCTATCCCCTGAACTTAAAGTGTATGTGAACCCTAACAGTAAACTTTTCTTATTTGTACCTTGTTTGGCCTGTTAAATATACCATTAAAAGCATTTTGTTATACCTGTCCAATAAGTGCAAAAAAAATGTCAGATCCTTCCAGAAATCCAGTGATCTGCTAACCTCCTGTAATAAGCTGACAACACAGTGTCTGTACTACATTGAAACCTCAAGCAGTGTTATCAACCCTGCCCAGTTCACCTCCCTTGAACACCTTCCTATATACCCCAATGGTATGTATAGGAGGTGGTGAGGGTTGTTCTGTATTCCAAATCAGAAGCAAGCGGTTTAAGGTAACAATGCTGATTTCCCATAGATACAGCACAGCGAGTGAGCATTGTCAGCTAGGACAGGAAGAGTGTTATTGACAGAAGTAAAAGCCTAAAAAATAAAATGAATGCAATGACATCTAAAATGTGGTTCACACTATTGTGGGTGGGTGGCTGTGGGAATCTCACCTGGTCCCGCACCTGCATCTCTGCCCGCAGCCAAAACACGCTGCTCTTTAAAAACTCACAGGACTGCCATTCATTCTTAAATGCACCCCCACACATCTAAAAATACAGTGTGAGAATCACAGGGAAATCACATGGGGCTTTTCAAAAATACCTTTTTCCTGCATGAAATGCAGGCACAGCAGACCATGCAAATTAATGGTCTTCTGTGCGCGCATAAACGTGGTTCGCAGAGCCACAATAGTGGTAACCAGGCCTAAGGCCAGATAAGTTGCAAAATATAATATTTTTGTTCTTGGATTTCAATATACTTTACGTGGGTTTTACAAGTGAAAAAAAAGGCTGCTGAACGATAAGGTTTAATTACTAAACTAGGAAAACCTTTAACTCTATATTGAAGACAGAATGATAGAGGATCACCTAATATGCGTCAAACTTTTAACTTCAGATTCTGTTACATATTCTCCATTAAAATTACTCCTTTGAATATCTTCCACTTAAACATCTTATAAGAATAGCCTCTGGCCACAATTTGTTTTTTGTGTGTGCAAATTTAGGCAAATACATATTTGAAATAATAATATTAATACTTGTGCAGGTTAGTTGCTTTTATACTATCTTGATGCCAGGCAACAATTATATAAGCAGCTAAACTGGGTGGCAGTACGCCTTTATTGGTTGTCTTTGTTTTTCTGTCTGTTCTTTAAAAGAAAAAAAAAACCTACAACGGGAAGACTACTTGAATTGTACAATATTTCATATCACAGGGGAGAAATAGGGCTGGGGTGGGAGGGCTCCAGAAAGGCGAGCAGGATGTGTAATTAGGCATTTTTACTTTGTAATCTTTTTTATGATATTAATATTATTTCCTTGCAATGTTGAGCCATGATACATTTTGTAAAAAAAATAAACGTAAAAATTAAAAAAAAAGAAAGATGCAGAATTAAACCTTACATCACAATATGTCGGACATGAAGAACAAATGCAAACTGAACATTATTTATTGATGTTACAAAATTAGAAGGAGGGATCTTAAAAGATCAATGTTCAAGTGTCAAATCATATGGGAAAGAGAAAACAACTTTTAATGACTTCTTTTTGTACTTTTAGAACTTTGTAAATGCTTTTTACCAAAAAAAGAGAAAATAAGTAAAAAAATATATATAAGTAAACAAAAAAATGAAAGGAAAAAAAAGAGCAAGAAACACATTTATAAAACAGTTACCGGCTGCCTTTCACAAACCATATTTCACATATTACAACTGGTATGTTTCAGTATTATAAAGAGAGGAAAAACATGGAAAAAAAGAATTAAACATAAAATACATGGGTAGCAGGTCTGAGCCATTTCATTTAAGAACTCTGTTATGTCTTTGAAGTATGTGTAACCAGCAATGCAAATGATGTCTACACTTCAGGTCTGATATTTGATATTGAGTACATATGCATTCACTGTTGGAGGGACTGCCACTGTCACTACAGTACGTGGCCATGTCTTATTGCAGGGATTGTTAGAATATATCTTATTGTTTTTATCAACATGGTTGTCTTGCTTACGTTTCATGCTTTGGCAGATGTTTTTTTTTTTTAGCAGATTATGTATTCATGAAGCTGAATGGAAACCCCAACCTCATAATTCAGCTGTCACATCATTTATAGAGCATCTGCCTTTATTATGTACCATTATCTATCCATTAAGTTACAGAACAGTTAATGGACATTCATATAATTCATGCACAGCATAAACAGCATCTGTGTCCATTTTTTCTTTCCTTCAACTTTCATGTTAGCATTTCCTTAGATTCCAATCAATCTTACAGGACTTTTTTGTCACTATATTGTATCATACACTTTCTGCCTTATTGGAAAAATTAAAGCAAAACAGTTATTGATGCAAACAATTGATGAGGGTTTATATTTTACAGAGCCAAAGTGCAGTGCATTTCCAATCTGTTATCTACAGAACTGGAACTACCAAGATCTCATGGATGGATTTAGTGGCCTCGGCACTATGTGAAGGAAATGTTTTCCTGTGCACTGTCACTGGACTGTTGGCTTTTCATGTTATTAAGTGATGTTTTTTTTAATGGCAATGCTATGGTACTTTGGTCATAGCTTGTCCAAACTGTATATGCACTCAGCATAATATGCAACTTAACAACCACCCAGATTCTGCACCTATTGTACTTTTTTTTGTAATAATATCATATCAATAAAGCAAAATCTACCATATCACAAGTCAAAAAACTTGTCTGTTTTTTTCCTTCTTTTTTTATGGAATTTTCTTCAGTTTTGGATAAAGTGGAGAAGGAATTTGGAGCTGCATTTTATTTTTCTGTGCCACCTTTTCTGTGTCACCAGGACAGGGGGTGATGGCCAATTTCTACCATGGGGCAGGAAACAGCAATTGGAACCTCCACAACTCTCCACTCTACTAAGAGAGGGTCTGTGTTGACTGGCTTTTGGTCGCATTATACGGGTTTTTAATTTCTATGGGATTGCAAAATCCACTTGGAGTAGGTCAAATGCAGGCCACACAGAGGTCAATTGAAAGTCAAACACACCTGTCAATGAAATTTCAATGATCTCAAAAGCATCTCCAACAGATGCCAAACTGATGCCATTGATACAAGGTCAAAGCCTGTTGACATAGACCATCCAGGTATTTTATTTCTGTGTGTTCTTTCAGTAAAAGGCTTCAAACAGCAACAGAATTTGCAATAAGATGTATAATCTTGGCACTTGTTCCCCAGGAATTATGCCTGGCTGGTTTATGATGTTGCTGAATTTATCTGCCCCATGTAAGCTTTTCCTCTATCTTCTTAGCTACCAGCTCAGAGGGGCAAAGTCACAGTATATTAAATGTGTGGAGAAATGTCCTCTGAAGAGACACATTGAAGACCAAGAAGATGTACAGTGAAATATTCTAAAGGTTAAAAAGTCATATTCTACAAGATGAGAAGCTGAGGATGAATTCTGGTGCAAATCTCATAATATATAATCCATTTTGGAATGGCAGTAACAGTTAAAGTAGAAGATGGGTCTGTTCATCATAAATAATGACATGAAAACCTGAATTCTGGAAGAACTGACATCTTTATATTATATATCAGTTTATATTATATATCAGTTATATATATATATATATATATATATATATATATATATATATATAGAGAGAGAGAGAGATTGGTTAAGGATGGATTCAATAGACTGGCTAAATCTCAGGGGTTGATAAGGACTGCAATAGGCACAAGGAAAGTTTCTCATTTGCAAATTTCTGTACTGACATGGATTGCCCCGTCGGATATCAACAGCTTACAAGTGCAACATGGCTTATGAATTGACTGACATGACACAGTCCTGACCAATAGCTCCAACCTCTGGCTAACTGCAGGAACATGAAGGTTGTATCTGAACCTACATCCATCTGGGGATATTCATCAGGCCGTAGGATCCTACCTAGGGTGCCTCATTTGGATCTGCATTGGAAACAGAATGCTCTCCCCAATCACCATTACATCAGAAGAATAAAACTAGCTGATTAAGAGGTTTTGAAAAAAAAATTACAGATGTATTTGTCTGTTTGTAAAATCTTAAAACCAACTCAGAATCTGTGAAGACTGTGATAATGGAGAGTCTCACACCGTAGTATATCTAGCATATCAGCTCACTCCTTGGTATACATAAAACCAGTGATATCATTTCTGTACCAAGCTCACAGCTCACTCCATGATGCCAACAGTTAGATCTACATTCTGCACACACAGCTCAACCCCCTTACCCCTTCCCAGTATCCATTGCACCATTGAGATATCCACTCCAGCACATGTTGCTCAAACACTTACATCCATACCACCACCAGTATGGCCTTCACTTGAACCCACACAGTTCATTGCTTAGTATCTATCCCACCAGTGAAATATGCACTCCAGTGTTACCAGCTCACCCCCCAGGTATCAGTACATCCAGATACACACTCCAGCACACTTCCCTATTTCCAAGGATGTCAAAGAGATCTGTTCTTTATTATATATTGTATAATGGGAAGCAATCCATTAAATAGAAAGTTCTTATGAACAATAAGCAGCCTAAGTCTCCCAGCCTTAGAAGCATGTAGGGAATATGGAAGATCAAAAAAACAACAAAATCACATAGCTAAAGTATTATTCAGTGTAGAATCAAGAAAGATAATAGTTTTGCAGTCACATGTGCCCGAGGGAATTCAGTACGTAACAATAGCCCTGGAGCAGAAAAGTCCAAGAAGCTGACCAGAACTGTGAGCAACGGTGAGGTTCCAGGTTGACCAACAAGGTTTCCGCAAGGGTCTGACCCAGACAGGTATTAGAGGATAGGTGTCCTAAAGAGCAATGTATTCCACTACACTCCTTGACAGCATAGGGTGCCAGTACTGTTGTAAACCTGCCTTCTTCCTGTTAGGTTATTTGCTAGTACTTTGTCAAGTTTGGTATGCTGTCTTACAGCTATCAATTACACTGTTCAACAGGTAGAAAGTTTTGGGCATAAAATTAGCTAATCTTACATAATTTTGGGGTGCTGAAAACGAAAATGACCCTAAAAAATGTTGATTGGCTCTAGTTTCCATGATATATTCACCCATCTAATGACGTAAGCCATTCAAAATTATGATGCAACTTCAGCTGCATATTGCGCAATTGATACTGGTGACCAATAGAAAATTGCATGTATACTGAGATGATGCAATATTAGCCTTTAATTGCATCACTTCACTGCATAAAAGCTGCAGTATCTGTAGCTGATTGTAGTTCGACAGCGTCTTTACATTTCGTTTTATGCTTATATAGGCTACTCAGTAATGCCTCGAACTTGTGTGAATAAAGCAGATAATTTCTGCTATATCTGCGGTGAAATAACTTTTATCTCACAAAAAAGGAGGATAACAGGAATGATTAAGAAAGCCTACAACTTGTATTTTGGCTGCAAGATAGGAGACCAGGACAAGAGCTGGGCACCACATATATGCTGCAATTCTTGTGGGACGGCACTGGAGCAATGGTTGAATGGAAAAAAGGCATCTATGCCTTTCGCTGTGCCAATGATTTGGAGAGAGCCAACAGATCATGTTAGTAATTGTTACTTTTGTATGGTGCCTCCAACAAAAGGGCTAAATAAGAAGAAAAAGTTATCTGTGCACTATCCAAATATTCCATCAGCAATACGTCCAGTTCCTCATGGAGAGGGGCTACCAATTCCTAAAGCACCAGAATCCTTCGTGGTTGAGTCAAGTGAGGAAGAACCTGAAGCGTGTAGTCATCAACCGTCAACCTCACATGACCCAGACTTTCTTCCATCCACACCCACTGAACCACACCTCATTACACAAGTGGAATTGAGCGATCTTATCAGAGACCTGGATCTTCCGAAGAACAAGGCAGAGCTTTTGGGGTCAAGACTACAACAGTGGAATCTCCTAGCAAGTGATGTTCGTACGTCTTTCTACCGTCATCGTCAGAAAGATCTGATCCCATTCTTTGTCCAGGATGGTGATATTGCTGTATGTAACAATATTCATGGTTTAATCTCAGCCATCGGCGTATGCTATGATCCCGATGAGTGGAGGCTGTTCATTGATGCTTCAAAGGCGAGTCTTAAAGCTGTTTTGCTCCATAATGGCAATCAGCTGCCATCAGTTCCAGTTGCTTACGCAGTTTCAATGAAAGAAACGTATGAAAACTTGAAAGAGCTTTTAAGGTGCATCAACTATGATGAACATCAATGGTCGATTTGTGGTGACCTGAAGGTGATTGCTATCCTACTTGGACTTCAAGGTGGATATACTAAGTACTGCTGCTTCCTCTGTGAGTGGGACAGTCGTGCGAGAGAAATGCACTATGCCAAAAAAGACTGGCCATTACGCCAGTCATTGCAGCCTGGAGAAAAAAATGTTAACTATCCAGCACTTGTAGACAGCAATAAGATCTTATTACCTCCATTACACATCAAGTTGGGATTAATGAAAAACTTTGTTAAGGCAATGGACAAGAATAAAGCAGGTTTCAAGTACCTGATTAGCAAATTTCCAGCACTTAGTGCTGCAAAAATAAATGAAGGAGTCTTTGTTGGGCCACAGATTCGTAAACTTATTCATGATGATGAGTTTCTTTCTCTGTTGCGTGGAAAGGAAAAGGCTGCCTGGACAGCATTTGTATCAGTGACATCAAATTTTCTTGGAAACAATAAAACACCAGACTACAAGAAAGTGGTAGAAAAACTCATCCAGACTTACAGAAATCTGGGTTGCAACATGTCTCTAAAAATTCATTTTCTACATTTGCATCTGGATTTTTTCCCACCAAACTGTGGAGCAGTGAGTTATGAACACGGAGAGCGCTTCCATCAAGACATTGCAGCTATGGAAAGAAGATATCAAGGTAAATGGAGCCCATCAATGCTTGCTGACTATTGCTGGACAGTTGTAAGAGAGAGCCCTTTCCTCGAATACAAGAGAAAAGCCAAGAGAAGCAAAACCGACACAAACTGAAGACAAAACTAGTGAGAATCGTAAGTATTAAAATGATTCAACTTAGCTTATGGCTATAATTTTTCTTGGTAATCCTATGCAATATATTATGCCATTTAGGCTTTGTTATGTAGTCAATATCACTTGCTTTATATTTGTGGAAAGACATCTATCTATATAATTATTGTGCATTATGTAGTCATTATGCCTATAGTAGAAAACTTTCCGTTTACAGAAAAACTAGAGCCAATTGACAAATTTCATTGTTATATTTGAACTCAGAATGTGAAATTCATTAAGAAATGGATCCTTTTGTTTCCAAAACTGGCAAAAAATAAAAATTTGTTGAACAGTGTTATATGTGCACACTTGGTGCTAAATGATGCAATAAAAAAAACTAAAAGGTACTGTATTTAAAAAAAACATATTTGAAAAAAGATGTGAAAATCTTTTGGAAACAGCATATGAAACCAAGTACAATACTAAATAAAAGCAATTTACATGAATTATTAAGATATTAATAGTTGAAGCCATGGGGGCAACTAGAAACTACAAGACCCTATAGCAAAAATCTTATAAGATCTCCTTGCTAAACATAAAGCAAAACAAAAAAACATTAAACAACATCCTAATTACCACAGCCATGTGGCACAGGTCCTGGGCTACAGCATATATCATTTTCTGCCAAAACGAATCTTGTTTTTAACTCCTCTTATACTGGCCAGTAACATAAAAAAAATGTTTCCATGTATGGATGGTTAAGATGAAGAAAAATGTTCCCTTACATTTGTTGCCAGTAGGAGGACTGATGTTCCCCCTTAAATTGGTGGTCAGTAGGAAGAAGAATCATTCTTTACATTGGTGTTCAAGAGGAGGAAAATTCTCCAGTTATGTTGGTAGCCAGTAGGTAAAAGAATGCTTCAATAGATTGGTGGCCAGTAGGTAGCAGAATGCCCCCTTATATTGGTGGTCAGAAGGAGAAAGAATATTTCCTTGCATTGATGGTCATTAGGAAGAAAAAGTCCCCTTACATTGATGATCAATAGGAAGAATGCCCTATACCAGGGTTCTTCAAACTGTGGCCCAAGGGCCAGCTGAGGCCCTTTGCGTGCCTTTATCTTGCACTGATTCTTCTACTGACACCAATAATGGTGCATTATTTCTTCCATTGATACCAATTATGGTGTACTATTGCACCCACTAATACCAACAATGGGGCACTACTCTTCTTCCTTCTGACCACCAACCCTGAGGCCATGTTTATTCTCACTGGTGTTGGAAGAGAGACATTTTCTACCACAGATGGCCACAATCCAGCCCTACTAAAGTCTGAAGGACAGTAAATTGGCCCTTTGTTTGAAAAGTTTGGAGACCCCTGCCCTATACAATGGTGGTCATTAAGAGAAAGAATGCTTCTATACATTTATGGTCAATAGATGGAAGAAGACTCTCTTACATTGGTGGTCAGAAGGAGAAAGAGTATTTTTCTACATTGATGATCAGTAGGTGGAAGAATGCCTCCATACATTGGTGGTCAGAAGGAGGAAGAATGTCCCTTACAATAATGGTCAGCAGAATAAAGAATGCCTCCTTACATTGATAGTCAGTGGGAAGAATGCCCCCCATTACAATGGTGGTCAGTAGGAGGACGTATGTCCTGTTACATTGGTGGTCAGAAGAAGAAAGAATATTTCCTTACGTTGATTGTCAGTAGGAAGAAAAAGTCCCCTTACAGTGGTGGTCAGTGGGAAGAATGGCCTATAGAATGGAGGTCTGTAGGAGGAAGAATGCCCTTTTATATTGGTGGTTAGTAAGAGAAAGAATGCTTCCATACATTGGTGGTCAGTAGATGGAAGAAGGTTCCCTTACATAGGTGGTCAGAAAAAGAATGCCTCCCTATCTTAGTAATAAGTAGGAGGTGGAATGGCCCTTACATTGATAGTCAGTGGGAAGAATGCCCCCCATTACATTGGTGGTCAGTAGGAGGAAGAATGCTGTATTACATTGATTGCCAGCAGGAGGAAGTATGTCCTGTTACATTGGTGATAGAAAGAGAAAGCATATTTCCTTACATTGATTGTCAGTAGAAAGTAAAAGTCCCCTTACATTGGTGGTCAGTGGGAAGAATGCCCTATACAATAAAGGTAAGTAGGAGGAAGAGTGCCCTTTTACATTGGTGGTTATTAAGAGAGAGAATGCTTCTGTACATTGGTGGTCAACAGGAGGAAGAATGCCCATTACATTGGTGGGCCCTAAGTGAAAGAACATTCCCTTACATTTATGGTTAGTAGGAGGAAGAATGCTTCCTTACATCGGTGATCAGTAGGAATAAGAAGAATATCCTCTTACATTATTGATCAGTAGGGGAAAGAATGCTTTCATATATTGTTGGTCATTGGGTGAAAGAATGCCACTAATGACCACCTATGGTGAAATGAAGGTAGGAAAAAGAAAGCCCCCTTGCACTGATAGTGAGTAGGAGGAAGATTAACCCTTTACATTGGTGGTAATTAGAAGAAAGAATGCCCTCTACATTGGTGGTCAGTAGGAGAAAGGATGACCCTTACAATGATAATCAGTGGGAAGTATGCCCCCATTACATTGGTAGTCAGTAGGAGGAAGAATTCTTCCTTACATTGATAGTGGGAGGAACAATGCTCCCCTTGCATTGATGATCAGTATGAGAAGGAATGCCCCTTGCATTGATTATCAGTAGGAGGAAGAATGTCCCTTACATTGTTGGTCACTAGAATATAGAAATCCTCCTTACTTTGGTGGTCAGTAGGAGGAAGAGTGCCCCTTACATAGATGATCAGTGGGATAAAGAAATCCTCCTTACATTGATAGTCAGTAGGAGGAAGAACTCTTCCTTACAATGATGGTTAGAGGGAGGAAGAATGTCCCCTTACATTGGTGGTCATTAGGAGGAAGAACATTCGTTACATTGATGGTCAACAGAATAAACAATGCCTCCTTGCACTTTTAGTCAGTATGGGAAGGAATGCCCCTTGCGTTGATTGTCAGTAGGAAGAAGAATGTCCCCTTACATTGGTAGGTCAATAGGAGAAAGTGTGTCCCTTACATTGATGGTCGATAGAATAAAGAAAGCCTCCCTACTTTGGTGGTTAGTAGGAGGAAGAGTGCCCCTTATATATGTAGCGCTACCCTCGTGGGGGCTGCTGTGTTGTGCATACCCCTAAGCTCTCTCTGCATAGCCAGGCAACAGGTATTTCTCACATAGGCTTGCATCGAAGAGTCAGTGACCAGTACGTGGGCTTATTTTAGTTATTTTATTAGGGGAAATAACTTGGAAAGGGAAAGAGGGATGTCCAGTTTGGATTGAAATACTTAAGGGCGAACAACTTCCTTCCTTTGTACAAAGACAGATCCTGGACTGTTTTTTTCTGTGAAAGCCATCAGTTTTTGCTGATCAATAGCAACAGCCCTTTACGGGTGAGGAACTAGCAGCCCCTCAAAAATCAGCTTAGCTATTTGTAACTACATGCAGAGATATCTTCTTTCCCCCTATAGAGATGCTCCTAGCTCAACAGCCTGCAAAAACTACCAGCCCTCCTGGCTGCTCGGAAGATCTCCCAGGACAAGGATAAAGGATTGAGCCCAGAACTGTCCTTAGAACACTTGCGACATGTGGCAGTCTTCCAGAGAGTGGCTGCTGTACTCAGTCTATCCTCCTTGCTCCCTGCTGCTCTAGGTCTCGATCCCATTCACACCTCACTGCTGAATGTACCCTCCTGAGCCAGCCCAAGCCCAGCCTGGAGGCCACCCCCCCAGACCTAGGGGATCCCTCCCTGACAGGCACTGACAGTCTCCTCAGCACACTCACAAGAGCACACATTAGACATAGAGATGGCCTTGTCTCCCCCCCCCCCACACACACATACACAGCAGGTGATTGACAGGCTCAGTTGTGCATGTTTTCCTGGTGCATGTACCATGTTGCAGCCCTCAGACGGACCTGTGCAAATGGAAGCTAAATAGGACTACTGACATTATTCAAAATACAGAGTCTGCACAGCGGTGGAGTCACTTCCTTCAAAAGTCTTTATTTAAGCTAGACAGTGCGCCTGGGAAACTTGCCCTTCTAATGCGTTTTACCAAATTGGGCCTATTCTTAGAGATCTCTACGACTAAGCCCAACCTGGTGAAACTCCTCACCACCAGCACCTAACTCTCCCCCTCTAATTCATCTTCTGCTTCTAATTGCCTCATGGCATTCCACATGTTGGTGGAGAGCAAACATAACACTCTATGCAAAGTAATCATAGCTGGCATGTGGCCTTCTGCATAAAATATTGGCGACTGAGTGTCTGACACTTTGTTGTAGCACAGGCCCCATCCCCACCCCCTGCTTTCTGAAGCTAAGAAATATCCTTTGATGTGAGAACTTTGAACAGCTGTAGAGTAGAGAAGGCCTATGTAGGAGGATTTGTTTCAACTCTGCATGTAGGCAAGTACGGCTTGTTTTCTCCACTGCAGGGGGTGCTCAATCAAGTGGCACCTCAGCCTAGAGAGGAAGTACAGGAGAAACAATGTTTCTCTGTGGTTTCCTGGCTCAATAGAGCAGTGTTCCAGCTGTGCTGTGACCCACGGCAGCCATCTTGGGTCAGCAGGGTGTATTTAAATCCCTGGCCCCTAGGTTTTGGTGTGCTTCAGGTGTGTTGCTAGTGTAGGGAGAGAGACCCCATTTGTTAGGGAAAGTAACTAGCAGTAAGGAAAGGTTCCTGACAATGAGGAAAGATTATGGACTTGCTATCCTGGAAGCAGCTTCCCCCTTGGGACCGGACCAGCCAGGCCATGCATCACTCTCTGAAACAGACACTGTCGGCATCTCTCCTCCTACACTTCTGACTACATTGAACTGTGAGTTATTTCCCTAGTGGTGTTCTTCTGCCAGGGTGTCTGTAACTTTGGCATTTCGTTTAATACAAGTGATTAAAAAAAATATTTTTTAAAGTACAGTGTTAAAAAAAATATATTAAAGTGTCCCCATCCCTTCGTGCTTGCACAATGCAGCACTCACCAATTTATTCTCTAGGGCCTCTGCTTTAAAAAATGTATAATGTTTGGGGGTTCTAAGAACTTTTCTAGCAAAAAATACTGATTGTTACATGTAAACAAAAAGTGCCAGAAAAGGCTTGTTCTTCAAGTGCATACGTCCCATAGGGGGTACCTTAGCATGATCACTAATTTTTAAAATTTGCTATATAAAGTATAAGAATAAATAAAAATGGCATACTTAGAACATTTGACTCTGGATAAATTTATTTTTCCCTCCAGCTCTGTACAATAACAATTTTAGGAATTATGGAACCTAAATTAATAACAGAAAAGGAATGCAGACAGTAAAAATTCTGGTGTCCCCTAGCAGTCTAGCACTGCCCCTTTGCACTGGAGGTCAGTGTAGAAATGCCCCCTTGCATTGGTGGTCAGTGTAGGTGGGATATCAGTTCACCATTGTAAACATCTCAGAGAATCCCTAGCATTCTTAGAATCGACTGTAGGATTCCATAGAACCCTGGTTGCAAAAGGCTGCTGTAGATAATACATATACATTTAATTCTAAGATTTGTCCCGTTTATAATTACACTAAAGATACATTTCTGATGCATAGCAAAATGATTTACAAATTAAATAAAGACTTTTTTTTTAATTGTGCACAATTTTTAATGCAGCGCCAATGAAAGTAATAATCAAAAAGAATGAAAATGAGAAAAAAAAGTTTATATATTAATGGTTAAAAAAAATGAAATACAAGAATCAACAGAAAAATAATAGCTATAGGATAAATGATTTAATTAGGGCTGAATAAAGCAATGTTGTTACATTGTATTTCTCAGTGTTAAGCATACTGTTTCGCCGCAAAACGCTAATACAAAAATGCTACAAAATGCTGAAAAACTCACATTTTTAACGTGACTACACAGCTAACATTACCAGCGTTATTAAAATGCCCAGTGTGCATGGAGCCTAAGGTTTAGTTTGCACAGATTCATATAATTGGGGCTTCACAGTGGATGAGGAGCAAAGTGGTATCTTATCCAGTACCTCATTCCTTTTCACTAGATGCCACTCTATTAACATGTAGAGCCTTTTACCTTTTTTATGAGATGAAATCACCCATACCTCTTTATTACACTTGTCTCTCTATTAGACACTTTGGGAGTTGATTTACTAAAACTGGAGTTTTAGTGCAAAATCTGGTTCAGCTCTGCATAGAAACCAACCAGCTTCCAAGTTTTTTGTCAACACTTAATTGAACAAGCTGAAGTTAGAAGCTGATTGGTTACTATGCAGAGCTGCACCAGATTTTGCACTCTCCAGTTTTAGCAAATCAACCGCTTTACCTCATACCTATCCATTCATAGTGTTCTTTGTTCTTTTTTTTTAAAAACATTCAGTGCCCGGAATTATGTCTAATGATTCAGCTTATGTGTCTCAATACCTTCGGCCAGGTTCACATTAGTGGGCTGTGGTTTGGGCACAGCTTAATTGTATGCATGTTTTACACACGGTTTTAGGTGCGCTCCTTTTGATTTCTCTTAAGCCATGTGCTTTCATTTTTGATGCACATTCAGTAAACGCATGGTCTAAAAGGAGTAAGTGGAAGTGTACCTAAAACCGTGTGTAAAATGTGCATACATTTGCAGCACACCAGCATGAACCCATCCTTACACATCTTTGTTACATGCATTGCTTAACGCCTCTCTGTATGCCCCTGCCTATTAAGAACTTTAGGTCTGACTCAGCAGTAAGAATGAGTGAATGCATCTGGATTCAGCTTGTGGGGTATTAGTCAAACCCAGCGTGAAGTTCAAAATTGTAAACTTAAAGCATATGTAAACCCAACATTTCATATTCCTGATATGCGCCTGCTGTACCATGTACTTGTATGAAAAAGTATCCTGTTCTTTTTGTATTGTTTCCTTTGTGTGAAATCCCTGGTGTTCCTGTCCATCCTTCTGCTTTCCTATTAAAAACTGACCATACTAAGCAGGACAGCAAGCGTTTTTGGTTCTCTAGCTGTGCCTGCTCTCCTCCAATAATCAGACTTCTGCTTACACGCAGCTGAGAACAAAGGGAAAGTGATCACTTATAAAGAAGGGGAAAAAAAGTATTTATAATGTTTTTTATGTCTATATACAAATGTTTTGCCTTTCATTTCTATTTTTAACTGAATGTTTTTTTACAGTGAGTGTGAGAGTTTACAATCACTTTAAAGCCGAAACCCACTGAAGACTATTGGGGTGCAGTAAAAAAAAGTCAGAGGGCAAGGGGAAGTACCACCATCTACCAGAGTAAACATATAAAGAGGAGAGAGAACTACCTCTCGGGGGTGCTGTAATTAGTATGGCAGACAAAGGTACAGTTTCAGGTCTCCCCACTTCATCGGTCTCCAAACTGTGGCCCTTTGCTTGCCTTTATCTGCCCTTATCTACACTATTCCATCCACTGACACCAAAAATGAGGCATAATTCCTGTCATTAACACCAACAATGGGGCACTATTCCTTCTACTGACATTATCACAAGGGCAGAATTCCTCCCACTGACACCAACATTGGGGCATAATCCCTTCCATTGACACCAATGTTGGGGCATGATTCCTTCAACTGACACCAAATTTGGGGCATCATTTTTTCCATTGACACCAACGTTGGGGCATACTTCCTTCCATTGACACCAACAATGGGCCACTGTTCCTCCCACTGACACCAATAATTGGGCATTATTCCTCTTACCAACACTAACAAAAGGGCACAATTCCTTCCATTGATACCAACGATGGGGCAGAATTCCTTCCATTGATAATAATGATGGAGCACTCTTCCTCCTACTCTCACCAACAATAGAACACTATTCCTTCCACTGAAACCAACGATAGGGAACTAATCCTCCCAATGACATTAATTGCAGGACATTGTTTACTTCCACTGGACGCCAGGACATTTTCCTATTCTCAGTGGCCCTAGTTTGGCCCCCCTAAAGTCTGAAGGACAGTAAATTGGCCTTTTGTTTAGAATGTTTGGAGACCTCTGCACTTGACCATCCCTTGTGGGAGCCCAATCAGGGTACAGGGTATGCATTCTTGCTTACCATGGACTGACTTACCTAATCAAGGTATGACCACCGTAAAAGGGAACATTTGGGGCACTAGGATACTTACTAAGGGGCACTTAGAAGATTTTGTACAGGAACATATATTGAGGACATCTTGTGTTGACTGTTAATTTGTTACACTTAAATATCTTCAACAAAAAATGTTTATAGTTAAACAGCTTGGCATGAAGTTACTTGAGCAAAATTTTAAAGGGATGCATGCATGTATGGTGTATCACAAAGAATAGGGCTTGAATAGGGAACACAACAAGATAGAGAAGATACAGTACAAAGGCCTAATATGCAGTGAAGCTACTTAGAGAAAGCTATGTAGCTAATGTCTACCGTACTTCTGTCTATCTGCCTAATCAGTCCGCCTGTCTGAAAGAGGTGACCTGGCAAAGGCCCCGGTAGTGAAGGAGTTTCTGTGCTTAATTTTTCAAATACATAAGAAGGCGAGGCTGTATATACAGCTGAAATGAGGTGAGATATGTTGGGAGGTCACCACCCTAAAATCCAAAAATATCAAGGTACAAGAGAAAAGGGATATCAAGTGCTGATCTACCAGTATAAGCATAACAAAGATCCAAAAAATACACATAAAATTATATAAAATAGCATCACAATTTTTATTTTATTATTAAGAGAATATGGAAACAAACTACATATGATAAAATGACTGAAAAATCATGATTTGCGCAATACAGTTGTTGTTGAATAATGTCAGTAGTCCAGATTCGTTTCCTATTTAGCTGCCATCTGTACAGGTCTGTCTGAGGGCTGCAACATGGTATACCTACCAGGAAGTCCATCACCCCTTGCAGAGTGCTCTGGTGAAGATCTGATGTGGGCTTGTGTCTCAACCTCCTTAAGGACTCACACCCTCTCCAATCTGCTGATCGCACAGATGGTCCCCTATCCATTTTTTTCTGTGACAGTTTTGTTCTACTGCTGGTCAGCTGTCATCTGCACAGATATTTCTAAGGGCTACAGTCTTCTATATTCACTTAGAAAGTTTATCACTCCTTGTGAGGTGCTCTGGTGAAGATATGATGTGTGGGCTTAGACTATGTGCTTCAGCTCTTTTACGGGCTTACACATTCTCCAATGTGCAGATAGCACAGATGGTCCATTATTCATTTCCATCCATTTTTGAAAGTCTGGGATTCAGACAGGGATTCAGCCTTTTTATTGTAAAGCACTGAGCAAACTGTTAGCGCTATATAAATCCTGTATAATAATAATAATAATAATAATTTTAACCCAATAGACACATTTCTCTCTCTCTACTTTGACATTACAAGGTGGTATTCCTTGTAACTGTCACCTCTGCAAGTAGAGTCTCACTTTTTTGCTGCAAGCAGTGGAATATAAAAAAATTCATTATGTTTATCTTACTCTTCCATGTTGCTGCTTTCTTGCTGTTTCCAGCACAGTTGAACATTTAGTTCTTTAATTGTCTTTTTGACTGTCATTAATTCATCCACATTTAAACAAGTTGTTTTACTCTGGTTCTATAAAAATTGAAGCCTAGAAATAAGTAGTATAAATATCTGTATAAACTCATAGTGATTAGATACATTTTCTTTTTTGGCAGTGAATAAAGCAAAGCATCTCAACACGTGGAAGGTAAGGGGTTACCAGGACACCTCAAAAATGTCTAATATTATAACTATGCCAAGTCGTGCCAGTAACTGCCACATTCTCCACCATGTACAGTGGCACAAAGCCTACATTGTTACTCTGCATCTCCCTAGATACGATCTAATAGTCCTTTCTTTCCTCTTTCCTGAGCTCTGGCACCCATCCTCTGGCACTTGGCAGTAAGAGCTGTCTAATTATATAACCCCAGTTGGCCTCACTGGTAAGCAGATATGCCCAGTGTTGTTTAAATGCCATGTATTGAAGGTAAACACTGAGCTGATCCCAAATGACACCTAGGCTTGAAAACACATTCTTCTGAAAAATAACAATGTCCTAGAGACAAACACGCATAGGATCCCACCACACTGAGAAATTTAGCATTTGTTAGCAATCTTTTTCAATACAGAAACATTTGTTAAGTTAACCAAATCACAAAACTGTATTGGAAGATATATCAGACGCAGAAATAGTTATCTCAGTTGGTTTATCTAGTCCAAGCTGGCTATCTGAAAATGCCAGAAAAGTAAAAGTGTTGGTAAGAACCTGCTGAGTAAGTTCTGTTTTAAAAAATAACAAATGTGAGCATTAGGGATAAGGTTTGGACTCCTCATTATCATGTGTCTGAGGCAAATTTATGTGCAGACTCATCCAGGAGAACCACGCATGCTTAGAAGGGTCAGTAAGGGGATTTTAGGATAAGCCAATGCTCTCACAATAAATGTGTATATGTTGGAGGTCTCAACAGAGCAGTGATAATGTCACTGTGTTGGAAGCTGCATAGAGAAAGCATAGGGAGAGATCACAAACTGCATATGGAAAGATTGGGGACAGTTAGAAAACTGTATTTTAATTCTGATGGCTAGCTCTTATGGTAATTCTGATGGCTAGCTCCTTGCTGCTTCAGTGGTCACTTTTAGCTGCCATCCTGTTCATAGCAAACGTTATATTTATGTATTTTTGTTGCAAATTGGCTTTTGTTTCAGGTGGGAAGTATTTCAGGGGTTTCATATACTTGGAGACTGTTATATTTTTAATGTTGGTAAACCAATAATTTTGACTGTCACTGCTTTTTAATTTGCAACAAGGCTTCAAGTAAAAAAAAAACAAGTGAACTTTGTTTCAGGAGTTTCACGAGTGGTATTTTGAGATTTCCATTTTTTTTTCATTTATATTTTATGTTGATATGGCCATTTTTATATTTGGGGCACTCAAAGTGCATTATTCACTTGCTATTAACCAGCTGTTCTTGGAGCTGCTATTTCTTCTCAGCACATTGCACACTGAAAGAGAAAAATCTAAGCGCAAGTACAATAAGCACCTAAACCACCTCAAATGATATCAGTCACACTCATTGCACATCCTATTCCCATACTTAAAAGTTAGGCAACAGTTAGGCCTTTTATCCCTGGTTAAAACTGTCCTGGTGCTGCCTAGTCCTACAATGCTTTATCCTCTGCAGAATAAAAATATTTGTAGTAAAGCCCCAGCCTGTGCTTTTTGTCTCTAGTAAGTTTGGGCCTAGCCTTGCATCATTTGCATTTTCTTAGTTGAGTTAGTAAAACACCTGCCTGTACTCTTTTTCTCAAGTATATTTCAGCCAATTCTTAAACAGTCCAATTTTACACATCTGTGATCACTTATTTTAGAGTGTAGAGTTTTATAGAAATTGCCCAGGGACAGGATAGATTTGCATCAGCAATTAAAGGGACAACCTTAACAAACTTCTGGCTAAATTCTTTAAAGGATAAGTTCACCTTGTAACAAAAAATTATAAATACACTTTTTTGCAGGTAAAAAAATGTGCATTTATTATTTTTTGTTTTTGGAGCCTCTAAAGCATTGCACCAGTGATCAGCAGATAGCTGGTGCCATACAGATCTTCCTCTGACCTGTCACTGTATTTGCTTGCTTGTACATCCCGTATAGTCATGCAGATACTTACTGACAGGAAGGCTCAATGAACTACCATGGCACTGTGGAGCGTCATGGTAGTTAATTGAAAACTCCAAGCCGAAAGCCACATATGCCGTCAGAACATGTAGTTTTCCCATTCACAGGGGGTGCGGGGGCCGGTCCATTTGTAGCATGTTACATGTTACACCCTGAATATGGGTGTAACATGTTACGAAAGGTGACCTTTAGGTCAAAGCAGCCTTTTATAATTTGAGGAAAAAGCATGTTTCACTACTAAAACTACTAGGAAAGAAACATTTTTTTAAAAATTCAGCTATTTATTTCTTGCTATTACAGTAAATTCCCACCAAAGAACAATCCAAAATAAATTCTCCTGCTCCTGACGATCACAGCGGTACCACATATGTGTATGTTAGTTTCTGTTTGCTCATTTAGCTTCTTTATCTTTCCTAAAACACGCTGACACTGATACTAATTTAAAAAATGCTTTTTTTAAAAAAACATGCTGACCCTGACCTTTGACCCTTACCTTGATCCTAACACTCACCCTGATACTGACCTAGAGCAAACTTTGATATAGCTATTTTTTTCTTTATCTTAAAAATGTTACAGGAATGTGTAGGGCATGTCGGTCTGTACCTGCCCTTCACAGTTTAAGTCATTGCTAAAACCAGTAATAATTGAATTCAGAGGCAACTATTTAATATGATAAAAAAAGTAGACACATCTATATAGGCTTACAGATACAACCAGCACTTTGAGGGCAACCATAATGCTGATGCACCTCGCGATGAAATTTAGTGTGTAATCCCTGGTTTACTGCACATCTTTCTCCCCTGCAAGAAGAGAAAGATGCAATGTATATTTCTCTTCATTCAGAAGAGAAAGAAAACACATGGGTGGGCTGCACAGTGACTGATTGATCACCTTTTTTTTAAACTGTGGTGGTGCACAAAGCTAAACACCTAAGTGTACAAAAAGTGCATGTGAAAATACAAATGCAAAAAAATGCATGACTAGAGCACCAGAGATAGGTCATCCAAATCTCCCCCCCCCCCTTTAGCTATACTTAAAGAAAAACATGACACCAATTTTGGAGTAAATGGCCAACATGGCCTTTTATTAACAAACATTTTAACACCAACCAATTCCTTATAACAGAAACATACAGAGTTGTTGTTGTTGGTCTTCGAAGGCACCCCACAAAATGATCTGAAATGCACCTGCGGACAACCATATTACACAAAGGCCTCCAGCCGCAACCAACCAGCTTGGAGACAACCATACCGTCCGCAGTGCAGCACCACCACCTTCCAGTTAAACCTTGGTTAACTGGAATGTCCCTGGGCACACCATACCACCGATGGTTCCCACACCATTATCTGTACCTCCAAGATAAGAACCGCCTCCAAGACCAACAACCGCCCAAGATCGAAATAATCCCCTTTTTCCCCAAGAGGAACACAATACTCCCTATAATAGGGAGGGCGGGAGGGAAGCTCACTCACCAACGTCCAGCTCCGAATGATGCCCCCCCCCCACCGGGACACCCCACCCTAAGGTGCGGCAGAGCCCACCCACGCTCTCCCTCTACCAACCAGCACCCCCCAGCTATACTTTTCCACACCCCCTGGCACATAATTAACCCTTTTTATTCTCCTTCCCACTCTAGGCCTAGTCATGCCTGCCCTGCGCTAATTTTCTTTTCCTTTTTTCGCTACGGGCATTTCTCTTAAGCAACTGTTTCACCTCCCAAAGAAATAGGACTCTGCCCTGACTCCCCGAGGTGCAAGTTCCTGACAGGGGCAAGGCTCAACATGGTCCACCTAACCAAAAGGCCTGGCAGACCTACTCTCCTCGTGGTCAGCTGAAGTCGACCCCTGAGAACTAGGTGAGGGGTTCTCCCAAAGAAAGACCCCCAGTTCAGGGGAGGAAAGAACCTAAAGGCTCTTTCAATCTCCTTCAATATCCTGGACTTCAGGGTAGGCCCGAGGAACTACTCCCTCCATCCTAGGAAAAACAGACAAAAGTGCAACATGACAAAATGTGAGGAAAAAATAAATTAAATAAATAGTCCTGATGCTGGTGCACAGGCTAGGCCTTGCGGCCTAGTAGCAGAAATTACCCTGGACTTAGCCAAAAGGCCTAGCCCATAGAGGCAGAGTACAGAAAAAACTCAGAGACATAAACTTGTGCATGTTCACACTGTAGACATCCCAGAGCACCTCCCAGGGGGCACAGACACTCTGGGTTCTCTGCATTCCAAGCCCATGACCAGACCAGGTAGACCCATTCATGTCAGGAGGCACTGGGCCCTTCCATTCTTCCCAGGAGAATTATTCCTGTGCCCCACATGCTGTGGGCACCCTGGTTTCTGTTCCAGCCAGTACTAGCCTTCAGAGTCCCCATCATACCAACAGGGCTTAGAAGTGTTAACCAGCAACAGTGACTGATCACTCTGATAGCCAGTCAGTGGCTTTCACAGCGATCAGGTAACTGGGAGTCCCGGATCTGATCATTAGTGCGAGACCCAGCACTCTTGTTGAGAGCCCAGTCTCTGTCCTGGGAGTGCGCTGTGTGGCACATTCCCAGTGCAAAGACAGGTAAACTCATATGCGCCCTCACAGATACAAATCCATTTCCTTGAGGCACATATATGTGTACTCTCAGGGTTAAAAAGGATTTTTTTTTCATACAATGTCTCTTTTGCAATAAAATAAACTTACTTGCCTGTTGGCAATGTTCTGCAGCATGTACACTAAGTTGAGCATGCACAGCTCAGTTCCCATTTCCAGCATGGTGCCTATGTGCCAGGATGAATGACTCCTGGGCATGTGTAGAAGTGATGTCATGCCAGGTCAGCTAATCAAAAAAAACAGCCACCTGAAAAAAAACACAGGAGAAGATCTCAGTACTGGCGAAGGACCTTGTGGGTGTCAGATTGTTCAAGCAGAAGTAAGTAGTTCTGACTTTACGCTCTCTATCATAAAAGCCTGATGAGATGGTTTATTTGTATTATCTGGCACAGAGGCTGTTCTGCTGTTTCTTTGCCCTGCAATGTGTTTCACTCTTCTCAGATCTTAAGTTTAATTGTCTCACTGATTGCGCACAGCAGCCTAGTTTCTCTGCAGCATGTAGTAATGACTTTAGTTCCAAACAAACATAAAAAAAAATTAAATATACAGTATTTCAGCTTACCAATTACAACATGTACTTAAATGAGGTGGCTGGTTTTGGTTTCTTTTTGTGGGCTTTTCCCTTTAGTTTCACCTGGTGATTCAGCCAATAACACACTTCCTGCCTTAGGTTGACTCCTCTATCTGAAGAATGGTAATGGAACTACCCTTGGACAGCAGCATGGTCTGCACAGAGTAGTGTTAGATGTACTGTACCTGTAGATTTAAATGGACTCTACACAAGCAGCTAAAAATTAAATCTGAATTCCAGCTAACACTTAAACCAGTTACAAGTTATTTGGGGGGGGGGGGGGATTCAGGTTTTAAGTAAATAAATAAAAATTATCTATTGTAAGCACCCCTGTTAGTATTAGATGTTTTTTCTCTACCCTCTAACTTTAACTCTTCTACACACAGCACCATGCATGCCAAAACAGTAAGTACCAAACTACTAATATGCACTGGACATTAATATGTACACCACACCATGCGCTTCAATACATACCTTGTTTGTCCAAATAAACCCAATCGGGTTGATTTACTAAAACTGGAGTGTGCAAAGTGTGGTGCAGCTGTGTATGGTAGCCAATCAGCTTCCATGTTTTTATTGTCAAAGCTTAGTTGAACGAGCTGAAGTTAGAAGTTGATTGGCTACCATGCACAGCTGCACCACATTTTGGACTCTCCAGTTTTAGTAAATACACCCCAATTTCATTGTGCACCCAAATAAACAAAGCAACATGTATCCCAAAAAAACTGAAAACAGCTCCCCAACCATTCACCTCAATATGTTCCACATCATGCACCCTAATAAATACTGCATTACTAATGCACATAAAGCATTATACATTCCAAAACTTAATGGACTGAGTACCCCATTACGCACAGCATCATGTTCCCAACACAGCACCATTAACTCTAATACACACATTGCCATATACCTGAATATATACAGCACCATAATCTAATCTAATTCACACTATACTCCCCCAGAACTGGCATTGAAAGCAGGCATTTGAGGGGCGTTTTTAACGCTCCTAGGCAAATGATACTCTGGGCAGCATACAGTGCTGTTCTCATTATCAAAACATGAAGCATTAGCATCGTGTCGCTTCAACATTGAAGCCTCATGTCAAGTCAAGAGGAGTATGCCATGTCTACTACCACAATGAACACTTTTAATTCTGTTACCATAGGGGAAGTTTTTTTCTAATGCCCACCTAACCACCTGCCCCTGGACCCTGTTCTCTCACAACTACTACAGGCACCATCTTGCTCTATTCTTAGATTGTGAACAACCTAAAACTCATCTCCTTGCACCTGTTTACCTCTAATCTCCTAAAACTCCTAGTCAACAACCATTTGAGCTACCACCTCACTGATAACCTTCCTGACCCTTTTTCACTCTGTCTTTTGTCTGTAACACTCTGCAGAAACTGCACTTTTAAAATTCATTAACATCTTATTATCTACTAAAACCAGTGGCCACTACTCCTAATCTTTAATCTGACCATAGATGGATCAAATATCAGGTTCAGCAGAGCCTCTCTCGTCCTCTGGGACTCCCTACTCTAATTCAAGTATGTTCAACTATCTCCTATTTTCAGCCTTTAGGCGATCCCAAAAAACAGATCTCTACAGGGAGGTCTATACCCACTCTGTCTAATAAACTGTACTTTTACTTTCTCCATCAGCTCATCCCATACAGTTATTACTTGAAATTCCACTAGCAGAGACCTCTGAACCCTCTTGTATTGAATTGTATTGTAATTGTAATGTCTCCCATTATTTTGTAAAGTGCTGCAGCACAGCTGATGCCACTATATAAATCCTGAATAATAATAATAATTATATACACAGCAACATACACCCCAAAACACACCACACCTTTCAACCCAATTCACACAACCGTGCACCTCTGTTGATGCTGCCTGTGGATGTTGCCAAGTCAGCTAGTTGTCAAACTATCTGCACAGACTAGATCTTGGAGGTAATTCAACGGGAAAAAGCAGCATTTGACACAGAACAATTAGTAATACCTTCTCTGGAATATGTAGTTTAGTTTTTGGATACACAAAAAGAATATTGGGAAACTGGAGAGAGTGTAGAGAAGGACCTGCCTCAGGACACCACTGTACAGTCCCTACTGTGAACTTCACTATAGGGTCAGTGCAAAGTGCAAAGGGGCATCTGGAGGAAAAAATGTTTAACCTGCATACAGAAGACTTCTTCACAGTAAGAGCTGTGAAAATGTGGAATAGACTCCCTTAGAAACTAGTTCTAGCCAGCTCAGTACATTTAAATGTAGCCTTACCCCTGAAGGAGCCACTTAGTAAGTTGGGTTCCCTGTTCTGCACCTCTACTCCAAGAATAACTGCAGCCCCCCTGGCACACCTGGTTGAGTGAAAGTAACTGCACACACTTATAGGAACACAAGTGTAGATACCTTTAACTTGACTGTGAATTACAGTAGTATCAGTAAAAATACACAAGATTGTTTAATGGTGAATTAACACAATGAATTGCTATGAGTTAGAGTAAATAGTGATGTGAGCATAAATGAGCATACAGTAGGTAAGTGTTTCAAAACAATAGTGAAATACACAATATCGCGCTGGATGCAAAAATTAAATTAAATTAATTAATATGTATGAAAACAATTAAAATATCAATCTCATAATGTCCCTTGCTGCCACTATATAAAATAGTCAAATACAAACAAAAACTACAGTGATAGTGAAAAAGTGGAGCACACTCTTAACAGTGATGAGCTAATAATAATAATGTCAAATAACATATATTTCAAAAAATTAAATCAACCAATAAAATTTTTTAAAAAGTAATTAATGTGTGAGAAAAAATTTATGTGAATCCAAATCCAACTTCACATATCTGAGAATCCATCATGTGATCAAAGAAAACTTCCAGTGATAAAAAACAGTGGACACAGTGTGCCCCCACACGGGTGTGCACTTACCAGTGCTCTATTGTCCTCTGCTTTGGCAGGTGAAAAAAAAGGAGGGCTAAACTGGTAAGCGTTGATGCAGTACGTGAAAGGAGTCCCCAATATCCACTTGTTCAGCCACCTGTACACAAGGGTCTCACAAGGCATCCGATGTCACTCCATCGACAACCATATCATGTAAATAGAAGAAGGAACAAGACCAGCTCCAATGGTCTAGTACAGTGGTCGGCAAGCCGCGGCTCGCGAGCCACATGCGGCTCTTTACACGCTTTAATGCGGCTCTTGTGTGCCGGGCGCCCGCTCCCCTCCCTCCTCTCGGGCGGCAGCGTGATCCAAAAAAAAAAACAGCCAGGGCAGCGCGCTCAAATGCAAGGATTGGCCAGTCTCGCTGCCACTCACATCCTGATAGCCAGTGATTGGCTGTCAGGATGTGTGTAGGCGGGGCAGCGTGACGAACGTGAGAGGAGCTAGGCTCCTCTCACAGTCCGCCCTGAAGACCGGAACGGCACGGGAACACAGCGAGAGGAACGCGCGGAGCAAAGGTAAGTGAATTGACACAGGGGGGACTTGGCTTACTACTTGCTACTTACTTACTACTACTATATGAGGGATGAATTACTATGGGGGATGAATTACTATATGGGGGATGAATTACTATGGGGGATGAATTACTATATGGGGGATGAATTACTATGGGGGATGAATTACTATATGGGGGATGAATTACTATGGGGGATGAATTACTATGGGGGATGAATTACTATATGGGATGAATTACTATATGGGGGATGAATTACTATATGGGAGATGAATTACTATATGGGATGAATTACTATATGGGGGATGAATTACTATATGGGGGATGAATTACTATAGGGGGGATGAATTACTATATGGGATGAATTACTATGGGGGATGAATTACTATATGGGGGATGAATTACTATATGGGGGATGAATTACTATGGGGGATGAATTACTATATGGGGGATGAATTACTATATGGGGGATGAATTACTATGGGGGATGAATTACTATATGGGAGATGAATTACTATGGGGGATGAATTACTATAAAAACTTATTGAAACTAAAAACAGTGTACCATCCTATGTATTTTCAGTTTTAAAAATGTGGCTCTCAAAATAAATTTCAATCGTGGTTTTGGCGAGATTTGGCTCAGTTGAAAAAAAAGGTTGCCCACCACTGGTCTAGTAGAAATAAACCAAATACTTTATTGCTTTAAAAAGTTGCACTTACAATATAAACAAAAAATTCAAGCCCAAATGCAGTATAGAAAGCGGAGACCGCATAGGTGCTCTCACCACCTTTGGAACAACCAACATCTGACGCCGTCGCGTCACTTCGGGTTACGGTCCCGTGTCACTTCCTATGTGCATCATCTGCTATTCTCTGAGTTTTATTTCCTTCTCTTCCATCACTTCCTGAGTGGGGGCGCACTGTGACCACTGTTTTTTTATCACTGGAAGTTTTCTTTGATCACATGGTGGATTCTAAGATATGTGAAGTTGGATTTGGATTCACATCAATTTTTTCTCACACATTAATGACTTTTTTTTAAATTTTATTGGTTGATTTAATTTTTTGGAATATATGTTATTTGACATAATTATTATTAGCTTATCACTGTTAAGTGTGCGTCACTTTTTCACTATCACTGTGGTTTTTGTTAATATAATCACTATGTCAAAGTAACTTAGAATAGAGTTCTGTACCACTAGACTGGAATGAACTCATGAATCAGCAAAGTCAGCAATAAGTGCATATAAACATTAACTGCAATGTGAACGATAATACTACAGTATAACTAGTCTAGAGTACTTTAGGAGGATGGCTAGGATATGGTGCAATATCCTCTGAGAGGTACCTCGTAGCATAGGCAATAAGTAAAGGTCCCTGTTTAGCAGCTGTAAAGGATTTTTAGTCCTACCTCTTTAGTCGGCTAGTGTTGTGGCCCAATTGTGCCATTGGTGCACATAAGAATAGTCCCAGTCAAGGCTGCAGGCAGCAAAAATACTACTGTATGGTTGTATGGTCAGTTTGTAAAGGTCTCAGTCTCTCTGGCAACAGATAGTAGATCCCCACAGCAGCAGCTCACCTGTCCTAGTGATATTGCAGCTCACCATTTGGTCACATACAGCATTTAGTACAATCTCTGCTCTGCACCCAGGTAACTCTGGCTGTCGGCACACCTGATCTCAGCACTCCGTATCCTGCTTGGGCCACTGATATGCTGCAGTGGTGGTGCACACTGGACAGTGATGTCCAGGCTCCCTCATGGCAAGAGAAAGCTGTGTCCTGTACAGCCTGAGAAAATGCAGCTTTTCCCCTTCTCTTAGCAATCTCTGTATAGGAAATGGATTTCAAGCTCTTACTAAAGGTGGGAATACACGATTAGAAAATCGACCGATCGGTCATCCAACGACCAAGAGGCATTCGTTCATTGGTTGAAATCGTTGCCCATATTAACTAATCTAAAAAAAATCGTTCGTTGGGCAATACATAGTGTTGACGTCTTCCATACAAGTGGAAGTGAAGCCGTGTGCATGTGACATTGTAGCCACACCCTTCTGGCCAGAACGCGCAATATACATGACAATTAACAGCAATGAGTATAATATAGTATATTACATTATCTATATACATAAATAGTGATACATAAAATATAATATGCATAATTCTGGTTTCAGTATCTCATTAGGCCAATCTACTTTTAACATTTGGATTTTTCGTTCGTGTTTAGGAAGATTCCTTGGACATAAACATCCGAGTCATCTTCTGTTTCCACTTATGCGTGATAGCGCTTGATAGATTTTTTTTGTATGACCGTCATACTAATGCATAGAAAATCGGTCGTTCTAATGCAAAACGACAAAATTTTTCACTGTTGTTCAACCAGATTTTTTCATTCACAATATCGTTATCGGTTAAAACATCCTGCTCATCAACAAAGAGAAAATAATTCGATCAGTAGTTCCGTAAAATTTTTCGTACGATTTTCTTATTGTGTGTACAGGGCATTAGGGTAGGTTCACCCTCAAACCCGCCCCGCAGGCCAGAGTACTTGGTGTCATTCTGGACTCCAACCTATCCTTCCAGCCCCAAGTCCAATCTTTAACAAACTCATGCAGACTCCACCTCCGCAACATCGCCAAAATACGCACGTTCCTAACCCCAGAAACCACTAAACAGCTCATCCACTCCCTCATCATATCATGACTTGACTACTGTAACTCCCTCCTCACTGGCCTGCCTATCCGCTGGCTATCCCCGCTTCAGTTGATCCTGAATACGGCTTCCAGACTCATTCACCTTTCCAACCACTCCGTTTCCGCCACCCCCTTCTGCCAATCCCTCCACTGGCTTCCGATTGCGCAACGGATCAAAATCCTAACACTGACGTACAAAGCTGTCCACCATACTGCCCCGAACTACATCACCGACCTAATATCCAAGTACCGCCCAGCACGCACACTCCGCTCCTCACAAGACCTCCTTCTCTCCAGTTCCCTGGTCTCCTCCTCCCATGCCTGCCTCCGGGACTTCTCCAAGGTGTCACCCATCCTCTGGAACTCCCTGCCCCAACCCATCAGATTATCACCTACTCTCCTCTCCTTTAGGCACGCCTTGAAAACCCATCTCTTCAGGGAAGCCTACCCCACCCCTGCTAACTTGCCGACCTCCTCCACTCTTCCTACCACTCCATCCCCCACAGCTATCTCCTCCTGTGCCACCATCCCCTCCCTCCTAGATTGTAAGCTCGAAAGAGCAGGACCCTCGATCCCCTCGTGTTTTGCATTGTATTGTTATTGTTCTGTCACGTGTTCTGTCCCCCTTTGTAATGTACAGCGCTGAGCGAACTATTGGCACTTTATAAATACTGTATAATAATAATAATAATAATCTGTGCGGGTGGTGCCGCTGCGGATCCGCAGGAAAATCCATGCAGCTGCACCACCCGCACAGAAGAATGTGGACCTTCAGGCGGGTGCCATTAATTCTAATGGCACGCCGCCTGCACTGGAGAAAGCAACAGTACTGGGAACTGAGGGCTGAGTTTTCAGAAGAAGTGCAGGGACTTCTTCCCTGCGTGTCACAGGGCACGGGAGTCCATTCAAATGAATGGGTTCTTGTGCCCACGCAAACCAGGGCCCGCACAGCCACATATATGTGAACCAGGGCTGACAGTAGACTCTCTCCTTTGGACTACAGTCCCCCTGTGCAGTGCTACCTGACTCAATCTATTGAAATTTTTCTGCTCAGCAGCTCCCGCCTCTTGCAAAAGGTCACACACTAATGATGTCACTAAACTTTATTTAAATACACAAAGAATGAACATGCTGCCATCCCCGCTATGGACTGCTCTCCTCACCCTTACAAGCGCAGTTGTAGAAATAGGGACTGTAGGGAGAGGAATGCCTACAAGAAGAAAGGTAAGCGTAGGGGAAAAAATATACGGCAAGAAACAGTACTAGGCAAAGAAACTACTCATAAAATGTGTCACATTTCACTTAAAATTCATTCCTTTAGGGATAGGATAATCCAATTTAAATATCCAAAATACTTCTCTGTTCAGCAGGTAAAACTGGCCACCCCTGAAGGGGGGAATCGATCCTCTTTATGATTTGTATGCTAAAGAACTCCATACTACATCCATGTTATTCTGCAAAATGCCTTGCTACGTTTATATTTTTTACTGATGTTAGAGGGATGATCTCTTGAGCAGTTGCACAACTGCTTTGTCTTCTTAGCTACATATTGATTTTTACCTGTATATGTTTTTCTTCTACATACTATAATATGTCTATTTAGACATATTGACAAGTGTGCCTTTTTAAGATTTTTCCATTTGTAATAAATACGAGTTGTATATAGACATTCCTCCCCCCACTCCCTTATCTCTACAACAAATGCCGGCAATACATCGGTTGAAATTCGTCCAAAAAACGGACCTAAGAATAATCGGCCGATTTTCGCTTTGTTAGTGGGTCAATGGCACCGGCCGATTTGCATGGTTCGTCCCCTTTTCAGTGATCGGGCATGTTGGAAAATTTTTAAAAAACGACCGATTTTCAACTCAATGATGATCAAATCGTACGATCGTTTTTCCGAAAAGAATATGCGCATGAGCAGTGACCTGGAAGGAACAGAAGTTTTGCCTGTTATGTGGGGTGAACTTTATGACTTGGTAGGCCGATTTTTGAAATCATTGATGGCACCGAGCGAATGATGTTTTCAATTCAACCCATGTATGGCCTGCAAAAGTCTGTAAGGGTGAAGCAAATCAATGTCGGGAGCAGTCCACAGGTGGGGACAGTATGGGGACAGTAGTCCACAGGTGGGGACAGCATCGTGCTTGTGCTTAGTGTATTTGCATAAAGTTTTATGGGCCATTGATGTCATTGTTGTGTTGTAATTTGCTTGTTTGGACAAAGACATTTGATGGGCTCATGAGCACCCAGATCAGAGGGAACACTAGAACTTGGAGTGTTGCTTGTTTTTCAGCTTAGTTCATTGATCTAAAAAGAAAGATCTGTGTGCATTCCTAAATTCACAGATTATAACTCTGAGCATATTTTTTGCATTACCAAACTGCATTATCTTAACAGTTTAATAAAATTATTTATAAGAAATAACCCCAATGTTCTCCTGTTTGTCCTTTCCACCTGTGTCATTGAATAGTGGGAAGCCTATGGATTTAGGTTTCCCCTGAAACAATGAAGTTGATTTACCAAAACTGGAGAATGTGAAACTGGGGCAGCTGTGCATGGTAGCCAATTAGCTTCTAACTTCAGTTTGTCAAATTTTGCACTCTCCAGCTTTAGTAAATCAATCCCATTGTGTAGCACCTATATAGTGTTAAACTATATAAAAAGCATAACTAGTTATGGATTCAACCAGAATATGGGGTTTGTTTATGTGTATTCATATTAGAAAATACAATAATTTGAAAGGGCTGGTAGTCAGTGGCACACAATCGTTTCTTTATTCAACATAGACATTTCTAAAAACAGAGAAAATCATACCACACTCCACAGGTCCCGAGTAGCAACCCCCAAAGGGTTTCTAAACAGATCAGTTGGTAACATTAGTAACTCTGTTTTTAGAAATGTCTCCACCATTGATTCCGCCACTTGTACTCCCCCTAGTATGTATGATGCATGCATATTCTTAGCCCCCACGTGAAGAACCTTACATTTATCAACATTAAACCTAATTTGCCACATAGTTGCCAAATAAAACTGCGCATTGAGTTTGGTTTGTAAGTTGGAGACATCCTATAAGGATGTTATTCTACTGCAAAGCTTGGTGTCATCTGCAAAGACTGAAATTGTATTTTTATGGTATTTTATATAGTTTATAAATATATTAAAAAGTAAGGGTCCCAACACTGAACCTTGGGGTACACCACTGACAACCCTAGACCATTCAGAGTATGAATCATTAACCACTACTCTCTGAATACGATCTTTTAGCTAGTTTTCTATCCATTTATATATGGATTTTTCCAAGCCTCTAGACTTTATCTTGATCAAACGCTTTTGCAAAATCCAAGTATACCACGTCCACAGCCACCCCTCTGTCCAAGGTTTTGCTCACCTCCTCATAAAAAGAAATCAGATTTGTTTGACAACGTCTGCCATGAATCCATGCTGTCTGTTGCTTAAAATATTTTTATTTCCAGCAAGAACTCATCTATGTGGTCTTTTATTAAACTCTCCAGTATCTTCTCAACTATAGAATGTAAACTAACAGGTCTATAATTACTTGGTAAAGATTTTGACCATTTTTTAAAATATTGGCACCACATTGGCCTTACGCCAATCCAGTGGTACTATGCCAGTCATTAAAGAGTCCCTAAAAATTAGAAACAATGGCTTTGAAATGACAGAGCTCAATTCTTTAAGAATGTGGGTGTATGCCATTCGGTCCATGTGCTTTATTTACCTTTATTCTGTCAAAATATTTCTGGATCATATCAGTTGTGAGCTAATGTGGAACATCTGGAGCTGTGTCAATACCATGCCCATTGAGGACAAGAGCTTCCCCATGCTCCTTTGTATTTAATCAATTTTCCTACTCTTTATCCCCAGTCACCCACTCTAGATTATTTTGTAAAGGTTCTGGGTGCTCGGACCTGACCTGTTTATTATTAATATATTTGAAGAATGTTTTTTCGGGTTGCCCTGCTATCTTTTCCAATCTGCCATTCGTTTTCAATTTGTGTTGCCTTTATTTCCTTTTTTTTCATATTCTGTTACATTATTTGTAATGTTTAAATGACGATAGCATTCCTTCATTTTTATATTGAATAAAAGCTCTTTTCTTATTATTTGTAGCTTTTAACCACCTCCCATCGGGCCATTGCATATAAACGGCTGGATGGTGGTAGTGCAGGGGCGGGTGGCCGTTTCTAAAAGGCCTCCCTGCACCCTGCTTGTGCGTGGTCCATGGGAGCACACAGCACCGTGATCCGATGCCTGCTGTGTCCTCCGGACACAGTGGAACACCGATCGTCAGACAGGACCTCTGTGCGAGGTCCCAATCATGTGATCACTGATTGGCCAATCAGTGATCATATGCAGAGTAGTAAGCAAGATGTCACTTCCTGATATCATTGCTTACTACGTGTGAAATCTGTGAATGATCACAGAGGTCACATGGCACAAGGCTATTCACAACAGCCTTATACCATGTGACAAGCTGTGATCAATCACAGCCCACACAGTAGTTCTCAATGGCTGCAAGAATGCAGCTAGAGAGAAGGAGAAATGATTGCTTTTACAGCCTTTATGGGTGTAAAAGCAATCAGTGTAAAAATAAAAATCTTCATCACCCCCCACAAGTAGTACAGTGTCACCATGGTGACACTGTACTGCTAGGGTGACAGTATGTAAAATAAAAAAAATGTTTAAAAATTATAATTTTGGTTATAAACTAATTTGAGTTATTTTTTTTTTACTAAAAAGATAACGGAATAAATTTTGGCCAAGATGTATGATGAAATACAATTTATTTGCAAAATTTTATAAGAAAAACACTTTTTTTCAAAATTTTGGGACTTTTTCATTTACACAGCAAAAAAAATAAAAATCCCAGTGGTGAATAAATACCACCAAAATAAAGCTTTATCTGTCTCAAAAAATGCTAAAAAATTCATATGGCTACAGTGTTGCATGATCACACAATTGTCATTCAAAGTATGATAGCACTGAAAGCTGAAAATCGGCCTGGACAGGAAGGGGGTAAATGTGTCCGGACTGGAAGTTGTTAACTTTGGCCATAAGCCACATAGGTTTGATTTTTAGCCTTTTAAACTTGTTGCCCATGGGAATATATTTTGCAGTGTGTTCACATACAGCCTTTTTGAAGAACTCCCATTTCTGAGTTGTGTTCATCGATGCCAATATTCCCACCCACAGTCTAAATCTTGAAGAGCAGCTCTCAGCCTTGGAAAATTAGCTCTCCTAAAGTTGAGAGTTTTTATTTTTCCCGTATGTGCTTGTTGTTTACAGCTAACAAAAAATGAAATCATGTTATGGTCACTGCTATCCAGATGTTCTTTTATATGGACATTAGTAATAATCTGCATGGTTTGAGATTACCAGGTTCAGCAGAGCATCATTCCTAGTTGGGGCCTCTATGAACTGTACCATAAAATTGTCTTCAAGTAGGTTTATACATTTTTGACCTTTAACATTTTATTTAAGACCATGGAGTGTGGTATAAAAAAGAAACTCACTGACTACACTGTTGTGCCATTGGCCAATTTGTTTTTTTTAAGAGAAATCTTTCCGACAGCTTTTAGATCTGTTGTGGCTCCTACTCCGATTCAGCCCTTTTACCACTAGATAAAGAAGTAACTGTTGTAGCCAAATCAACCTAAGAAAACCTTTTGTTTAAGAATCAGAATGAGCTGCTGTTGCTGTATTTAAGCCACGCTAAATCTAAAAGTAAAAAAAATGTATTACATAGCCAAACTGATGTCAAAATATGGTGTACCCAGCATTGTCTGTAAGAATCATGCTGGTCTGTAATATGCAGCTTAACAGTGTCTCAAAAACCAGGTTTGAACTGTAAGAAGAGACACATGAAAATCCTGGGCTGTAGCAGTGTGAGATGGGGAAACAGCTCTCATTGTTTGAATACTGCTTGTGTGGAGTAAATTAAATGTTTTGACTGACATTCTGCAGTTTAGCCACAAGATGTCACTGTTTTCCTAACACAGCCTCAGACTGCATAGATATTTCTATATTCATGAAGAGGTGGAGTTTTCACACAGAGTTGAGAGGAAACAGGAAGAAGAGAGAGGAGTTATGTTCTGGAGAATGGTGAATGAGGGGGGCCGTGTGAGCTGAGAATCTGATGACATCCAGGTGTGAGAGCATCCCTCCGAAACCAGAGCTGCGGCTAAGTGAAGCTGATGAGATTGCTGCCAGGAAGCTGATGAGATTGCTGCCAGGAATGCTGATGAGATTGCTGCCAGGAATGCTGATGAGAGCAGAGGAACTAAGCAACATATACCGTGAGACCGCATGCTTGTTGGAGAGACATTTGTTCTGTTCAGAGTCACCGGCGGATACAAAGCAGACCCGGGTCCTTAAGATCGTGCAGGCACCTCATTTCAGTGCTGGCGCCTTGAAACTGAGTCCAGGCCTATAGTTAGTAAGTTAGGGTCTCTATTTGTGTCAGGCCCCAAGTGTTATTACTGATCATTGGAAGGACTCCACAACTTAAAGTGACGTTTCAAATTGGAGAGCTGATAAAATCCTACAAACACAAGTCAGACTGGCATTTTGCTCAGAAGGAATACTGAGGCACGTGCTACAGGACTAGTTATGGGAGAGGGAATACTGTAGATTTGTGTAAGATTGTAAGCTGTTGTGCTGCACCAATGGGTATAAGTGAGCGCTAAAAAACGAAGCCGCTGAACACAAAAGGCACCAAAAAAACCTCCAAAGATTCACATATAAAGAAAGTGCAGCGCTTGTACATTAAAACATGCAAAAATATCAAAGTGCAAGAATATGTCACTGCAAAATGCAGGTTGGGTATAGTTATACTGCCCCTTATGAGTCTCAATATTTCACACAAATATAGTTCACAATCTCCCAGTGAGTTAGGTGAGGTGAAGGATCAGATGGATCCCTGTTGACACGTAGTGAAAATCAAAAGGTGATATGTGGTGATATCCAAAACTGATAAAAGATTGTGCACTCACCAGATGCACAACCAATATGCGCATGTAAGAGATAACCCCTCTTAAGGTATGGTTCCAGGATTCATCAAGGACAAGATCTGGTCAAACTCTGCGTAGTAGACCCTCCGCTGTCATGCATGGCTCTGTCCCCTATTCCACTTTATTCTGCCGGTAATTGGAAGCTCACCAGAGAGCCCCAAAAAGAAACAAGGAGGCCAGAATAGCGTGATACCGCTTAAACATGCGTGCGTTTATTTCAGCAAAGAAGGGTATGGTAAAAACAATACTGACCAGACAAGAAAGTTGACCGCCGGGACCCCAGTGGTGCCGGCGGTGGTAAACGTCACTGTGCCGCAGTTCCCCTCTGACGCGTTTCGTGCAACCGCACTTACTCATAGGGGGTATGCTCTAGGCACAGGACGTTTGATAATGCGTATATATAAAGAAAAAAACGCGCTCGTTCAATAAACGTGCGCCAATTTGCAATAGACTTGTGTCTCCAAACATGCGCCATTTTGTTGAAGTCCGCATATGCGCGATCACAAAATATACGGGAACGCGTGAGCGTTGAATCCACCGCTTCGATCGCGCATGTGCGGGCGCCATTTTCCTAAAGTCCAGATATGATAGTGTCACCGCCAAACAAGGGAACCAGACAACAAAGAAAAACAAAAGATATTGAGTGAGATATCCTCACTACTAATAACCAGGGTAACATATATAGGCACCCAGATATGTTATCCCAGACTGGTCATATAAATGTTATAACAATTTACATGTAGGTGATAACTAGAGATGAGCGAATCGAACATGACGAAGTGGAATTCGTTCCGAAGATTTGGAAAAATTCTATTCGCGACGAATCCGAAGATTAGCAAACTTCGGATGCACGAATCGAATTTTCCCAAAAATGGCGGCGACATGTGTGGCGACAGGAGAAAATGGACAGAGAAGATGGGGCGGGGATCTCTGGGAAGGCGCGCAGACAAGGCGCGCTGACCCAGAATGCATTCATGAGTCATGAATCATGACATGTGATCGCATTAGCCAATCAGCAGCCAGCCAGCCAGCACTGTGTAATGGTGGAGCTATAAATCGCGGCCATCTTAGAATTCTCCATTAGCCTCCGGTCATTCAAGAGAGACAGACCTCTGTGTATTGAGGGACAGAGTTAGGGCCACAGAGACTTTAGGGCCACAGAATCGTTACTCAGGGACACAGAATTGTTACTCAGGGACACAGAATCGTTACTCAGGGACACAGAATCGTTACTCAGGGACACAGAATCGTTACTTAGGGCCACAGCTATCAAAGAATTGAAAATTTAAAGTGACATACACCATTTTTTTTTTTGGTGGCTGTCGTGCACAGTTGGTGCTGCAGTTTGCCGATTGTGTACAATAAACTGACTTTCTGCTTCACAACCACTATTGTACGTTCAAAGAGTTAAATCCATTTACACGCCGGCTGGCGGTAATATTTTTTGGGTGATTAGTGCATTCCAGTGACAGAAACGTACAGTTTCCAGCCAACGGCAAGCTGCAATTGACCGATTGTGTACAATAAACTGACTTTCTGCTTCACAACCACTATTGTACGTTCAAAGAGTTAAATCCATTTACACGCCGGCTGGCGGTAATATTTTTTGGGTGATTAGTGCATTCCAGTGACATAAACGTACAGTTTCCAGCCAACGGCAAGCTGCAATTGACCGATTGTGTACAATAAACTGACTTTATGCTTCACAACCACTATTGTATGTTCAAAGAGTTAGATCCATTTACACGCCGGGTGGCGGTAATATTTTTTGGGTGATTAGTGCATTCCAGTGACATAAACGTACAGTTTCCAGCCAACGGCAAGCTGCAATTGACCGATTGTGTACAATAAACTGACTTTCTGCTTCACAACCACTATTGTACGTTCAAAGAGTTAGATCCATTTACACGCCGGCTGGCGGTAATATTTTTTGGGTGATTAGTGCATTCCAGTGACAGAAACGTACAGTTTCCAGCCAACGGCAAGCTGCAATTGACCGATTGAGTACAATAAACTGACTTTCTGCTTCACAACCACTATTGTACGTTCAAAGAGTTAGATCCATTTACACGCCGGCTGGCGGTAATATTTTTTGGGTGATTAGTGCATTCCAGTGACATAAACGTACAGTTTCCAGCCAACGGCAAGCTGCAATTGACCGATTGTGCTAAATAAACTGACTTTCTGCTTCACAACCACTATTGTACGTTCAAAGAGTTAGATCCATTTACACGCCGGGTGGCGGTAATATTTTTTGGGTGATTAGTGCATTCCAGTGACATAAACGTACAGTTTCCAGCCAACGGCAAGCTGCAATTGACCGATTGTGCTAAATAAACTGACTTTCTGCTTCACAACCACTATTGTACGTTCAAAGAGTTAAATCCATTTACACGCCGGCTGGCGGTAATATTTTTTGGGTGATTAGTGCATTCCAGTGACATAAACGTACAGTTTCCAGCCAACGGCAAGCTGCAATTGACCGATTGTGTACAATAAACTGACTTTATGCTTCACAACTAGAGATGAGCGAAGTATTCAAAAATTCGATTCGACTGATTCGGCGAATTCGTGGAAAAATTTCGATTCGAGTCGAATATATTCGCTGCGAATTTAACTTATAAAAGGGTGTTTCTAGGCTTCAGAGAGACTTTATATTAGTGCAGAACACTGTACCTTTAATTTAAATGCCCTTGGAGTCTGCTGGGGAAGAGAAATAATACTGACAGTCAGTATGACATGCAGATGAGTGCCGTCGATCTTAGAATCACCACACACTTCACTCATTTGGGCAGTCACGGGGCCAAAACCAGAGTGTGGAGCCACAGTGTGGCGGTGGAGGCAGCAGCAGCAATGGGAGGCCATACAGCACCCTATGACAAAAATGGAAACCACCAGCAGTGTGAGGAGACCTGAAAGTGGCACATGGCAGAGTGTGGCGATGGAGACAGCAGCAATGGGAGGCCGTACAGGGACCCATGACACACTCTGGACCTGGCAGCAGCATGAGGAGGCGGTACAGGGGCCCATGACAGATTACGGGCCTGGCAGCAGCATGAGGAGTTGGTACGGGGTCCCATGGCAGATTACGGGCCTGGCAGCAGCAATGGGAGGCCGTACAGGGACCCATGACACACTCTGGACCTGGCAGCAGCATGAGGAGGCGGTACAGGGGCGCATGACAGATTACAAGCCTGGCAGCAGCAACTTGGACAGGAGGACGTTCAGCTTCTGCACCGTCGGGTGCGTGCTCGCAAACTGTTGTCTCTTGGAAACGGATTCCAAGAAAGACTGCTGACGGAATCCATGAAGAGGAGTAGCAGGAGAATTAGCATCTGAACGAGCGGAATATGCCAACAAGCGACAACAGGGGCCCATGACAGATTACGGGCCTGGCAGCAGCATGAGGAGTCGGTACGGGGGCCCATGGCAGATTAGGGGCCTGGCAGCAGCTATGGGAGGCCCGTAATCTGCCAGCACCCTATGACAAAAAATGGAACCCACCAGCAGTGTGAGGAGACCTGAAAGTGGCACATGGCAGAGTGTGGCGATGGAGACAGCAGCAATGGGAGGCCGTACAGGGACCCATGAGAGACTCTGGACCTGGCAGCAGCATGAGGAGGCGGTATAGGGGCCCATGGCAGATTAGGGGCCTGGCAGCAGCTATGGGATGCCCGTAATCTGCCAGCACCCTATGACAAAAAATGGAACCCACCAGCAGTGTGAGGAGACCTGAAAGTGGCACATGGCAGAGTGTGGCGATGGAGACAGCAGCAATGGGAGGCCGTACAGGGACCCATGAGAGACTCTGGACTTGGCAGCAGCATGAGGAGGCGGTATAGGGGCCCATGGCAGATTAGGGGCCTGGCAGCAGCTATGGGAGGCCCGTAATCTGCCAGCACCCTATGACAAAAAATGGAACACACCAGCAGTGTGAGGAGACCTGAAAGTGGCACATGTTTGGGGCATGATTCATGGCGGATTTAGTCAGTTGTGTCAGGAACTGGTGGTTTGAAATCCAGACTAATCCACGCCTGATTCATTTTCACAAACGTGAGTCTCTCCACACTTTGGGTGGACAGTCGTGTCCTCCGCGGAGTTGCAATACCTCCTGCCGCACTAAACACGCGCTCCGATGCCACGCTACTGGCCGGGCATGACAGCCTTTCAAGGGCAAATTCAGCTAGTTGGGGCCAAAAGTCAAGTTTCGTTGCCCAGTAGTCAAGGGGATTGTCTACCTCGGTTGGCAGGGTGCTGTCCAAGTAGGCCTAAGCCTGTTGTTTGAGGTCCTGCTCCAGGTCCACCTGATGCTGCTGCTGCTGCTGCGGCTGGTTAGTAGTTTCCTCACTGCGCTGGTGAAGAAAGCTACTCATCATCGACTGCAGACTGAGGCAGCAGCTGCTGGTGGAGCTGCCACTGCTCCTACCACCCCACCCCTCCCCTGCTGCCATGGCAGCGGAACGCGAGCGCACAGGGCCCACAGTGTCTGAGGATGGACGTTGGCGCAGACAGGCAGAGACCAGCTGACTACATAGGTGGTTTTTATAGTACGTTATTTTGGCCTCCCTCTCAGCAGGTGTGAAAAAGGCCACCATTTTTGAACTGTAACGAGGGTCCAACAAGGTGGACAGCCAAAAGTCATCCCTCTGTCTGATGGTTATTATTCGGCTGTCGGTACGCAAGCAAGCGAGCATGCTATGGGCCATTTGTGCCAAGGAATGCGAGGGACTCCCTGCCTCCATCTCCACAGCATACTGCCACGGTGCGTCTGGGTCCTCTGTCTCCTCTTCCTCCTCCTCTACCAGATGCTCCTGCTCCTCCACTCCTGTCCGCTGAGTGGAAAAACCACCCATTTCACTCAATAATTCCGGAGCACCAATGTCCTCCTCTACCTCCTCCACTTCTTCCTGTCCTGCCCCCACAGGGGTCATGTGGCGTTGAGATCTGTGCGCCACGTCTACCGCACCCTGACCAGCCATTGTTAACAGCATTTGTTCCAGGACGTGCAACAGAGGAATGACGTCGTTCATCCCATAGTCCTGCCGAATCACGAATAGCGTGGCCTCCTCAAAGGGCCTGAGCAAGCGCAGGTGTCACGCATGAGCTGCCAATGGCTGACATCTAAGTTACACAGGGAATACCTTTATCCGCTTTTAACATCAGGAAATCTGTGATGGCCTTTTGCTGTTCGTAAAGGCGGTCTAACATATGTAGGGTTGAATTCCACCTTGTTGCAACGTCACAGCATGAGGAGTCGGTACGGGGGCCCATGGCAGATTACGGGCCTGGCAGCAGCAATGGGAGGCCCGTAATCTGCCAGCACCCTATGTCAAAAAATTCAACACACCAGCAGTGTGTGAGGAGACCTGAAAGTGGCACATGGCAGAGTGTGGCGATGGAGACAGCAGCAATGGGAGGCCGTACAGGGACCCATGAGAGACTCTGGACCTGGCAGCAGCATGAGGAGGCGGTATAGGGGCCCATGGCAGATTAGGGGCCTGGCAGCAGCTATGGGAGGCCCGTAATCTGCCAGCACCCTATGTCAAAAAATTGAACACACCAGCAGTGTGTGAGGAGACCTGAAAGTGGCACATGGCAGAGTGTGGCGATGGAGACAGCAGCAATGGGAGGCCGTACAGGGACCCATGAGAGACTCTGGACCTGGCAGCAGCATGAGGAGGCGGTATAGGGGCCCATGGCAGATTAGGGGCCTGGCAGCAGCTATGGGAGGCCCGTAATCTGCCAGCACACTATGTCAAAAAATTCAACACACCAGCAGTGTGAGGAGACCTGAAAGTGGCACATGGCATGAGACACTGTGTACCTGGCAGCAGCATGAGGAGACGTTACAGGGGCCCATGGCAGATTAGGGGCCTGGCAGCAGCTATGGGAGGCCCGTAATCTGCCAGCACCCAATGTCAAAAAATTCAACACACCAGCAGTGTGAAGAGACCTGAAAGTGGCACATGGCAGAGTGTGGCGATGGAGACAGCAGCAATGGGAGGCCGTACAGGGACCCATGACAGACTCTGGACTTGGCAGCAGCATGAGGAGGCGGTATAGGGGCCCATGGCAGATTAGGGGCCTGGCAGCAGCTATGGGAGGCCCGTAATCTGCCAGCACCCTATGTCAAAAAATTGAACACACCAGCCGTGTGTGAGGAGACCTGAAAGTGGCACATGGCAGAGTGTGGCGATGGAGACAGCAGCAATGGGAGGCCGTACAGGGACCCATGACAGACTCTGGACTTGGCAGCAGCATGAGGAGGCGGTATAGGGGCCCATGGCAGATTAGGAGCCTGGCAGCAGCTATGGGAGGCCCGTAATCTGCCAGCGCCCTATGTCAAAAAATTCAACACACCAGCAGTGTGAGGAGACCTGAAAGTGGCACATGGCATGAGACACTGTGGACCTGGCAGCAGCATGAGGAGGCGGTACAGGGGCCCATGGCAGAATAGGGGCCTGGCAGCAGCTATGGGAGGCCCGTAATCTGCCAGCACCCTATGTCAAAAAATTGAACACACCAGCAGTGTGTGAGGAGACCTGAAAGTGGCACATGGCAGAGTGTGGCGATGGAGACAGCAGCAATGGGAGGCCGTACAGGGACCCATGAGAGACTCTGGACCTGGCAACAGCATGAGGAGGCGGTACAGGGGCCCATGGCAGATTAGGGGCCCATGGCAGATTAGGGGCCTGGCAGCAGCTATGGGAGGCCCGTAATCTGCCAGCACCCTATGTCAAAAAATTGAACACACCAGCAGTGTGTGAGGAGACCTGAAAGTGGCACATGGCAGAGTGTGGCGATGGAGACAGCAGCAATGGGAGGCCGTACAGGGACCCATGAGAGACTCTGGACCTGGCAGCAGCATGAGGAGGCGGTACAGGGGCCCATGGCAGATTAGGGGCCTGGCAGCAGCTATGGGAGGCCCGTAATCTGCCAGCACCCTATGTCAAAAAATTGAACACACCATAGTGTGAGGAGACCTGAAAGTGGCACATGGCAGAGTGTGGCGATGGAGACAGCAGCAATGGGAGGCCGTACAGGGACCCATGAGAGACTCTGGACCTGGCAGCAGCATGAGGAGGCGGTATAGGGGCCCATGGCAGATTAGGGGCCTGGCAGCAGCTATGGGAGGACGGTAATCTGCCAGCACCCTATGTCAAAAAATTGAACACACCATAGTGTGAGGAGACCTGAAAGTGGCACATGGCAGAGTGTGGCGATGGAGACAGCAGCAATGGGAGGCCGTACAGGGACCCATGAGAGACTCTGGACCTGGCAGCAGCATGAGGAGGCGGTATAGGGGCCCATGGCAGATTAGGGGCCTGGCAGCAGCTATAGGAGGCCCGTAATCTGCCAGCACCCTATGTCAAAAAATTGAACACACCAGCAGTGTGAGGAGACCTGAAAGTGGCACATGGCATGAGACACTGTGGACCTGGCAGCAGCATGAGGAGGCGGTACAGGGGCCCATGGCAGATTAGGGGCCTGGCAGCAGCTATGGGAGGCCCGTAATCTGCCAGCACCCTATGTCAAAAATGTGTGAGGAGACCTGAAAGTGGCACATGGCAGAGTGTGGCGATGGAGACAGCAGCAATGGGAGGCCGTACAGGGACCCATGACAGACTCTGGACCTGGCAGCAGCATGAGGAGGCGGTACAGGGGCCCATGGCAGATTAGGGGACTGGCAGCAGCTATGGGACGCCCGTAATCTGCCAGCACCCTATGTCAAAAAATTGAACACACCAGCAGTGTGTGAGGAGACCTGAAAGTGGCACATGGCAGAGTGTGGCGATGGAGACAGCAGCAATGGGAGGCCATACAGGGACCCATGAGAGACTCTGGACCTGGCAGCAGCATGAGGAGGCGGTACAGGGGCCCATGGCAGATTAAGGGCCTGGCAGCAGCTATAGGAGGCCCGTAATCTGCCAGCACCCTATGTCAAAAAATTGAACACACCATAGTGTGAGGAGACCTGAAAGTGGCACATGGCAGAGTGTGGCGATGGAGACAGCAGCAATGGGAGGCCGTACAGGGAACCATGAGAGACTCTGGACCTGGCAGCAGCATGAGGAGGCGGTATAGGGGCCCATGGCAGATTAGGGGCCTGGCAGCAGCTATGGGAGGCCCGTAATCTGCCAGCATCCTATGTCAAAAAATTGAACACACCAGCAGTGTGTGAGGAGACCTGAAAGTGGCACATGGCAGAGTGTGGCGATGGAGACAGCAGCAATGGGAGGCCCTACAGGGACCCATGAGAGACTCTGGACCTGGCAGCAGCATGAGGAGGCGGTACAGGGGCCCATGGCAGATTAGGGGCCTGGCAGCAGCTATGGGAGGCCCGTAATCTGCCAGCACCCTATGTCTAAAAATTGAACACACCATAGTGTGAGGAGACCTGAAAGTGGCACATGGCAGAGTGTGGCGATGGAGACAGCAGCAATGGGAGGCCGTACAGGGACCCATGAGAGACTCTGGACCTGGCAGCAGCATGAGGAGGTGGTATAGGGGCCCATGGCAGATTAGGGGCCTGGCAGCAGCTATAGGAGGCCCGTAATCTGCCAGCACCCTATGTCAAAAAATTGAACACACCAGCAGTGTGAGGAGACCTGAAAGTGGCACATGGCATGAGACACTGTGGACCTGGCAGCAGCATGAGGAGGCGGTAAAAGGGCCCATGGCAGATTAGGGGCCTGGCAGCAGCTATGGGAGACCCGTAATCTGCCAGCACCCTATGTCAAAAAATTGAACACACCAGCAGTGTGTGAGGAGACCTGAAAGTGGCACATGGCAGAGTGTGGCGATGGAGACAGCAGCAATGGGAGGCCGTACAGGGACCCATGACAGACTCTGGACCTGGCAGCAGCATGAGGAGGCGGTACAGGGGCCCATGGCAGATTAGGGGCCTGGCAGCAGCTATGGGAGGCCCGTAATCTGCCAGCACCCTATGTCAAAAAATTGAACACACCAGCAGTGTGTGAGGAGACCTGAAAGTGGCACATGGCAGAGTGTGGCGATGGAGACAGCAGCAATGGGAGGCCGTACAGGGACCCATGAGAGACTCTGGACCTGGCAACAGCATGAGGAGGCGGTACAGGGGCCCATGGCAGATTTGGGGCCTGGCAGCAGCTATGGGAGGCCCGTAATCTGCCAGCACCCTATGTCAAAAAATTTTACACACCATAGTGTGAGGAGACCTGAAAGTGGCACATGGCAGGGTGTGGCGATGGAGACAGCAGCAATGGGAGGCCGTACAGGGACCCATGAGAGACTCTGGACCTGGCAGCAGCATGAGGAGGCGGTATAGGGGCCCATGGCAGATTAGGGGCCTGGCAGCAGCTATGGGAGGCCCGTAATCTGCCAGCACCCTATGTCAAAAAATTGAACACACCAGCAGTGTGAGGAGACCTGAAAGTGGCACATGGCAAGAGACACTGTGGACCTGGCAGCAGCATGAGGAGGCGGTACAGGGGCCCATGGCAGATTAGGGGCCTGGCAGCAGCTATGGGAGGCCCGTAATCTGCCAGCACCCTATGTCAAAAAATTGAACACACCAGCAGTGTGTGAGGAGACCTGAAAGTGGCACATGGCAGTGTGTGGCGATGGAGACAGCAGCAATGGGAGGCCGTACAGGGACCCATGACAGACTCTGGACTTGGCAGCAGCATGAGGAGGCGGTATAGGGGCCCATGGCAGATTAGGGGCCTGGCAGCAGCTATGGGAGGCCCGTAATCTGCCAGCACCCTATGTCAAAAAATTCAACACACCAGCAGTGTGAGGAGACCTGAAAGTGGCACATGGCATGAGACACTGTGGACCTGGCAGCAGCATGAGGAGGCGGTACAGGGGCCCATGGCAGATTAGGGGCCTGGCAGCAGCTATGGGAGGCCCGTAATCTGCCAGCACCCTATGTCAAAAAATTGAACACACCAGCAGTGTGTGAGGAGACCTGAAAGTGGCACATGGCAGAGAGTGGCGATGGAGACAGCAGCAATGGGAGACCGTACAGGGACCCATAAGAGACTCTGGACCTGGCAGCAGCATGAGGAGGTGGTATAGGGGCCCATGGCAGATTAGGGGCCTGGCAGCAGCTATAGGAGGCCCGTAATCTGCCAGCACCCTATGTCAAAAAATTGAACACACCAGCAGTGTGAGGAGACCTGAAAGTGGCACATGGCAGAGTGTGGCGATGGAGACAGCAGCAATGGGAGGCCGTACAGGGACCCATGAGAGACTCTGGACCTGGCAGCAGCATGAGGAGGCGGTATAGGGGCCCATGGCAGATTAGGGGCCTGGCAGCAGCTATAGGAGGCCCGTAATCTGCCAGCACCCTATGTCAAAAAATTGAACACACCAGCAGTGTGAGGAGACCTGAAAGTGGCACATGGCAAGAGACACTGTGGACCTGGCAGCAGCATGAGGAGGCGGTACAGGGGCCCATGGCAGATTAGGGGCCTGGCAGCAGCTATGGGAGGCCCGTAATCTGCCAGCACCCTATGTCAAAAAATTGAACACACCAGCAGTGTGTGAGGAGACCTGAAAGTGGCACATGGCAGAGTGTGGCGATGGAGACAGCAGCAATGGGAGGCTGTACAGGGACCCATGAGAGACTCTGGACCTGGCAGCAGCATGAGGAGGCGGTATAGGGGCCCATGGCAGATTAGGGGCCTGGCAGCAGCTATAGGAGGCCCGTAAACTGCCAGCACCCTATGTCAAAAAATTGAACACACCAGCAGTGTGAGGAGACCTGAAAGTGGCACATGGCAATGGAGACACTGTGGACCTGGCAGCAGCATGAGGAGGCGGTAAAAGGGCACATGGCAGATTAGGGGCCTGGCAGCAGCTATGGGAGGCCCGTAATCTGCCAGCACCCTATGTCAAAAAATTGAACACACCAGCAGTGTGTAAGGAGACCTGAAAGTGGCACATGGCAGAGTGTGGCGATGGAGACAGCAGCAATGGGAGGCCGTACAGGGACCCATGACAGACTCTGGACCTGGCAGCAGCATGAGGAGGCGGTACAGGGGCCCATGGCAGATTAGGGGCCTGGCAGCAGCTATGGGAGGCCCGTAATCTGCCAGCACCCTATGTCAAAAAATTGAACACACCAGCAGTGTGTGAGGAGACCTGAAAGTGGCACATGGCAGAGTGTGGCGATGGAGACAGCAGCAATGGGAGGCCGTACAGGGACCCATGAGAGACTCTGGACCTGGCAGCAGCATGAGGAGGCGGTACAGGGGCCCATGGCAGATTAGGGGCCTGGCAGCAGCTATGGGAGGCCCGTAATCTGCCAGCACCCTATGTCAAAAAATTGAACACACCAGCAGTGTGTGAGGAGACCTGAAAGTGGCACATGGCAGAGTGTGGCGATGGAGACAGCAGCAATGGGAGGCCGTACAGGGACCCATGACAGACTCTGGACCTGGCAGCAGCATGAGGAGGCGGTACAGGGGCCCATGGCAGATTAGGGGCCTGGCAGCAGCTATGGGAGGCCCGTAATCTGCCAGCACCCTATGTCAAAAAATTGAACACACCAGCAGTGTGTGAGGAGACCTGAAAGTGGCACATGGCAGAGTGTGGCGATGGAGACAGCAGCAATGGGAGGCCGTACAGGGACCCATGAGAGACTCTGGACCTGGCAGCAGCATGAGGAGGCGGTACAGGGGCCCATGGCAGATTAGGGGCCTGGCAGCAGCTATGGGAGGCCCGTAATCTGCCAGCACCCTATGTCAAAAAATTGAACACACCAGCAGTGTGTGAGGAGACCTGAAAGTGGCACATGGCAGAGTGTGGCGATGGAGACAGCAGCAATGGGAGGCCGTACAGGGACCCATGACAGACTCTGGACCTGGCAGCAGCATGAGGAAGCGGTACAGGGGCCCATGGCAGATTAGGGGCCTGGCAGCAGCTATGGGAGGCCCGTAATCTGCCAGCACCCTATGTCAAAAAATTGAACACACCAGCAGTGTGTGAGGAGACCTGAAAGTGGCACATGGCAGAGTGTGGCGATGGAGACAGCAGCAATGGGAGGCCGTACAGGGACCCATGAGAGACTCTGGACCTGGCAACAGCATGAGGAGGCGGTACATGGGCCCATGGCAGATTAGGGGCCTGGCAGCAGCTATGGGAGGCCCGTAATCTGCCAGCACCCTATGTCAAAAAATTGAACACACCATAGTGTGAGGAGACCTGAAAGTGGCACATGGCAGAGTGTGGCGATGGAGACAGCAGCAATGGGAGGCCGTACAGGGACCCATGAGAGACTCTGGACCTGGCAGCAGCATGAGGAGGTGGTATAGGGGCCCATGGCAGATTAGGGGCCTGGCAGCAGCTATGGGAGGCCCGTAATCTGCCCGCACCCTATGTCAAAAAATTCAACACATCAGCAGTGTGAGGAGACCTGAAAGTGGCACATGGCAAGAGACACTGTGGACCTGGCAGCAGCATGAGGAGGCGGTACAGGGGCCCATGGCAGATTAGGGGCCTGGCAGCAGTTATGGGAGGCCCGTAATCTGCCAGCACCCTATGTCAAAAAATTGAACACACCAGCAGTGGTTGAGGAGACCTGAAAGTGGCACATGGCAGAGTGTGGCGATGGAGACAGCAGCAATGGGAGGCCGTACAGGGACCCATGACAGACTCTGGACTTGGCAGCAGCATGAGGAGGCGGTATAGGGGCCCATGGCAGATTAGGGGCCTGGCAGCAGCTATGGGAGGCCCGTAATCTGCCAGCACCCTATGTCAAAAAATTCAACACACCAGCAGTGTGAGGAGACCTGAAAGTGGCACATGGCATGAGACACTGTGGACCTGGCAGCAGCATGAGGAGGCGGTACAGGGGCCCATGGCAGATTAGGGGCCTGGCAGCAGCTATGGGAGGACCGTAATCTGCCAGCACCCTATGTCAAAAAATTTAACACACCCCAGCAGTGTGTGAGGAGACCTGAAAGTGGCACATGGCAGAGTGTGGCGATGGAGACAGCAGCAATGGGAGACCGTACAGGGACCCATGAGAGACTCTGGACCTGGCAGCAGCATGAGGAGGTGGTATAGGGGCCCATGGCAGATTAGGGGCCTGGCAGCAGCTATAGGAGGCCCGTAATCTGCCAGCACCCTATGTCAAAAAATTGAACACACCAGCAGTGTGAGGAGACCTGAAAGTGGCACATGGCAGAGTGTGGCGATGGAGACAGCAGCAATGGGAGGCCGTACAGGGACCCATGAGAGACTCTGGACCTGGCAGCAGCATGAGGAGGCGGTATAGGGGCCCATGGCAGATTAGGGGCCTGGCAGCAGCTATAGGAGGCCCGTAAACTGCCAGCACCCTATGTCAAAAAATTGAACACACCAGCAGTGTGAGGAGACCTGAAAGTGGCACATGGCATGAGACACTGTGGACCTGGCAGCAGCATGAGGAGGCGGTAAAAGGGCCCATGGCAGATTAGGGGCCTGGCAGCAGCTATGGGAGGCCCGTAATCTTCCAGCACCCTATGTCAAAAAATTGAACACACCAGCAGTGTGTAAGGAGACCTGAAAGTGGCACATGGCAGAGTGTGGCGATGGAGACAGCAGCAATGGGAGGCTTTACAGGGACCCATGACAGACTCTGGACCTGGCAGCAGCATGAGGAGGCGGTACAGGGGCCCATGGCAGATTAGGGGCCTGGCAGCAGCTATGGGAGGCCCGTAATCTGCCAGCACCCTATGTCAAAAAATTGAACACACCAGCAGTGTGTGAGGAGACCTGAAAGTGGCACATGGCAGAGTGTGGCGATGGAGACAGCAGCAATGGGAGGCCATACAGGTACCCATGAGAGACTCTGGACCTGGCAGCAGCATGAGGAGGCGGTACAGGGGCCCATGGCAGATTAGGGGCCTGGCAGCAGCTATGGGAGGCCCGTAATCTGCCAGCACCCTATGTCAAAAAATTGAACACACCATAGTGTGAGGAGACCTGAAAGTGGCACATGGCAGAGTGTGGCGATGGAGACAGCAGCAATGGGAGGCCGTACAGGGACCCATGAGAGACTCTGGACCTGGCAGCAGCATGAGGAGGCGGTATAGGGGCCTATGGCAGATTAGGGGCCTGGCAGCAGCAATGGGAGGCCCGTAATCTGCCAGCACCCTATGTCAAAAAATTCAACACACCAGCAGTGTGAGGAGACCTAAAAGTGGCACATGGCAAGAGACACTGTGGACCTGGCAGCAGCATGAGGAGGCGGTACAGGGGCCCATGGCAGATTAGGGGCCTGGCAGCAGCTATGGGAGGCCCGTAATCTGCCAGCACCCTATGTCAAAAAATTGAACACACCAGCAGTGTGTGAGGAGACCTGAAAGTGGCACATGGCAGAGTGTGGCGATGGAGACAGCAGCAATGGGAGGCCGTACAGGGACCCATGACAGACTCTGGACTTGGCAGAAGCATGAGGAGGCGGTATAGGGGCCCATGGCAGATTAGGGGCCTGGCAGCAGCTATGGGAGGCCCGTAATCTGCCAGCACCCTATGTCAAAAAATTCAACACACCAGCAGTGTGAGGAGACCTGAAAGTGGCACATGGCATGAGACACTGTGGACCTGGCAGCAGCATGAGGAGGCGGTACAGGGGCCCATGGCAGATTAGGGGCCTGGCAGCAGCTATAGGAGGCCCGTAATCTGCCAGCACCCTATGACAAAAAATGGAACACACCAGCAGTGTGAGGAGACCTGAAAGTGGCACATGGCAGAGTGTGGCGATGGAGACAGCAGCAATGGGAGGTCGTACAGGGACCCATGAGAGACTCTGGACCTGGCAGCAGCATGAGGAGGCGGTATAGGGGCCCATGGCAGATTAGGCGCCTGGTAGCAGCTATGGGAGGCCCGTAATCTGCCAGCACCCTATGACAAAAAATGGAACACACCAGCAGTGTGAGGAGACATGAAAGTGGCACATGGCAGAGTGTGGCGATGGAGACAGCAGCAATGGGAGGCCGTACAGGGACCCATGAGAGACTCTGGACTTGGCAACAGCATGAGGAGGCGGTATAGGGGCCCATGGCAGATTAGGGGCCTGGCAGCAGCTATGGGAGGCCCGTAATCTGCCAGCACCCTATGACAAAAAATGGAACACACCAGCAGTGTGAGTAGACCTGAAAGTGTCACATGGCAGGGGCATGATTCATGGCGGATTTAATCAGTTGTGTCAGGAACTGGTGGTTTGAAATCCAGACTAATCCATGCCTGATTCATTTTCACAAACGTGAGTCTCTCCACACTTTGGGTGGACAGTCGTGTCCTCCGCGGAGTTACAATACCTCCTGCCGCACTAAACACGCGCTCCGATGCCACGCTACTGGCCGGGCATGACAGCCTTTCAAGGGCAAATTCAGCTAGTTGGGGCCAAAGGTCAAGTTTCGTTGCCTAGTAGTCAAGGGGATTGTCTACCTCGGTTGGCAGGGTGCTGTCCAAGTAGGCCCAAGCCTGTTGTTTGAGGTCCTGCTCCAGGTCCACCTGATGCTGCTGCTGCGGCTGGTTAGTAGTTTCCTCACTGCGCTGGTGAAGAAAGCTACTCATCATCGACTGCAGACTGAGGCAGCCGCTGCTGGTGGAGCTACCACTGCTCCTACCACCCCACCCTGCTGCCATGGCAGCGGAACGCGAGCGCACAGGGCCCACAGTGTCTGAGGATGGACGTTGGCGCAGAAAGGCAGAGACCAACTGACTACATAGGTGGTTTTTATAGTACGTTATTTTGGCCTCCCTCTCAGCAGGTGTGAAAAAGGCCACCATTTTTGAACGGTAGCGAGGGTCCAACAAGGTGGACAGCCAAAAGTCATCCCTCTGTCTGATGGTTATTATTCGGCTGTCGCTACGCAAGCAACCGAGCATGCTATGGGCCATTTGTGCCAAGGAATGCGAGGGACTCCCTGCCTCCATCTCCACAGCATACTGCCACGGTGCGTCTGGGTCCTCTGTCTCCTCCTCCTCCTCCTCTACCACATGCTCCTGCTCCTCCACTCCTGTCCGCTGAGTGGAAAATCCACCCATTTCACTCAATAATTCCTGAGCACAAATGTCCTCCTCTACCTCCTCCTCTTCTTCCTGTCCTGCCCCCACAGGGGTCATGTGGCGTTGAGATCTGTGCGCCACGTCTACCGCACCCTGACCAGCCATTGTTAACAGCATTTGTTCCAGGACGTGCAACAGAGGAATGACTTCGTTCATCCCATAGTCCTGGCGACTCACGAATAGCGTGGCCTCCTCAAAGGGCCTGAGCAAGCGGCAGGTGTCACGCATGAGCTGCCAATGGCTGACATCGAAGTTACACAGGGGAGTACCTTTATCCGCTTGTAACATCAGGAAATCGGTGATGGCCTTTCGCTGTTCGTAAAGGCGGTCTAACATGTGTAGGGTTGAATTCCACCTTGTTGCAACGTCGCAGATCAGGCGATGCTGTGGAATTCCGTTCTGCCGCTGCAGCTCAAGGAGGGTGTGCTTTGCGGTGTAGGAATGGCTGAAATGCATGCAAAGTTTACGTGACATTTTAAGCATGTCTTGCAGTGGGATGGTGGATTTTAGGAACCGCTTGACAACCAGATTGAACACGTGAGCCATGCATGGCGCATGGCACAACCTTCCTTGACGCAGAGCAGACACCATGTTCTTTCCGTTGTCGGTCAACATGGTTCCGATTTTCAGTTTGCGCGGAGACAGCCATCTGTCGATTTCTCTGTTCATTACACTGAGAATTTCCTCCCCTGTGTGACTATGTTCGCCAAGGCATACCAGGTGCAGCACAGCGTGACACCGTTGCGCCCTGCACATGTGATATGCCGGTCGGGTAATGGGACTTGGCACGGGGGTGGCGGCTGAGGACACGAAGGAAGAAGAGGTGGTAGAGGCGGACATGTTTTGTGGACCAAGGACGTGCAAACGTGGAGGCAAAAGCGGCGTGACCTGTCCAAGTTGCTGGTGCGGCTGTGACGGCACCACGTTCACCCAGTGGGCCGTAAATGACATGTACTGTCCCTGACCGTAGTTACAGCTCCACACGTCGGCGCTGCCGTGCACTTTGGCAGAGACCGACATGCTTAAAGACTGGCCCACCATCTCTTCTACATGTGAATGCAGGGCTGGCACTGCCTTTTTGGCGAAGAAATGACGGCTTGGCACTCTCCACCGCGGCGCGGCACAAGCCATCATTTCTCGGAAAGGTGCTGAGTCCACCACTTGGAAAGGGAGGGACTGCAGCACCAGCAACTTGGACAGGAGGACGTTCAGCTTTTGCACCGTCGGGTGCGTGCTCGCAAACTGTTGTCTCTTGGAAACGGATTCCAAGAAAGACTGCTGACGGAATCCGTGAACAGGAGTAGCAGGAGAAGGAGCATCTGAACGAGCGGAAGATGGCAACGAGCGACAACTCCCCTCAGCAGAGGTGTTGGAGCCATGACTGGCTGATAGAGGGCGATTGACGTCGGGTGACGGAGCAAGTAACGGAGCGGGTGATGGAGCGGGGGCTGGGGCGGGCAGAACCGCCGTATCTTTATCACGGTTTTCCCAGGCCACCAAATGGCGACGCTGCATATGCTGCCGCAACGCTGTAGTCCCAATATGGGCCCCCTGGCCACGCTTGACTTTCTGGCCACATAGTCGACATACGGCTACGTTTACTTCCTCGGGCGGCTTGACAAAAAATTGCCACACCGCCGAGTAGGAAACTTTGCCCCCGATACTCCTCACTGGCTGACTGCCGCTTCCTCCGTGCACACCGGCACCACTACTGGCCGTGGTGGTAGGCTGCAGTGGAGCTGGTGCTGTACTCCGTGGCCGTTTGCCTCCACTGACACTGCTGCGACCCTGCTGCCTCCTGGGCAACCCACCGACTGTTTTGCTCGCTGCCAAGCTGCCACCCTCTTCTCCTGATGATGCAGAAGCAATAGCCTGATGACGACGAGGCTGCCAAGTGCGATCAGCCTCCTCATCATCAATTAGGGTCTCCGCCTCACTACTAGCCCCCTCGGCTGCGTGTGGGTCAGGAGACAGACCTGTCTCTAGACCGGCTACCGAGTCACTCTCCTCGCCACTACTTCTTCGCCTGGCTGCTGAAGAGGCGGATGTCTCCCCCCGTTCCTGAACGCCCTCTGTTTGCTCTTCCTCACTGTACAGTGGGGCTGAGCTCACAGCATGCGATACTTCGCTTGGTGAGGGAACACCAAAGGACAGGGGCAGGTAGAGGACACGTGATTTCAGTGGGCTTGGTCCCGGGCCATGCCAACTAACGGTTGTGTCTGACGTACCCACCGACCGTTGACGGTAGGTGTCAGAGGTGACCTGGGAAGAGGAAGACGACCGAGCCAACCAATCAATGACGGCAGGGTTGTTGGTGGAGACACGACCGCTGGATGACACCGGGAGCACTGGCCTCTGGCTGCGACTAGTGCTGCCTCGACCCCTTCCTCTGCTGCCACGTCTGCTCGCTCCTAAAACATTGCCTCCTCTGCCACTCCTCTGCATGTTGTCTGACATACTCTTTAATTAAACGATTCTGTGTCCCTGAGTAACAATTCTGTGTCTGTCCCTGAGTAACAATTCTGTGTCCCTGAGTAACGTTTCTGTGGCCCTAAGTAACAGTTCTGTGGCCCTCAGTAACAATTCTGTGTCCCTCAGTAACAATTCTGTGTCCCTCAGTAACAATTCTGTGTCTGTCCCTGAGTAACAATTCTGTGTCCCTGAGTAACAATTCTGTGTCCCTCAGTAACAATTCTGTGTCCCTCAGTAACAATTCTGTGTCCCTGAGTAACAATTCTGTGTCGCTAAGTAACGTTTCTGTGGCCCTAAGTAACGGTTCTGTGGCCCTAAGTAACGGTTCTGTGTCCCTCAGTAACAAATCTGTGTCCCTCAGTAACAATTCTGTGTCCCTCAGTAACAATTCTGTGTCTGTCCCGGAGTAACAATTCTGTGTCTGTCCCTGAGAAACAATTCTGTGTCCCTGAGTAACAATTCTGTGTCCCTCAGTAACAATTCTGTGTCCCTCAGTAACAATTCTGTGTCCCTGAGTAACAATTCTGTGTCCCTGAGTAACAATTCTGTGTCCCTCAGTAACAATTCTGTGTCCCTCAGTAACAATTCTGTGTCCCTGAGTAACAATTCTGTGTCTGTCCCTGAGTAACAATTCTGTGGCCCTAAGTAACGTTTCTGTGGCCCAAAGTAACGGTTCTGTGGCCCTCAGTAACAATTCTGTGTCTGTCCCTGAGTAACAATTCTGTGTCCCTAAGCAACGTTTCTGTGGCCCTAAGTAACGTTTCTGTGGCCCTAAGTAACGATTCTGTGGCCCTAAGTAACGTTTCTGTAGCCCTAAGTAACGTTTCTGTGGCCCTAAGTAACGTTTCTGTGGCCCTAAGTAACGTTTCTGTGGCCCTAAGTAACAGTTCTGTGGCCCTCAGTAACAGTTCTGTGGCCCTCAGTAACAATTCTGTGTCCCTCAATAACAATTCTGTGTCTGTCCCTGAGTAACAATTCTGTGTCCCTAAGTAACGTTTCTGTGGCCCTAAGTAACGGTTCTGTGGCCCTCAGTAACAATTCTGTGTCCCTCAGTAACAATTCTGTGTCTGTCCCTAAGTAACAATTCTGTGGCCCTAAGTAACGTTTCTGTGGCCCTAATTAACATTTCTGTGGCCCTAAGTAACGTTTCTGTGGCCCTCAGTAACAATTCTGTATCCCTCAGTAACAATTCTGTGTCTGTCCCTGAGTAACAATTCTGTGTCCCTAAGTAACAATTCTGTGGCCCTAAGTAAAGTTTCTGGGGCCCTAAGTAACGTTTCTGTGGCCCTAAGTAACGATTCTGTGGCCCTAAGTAACGTTTCTGTGGCCCTAAGTAACGTTTCTGTAGCCCTCAGTAACAAATCTGTGTCCCTCAGTAACAATTCTGTGTCTGTCCCTAAGTAACAATTCTGTGGCCCTAAGTAACGATTCTGTGGCCCTCAGTAACAAATCTGTGTCCCTCAGTAACAATTCTGTGTCTGTCCCTAAGTAACAATTCTGTGGCCCTAAGTAACGTTTCTGTGGCCCTAAGTAACGGTTCTGTGGCCCTCAGTAACAATTCTGTGTCCCTCAATAACAATTCTGTGTCTGTCCCTAAGTAACAATTCTGTGGCCCTAAGTAACGTTTCTGTGGCCCTAAGTAACGATTCTGTGGCCCTCAGTAACAAATCTGTGTCCCTCAGTAACAATTCTGTGTCTGTCCCTAAGTAACAATTCTGTGTCCCTAAGTAACGATTCTGTGGCCCTCAGTAACAAATCTGTGTCTCTCAGTAACAATTCTGTTTCTGTCCCTAAGTAACAATTCTGTGGCCCTAAGTAACGTTTCTGTGGCCCTAAGTAACGGTTCTGTGGCCCTCAGTAACAATTCTGTGTCCCTCAATAACAATTCTGTGTCTGTTTCTAAGTAACAATTCTGTGGCCCTAAGTAACGTTTCTGTGGCCCTAAGTAACGTTTCTGTGGCCCTCAGTAACAATTCTGTATCCCTCAGTAACAATTCTGTGTCTGTCCCTGAGTAACAATTCTGTGTCCCTAAGTAACAATTCTGTGGCCCTAAGTAAAGTTTCTGGGGCCCTAAGTAACGTTTCTGTGGCCCTAAGTAACGATTCTGTGGCCCTACGTAACGTTTCTGTGGCCCTAAGTAACGTTTCTGTAGCCCTCAGTAACAAATCTGTGTCCCTCAGTAACAATTCTGTGTCTGTCCCTAAGTAACAATTCTGTGGCCCTAAGTAACGATTCTGTGGCCCTCAGTAACAAATCTGTGTCCCTCAGTAACAATTCTGTGTCTGTCCCTAAGTAACAATTCTGTGGCCCCAAGTAACGTTTCTGTGGCCGTAAGTAACGGTTCTGTGGCCCTCAGTAACAATTCTGTGTCCCTCAATAACAATTCTGTGTCTGTCCCTAAGTAACAATTCTGTGGCCCTAAGTAACGTTTCTGTGGCCCTAAGTAACGATTCTGTGGCCCTCAGTAACAAATCTGTGTCCCTCAGTAACAATTCTGTGTCTGTCCCTAAGTAACAATTCTGTGTCCCTAAGTAACGATTCTGTGGCCCTCAGTAACAAATCTGTGTCTCTCAGTAACAATTCTGTTTCTGTCCCTAAGTAACAATTCTGTGGCCCTAAGTAACGTTTCTGTGGCCCTAAGTAACGGTTCTGTGGCCCTCAGTAACAATTCTGTGTCCCTCAATAACAATTCTGTGTCTGTCCCTAAGTAACAATTCTGTGGCCCTAAGTAACGTTTCTGTGGCCCTAAGTAACGATTCTGTGGCCCTCAGTAACAAATCTGTGTCCCTGAGTAACAATTCTGTGTCTGTCCCTAAGTAACAATTCTGTGGCCCTAAGTAACGATTCTGTGGCCCTCAGTAACAAATCTGTGTCCCTCAGTAACAATTCTGTCTGTCACTAAGTAACAATTCTGTGGCCCTAAGTAACGTTTCTGTGGCCCTAAGTAACGATTCTGTGGCCCTCAGTAACAATTCTGTGTCTGTCCCTAAGTAACAATTCTGTGGCCCTAAGTAACGTTTCTGTGGCCCTAAGTAACGATTCTGTGGCCGTAAGTAACGTTTCTGTGGCCCTAAGTAATGTTTCTGTGGCCCTCAGTAACAATTCTGTGTCCCTCAATAACAATTCTGTGTCTGTCCTTAAGTAACAATTCTGTGGCCCTAAGTAACGTTTCTGTGGCCCTAAGTAACGATTCTCTGGCCCTCAGTAACAAATCTGTGTCCCTGAGTAACAATTCTGTGTCTGTCCCTAAGTAACAATTCTGTGGCCCTAAGTAACGTTTCTGTGGCCCTAAGTAACGTTTCTGTGGCCCTAAGTAACGATTCTGTGGCCCTAAGTAACGATTCTGTGGCCCTAAGTAATGTTTCTGTGGCCCTCAGTAACAATTCTGTGTCCCTCAATAACAATTCTGTGTCTGTCCCTAAGTAACAATTCTGTGGCCCTAAGTAACGTTTCTGTGGCCCTAAGTAACGATTCTGTGGCCCTCAGTAACAAATCTGTGTCCCTCAGTAACAATACGGTGTCTGTCCCTAAGTAACAATTCTGTGGCCCTAAGTAACGTTTCTGTGGCCCTAAGTAACGATTCTGTGGCCCTCAGTAACAATTCTGTATCCCTCAGTAACAATTCTGTCTGTCCCTGAGTAACAATTCTGTGTCCCTAAGTAACGTTTCTGTGGCCCTAAGTAACGTTTCTGTGGCCCTAAGTAACGATTCTGTGGCCCTCAGTAACAAATCTGTGTCCCTCAGTAACAATTCTGTGTCTGTCCCTAAGTAACAATTCTGTGGCCCTAAGTAACCATTCTGTGGCCCTCAGTAACAAATCTGTGTCCCTCAGTAACAATTCTGTCTGTCCCTGAGTAACAATTCTGTGGCCCTAAGTAACGTTTCTGTGGCCCTCAGAAACAATTCTGTATCCCTCAGTAACAATTCTATCTGTCCCTGAGTAACAATTCTGTGTCCCTAATTAACGTTTCTGTGGCCCTAAGTAACGATTCTGTGGCCCTAAGTAACGATTCTGTGGCCCTAAGTAACGTTTCTGTGGCCCTAAGTAACGTTTCTGTGGCCCTCAGTAACAATTCTGTGTCCCTCAATAACAATTCTGTGTCTGTCCCTAAGTAACAATTCTGTGGCCCTAAGTAACATTTCTGTGGCCCTAAGTAACGATTCTGTGGCCCTCAGTAACAAATCTGTGTCCCTCAGTAACAATTCTGTGTCTGTCCCTAAGTAACAATTCTGTGGCCCTAAGTAACGTTTCTGTGGCCCTAAGTAACGATTCTGTAGCCCTCAGTAACAATTCTGTATTCCTCAGTAACAATTCTGTCTGCCCCTGAGTAACAATTCTGTGTCCCTAAGTAACGTTTCTGTGGCCCTAAGTAACGTTTCTGTGGCCCTAAGTAACGATTCTGTGGCCCTAAGTAACGTTTCTGTGGCCCTTAGTAACAATTCTGTGTCCCTCAATAACAATTCTGTGTCTGTCCCTAAGTAACAATTCTGTGGCCCTAAGTAACGTTTCTGTGGCCCTAAGTAACGTTTCTGTGGCCCTCAGTAACAATTCTGTGTCCCTCAATAACAATTCTGTGTCTGTCCCTAAGTAACAATTCTGTGGCACTAAGTAACGATTCTGTGGCCCTCAGTAACAAATCTGTGTCCCTCAGTAATAATTCTGTGTCTGTCCCTAAGTAACAATTCTGTGGCCCTAAGTAACGATTCTGTGGCCCTCAGTAACAAATCTGTGTCCCTCAGTAACAATTCTGTCTGTCCCTGAGTAACAATTCTGTGGCCCTAAGTAACGTTTCTGTGGCCCTAAGTAACGATTCTGTGGCCCTCAGAAACAATTCTGTATCCCTCAGTAACAATTCTGTCTGTCCCTGAGTAACAATTCTGTGTCCCTAAGTAACGTTTCTGTGGCCCTAAGTAACGATTCTGTGGCCCTAAGTAACGATTCTGTGGCCTTAAGTAACGTTTCTGTGGCCCTAAGTAACGTTTCTGTGGCCCTCAGTAACAATTCTGTGTCCCTCAATAACAATTCTGTGTCTGTCCCTAAGTAACAATTCTGTGGCCCTAAGTAACATTTCTGTGGCCCTAAGTAACGATTCTGTTGCCCTCAGTAAAAAATCTGTGTCCCTCAGTAACAATTCTGTGTCTGTCCCTAAGTAACAATTCTGTGGCCCTAAGTAACGTTTCTGTGGCCCTAAGTAACGTTTCTGTGGCCCTCAGTAACAATTCTGTATCCCTCAGTAACAATTCTGTCTGTCCCTGAGTAACAATTCTGTGTCCCTAAGTAACGATTCTGTGGCCCTAACTAACGATTCTGTGGCCCTAAGTAAACGTTTCTGTGGCCCTATGTAACGTTTCTATGGCCCTAAGTAACGATTCTGTGGCCCTAACTAACGTTTCTCTGTCCCTAACTCTCTCCCTGCATACAGCCAGGTCTGCCTCTGTTGAATGACTGGAGGCAAATGGAGAATTCTAAAATGGCCGCTATTTATAGCTCGACCATTACACAGTGCTGGCTGGCTGGCTGCTGATTGGCTAATGCGATCACATGTCATGAATGAATGCATTATGGGTCAGCGCGCCTTGTCTGCGCGCCTTCCCAGACATCCCCGCTCCGTCGCCGCACATGTCGCCGCCATTTTAGGAAAAATTTTGATTCGCGCATCCGAAGTCTCCTTATTTTCGGATTCGACGCGAATCGAAATTTTCTTAATATTCGAAACGAATTCCACTTCGCCTACTTCGATTCGCTCATCTCTATTCACAACCACTATTGTACGTTCAAAGAGTTAGATCCATTTACACGCCGGGTGGCGGTAATATTTTTTGGGTGATTAGTGCATTCCAGTGACAGAAACGTACAGTTTCCAGCCAACGGCAAGCTGCAATTGACCGATTGTGCTAAATAAACTGACTTTCTGCTTCAAAACCACTATTGTACGTTCAAAGAGTTAGATCCATTTACACGCCGGGTGGCGTTAATATTTTTTGGGTGATTAGTGCATTCCAGTGACATAAACGTACAGTTTCCAGCCAACGGCAAGCTGCAATTGACCGATTGTGCTAAATAAACTGACTTTCTGCTTCACAACCACTATTGTACGTTCAAAGAGTTAAATCCATATACACGCCGGGTGGCGGTAATATTTTTTGGGTGATTAGTGCATTCCAGTGACATAAACGTACAGTTTCCAGCCAACGGCAAGCTGCAATTGACCGATTATGCTAAATAAACTGACTTTCTGCTTCACAACCACTATTGTACGTTCAAAGAGTTAAATCCATATACACGCCGGGTGGCGGTAATATTTTTTGGGTGATTAGTGCATTCCAGTGACATAAACGTACAGTTTCCAGCCAACGGCAAGCTGCAATTGACCGATTGTGCTAAATAAACTGACTTTCTGCTTCACAACCACTATTGTACGTTCAAAGAGTTAGATCCATTTACACGCCGGGTGGCGTTAATATTTTTTGGGTGATTAGTGCATTCCAGTGACATAAACGTACAGTTTCCAGCCAACGGCAAGCTGCAATTGACCGATTGTGCTAAATAAACTGACTTTCTGCTTCACAACCACTATTGTACGTTCAAAGAGTTAAATCCATTTACACGCCGGCTGGCGGTAATATTTTTTGGGTGATTAGTGCATTCCAGTGACATAAACGTACAGTTTACAGCCAACGGCAAGCTGCAATTGACCGATTGTGCTAAATAAACTGACTTTCTGCTTCACAACCACTATTGTACGTTCAAAGAGTTAAATCCATATACACGCCGGGTGGCGGTAATATTTTTTGGGTGATTAGTGCATTCCAGTGACATAAACGTACAGTTTCCAGCCAACGGCAAGCTGCAATTGACCGATTGTGCTAAATAAACTGACTTTCTGCTTCACAACCACTATTGTACGTTCAAAGAGTTAAATCCATATACACGCCGGGTGGCGGTAATATTTTTTGGGTGATTAGTGCATTCCAGTGACATAAACGTACAGTTTCCAGCCAACGGCAAGCTGCAATTGACCGATTGTGCTAAATAAACTGACTTTCTGCTTCACAACCACTATTGTACGTTCAAAGAGTTAAATCCATATACACGCCGGGTGGCGGTAATATTTTTTGGGTGATTAGTGCATTCCAGTGACATAAATGTACAGTTTCCAGCCAACGGCAAGCTGCAATTGACCGATTGTGCTAAATAAACTGACTTTCTGCTTCACAACCACTATTGTACATTCAAAGAGTTAGATCCATTTACACGCCGGGTGGCGGTAATATTTTTTGGGTGATTAGTGCATTCCAGTGACATAAACGTACAGTTTCCAGCCAACGGCAAGCTGCAATTGACCGATTGTGCTAAATAAACTGACTTTCTGCTTCACAACCCCTATTGTACGTTCAAAGAGTTAAATCCATATACACGCCGGGTGGCGGTAATATTTTTTGGGTGATTAGTGCATTCCAGTGACATAAACGTACAGTTTCCAGCCAACGGCAAGCTGCAATTGACCGATTGTGCTAAATAAACTGACTTTCTGCTTCACAACCACTATTGTACATTCAAAGAGTTAGATCCATTTACACGCCGGCTGGCGGTAATATTTTTTGCGTGATTAGTGCATTCCAGTGACAGGAACGTACAGTTTCCAGCCAACGGCAAGCTGCAATTGACCGATTGTGTACAATAAACTGACTTTCTGCTTCACAACCACTATTGTACGTTCAAAGAGTTAGATCCATTTACACGCCGGGTGGCGGTAATATTTTTTGGGTGATTAGTGCATTCCAGTGACATAAACGTACAGTTTCCAGCCAACGGCAAGCTGCAATTGACCGATTGTGCTAAATAAACTGACTTTCTGCTTCACAACCACTATTGTATGTTCAAAGAGTTAAATCCTTATACATGCCGGGTGGCGGTAATATTTTTTGGGTGATTAGTGCATTCCAGTGACATAAACGTACAGTTTCCAGCCAACGGCAAGCTGCAATTGACCGATTGTGCTAAATAAACTGACTTTCTGCTTCACAACCACTATTGTACGTTCAAAGAGTTAGATCCATTTACACGCCGGGTGGCGTTAATATTTTTTGGGTGATTAGTGCATTCCAGTGACATAAACGTACAGTTTCCAGCCAACGGCAAGCTGCAATTGACCGATTGTGCTAAATAAACTGACTTTCTGCTTCACAACCACTATTGTGGGTTCAAAGAGTTAAATCCATATACACGCCGGGTGGCGGTAATATTTTTTGGGTGATTAGTGCATTCCAGTGACATAAACGTACAGTTTCCAGCCAACGGCAAGCTGCAATTGACCGATTGTGCTAAATAAACTGACTTTCTGCTTCACAACCACTATTGTACGTTCAAAGAGTTAAATCCATATACACGCCGGGTGGCGGTAATATTTTATGGGTGATTAGTGCATTCCAGTGACATAAACGTACAGTTTCCAGCCAATGGCAAGCTGCAATTGACCGATTGTGCTAAATAAACTGACTTTCTGCTTCACAGCCACTATTGTACGTTCAAAGAGTTAAATCCATATACACGCCGGGTGGCGGTAATATTTTTTGGGTGATTAGTGCATTCCAGTGACATAAATGTACAGTTTCCAGCCAACGGCAAGCTGCAATTGACCGATTGTGCTAAATAAACTGACTTTCTACTTCACAACCACTATTGTACGTTCAAAGAGTTAGATCCATTTACACGCCGGGTGGCGGTAATATTTTTTGGGTGATTAGTGCATTCCAGTGACAGAAACGTACAGTTTCCAGCCAACGGCAAGCTGCAATTGACCGATTGTGCTAAATAAACTGACTTTCTGCTTCACAACCACTATTGTACGTTCAAAGAGTTAGATCCATTTACACGCCGGGTGGCGTTAATATTTTTTGGGTGATTAGTGCATTCCAGTGACATAAACGTACAGTTTCCAGCCAACGGCAAGCTGCAATTGACCGATTGTGCTAAATAAACTGACTTTCTGCTTCACAACCACTATTGTACATTCAAAGAGTTAGATCCATTTACACGCCGGCTGGCGGTAATATTTTTTGCGTGATTAGTGCATTCCAGTGACAGGAACGTACAGTTTCCAGCCAACGGCAAGCTGCAATTGACCGATTGTGTACAATAAACTGACTTTCTGCTTCACAACCACTATTGTACGTTCAAAGAGTTAGATCCATTTACACGCCGGGTGGCGGTAATATTTTTTGGGTGATTAGTGCATTCCAGTGACATAAACGTACAGTTTCCAGCCAACGGCAAGCTGCAATTGACCGATTGTGCTAAATAAACTGACTTTCTGCTTCACAACCACTATTGTACGTTCAAAGAGTTAAATCCATATACACGCCGGGTGGCGGTAATATTTTTTGGGTGATTAGTGCATTCCAGTGACATAAACGTACAGTTTCCAGCCAACGGCAAGCTGCAATTGACCGATTGTGCTAAATAAACTGACTTTCTGCTTCACAACCACTATTGTACGTTCAAAGAGTTAAATCCATATACACGCCGGGTGGCGGTAATATTTTTTGGGTGATTAGTGCATTCCAGTGACATAAACGTACAGTTTCCAGCCAACGGCAAGCTGCAATTGACCGATTGTGCTAAATAAACTGACTTTCTGCTTCACAACCACTATTGTACGTTCAAAGAGTTAAATCCATATACACGCCGGGTGGCGGTAATATTTTTTTGGTGATTAGTGCATTCCAGTGACATAAACGTACAGTTTCCAGCCAACGGCAAGCTGCAATTGACCGATTGTGCTAAATAAACTGACTTTCTGCTTCACAACCACTATTGTACGTTCAAAGAGTTAGATCCATTTACACGCCGGCTGGCGGTAATATTTTTTGGGTGATTAATGCATTCCAGTGACATAAACGTACAGTTTCCAGCCAACGGCAAGCTGCAATTGACCGATTGTGCTAAATAAACTGACTTTCTGCTTCACAACCACTATTGTACGTTCAAAGAGTTAGATCCATTTACACGCCGGGTGGCGGTAATATTTTTTGGGTGATTAGTGCATTCCAGTGACATAAACGTACAGTTTCCAGCCAACGGCAAGCTGCAATTGACCGATTGTGCTAAATAAACTGACTTTCTGCTTCACAACCACTATTGTACGTTCAAAGAGTTAAATCCATATACACGCCGGGTGGCGGTAATATTTTTTGGGTGATTAGTGCATTCCAGTGACATAAACGTACAGTTTCCAGCCAACGGCAAGCTGCAATTGACCGATTGTGCTAAATAAACTGACTTTCTGCTTCACAACCACTATTGTACGTTCAAAGAGTTAAATCCATATACACGCCGGGTGGCGGTAATATTTTTTGGGTGATTAATGCATTCCAGTGACATAAACGTACAGTTTCCAGCCAACGGCAAGCTGCAATTGACCGATTGTGCTAAATAAACTGACTTTCTGCTTCACAACCACTATTGTACGTTCAAAGAGTTAAATCCATATACACGCCGGGTGGCGGTAATATTTTTTGGGTGATTAGTGCATTCCAGTGACATAAATGTACAGTTTCCAGCCAACGGCAAGCTGCAATTGACCGATTGTGCTAAATAAACTGACTTTCTGCTTCACAACCACTATTGTACATTCAAAGAGTTAGATCCATTTACACGCCGGGTGGCGGTAATATTTTTTGGGTGATTAGTGCATTCCAGTGACATAAACGTACAGTTTCCAGCCAACGGCAAGCTGCAATTGACCGATTGTGCTAAATAAACTGACTTTCTGCTTCACAACCCCTATTGTACGTTCAAAGAGTTAAATCCATATACACGCCGGGTGGCGGTAATATTTTTTGGGTGATTAGTGCATTCCAGTGACATAAACGTACAGTTTCCAGCCAACGGCAAGCTGCAATTGACCGATTGTGCTAAATAAACTGACTTTCTGCTTCACAACCACTATTGTACATTCAAAGAGTTAGATCCATTTACACGCCGGCTGGCGGTAATATTTTTTGCGTGATTAGTGCATTCCAGTGACAGGAACGTACAGTTTCCAGCCAACGGCAAGCTGCAATTGACCGATTGTGTACAATAAACTGACTTTCTGCTTCACAACCACTATTGTACGTTCAAAGAGTTAGATCCATTTACACGCCGGGTGGCGGTAATATTTTTTGGGTGATTAGTGCATTCCAGTGACATAAACGTACAGTTTCCAGCCAACGGCAAGCTGCAATTGACCGATTGTGCTAAATAAACTGACTTTCTGCTTCACAACCACTATTGTATGTTCAAAGAGTTAAATCCTTATACACGCCGGGTGGCGGTAATATTTTTTGGGTGATTAGTGCATTCCAGTGACATAAACGTACAGTTTCCAGCCAACGGCAAGCTGCAATTGACCGATTGTGCTAAATAAACTGACTTTCTGCTTCACAACCACTATTGTACGTTCAAAGAGTTAGATCCATTTACACGCCGGGTGGCGTTAATATTTTTTGGGTGATTAGTGCATTCCAGTGACATAAACGTACAGTTTCCAGCCAACGGCAAGCTGCAATTGACCGATTGTGCTAAATAAACTGACTTTCTGCTTCACAACCACTATTGTGGGTTCAAAGAGTTAAATCCATATACACGCCGGGTGGCGGTAATATTTTTTGGGTGATTAGTGCATTCCAGTGACATAAACGTACAGTTTCCAGCCAACGGCAAGCTGCAATTGACCGATTGTGCTAAATAAACTGACTTTCTGCTTCACAACCACTATTGTACGTTCAAAGAGTTAAATCCATATACACGCCGGGTGGCGGTAATATTTTATGGGTGATTAGTGCATTCCAGTGACATAAACGTACAGTTTCCAGCCAATGGCAAGCTGCAATTGACCGATTGTGCTAAATAAACTGACTTTCTGCTTCACAGCCACTATTGTACGTTCAAAGAGTTAGATCCATTTACACGCCGGGTGGCGTTAATATTTTTTGGGTGATTAGTGCATTCCAGTGACATAAACGTACAGTTTCCAGCCAACGGCAAGCTGCAATTGACCGATTGTGCTAAATAAACTGACTTTCTGCTTCACAACCACTATTGTACGTTCAAAGAGTTAGATCCATTTACACGCCGGCTGGCGGTAATATTTTTTGGGTGATTAATGCATTCCAGTGACATAAACGTACAGTTTCCAGCCAACGGCAAGCTGCAATTGACCGATTGTGCTAAATAAACTGACTTTCTGCTTCACAACCACTATTGTACGTTCAAAGAGTTAGATCCATTTACACGCCGGGTGGCGGTAATATTTTTTGGGTGATTAGTGCATTCCAGTGACATAAACGTACAGTTTCCAGCCAACGGCAAGCTGCAATTGACCGATTGTGCTAAATAAACTGACTTTCTGCTTCACAACCACTATTGTACGTTCAAAGAGTTAAATCCATATACACGCCGGGTGGCGGTAATATTTTTTGGGTGATTAGTGCATTCCAGTGACATAAACGTACAGTTTCCAGCCAACGGCAAGCTGCAATTGACCGATTGTGCTAAATAAACTGACTTTCTGCTTCACAACCACTATTGTACGTTCAAAGAGTTAAATCCATATACACGCCGGGTGGCGGTAATATTTTTTGGGTGATTAATGCATTCCAGTGACATAAACGTACAGTTTCCAGCCAACGGCAAGCTGCAATTGACCGATTGTGCTAAATAAACTGACTTTCTGCTTCACAACCACTATTGTACGTTCAAAGAGTTAAATCCATATACACGCCGGGTGGCGGTAATATTTTTTGGGTGATTAGTGCATTCCAGTGACATAAATGTACAGTTTCCATCCAACGGCAAGCTGCAATTGACCGATTGTGCTAAATAAACTGACTTTCTGCTTCACAACCACTATTGTACATTCAAAGAGTTAGATCCATTTACACGCCGGGTGGCGGTAATATTTTTTGGGTGATTAGTGCATTCCAGTGACATAAACGTACAGTTTCCAGCCAACGGCAAGCTGCAATTGACCGATTGTGCTAAATAAACTGACTTTCTGCTTCACAACCACTATTGTACGTTCAAAGAGTTAAATCCATATACACGCCGGGTGGCGGTAATATTTTTTGGGTGATTAGTGCATTCCAGTGACATAAACGTACAGTTTCCAGCCAACGGCAAGCTGCAATTGACCGATTGTGCTAAATAAACTGACTTTCTGCTTCACAACCACTATTGTACGTTCAAAGAGTTAAATCCATATACACGCCGGGTGGCGGTAATATTTTTTTGGTGATTAGTGCATTCCAGTGACATAAACGTACAGTTTCCAGCCAACGGCAAGCTGCAATTGACCGATTGTGCTAAATAAACTGACTTTCTGCTTCACAACCACTATTGTACGTTCAAAGAGTTAGATCCATTTACACGCCGGCTGGCGGTAATATTTTTTGGGTGATTAATGCATTCCAGTGACATAAACGTACAGTTTCCAGCCAACGGCAAGCTGCAATTGACCGATTGTGCTAAATAAACTGACTTTCTGCTTCACAACCACTATTGTACGTTCAAAGAGTTAGATCCATTTACACGCCGGGTGGCGGTAATATTTTTGGGTGATTAGTGCATTCCAGTGACATAAACGTACAGTTTCCAGCCAACGGCAAGCTGCAATTGACCGATTGTGCTAAATAAACTGACTTTCTGCTTCACAACCACTATTGTACGTTCAAAGAGTTAAATCCATATACACGCCGGGTGGCGGTAATATTTTTTGGGTGATTAGTGCATTCCAGTGACATAAACGTACAGTTTCCAGCCAACGGCAAGCTGCAATTGACCGATTGTGCTAAATAAACTGACTTTCTGCTTCACAACCACTATTGTACGTTCAAAGAGTTAAATCCATATACACGCCGGGTGGCGGTAATATTTTTTGGGTGATTAATGCATTCCAGTGACATAAACGTACAGTTTCCAGCCAACGGCAAGCTGCAATTGACCGATTGTGCTAAATAAACTGACTTTCTGCTTCACAACCACTATTGTACATTCAAAGAGTTAAATCCATATACACGCCGGGTGGCGGTAATATTTTTGGGTGATTAGTGCATTCCAGTGACATAAATGTACAGTTTCCAGCCAACGGCAAGCTGCAATTGACCGATTGTGCTAAATAAACTGACTTTCTGCTTCACAACCACTATTGTACATTCAAAGAGTTAGATCCATTTACACGCCGGGTGGCGTTAATATTTTTTGGGTGATTAGTGCATTCCAGTGACATAAACGTACAGTTTCCAGCCAACGGCAAGCTGCAATTGACCGATTGTGCTAAATAAACTGACTTTCTGCTTCACAACCCCTATTGTACGTTCAAAGAGTTAAATCCATATACACGCCGGGTGGCGGTAATATTTTTTGGGTGATTAGTGCATTCCAGTGACATAAACGTACAGTTTCCAGCCAACGGCAAGCTGCAATTGACCGATTGTGCTAAATAAACTGACTTTCTGCTTCACAACCACTATTGTACATTCAAAGAGTTAGATCCATTTACACGCCGGCTGGCGGTAATATTTTTTTGCGTGATTAGTGCATTCCAGTGACAGGAACGTACAGTTTCCAGCCAACGGCAAGCTGCAATTGACCGATTGTGTACAATAAACTGACTTTCTGCTTCACAACCACTATTGTACGTTCAAAGAGTTAGATCCATTTACACGCCGGGTGGCGGTAATATTTTTTGGGTGATTAGTGCATTCCAGTGACATAAACGTACAGTTTCCAGCCAACGGCAAGCTGCAATTGACCGATTGTGCTAAATAAACTGACTTTCTGCTTCACAACCACTATTGTATGTTCAAAGAGTTAAATCCTTATACACGCCGGGTGGCGGTAATATTTTTTGGGTGATTAGTGCATTCCAGTGACATAAACGTACAGTTTCCAGCCAACGGCAAGCTGCAATTGACCGATTGTGCTAAATAAACTGACTTTCTGCTTCACAACCACTATTGTACGTTCAAAGAGTTAGATCCATTTACACGCCGGGTGGCGTTAATATTTTTTGGGTGATTAGTGCATTCCAGTGACATAAACGTACAGTTTCCAGCCAACGGCAAGCTGCAATTGACCGATTGTGCTAAATAAACTGACTTTCTGCTTCACAACCACTATTGTGGGTTCAAAGAGTTAAATCCATATACACGCCGGGTGGCGGTAATATTTTTTGGGTGATTAGTGCATTCCAGTGACATAAACGTACAGTTTCCAGCCAACGGCAAGCTGCAATTGACCGATTGTGCTAAATAAACTGACTTTCTGCTTCACAACCACTATTGTACGTTCAAAGAGTTAAATCCATATACACGCCGGGTGGCGGTAATATTTTATGGGTGATTAGTGCATTCCAGTGACATAAACGTACAGTTTCCAGCCAATGGCAAGCTGCAATTGACCGATTGTGCTAAATAAACTGACTTTCTGCTTCACAGCCACTATTGTACGTTCAAAGAGTTAAATCCATATACACGCCGGGTGGCGGTAATATTTTTTGGGTGATTAGTGCATTCCAGTGACATAAATGTACAGTTTCCAGCCAACGGCAAGCTGCAATTGACCGATTGTGCTAAATAAACTGACTTTCTGCTTCACAACCACTATTGTACGTTCAAAGAGTTAGATCCATTTACACGCCGGGTGGCGGTAATATTTTTTGGGTGATTAGTGCATTCCAGTGACAGAAACGTACAGTTTTCCAGCCAACGGCAAGCTGCAATTGACCGATTGTGCTAAATAAACTGACTTTCTGCTTCACAACCACTATTGTACGTTCAAAGAGTTAGATCCATTTACACGCCGGGTGGCGGTAATATTTTTTGGGTGATTAGTGCATTCCAGTGACATAAACGTACAGTTTCCAGCCAACGGCAAGCTGCAATTGACCGATTGTGCTAAATAAACTGACTTTCTGCTTCACAACCACTATTGTACGTTCAAAGAGTTAAATCCATATACACGCCGGGTGGCGGTAATATTTTTTGGGTGATTAGTGCATTCCAGTGACATAAACGTACAGTTTCCAGCCAACGGCAAGCTGCAATTGACCGATTGTGCTAAATAAACTGACTTTCTGCTTCACAACCACTATTGTACGTTCAAAGAGTTAAATCCATATACACGCCGGGTGGCGGTAATATTTTATGGGTGATTAGTGCATTCCAGTGACATAAACGTACAGTTTCCAGCCAATGGCAAGCTGCAATTGACTGATTGTGCTAAATAAACTGACTTTCTGCTTCACAGCCACTATTGTACGTTCAAAGAGTTAAATCCATATACACGCCGGGTGGCGGTAATATTTTTTGGGTGATTAGTGCATTCCAGTGACATAAATGTACAGTTTCCAGCCAACGGCAAGCTGCAATTGACCGATTGTGCTAAATAAACTGACTTTCTGCTTCACAACCACTATTGTACGTTCAAAGAGTTAGATCCATTTACACGCCGGGTGGCGGTAATATTTTTTGGGTGATTAGTGCATTCCAGTGACAGAAACGTACAGTTTCCAGCCAACGGCAAGCTGCAATTGACCGATTGTGCTAAATAAACTGACTTTCTGCTTCACAACCACTATTGTACGTTCAAAGAGTTAGATCCATTTACACGCCGGGTGTCGGTAATATTTTTTGGGTGATTAGTGCATTCCAGTGACATAAACGTACAGTTTCCAGCCAACGGCAAGCTGCAATTGACCGATTGTGCTAAATAAACTGACTTTCTGCTTCACAACCACTATTGTACGTTCAAAGAGTTAAATCCATATACACGCCGGGTGGCGGTAATATTTTTTGGGTGATTAGTGCATTCCAGTGACATAAACGTACAGTTTCCAGCCAACGGCAAGCTGCAATTGACCGATTGTGCTAAATAAACTGACTTTCTGCTTCACAACCACTATTGTACGTTCAAAGAGTTAAATCCATATACACGCCGGGTGGCGGTAATATTTTTTGGGTGATTAGTGCATTCCAGTGACATAAACGTACAGTTTCCAGCCAACGGCAAGCTGCAATTGACCGATTGTGCTAAATAAACTGACTTTCTGCTTCACAACCACTATTGTACGTTCAAAGAGTTAGATCCATTTACACGCCGGCTGGCGGTAATATTTTTTGGGTGATTAATGCATTCCAGTGACATAAACGTACAGTTTCCAGCCAACGGCAAGCTGCAATTGACTGATTGTGCTAAATAAACTGACTTTCTGCTTCACAACCACTATTGTACGTTCAAAGAGTTAGATCCATTTACACGCCGGGTGGCGTTAATATTTTTTGGGTGATTAGTGCATTCCAGTGACATAAACGTACAGTTTCCAGCCAACGGCAAGCTGCAATTGACCGATTGTGCTAAATAAACTGACTTTCTGCTTCACAACCACTATTGTACGTTCAAAGAGTTAAATCCATATACACGCCGGGTGGCGGTAATATTTTTTGGGTGATTAGTGCATTCCAGTGACATAAACGTACAGTTTCCAGCCAACGGCAAGCTGCAATTGACCGATTGTGCTAAATAAACTGACTTTCTGCTTCACAACCACTATTGTACGTTCAAAGAGTTAGATCCATTTACACGCCGGGTGGCGTTAATATTTTTTGGGTGATTAGTGCATTCCAGTGACATAAACGTACAGTTTCCAGCCAACGGCAAGCTGCAATTGACCGATTGTGCTAAATAAACTGACTTTCTGCTTCACAACCACTATTGTACGTTCAAAGAGTTAAATCCATATACACGCCGGGTGGCGGTAATATTTTTTGGGTGATTAGTGCATTCCAGTGACATAAACGTACAGTTTCCAGCCAACGGCAAGCTGCAATTGACCGATTGTGCTAAATAAACTGACTTTCTGCTTCACAACCACTATTGTACGTTCAAAGAGTTAAATCCATATACACGCCGGGTGGCGGTAATATTTTTTGGGTGATTAATGCATTCCAGTGACATAAACGTACAGTTTCCAGCCAACGGCAAGCTGCAATTGACCGATTGTGCTAAATAAACTGACTTTCTGCTTCACAACCACTATTGTACATTCAAAGAGTTAAATCCATATACACGCCGGGTGGCGGTAATATTTTTTGGGTGATTAGTGCATTCCAGTGACAGAAACGTACAGTTTCCAGCCAACGGCAAGCTGCAATTGACCGATTGTGCTAAATAAACTGACTTTCTGCTTCACAACCACTATTGTACGTTCAAAGAGTTAGATCCATTTACACGCCGGCTGGCGGTAATATTTTTCGGGTGATTAGTGCATTCCAGTGACAGAAACGTACAGTTTCCAGCCAACGGCAAGCTGCAATTGACCGATTGTGTACAATAAACTGACTTTCTGCTTCACAACCACTATTGTACGTTCAAAGAGTTAGATCCATTTACACGCCGGGTGGCGGTAATATTTTTTGGGTGATTAGTGCATTCCAGTGACATAAACGTACAGTTTCCAGCCAACGGCAAGCTGCAATTGACCGATTGTGCTAAATAAACTGACTTTCTGCTTCACAACCACTATTGTACGTTCAAAGAGTTAAATCCGGTTTTATTTTTGGGGTGCTTATTGAATTAAAGAGTATGTCAGAAAACACGCAGAGGAGTGGCAGAGGAGGCAATGTTTCAGGAGCGAGCAGACGTGGCAGCAGAGGAAGGGGTCGAGGCAGCACTAGTCGCAGCCAGAGGCCAGTGCTCCCGGTGTCATCCAACGGTCGTGTCTCCACCGACAACCCTGCCGTCATCGATTGGTTGACTCGGTCGTCTTCCTCTTCCCAGGTCACCTCTGACACCTACAGCCAACGGTCGGTGGGTACGTCAGACACAACCGTTAGTTGGCATGGCCCGGGAGCAAGCCCACTGAAATCACGTGTCCTCGACCTGCCCCTGTCCTTTGGTGTTCCCTCACCAAGCGAAGTATCGCATGCTGTGGGCTCAGCCCCACTGTACAGTGAGGAAGAGCTAACAGAGGGCGGTCAGGAACGGGGGGAGACATCCGCCTCTTCAGCAGCCAGGCGAAGAAGTAGTGGCGAGGAGAGTGGCTCGGTAGCCGGTCTAGAGACAGGTCTGTCTCCTGACCCACACGCAGCCGAGGGGGCTAGTAGTGACGCGGAGACCCTAATTGATGATGATGAGGCTGATCGCACTTGGCAGCCTCGTCGTCATCAGGCTATTGCTTCCGCATCATCAGGAGAAGAGGGTGCCAGCTTGCCAGCGAGCAAAACAGTCGGTGGGTTGCCCAGGAGGCAGCAGGGTCGCAGCAGTGTCAGTGGAGCCAAACGGCCACAGAGTAGAGCACCAGCTCCACTGCAGCCTACCACCACGGCCAGTAGTGGTGCCGGTGTACACGGAGGAAGTAGCAGTCAGCCAGTGAGGAGTAGCGGGGGCAAAGTTTCCTACTCGGCGGTGTGGCAATTTTTCGTCAAGACGCCCGAGGAAGTAAACGTAGCCGTATGTCGACTATGTGGCCAGAAAGTCAAGCGTGGCCAGGGGGCCAATGTTGGGACTACAGCGTTGCGTCAGCATATGCAGCGTCGCCATTCGGTGGCCTGGGAAAACCGTGATAAAGATACGGCGGTTCTGCCCGCCCCAGCCCCCGCTCCATCACCCGCTCCGTTACTTGCTCCGTCACCCGACGTCAATCGCCCTCTATCAGCCAGTCAAGGCTCCAACACCTCTGCTGAGGGGAGTTGTCGCTCGTTGGCATCTTCCGCTAGTTCAGATGCTCCTTCTCCTGCTACTCCTGTTCACGGATTCCGTCAGCAGTCTTTCTTGGAATCCGTTTCCAAGAGACAACAGTTTGCGAGCACGCACCCGACGGTGCAGAAGCTGAATGTCCTCCTGTCCAAGTTGCTGGTGCTGCAGTCCCTCCCTTTCCAAGTGGTGGACTCAGCACCTTTCCGAGAAATGATGGCTTGTGCCGAGCCGCGGTGGAGAGTGCCAAGCCGGCATTTCTTCGCCAAAAAGGCAGTGCCAGCCCTGCATTCACATGTAGAAGAGATGGTGGGCCAGTCTTTGAGCATGTCGGTCTCTGCCAAAGTGCACGGCAGCGCCGACGTGTGGAGCTGTAACTACGGTCAGGGACAGTACATGTCATTTGCGGCCCACTGGGTGAACGTGGTGCCGGCACAGCCGCACCAGCAACTTGGACAGGTCACGCCGCTTTTTCCTCCACGTTTGCACGTCCTTGGTCCGGCAAAGATGTCCGCCTCTACCACCTCTTCTTCCGCCGTGTCCTCAGCCGCCACCCCCGTGCCAAGTCCCATTACCCGACCGGCATATCACATGTGCAGGGCGCAACGGTGTCACGCTGTGCTGCACCTGGTATGCCTTGGCGAACGTAGTCACACAGGGGAGGAACTTCCGAGTGTAATGAACAGAGAAATCGACAGATGGCTGTCTCCGCGCAAACTGAAAATCGGAACCATGTTGACCGACAACGGAAAGAACATGGTGTCTGCTCTGCGTCAAGGAAGGTTGTGCCATGCGCCATGCATGGCTCACGTGTTCAATCTGGTTGTCAAGCGGTTCCTAAAATCCACCATCCCACTGCAAGACATCCTTAAAATGTCACGTAAACTTTGCATGCATTTCAGCCATTCCTACACCGCAAAGCACACCCTCCTTGAGCTGCAGCGGCAGAACGGAATTCCACAGCATCGCCTGATCTGCGACGTTGCAACAAGGTGGAATTCAACCCTACACATGTTAGACCGCCTTTACGAACAGCGAAAGGCCATCACCGATTTCTTGATGTTACAAGCGGATAAAGGTACTCCCCTGTGTAACTTAGATGTCAGCCATTGGCAGCTCATGCGTGACACCTGCCGCTTGCTCAGGCCCTTTGAGGAGGCCACGCTATTCGTGAGTTGGCAGGACTATGGGATGAACGACGTCATTCCTCTGTTGCACGTCCTGGAACAAATGCTGTTAACAATGGCTGGTCAGGGTGCGGTAGACGTGGCGCACAGATCTCAACGCCACATGACCCCTGTGGGGGCAGGACAGGAAGAAGAGGAGGAGGTAGAGGAGGACATTGGTGCTCAGGAATTATTGAGTGAAATGGGTGGTTTTTCCACTCAGCGGACAGGAGTGGAGGAGCAGGAGCATCTGGTAGAGGAGGAGGAGGAGACAGAGGACCCAGACGCACCGTGGCAGTATGCTGTGGAGATGGAGGCAGGGAGTCCCTCGCATTCCTTGGCACAAATGGCCCATAGCATGCTCGGTTGCTTGCGTAGCGACAGCCGAATAATAACCATCAGACAGAGGGATGACTTTTGGCTGTCCACCTTGTTGGACCCTCGCTACCGTTCAAAAATGGTGGCCTTTTTCACACCTGCTGAGAGGGAGGCCAAAATAAAGTACTATAAAAACCACCTATGTAGTCAGTTGGTCTCTGCCTTTCTGCGCCAACGTCCATCCTCAGACACTGTGGGCCCTGTGCGCTCGCGGGAATTGCTTTGTATATCTGTCGCCTTAGGGGCCGCTGTCTGGCGACATAATTTTTTGTCACTGTGTAGACATCTATTTATAGGCCGATGTTTGGCCACAAAAATATATTTAGTAATAACCTAGCCGTTCAGGCCGCTCCCTGAACACCTCGGGAATTGCTTTGTATATCTGTCGCCTTAGAGGCCGCTGTCTGAACAGCTCATGAATTGCTTTCTATATGTGTCGCCTTTGAGGCCGCTGGCTGGACAGCTGATGAATTGATTTGTATATATGTACTTATTGTCCGCTGTCCGGACAGCTCATGAATTACTTTTTGTATATAGCCTTCCAAACCACTCTCAGAATAAGTCATGATATTCATGCTGTGTATAGCCTTATAGGCCAATGGTCAATCAAGTCATGATTGTTATAGTGTGTATAGCCTTATAGGCCGCTGTCTTTACAACTTTATAATTCCATGCAGTATATAGCCCTATCGGCCACTTTCTGGCATCCAGTTGCTGTAGCCCCCATCACCACACTGTGCCACGGGCCCCTGTACCGCCTTCTCATACTGCTGCCAGATCCATCCTCTGCCATGTGCGTGTTTGTCGTCTGCTCACGCTGCTGGGTTCCAGTTTTAAACCTAGGCCTGTGTATGGCTTCCGAATACTGCTGCCTCCACCGCCACCCTGCGCCATGTGCCTCTGTCGTCTGCTCACGCTGCTGACGGGTTCCGCTTTTTAACCTAGGCCTGTGTATGGCTTCCGAATACTGCTGCCTCCACCGCCACCCTGCGCCATGTGCCTCTGTCGTCTGCTCACGCTGCTGACGGCTTCCGCTTTTTAAAATAGTCCTGTGTATGTCTTCCGAATACTGCTGCCTACACTGCCACCCTGCGCCATGTGCCACTTTCGGGTCTCCTCACACTGCTGCCAGGTCCATACTGATTCATGGCCTCCTGTACCGGCTCCTCATGAACGTGGTTCAACGGGTTTGCATCACTTAACGGCAAATCGTTGACAAATGCTGGGACGTTCAGTGTTGTGCGCATTAAGCCAGACACCAAAGGGCAGCACAGACCTGTTATTACTCGCTCAAGCATGGCTGAACAAAACCAGTCTCTACCACAAATTGGACCCAGACCTGCCCAGGGTCTCGTAACTAGATTGCACGGAGGAGTAGAGTCCGTTATCGGAATTAAATAGACAAAACGCCACACCAAAAAGAGTGTCCATTTCCAACACTTATTCCAGAAAGAGGAACAACCCGTTTCATATACGGCCCGTAGACGTTTCACGTCTGCCACATTCAGTCGATTTAAGACGCAAGCTCCACTTCCTGTGGTCTCTGACCGTCGATATACCTTTAAGTGTCAGCTTTGAAGCTATATTCCCTCCGGAGCACTGACACTGGTGCCCTTCCGTCAACATGCCTTTAAGTTTCAGTTTTCAACCATATTCCCCACAGAAGGCAAACTCTTGGGTATCCCAGAAGCTGCTCAGCGGGTCAGGGCAATAAAGCTCCCGGTTCGCAGGTTGTTCCGTCTTATGGATGGAAGTACGACGGTATATGATCTTCTTCGCACCCACGGCATTACCTCATAAAATTTCTGCATTGCATCTGCAATCACAACGCTGACTTCCCGGATCGCCACTCAGCCATTGGACTCTTGATAGTCGTCTCCCCACACTGCTGCTGGGGGGACTTTTTAACCTAGGCCTGTGTATGGCCTTCAATTGAAGCTGCTTCCGCTCCGCCACTCTGCCATTGGACTCTTGATAGTCGTCTCCCCACGCTGCTGCTGGGGAGACTTTTTAACATAGGCCTCTGTATGGCCTTTAATTGAAGCTGCTTACGCTCCGCCACTCTGCCATGGGCCTCTTGGGTATCCCAGAAGCTGCTCAGCGGGTCAGGGCAATAAAGCTCCCGGTTTGCAGGTTGTTCCGTCTTATGGATGGAAGTACGACGGTATATGATATTCTTCGCACCCACGGCATCACCTCATAGAATCTCTGCATTGCATCTGCAATCACAACGCTGACTTCCCGGATCGCCACTCAGCCATTGGACTCTTGATAGTCGTCTCCCCACACTGCTGCTGGGGGGACTTTTTAACCTAGGCCTGTGTATGGCCTTCAATTGAAGCTGCTTCCGCTCCGCCACTCTGCCATTGGACTCTTGATAGTCGTCTCCCCACGCTGCTGCTGGGGGGACTTTTTAACCTAGGCCTGTGTATGGCCTTCAATTGAAGCTGCTTCTGCTCCGCCACTCTGCCATTGGACTCTTGATAGTCGTCTCCCCACACTGCTGCTGGGGGGACTTTTTAACATAGGCCTCTGTATGGCCTTCAATTTAAGCTGCTTACGCTTTGCCACTCTGCCATGGGCCCCTGTACCGCCTCCTCTTGCTGCTGCCAGGTCCAGAGTGTGTCATGGGTCCCTGTACGGCCTCCCATTGCTGCTGACTTCATCGCCAGACTCTGCCATGTGCCACTTTCAGGTCTCCTTACACTGTTGGTGGGTTCCATTTTGTGATAGGGTGCTGTATGGCCTTCCATTGCTGCTGCCTCCACCGCCACCCTGTGCCATGTGTCTCTGTCGTCTGCTCACGCTGCTGACGGCTTCCGCTTTTTAACCGAGGCCTGTGTTTGGCTTCCGAATACTGCTGCATCCACCGCCACCCTGCGCCATGTGTCTCTGTCGTCTGCTCATGCTGCTGACGGCTTCCGCTTTTTAACCTAGGCCTGTGTATGGCTTCCGAATACTGCTGCCTCCACCGCCACCCTGTGCCACTTTCAGGTCTCCTTACACTGTTGGTGGGTTCCATTTTGTGATAGGGTGCTGTATGGCCTTCCATTGCTGCTGCCTCCACCGCCACCCTGCGCCATGTGCCTCTGTCGTCTGCTCACGCTGCTGACGGCTTCCGCTTTTTAACCGAGGCCTGTGTTTGGCTTCCGAATACTGCTGCATCCACCGCCACCCTGCACCATGTGTCTCTGTCGTCTGCTCACGCTGCTGACGGCTTCCGCTTTTTAATCTAGGCCTGTGTATGGCTTCTGAATACTGCTGCCTCCACCGCCACCCTGCGCCATGTGCCACTTTCAGGTCTCCTTACACTGTTGGTGGGTTCCATTTTGTGATAGGGTGCTGTATGGCCTTCCATTGCTGCTGCCTCCACCGCCACCCTGCGCCATGTGCCTCTGTCGTCTGCTCACGCTGCTGACGGCTTCCGCTTTTTAACAGAGGCCTGTGTTTGGCTTCCGAATACTGCTGCATCCACCGCCACTCTACGCCATGTGTCTCTGTCGTCTGCTCACGCTGCTGACGGCTTCCGCTTTTTAACCTAGGCCTGTTTATGGCTTCCGAATACTGCTGCCTCCACCGCCACCCTGCGCCATGTGCCTCTGTCGTCTGCTCACGCTGCTGACGGCTTCCGCTTTATAAACTAGTCCTGTGTATTCCTTCCGAATACTGCTGCCTCCACCGCCACCCTGCGCCATGTGCCACTTTCAGGTCTCCTTACACTGTTGGTGGGTTCCATTTTGTGATAGGGTGCTGTATGGCCTTCCATTGCTGCTGCCTCCACCGCCACCCTGCGCCATGTGCCTCTGTCATCTGCTCACGCTGCTGACGGCTTCCGCTTTTTAACCGAGGCCTGTGTTTGGCTTCCGAATACTGCTGCATCCACCGCCACCCTGCGCCATGTGTCTCTGTCGTCTGCTCACGCTGCTGACGGCTTCCGCTTTTTAACCTAGGCCTGTGTATGGCCTTCAATTGAAGCTGCTTCTGCTCTGCCACTCTGCCATTGGACTCTTGATAGTCGTCTCCCCACGCTGCTGCTGGGGGGACTTTTTAACATAGGCCTCTGTATGGCCTTCAATTTTAGCTGCTTACGCTCCGCCACTCTGCCATGGGCCCCTGTACCGCCTCCTCATGCTGCTGCCAGGCCCGTAATCTGCCATGGGCCCCCGTACCGACTCCTCATGCTGCTGCCAGGCCCGTAATCTGTCATGGGCCCCTGTACCGCCTCCTCATGCTGCTGTCAGGTCCAGAGTGTGTCATGGGTCCCTGTACGGCCTCCCATTGCTGCTGTCTCCATCGCCACACTCTGCCATGTGCCACTTTCAGGTCTCCTCACACTGCTGGTGGTTTCCATTTTTGTCATAGGGTGCTGTATGGCCTCCCATTGCTGCTGCCTCCACCGCCACACTGTGGCTCCACACTCTGGTTTTGGCCCCGTGACTGCCCAAATGAGTGAAGTGTGCGGTGATTCTAAGATCGACGGCACTCATCTGCATGTCATACTGACTGACAGTATTATTTCTCTTCCCCAGCAGACTCCAAGGGCATTTAAATTAAAGGTACAGTGTTCTGCACTAATATAAAGGCTCTCTGAAGCCTAGAAACACCCTTTTTATAAGTTAAATTCGCAGCGAATATATTCGGCTCGAAGCGAATTTTTTCCGCGAATTCGGCGAATCAGCCGAACCGAATTTTTGAATAATTCGCTCATCTCTAGTGATAACAATGCCATGTGTCAAATCATGGCAATCGTATAATAATATATTCTATTAAAATAGATCAACCTCAGTATGTCTATAATATTGGGATTATCAGTAAGGATGCTAAATTCAAAGCCATCCCTACATATATGATATTTATAAAAAATTCTTGTAAAAAGGGTTTCTAGGCTTCAGAGAGCCTTTATATTAGTGCAGAACACTGTACCTTTAATTTAAATGCCCTTGGAGTCTGCTGGGGAAGAGAAATAATACTGTCAGTCAGTATGACATGCAGATGAGTGCCGTCGATCTTAGAATCACCGCACACTTCACTCATTTGGGCAGTCACGGGGCCAAAACCAGAGTGTGGAGCCACAGTGTGGCGGTGGAGGCAGCAGCAATGGGAGGCCATACAGCACCCTATGACAAAAATGGAAACCACCAGCAGTGTGAGGAGACCTGCAAGTGGCACATGGCAGAGTGTGGCGATGGAGACAGCAGCAATGGGAGGCCGTACAGGGACCCATGACACACTCTGGACCTGACAGCAGCATGAGGAGGCGGTACAGGGGCCCATGGCAGATTACAGGCCTGGCAGCAGCAATGGGAGGCCCGTAATCTGCCAGCATCCTATGACAAAATGGAACACACCAGCAGTGTGAGGAGACCTGAAAGTGGCACATGGCAGAGTGTGGCGATGGAGACAGCAGCAATGGGAGGCCGTGCAGGGACCCATGACACACTCTGGACCTGGCAGCAGCATGAGGAGGCGGTACGGGGGCCCATGGCAGATTACGGGCCTGGCAGCAGCAATGGGAGGCCCGTAATCTGCCAGCACCCTATGACAAAATGGAACCCACCAGCAGTGTGAGGAGACCTGAAAGTGGCACATGGCAGAGTGTGGCGATGGAGACAGCAGCAATGGGAGGCCGTACAGGGACCCATGACACACTCTGGACCTGGCAGCAGCATGAGGAGGCGGTACGGGGGCCCATGGCAGATTACGGGCCTGGCAGCAGCAATGGGAGGCCCGTAATCTGCCAGCACCCTATGACAAAATGGAACCCACCAACAGTGTAAGGAGACCTGAAAGTGGCACATGGCAGAGTCTGGCGATGAAGTCAGCAGCAATGGGAGGCCGTACAGGGACCCATGACACACTCTGGACCTGGCAGCAGCAAGAGGAGGCAGTACAGGGGCCCATGGCAGAGTGGCGAAGCGTAAGCAGCTTAAACTGAAGGCCATACAGAGGCCTATGTTAAAAATAATAACATGTTTGGGGCATGATTCATGGCGGATTTAGTCAGTTGTGTCAGGAACTGGTGGTTTGAAATCCAGACTAATCCACGCCTGATTCATTTTCACAAACGTGAGTCTCTCCACACTTTGGGTGGACAGTCGTGTCCTCCGCGGAGTTACAATACCTCCTGCCGCACTAAACACGCGCTCCGATGCCACGCTACTGGCCGGGCATGACAGCCTTTCAAGGGCAAATTCAGCTAGTTGGGGCCAAAGGTCAAGTTTCGTTGCCCAGTAGTCAAGGGGATTGTCTACCTCGGTTGGCAGGGTGCTGTCCAAGTAGGCCCGAGCCTGTTGTTTGAGGTCCTGCTCCAGGTCCACCTGATGCTGCTGCTGCTGCGGCTGGTTAGTAGTTTCCTCACTGCGCTGGTGAAGAAAGCTACTCATCATCGACTGCAGACTGAGGCAGCTGCTGCTGGTGGAGCTGCCACTGCTCCTACCACCCCACCCCTCCCATGCTGCCATGGCAGCGGAACGCGAGTGCACAGGGCCCACAGTGTAAGGATGGACGTTGGCGCAGAAAGGCAGAGACCAACTGACTACATAGGTGGTTTTTATAGTACGTTATTTTGGCCTCCCTCTCAGCAGGTGTGAAAAAGGCCACCATTTTTGAACGGTAGCGAGGGTCCAACAAGGTGGACAGCCAAAAGTCATCCCTCTGTCTGATGGTTATTATTCGGCTGTCGCTACGCAAGCAACCGAGCATGCTATGGGCCATTTGTGCCAAGGAATGCGAGGGACTCCCTGCCTCCATCTCCACAGCATACTGCCACGGTGCGTCTGGGTCCTCTGTCTCCTCCTCCTCCTCTACCAGATGCTCCTGCTCCTCCACTCCTGTCCGCTGAGTGGAAAAACCACCCATTTCACTTAATAATTCCTGAGCACCAATGTCCTCCTCTACCTCCTCCTCTTCTTCCTGTCCTGCCCCCACAGGGGTCATGTGGCATTGAGATCTGTGCGCCACGTCTACCGCACCCTGACCAGCCATTGTTAACAGCATTTGTTCCAGGACGTGCAACAGAGGAATGACGTCGTTCATCCCATAGTCCTGCCGACTCACGAATAGCGTGGCCTCCTCAAAGGGCCTGAGCAAGCGGCAGGTGTCACGCATGAGCTGCCAATGGCTGACATCTAAGTTACACAGGGGAGTACCTTTATCCGCTTGTAACATCAGGAAATCGGTGATGGCCTTTCGCTGTTCGTAAAGGCGGTTAACATATGTAGGGTTGAATTCCACCTTGTTGCAACGTCACAGCATGAGGAGTCGGTACGGGGGCCCATGGCAGATTACGGGCCTGGCAGCAGCAATGGGAGGCCCGTAATCTGCCAGCACCCTATGACAAAATGGAACACACCAGCAGTGTGAGGAGACCTGAAAGTGGCACATGGCAGAGTGTGGCGATGGAGACAGCAGCAATGGGAGACCGTACAGGGACCCATGAGAGACTCTGGACCTGGCAGCAGCATGAGGAGGCGGTACAGGGGCCCATGGGAGATTACGGGCCTGGCAGCAGCAATGGGAGGCCCGTAATCTGCCAGCACCCTATGACAAAATGGACAGCACCAGCAGTGTGAGGAGACCTGAAAGTGGCACATGGCAGTGTGGCGATGGAGACAGCAGCAATGGGAGGCCGTACAGGGACCCATGAGACACTCTGGACCTGGCAGCAGCATGAGGAGGCGGTACAGGGGCCCATGGCAGATTAAAGGCCTGGCAGCAGCAATGGGAGGCCCGTAATCTGCCAGCACCCTATGACAAAATGGAACACACCAGCAGTGTGAGGAGACCTGAAAGTGGCACAGGGCAGAGTGTGGCGATGGAGACAGCAGCAATGGGAGGCCGTACAGGGACCCATGAGACACTGTGGACCTGGCAGCAGCATGAGGAGGCGGTACAGGGGCCCATGGCAGATTACGGGCCTGGCAGCAGCAATGGGAGGCCCGTAATCTGCCAGCACCCTATGACAAAATGGAACACACCAGCAGTGTGAGGAGACCTGAAAGTGGCACATGGCAGAGTGTGGCGATGGAGACAGCAGCAATGGGAGGCCGTACAGGGACCCATGAGAGATTCTGTACCTGGCAGCAGCATGAGGAGGCGGTACAGGGGTCCATGGCAGATTACAGGCCTGGCAGCAGCAATGGGAAGCCCTTAATCTGCCAGCACCCTATGACAAAATAGAACACACCAGCAGTGTGAGGAGACCTGAAAGTGGCACATGGCAGAGTGTGGCGATGGAGACAGCAGCAATGGGAGGCCGTACAGGGACCCATGAGAGACTCTGGACCTGGCAGCAGCATGAGGAGGCGGTACGGGGGCCCATGGCAGATTACGGGCCTGGCAGCAGCAATGGGAGGCCCGTAATCTGCCAGCACCCTATGACAAAATGGAACACACCAGCAGTGTGAGGAGACCTGAAAGTGGCACATGGCAGAGTGTGGCGATGGAGACAGCAGCAATGGGAGGCCGTACAGGGACCCATGAGAGACTCTGGACCTGGCAGCAGCATGAGGAGGCGGTACGGGGGCCCATGGCAGATTACGGGCCTGGCAGCAGCAATGGGAGGCCGTAATCTGCCAGCACCCTATGACAAAATGGAACACACCAGCAGTGTGAGGAGACCTGAAAGTGGCACATGGCAGAGTGTGGCGATGGAGACAGCAGCAATGGGAGGCCGTACAGGGACCATTAGACACTCTGTACCTGGCAGCAGCATGAGGAGGCGGTACAGGGGCCCATGGCAGATTAGGGGCCTGGCAGCAGCAATGGGAGGCCCGTAATCTGCCAGCATCCTATGACAAAATGGAACACACCAACAGTGTGAGGAGACCTGAAAGTGGCACATGGCAGAGTGTGGCGATGGAGACAGCAGCAATGGGAGGCCGTACAGGGACCCATGAGAGACTCTGGACCTGGCAGCAGCATGAGGAGGCGGTACAGGGGCCCATGGCAGATTACAGGCCTGGCAGCAGCAATGGGAAGCCCGTAATCTGCCAGCACCCTATGGCAAAATGGAACACACCAGCAGTGTGAGGAGACCTGAAAGTGGCACATGGCAGAGTGTGGCGATGGAGACAGCAGCAATGGGAGGCCGTACAGGGACCCATGAGACACTGTGGACCTGGCAGCAGCATGAGGAGGCGGTACAGGGGCCCATGGCAGATTACAGGCCTGGCAGCAGCAATGGGAGGCCCGTAATCTGCCAGCACCCTATGACAAAATGGAACACACCAGCAGTGTGAGGAGACCTGAAAGTGGCACATGGCAGAGTGTGGCGATGGAGACAGCAGCAAGGGGAGGCCGTACAGGGACCCATGAGAGACTCTGGACCTGGAAGCAGCATGAGGAGGCGGTACAGGGGCCCATGGCAGATTACAGGCCTGGCAGCAGCAATGGGAGGCCCCTAATCTGCCAGCACCCTATGACAAAATGGAACACACCAGCAGTGTGAGGAGACCTGAAAGTGGCACATGGCAGAGTGTGGCGATGGAGACAGCAGCAATGGGAGGCCGTACAGGGACCCATGAGAGAATCTGGACCTGGCAGCAGCATGAGGAGGCGGTACAGGGGCCCATGGCAGATTACGGGCCTGGCAGCAGCAATGGGAGGCCCGTAATCTGCCAGCACCCTATGACAAAATGGACAGCACCAGCAGTGTGAGGGGACCTGAAAGTGGCACATGGCAGAGTGTGGCGATGGAGACAGCAGCAATGGGAGGCCGTACAGGGACCCATGAGACACTCTGGACCTGGCAGCAGCATGAGGAGGTGGTACAGGGGCCCATGGCAGATTACAGGCCTGGCAGCAGCAACGGGAGGCCCGTAATCTGCCAGCACCCTATGACAAAATGGAACACACCAGCAGTGTGAGGAGACCTGAAAGTGGCACATGGCAGAGTGTGGCGATGGAGACAGCAGCAATGGGAGGCCGTACAGGGACCCATGAGACACTGTGGACCTGGCAGCAGCATGAGGAGGCGGTACAGGGGCCCATGGCAGATTACGGGCCTGGCAGCAGCAATGGGAGGCCCGTAATCTGCCAGCACCCTATGACAAAATGGAACACACCAGCAGTGTGAGGAGACCTGAAAGTGGCACATGGCAGAGTGTGGCGATGGAGACAGCAGCAATGGGAGGCCGTACAGGGACCCATGAGAGATTCTGGACCTGGCAGCAGCATGAGGAGGCGGTACAGGGGCCCATGGCAGATTACAGGCCTGGCAGCAGCAATGGGAAGCCCGTAATCTGCCAGCACCCTATGACAAAATGGAACACACCAGCAGTGTGAGGAGACCTGAAAGTGGCACATGGCAGAGTGTGGCGATGGAGACAGCAGCAATGGGAGGCCGTTCCGGGAACCCATTAGACACTCTGTACCTGGCAGCAGCATGAGGAGGCGGTACAGGGGCCCATGGCAGATTACAGGCCTGGCAGCAGCAATGGGAGGCCCGTAATCTGCCAGCATCCTATGACAAAATGGAACACACCAGCAGTGTGAGGAGACCTGAAAGTGGCACATGGCAGAGTGTGGCGATGGAGACAGCAGCAATGGGAGGCCGTACAGGGACCCATGAGAGACTCTGGACCTGGCAGCAGCATGAGGAGGCGGTACGGGGGCCCATGGTAGATTACGGGCCTGGCAGCAGCAATGGGAGGCCCGTAATCTGCCAGCACCCTATGACAAAATGGAACACACCAGCAGTGTGAGGAGACCTGAAAGTGGCACATGGCAGAGTGTGGCGATGGAGACAGCAGCAATGGGAGGCCGTACAGGGACCCATTAGACACTCTGTACCTGGCAGCAGCATGAGGAGGCGGTACAGGGGCCCATGGCAGATTACAGGCCTGGCAGCAGCAATGGGAGGCCCGTAATCTGCCAGCATCCTATGACAAAATGGAACACACCAGCAGTGTGAGGAGACCTGAAAGTGGCACATGGCAGAGTGTGGCGATGGAGACAGCAGCAATGGATAGCCGTACAGGGACCCATGAGAGACTCTGGACCTGGCAGCAGCATGAGGAGGCGGTACAGGGGCCCATGGAAGATTACAGGCCTGGCAGCAGCAATGGGAGGCCCGTAATCTGCCAGCACCCTATGACAAAATGGAACACACCAGCAGTGTGAGGAGACCTGAAAGTGGCACATGGCAGAGTGTGGCGATGGAGACAGCAGCAATGGGAGGCCGTACAGGGACCCATGAGACACTCTGGACCTGGCAGCAGCATGAGGAGGCGGTACAGGGGCCCATGGCAGATTACAGGCCTGGCAGCAGCAATGGGAGGCCCGTAATCTGCCAGCACCCTATGACAAAATGGAACACACCAGCAGTGTGAGGAGACCTGAAAGTGGCACATGGCAGAATGTGGCGATGGAGACAGCAGCAATGGGAGGCCGTACAGGGACCCATGAGAGACTCTGGACCTGGCAGCAGCATGAGGAGGCGGTACAGGGGCCCATGGCAGATTACAGGCCTGGCAGCAGCAATGGGAGGCCCCTAATCTGCCAGCACCCTATGACAAAATGGAACACACCAGCAGTGTGAGGAGACCTGAAAGTGGCACATGGCAGAGTGTGGCGATGGAGACAGCAGCAATGGGAGGCCGTACAGGGACCCATGAGAGACTCTGGACCTGGCAGCAGCATGAGGAGGCGGTACAGGGGCCCATGGCAGATTACGGGCCTGGCAGCAGCAATGGGAGGCCCGTAATCTGCCAGCACCCTATGACAAAATGGACAGCACCAGCAGTGTGAGGAGACCTGAAAGTGGCACATGGCAGAGTGTGGCGATGGAGACAGCAGCAATGGGAGGCCGTACAGGGACCCATGAGACACTCTGGACCTGGCAGCAGCATGAGGAGGCGGTACAGGGGCCCCTGGCAGATTACAGGCCTGGCAGCAGCAATGGGAGGCCCGTAATCTGCCAGCACCCTATGACAAAATGGAACACACCAGCAGTGTGAGGAGACCTGAAAGTGGCACATGGCAGAGTGTGGCGATGGAGACAGCAGCAATGGGAGGCCGTACAGGGACCCATGAGACACTGTGGACCTGGCAGCAGCATGAGGAGGCGGTACCTGGGCCCATGGCAGATTACAGGCCTGGCAGCAGCAATGGGAGGCCCGTAATCTGCCAGCACCCTATGACAAAATGGAACACACCAGCAGTGTGAGGAGACCTGAAAGTGGCACATGGCAGAGTGTGGCGATGGAGACAGCAGCAAGGGGAGGCCGTACAGGGACCCATGAGAGACTCTGGACCTGGAAGCAGCATGAGGAGGCGGTACAGGGGCCCATGGCAGATTACAGGCCTGGCAGCAGCAATGGGAGGCCCGTAATCTGCCAGCACCCTATGACAAAATGGAACACACCAGCAGTGTGAGGAGACCTGAAAGTGGCACATGGCAGAGTGTGGCGATGGAGACAGCAGCAATGGGAGGCCGTACAGGGACCCATGAGAGACTCTGGACCTGGCAGCAGCATGAGGAGGCGGTACAGGGGCCCATGGCAGATTACGGGCCTGGCAGCAGCAATGGGAGGCCGTAATCTGCCAGCACCCTATGACAAAATGGAACACACCAGCAGTGTGAGGAGACCTGAAAGTGGCACATGGCAGAGTGTGGCGATGGAGACAGCAGCAATGGGAGGCCGTACAGGGACCCATGAGACACTCTGGACCTGGCAGCAGCATGAGGAGGTGGTACAGGGGCCCATGGCAGATTACAGGCCTGGCAGCAGCAATGGGAGGCCCGTAATCTGCCAGCACCCTATGACAAAATGGAACACACCAGCAGTGTGAGGAGACCTGAAAGTGGCACATGGCAGAGTGTGGCGATGGAGACAGCAGCAATGGGAGGCCGTACAGGGACCCATGAGACACTGTGGACCTGGCAGCAGCATGAGGAGGCGGTACAGGGGCCCATGGCAGATTACGGGCCTAGCAGCAGCAATGGGAGGCCCCTAATCTGCCAGCACCCTATGACAAAATGGAACACACCAGCAGTGTGAGGAGACCTGAAAGTGGCACATGGCAGAATGTGGCGATGGAGACAGCAGCAATGGGAGGCCGTACAGGGACCCATGAGAGACTCTGGACCTGGCAGCAGCATGAGGAGGCGGTACAGGGGCCCATGGCAGATTACAGGCCTGGCAGCAGCAATGGGAAGCCCGTAATCTGCCAGCACCCTATGACAAAATGGAACACACCAGCAGTGTGAGGAGACCTGAAAGTGGCACATGGCAGAGTGTGGCGATGGAGACAGCAGCAATGGGAGGCCGTTCCGGGAACCCATTAGACACTCTGTACCTGGCAGCAGCATGAGGAGGCGGTACAGGGGCCCATGGCAGATTACAGGCCTGGCAGCAGCAATGGGAGGCCCGTAATCTGCCAGCATCCTATGACAAAATGGAACACACCAGCAGTGTGAGGAGACCTGAAAGTGGCACATGGCAGAGTGTGGCGATGGAGACAGCAGCAATGGGAGGCCGTACAGGGACCCATGAGAGACTCTGGACCTGGCAGCAGCATGAGGAGGCGGTACGGGGGCCCATGGCAGATTACGGGCCTGGCAGCAGCAATGGGAGGCCCGTAATCTGCCAGCACCCTATGACAAAATGGAACACACCAGCAGTGTGAGGAGACCTGAAAGTGGCACATGGCAGAGTGTGGCGATGGAGACAGCAGCAATGGGAGGCCGTACAGGGACCCATTAGACACTCTGTACCTGGCAGCAGCATGAGGAGGCGGTACAGGGGCCCATGGCAGATTACAGGCCTGGCAGCAGCAATGGGAGGCCCGTAATCTGCCAGCATCCTATGACAAAATGGAACACACCAGCAGTGTGAGGAGACCTGAAAGTGGCACATGGCAGAGTGTGGCGATGGAGACAGCAGCAATGGATAGCCGTACAGGGACCCATGAGAGACTCTGGACCTGGCAGCAGCATGAGGAGGCGGTACAGGGGCCCATGGCAGATTACAGGCCTGGCAGCAGCAATGGGAGGCCCGTAATCTGCCAGCACCCTATGACAAAATGGAACACACCAGCAGTGTGAGGAGACCTGAAAGTGGCACATGGCAGAGTGTGGCAATGGAGACAGCAGCAATGGGAGGCCGTACAGGGACCCATGAGACACTCTGGACCTGGCAGCAGCATGAGGAGGCGGTACAGGGGCCCATGGCAGATTACGGGCCTGGCAGCAGCAATGGGAGGCCCGTAATCTGCCAGCACCCTATGACAAAATGGAACACACCAGCAGTGTGAGGAGACCTGAAAGTGGCACATGGCAGTATGTGGCGATGGAGACAGCAGCAATGGGAGGCCGTACAGGGACCCATGAGAGACTCTGGACCTGGCAGCAGCATGAGGAGGCGGTACAGGGGCCCATGGCAGATTACAGGCCTGGCAGCAGCAATGGGAGGCCCCTAATCTGCCAGCACCCTATGACAAAATGGAACACACCAGCAGTGTGAGGAGACCTGAAAGTGGCACATGGCAGAGTGTGGCGATGGAGACAGCAGCAATGGGAGGCCGTACAGGGACCCATGAGAGACTCTGGACCTGACAGCAGCATGAGGAGGCGGTACAGGGCCCATGGCAGATTACGGGCCTGGCAGCAGCAATGGGAGGCCCGTAATCTGCCAGCACCCTATGACAAAATGGACAGCACCAGCAGTGTGAGGAGACCTGAAAGTGGCACATGGCAGAGTGTGGCGATGGAGACAGCAGCAATGGGAGGCTGTACAGGGACCCATGAGACACTCTGGACCTGGCAGCAGCATGAGGAGGCGGTACAGGGGCCCATGGCAGATTACGGGCCTGGCAGCAGCAATGGGAGGCCCGTAATCTGCCAGCACCCTATGACAAAATGGAACACACCAGCAGTGTGAGGAGACCTGAAAGTGGCACATGGCAGAGTGTGGCGATGGAGACAGCAGCAATGGGAGGCCGTACAGGGACCCATGAGACACTGTGGACCTGGCAGCAGCATGAGGAGGCGGTACCTGGGCCCATGGCAGATTACAGGCCTGGCAGCAGCAATGGGAGGCCTGTAATCTGCCAGCACCCTATGACAAAATGGAACACACCAGCAGTGTGAGGAGACCTGAAAGTGGCACATGGCAGAATGTGGCGATGGAGACAGCAGCAATGGGAGGCCGTACAGGGACCCATGAGAGACTCTGGACCTGGCAGCAGCATGAGGAGGCGGTACAGGGGCCCATGGCAGATTACAGGCCTGGCAGCAGCAATGGGAGGCCCCTAATCTGCCAGCACCCTATGACAAAATGGAACACACCAGCAGTGTGAGGAGACCTGAAAGTGGCACATGGCAGAGTGTGGCGATGGAGACAGCAGCAATGGGAGGCCGTACAGGGACCCATGAGAGACTCTGGACCTGGCAGCAGCATGAGGAGGCGGTACAGGGGCCCATGGCAGATTACGGGCCTGGCAGCAGCAATGGGAGGCCCGTAATCTGCCAGCACCCTATGACAAAATGGACAGCACCAGCAGTGTGAGGAGACCTGAAAGTGGCACATGGCAGAGTGTGGCGATGGAGACAGCAGCAATGGGAGGCCGTACAGGGACCCATGAGACACTCTGGACCTGGCAGCAGCATGAGGAGGCGGTACAGGGGCCCATGGCAGATTACGGGCCTGGCAGCAGCAATGGGAGGCCCGTAATCTGCCAGCACCCTATGACAAAATGGAACCCACCAGCAGTGTGAGGAGACCTGAAAGTGGCACATGTTTGGGGCATGATTCATGGTGGATTTAGTCAGTTGTGTCAGAAACTGGTGGTTTGAAATCCAGACTAATCCACGCCTGATTCATTTTCACAAACATGATTCTCTCCACACTTTGGGTGGACAGTCGTGTCCTCCGCAGAGTTACAATACCTCCTGCCGCACTAAACACGCGCTCCGATGCCACGCTACTGGCCGGGCATGACAGCCTTTCAAGGGCAAATTCAGCTAGTTGGGGCCAAAGGTCAAGTTTCGTTGCCCAGTAGTCAAGGGGATTGTCTACCTCGGTTGGCAGGGTGCTGTCCAAGTAGGCCCAAGCCTGTTGTTTGAGGTCCTGCTCCAGGTCCACCTGATGCTGCTGCTGCTGCTGCTGCTGGTTAGTAGTTTCCTCACTGCGCTGGTGAAGAAAGCTACTCATCATCGACTGCAGACTGTGGCAGCCGCTGCTGGTGGAGCTGCCACTGCTCCTACCACCCCACCCCTCCCCTGCTGCCATGGCAGCGGAACGCGAGCGCACAGGGCCCACAGTGTCTGAGGATGGACGTTGGCGCAGAAAGGCAGAGACCAACTGACTACATAGGTGGTTTTTATAGTACGTTATTTTGGCCTCCCTCTCAGCAGGTGTGAAAAGGCCACCATTTTTGAACGGTAGCGAGGGTCCAACAAGGTGGACAGCCAAAAGTCATCCCTCTGTCTGATGGTTATTATTCGGCTGTCACTACGCAAGCAACCGAGCATGCTATGGGCCATTTGTGCCAAGGAATGCGAGGGACTCCCTGCCTCCATCTCCACAGCATACTGCCATGGTGCGTCTGGGTCCTCTGTATCCTCCTCCTCCTCCTCTACCAGATGCTCCTGCTCCTCCACTCCTGTCCGCTGAGTGGAAAAACCACCCATTTCACTCAATAATTCCTGAGCACCAATGTCCTCCTCTACCTCCTCCTCTTCTTCCTGTCCTGCCCCCACAGGGGTCATGTGGCGTTGAGATCTGTGCGCCACGTCTACCGCACCCTGACCAGCCATTGTTAACAGCATTTGTTCCAGGACGTGCAACAGAGGAATGACGTCGTTCATCCCATAGTCCTGCCGACTCACGAATAGCGTGGCCTCCTCAAAGGGCCTGAGCAAGCGGCAGGTGTCACGCATGAGCTGCCAATGGCTGACATCGAAGTTACACAGGGGAGTACCTTTATCCGCTTGTAACATCAGGAAATCGGTGATGGCCTTTCGCTGTTCGTAAAGGCGGTCTAACATGTGTAGGGTTGAATTCCACCTTGTTGCAATGTCGCAGATCAGGCGATGCTGTGGAATTCCGTTCTGCCGCTGCAGCTCAAGGAGTGTGTGCTTTGCGGTGTAGGAATGGCTGAAATGCATGCAAAGTTTACGTGACATTTTAAGGATGTCTTGCAGTGGGATGGTGGATTTTAGGAACCGCTTGACAACCAGATTGAACACGTGAGCCATGCATGGCGCATGGCACAACCTTCCTTGACGCAGAGCAGACACCATGTTCTTTCCGTTGTCGGTCAACATGGTTCCGATTTTCAGTTTGCGCGGAGACAGCCATCTGTCGATTTCTCTGTTCATTACACTCAGAAGTTCCTCCCCTGTGTGACTACGTTCGCCAAGGCATACCAGGTGCAGCACAGCGTGACACCGTTGCGCCCTGCACATGTGATATGCCGGTCGGGTAATGGGACTTGGCACGGGGGTGGCGGCTGAGGACACGGCGGAAGAAGAGGTGGTAGAGGCGGACATCTTTGCCGGACCAAGGACGTGCAAACGTGGAGGCAAAAGCGGCGTGACCTGTCCAAGTTGCTGGTGCGGCTGTGCCGGCATCACGTTCACCCAGTGGGCCGTAAATGACATGTACTGTCCCTGACCGTAGTTACAGCTCCACACGTCGGCGCTGCCGTACACTTTGGCAGAGACCGACATGCTCAAAGACTGGCCCACCATCTCTTCTACATGTGAATGCAGGGCTGGCACTGCCTTTTTGGCGAAGAAATGCCGGCTTGGCACTCTCCACCGCGGCGTGGCACAAGCCATCATTTCTCGGAAAGGTGCTGAGTCCACCACTTGGAAAGGGAGGGACTGCAGCACCAGCAACTTGGACAGGAGGACGTTCAGCTTCTGCACCGTCGGGTGCGTGCTCGCAAACTGTTGTCTCTTGGAAACGGATTCCAAGAAAGACTGCTGACGGAATCCGTGAAGAGGAGTAGCAGGAGAAGGAGCATCTGAACGAGCGGAAGATGGCAACGAGCGACAACTCCCCTCAGCAGAGGTGTTGGAGCCTTGACTGGCTGATAGAGGGCGATTGACGTCGGGTGACGGAGCAAGTAACGGAGCGGGTGATGGAGCGGGTGATGGAGCGGGGGCTGGGGCAGGCAGAACCGCCGTATCTTTATCACGGTTTTCCCAGGCCACCAAATGGCGACGCTGCATATGCTGCCGCAACGCTGTAGTCCCAACATGGGCCCCCTGGCCACGCTTGACTTTCTGGCCACATAGTCGACATACGGCTACGGTTACTTCCTCGGGCGGCTTGACGAAAAATTGCCACACCGCCGAGTAGGAAACTTTGCTCCCGCTACTCCTCACTGGCTGACTGCTACTTCCTCCGTGCACACTGGCACCACTACTGGCCGTGGTGGTAGGCTGCAGTGGAGCTGGTGCTCTACTCCGTGGCTGTTTGCCTCCACTGACACTGCTGCAACCCTGCTGCCTCCTGGGCAACCCACCGACTGTTTTGCTCGCTGCCAAGCTGGCACCCTCTTCTCCTGATGATGCGGAAGCAATAGCCTGATGACGACGAGGCTGCCAAGTGCGATCAGCCTCATCATCATCAATTAGGGTCTCCGCCTCACTACTAGCCCCCTCGGCTGCGTGTGGGTCAGGAGACAGACCTGTCTCTAGACCGGCTACCGAGCCACTCTCCTCGCCAGTACTTCTTCGCCTGGCTGCTGAAGAGGCGGATGTCTCCCCCCGTTCCTGACCGCCCTCTGTTAGCTCTTCCTCACTGTACAGTGGGGCTGAGCCCACAGCATGTGATACTTCGCTTGGTGAGGGAACACCAAAGGACAGGGGCAGGTCGAGGACACGTGATTTCAGTGGGCTTGCTCCCGGGCCATGCCAACTAACGGTTGTGTCTGACGTACCCACCGACCGTTGGCTGTAGGTGTCAGAGGTGACCTGGGAAGAGGAAGACGACCGAGCCAACCAATCGATGACAGCAGGGTTGTCGGTGGAGAAACGACCGCTGGATGACACCGGGAGCACTGGCCTCTGGCTGCGACTAGTGCTGCCTCGACCCCTTCCTCTGCTGCCACGTCTGCTCGCTCCTAAAACATTGCCTCCTCTGCCACTCCTCTGCATGTTGTCTGACATACTCTTTAATTCAACGATTCTGTGTCCCTGAGTAACAATTCTGTGTCCCTCAGTAACAATTCTGTGTCTGTCCTTGAGTAACAATTCTGTGTCCCTGAGTAACAATTCTGTGTCCCTCAGTAACAATTCTGTGTCCCTCAGTAACAATTCTGTGTCACTGAGTAACAATTCTGTGTCCCTGAGTAACAATTCTGTGTCCCTGAGTAACAATTCTGTGTCCCTCAGTAACAATTCTGTGTCCCCCAGTAACAATTCTGTGTCCCTGAGTAACAATTCTGTGTCCCTCAGTAACAATTCTGTGTCCCTCAGTAACAATTCTGTGTCTGTCCCTGAGTAACAATTCTGTGTCCCTGAGTAACAATTCTGTGTCCCTGAGTAACAATTCTGTGTCCCTGAGTAACAATTCTGTGTCCCTCAGTAACAATTCTGTGTCTGTCCCTGAGTAACAATTCTGTGTCCCCGAGTAACAATTCTGTGTCCCCGAGTAACAATTCTGTGTCCCCCAGTAACAATTCTGTGTCCCTCAGTAACAATTCTGTGTCCCTCAGTAACAATTCTGTGTCTGTCCCTGAGTAACAATTCTGTGTCCCTCAGTAACAATTCTGTGTCTGTCCCTGAGTAACAATGCTGTGTCCCTGAGTAACAATTCTGTGTCCCTCAGTAACAATTCTGTGTCCCTCAGTAACAATTCTGTGTCTGTCCCTGAGTAACAATTCTGTGTCCCTGAGTAACAATTCTGTGTCCCTGAGTAACAATTCTGTGTCCCTCAGTAACAATTCTGTGTCCCTCAGTAACAATTCTGTGTCTGTCCCTGAGTAACAATTCTGTGTCCCCGAGTAACAATTCTGTGTCCCTGAGTAACAATTCTGTGTCCCTCAGTAACAATTCTGTGTCGCTCAGTAACAGTTCTGTGTCCCTCAGTAACAATTCTGTGTCTGTCCCTGAGTAACAATTCTATGTCCCTCAGTAACAATTCTTTGTCCCTCAGTAACAATTCTGTGTCTGTCCCTGAGTAACAATTCTGTGTCCCTGAGTAACAATTCTGTGTCCCTCAGTAACAATTCTGTGTCCCTCAGTAACAATTCTGTGTCCCTGAGTAACAATTCTGTGTCCCTGAGTAACAATTCTGTGTCCCTGAGTAACAATTCTGTGTCCCTCAGTAACAATTCTGTGTCACTGAGTAACAATTCTGTGTCCCTGAGTAACAATTCTGTGTCCCTCAGTAACAATTCTGTGTCCCTCAGTAACAATTCTGTGTCCCTCAGTAACAATTCTGTGTCTGTCCCTGAGTAACAATTCTGTGTCCCTGAGTAACAATTCTGTGTCCCTCAGTAACAATTCTGTGTCCCTCAGTAACAATTCTGTGTCTGTCCCTGAGTAACAATTCTGTGTCCCTGAGTAACAATTCTGTGTCCCTGAGTAACAATTCTGTGCCCCTCAGTAACAATTCTGTGTCCCTCAGTAACAATTCTGTGTCTGTCCCTGAGTAACAATTCTGTGTCCCCGAGTAACAATTCTGTGTCCCTCAGTAACAATTGTGTGTCCTTCAGTAACAATTCTGTGTCCCTGAGTAACAATTCTGTGTCCCTCAGTAACAATTCTGTGTCCCTCAGTAACAATTCTGTGTCTGTCCCTGAGTAACAATTCTGTGTCCCCGAGTAACAATTCTGTGTCCCTGAGTAACAATTCTGTGTCCCTCAGTAACAATTCTGTGTCCCTCAGTAACAATTCTGTGTCTGTCCCTGAGTAACAATTCTGTGTCCGTCAGTAACAATTCTTTGTCCCTCAGTAACAATTCTGTGTCTGTTCCTGAGTAACAATTCTGTGTCCCTGAGTAACAATTCTGTGTCCCTCAGTAACAATTCTGTGTCCCTCAGTAACAATTCTGTGTCCCTCAGTAACAATTCTGTGTCTGTCCCTGAGTAACAATTCTGTGTCCCTGAGTAACAATTCTGTGTCCCTCAGTAACAATTCTGTGTCCCTCAGTAACAATTCTGTGTCTGTCCCTGAGTAACAATTCTGTGTCCCTGAGTAACAATTCTGTGTCCCTGAGTAACAATTCTGTGCCCCTCAGTAACAATTCTGTGTCCCTCAGTAACAATTCTGTGTCTGTCCCTGATTAACAATTCTGTGTCCCCGAGTAACAATTCTGTGTCCCTCAGTAACAATTGTGTGTCCTTCAGTAACAATTCTGTGTCCCTGAGTAACAATTCTGTGTCCCTGAGTAACAATTCTGTGTCCCTCAGTAACAATTCTGTGTCCCTCAGTAACAATTCTGTGTCTGTCCCTGAGTAACAATTCTGTGTCCCCGAGTAACAATTCTGTGTCCCTGAGTAACAATTCTGTGTCCCTCAGTAACAATTCTGTGTCCCTCAGTAACAATTCTGTGTCCCTCAGTAACAATTCTGTGTCTGTCCCTGAGTAACAATTCTGTGTCCCTCAGTAACAATTCTTTGTCCCTCAGTAACAATTCTGTGTCTGTTCCTGAGTAACAATTCTGTGTCCCTGAGTAACAATTCTGTGTCCCTGAGTAACAATTCTGTGTCCCTCAGTAACAATTCTGTGTCCCTCAGTAACAATTCTGTGTCTGTCCCTGAGTATTAATTCTGTGTCCCTGAGTAACAATTCTGTGTCCCTGAGTAACAATTCTGTGTCCCTCAGTAACAATTCTGTGTCCCTCAGTAACAATTCTGTGTCTGTCCCTGAGTAACAATTCTGTGTCCCTCAGTAACAATTCTGTGTCCCTCAGTAACAATTCTGTGTCTGTCCCTGAGTAACAATTCTGTGTCCCTGAGTAACAATTCTGTGTCCCTCAGTAACAATTCTGTGTCCCTCAGTAACAATTCTGTGTCTGTCCCTGAGTAACAATTCTGTGTCCCTCAGTAACAATTCTGTGTCCCTCAGTAACAATTCTGTGTCTGTCCCTGAGTAACAATTCTGTGTCCCTGAGTAACAATTCTGTGTCCCTGAGTAACAATTCTGTGTCCCTCAGTAACAATTCTGTGTCTGTCCCTGAGTAACAATTCTGTGTCCCTCAGTAACAATTCTGTGTCCCTCAGTAACAATTCTGTGTCTGTCCCTGAGTAACAATTCTGTGTCCCTGAGTAACAATTCTGTGTCCCTGAGTAACAATTCTGTGTCCCTCAGTAACAATTATGTGTCCCTCAGTAACAATTCTGTGTCCCTGAGTAACAATTCTGTGTCCCTGAGTAACGATTCTGTGTCCCTCAGTAACAATTCTGTGTCCCTCAGTAACAATTCTGTGTCTGTCCCTGAGTAACAATTCTGTGTCCCTCAGTAACAATTCTGTGTCCCTCAGTAACAATTCTGTGTCTGTCCCTGAGTAACAATTCTGTGTCCCTGGGTAACAATTCTGTGTCCCTGAGTAACAATTCTGTGTCCCTCAGTAACATTTCTGTGTCCCTCAGTAACAATTCTGTGTCTGTCCCTGAGTAACAATTCTGTGTCTGTCCCTGAGTAACAATTCTGTGTCTGTCCCTGAGTAACAATTCTGTGTCTGTCCCTGAGTAACAATTCTGTGTCCCTCAGTAACAGTTCTGTGTCCCTCAGTAACAATTCTGTGTCTGTCCCTCAGTAACAATTCTGTGTCTGTCCCTGAGTAACAATTCTGTGTCTGTCCCTGAGTAACAATTCTGTGTCTGTCCCTGAGTAACAATTCTGTGTCTGTCCCTGAGTAACAATTCTGTGTCCCTCAGTAACAATTCTGTGTCCCTCAGTAACAATTCTGTGTCTGTCCCTGAGTAACATTTCTGTGTCTGTCCCTGAGTAACAATTCTGTGTCTGTCCCTGAGTAACAATTCTGTGTCTGTCCCTGAGTAACAATTCTGTGTCCCTCAGTAACAATTCTGTGTCCCTCAGTAACAATTCTGTGTCTGTCCCTGAGTAACAATTCTGTGTCTGTCCCTGAGTAACAATTCTGTGTCCCTAAGTAACGGTTCTGTGTCCCTAAGTAACGGTTCTGTGTCCCTAAGTAACAATTGTGTGTCCCTAAGTAACGGTTCTGTGTCCCTAAGTAACGGTTCTGTGTCCCTAAGTAACGATTCTGTGTCCCTAAGTATCGGTTCTGTGTCCCTAAATAACGGTTCTGTGTCCCTAAGCAATGGTTCTGTGTCCCTAAGTAACGATTCTGTGTCCCAAAGTAAAGGTTCTGTGTCCCTAAGTAACGGTTCTGTGTCCCTAAGTAACGGTTCTGTGTCCCTAAGTAACGATTCTGTGTCCCTAATACAGAGAGATCTGTCTCTCTTGAATGACCAGAGGCAAATGGAGAATTGTAAGATGGCCGCAATTTATAGCTCCACCATTACACAGTGCTGGCTGGCTGGCTGCTGATTGGCTAATGCGATCACATGTCATGAATGAATGCATTATGGGTCAGCGCGCCTTGTCTGCGCGCCTTCCCAGAGAAAAATTTTGGAAAAATTTCGATTCGCGCATCCGAAGTCTGCTAATTTTTGGATTCGGTGCGAATCGAAATTTTTCTAATATTCGAAACGAATTCCACTTCGCCGAGTTCGATTCGCTCATCTCTACATATAAACATACAAAAAGAGGTAGTCATTGGTTGGAAAGGTGACACATAAATCAGAAAACATATACATTATATAATCATCATTATTAAAATTACGCTAAAACAAAATACAATGATAATACCCATAAAAATAGATTATAAAATATAAAATATAAAAATCTGAGAATCCATAAATAATGAAAAATATTATGAAAAAATCGTGAGATAATATGCAATTAAAATTAGAATTCGCAATGGCCTAAAAGCAACCTAAAAAACCAATAAACAACAAGTTAGGGCGTTTATAAATCTATTTAGCCAAAAGATGGAGATATAGAAAAAATAATAATAAAAATAGATTATTAGCTGAAAAGGATAAAATATTTAACTATTATCTATAAAACAGTTTATATCCATTTCCACATTGAGTCCTTTGGGATGCATAGAACCAATTTCAAAGATCCATCTTGTTTCCATCTGTGATACGGCCCGTTTTTTATTTGTCCCTCTCCAATTGGATTGTACAACTTCAACTCCCGTAAATGTTAAAGATGATGGATCTCTGTGGTGACACCTATGGTAATGATTGGAGAGGGAATGTTCCTTATATCCGCGTTTGATGTTATAGACGTGTTCACGTAAACGATCCCTTAGCGTCGTGTTGTACGGCCTATGTACTGCTTCTTGCATGGGCATTGGAGCAAATAAACCACGTACCTGCTGTTGCAGGTTATAAAGTTATCGATTTTATAATTTTTACCCGTGGTTGAGGACATGAAACTGTCCACTCTCCTTTTTCTATGCCCATTGCACGTGCAGATCATACACTTGTTACAAGGATAAAAACCAATTAAATTATTAAAAATTGAAATACTTCGGGGAGGATTAATCACATTAGGGGCAATTTTATTACGTAAGGAGGGTGCCCTCCTAAACGTGATTTCAGGTTTATCGGGCAGGATCTGTGCTAATACAGGATCAGCCTTAAGAATCTTCCAATTATTCCTTATGATCCTGTTTACTGTTTTATGTTGGTTCGAATAGGTGGTTACAAACGGGCATATTTTGGACGGGCGTGATTTGGCCACTCCATTCAATAATAATCTCCTGTCAAGTTTAGCGACTTCTTCTAAAGTGCAATTTAGTGCGGACTCATCGTAACCTTTCTCCTTGAATCTGTATTTCAGAATACTGGCTTGTTGGTAATACGTATCCAGATTGGTACAATTCCTCCTTATTCTCTGGAATTGACCTTTCGGGATATTCGAAAGCCAGTTTGGATGGTGACAACTAAATGTGGGAATGTAACTATTCCTGTCCGTTTCTTTAAAGAAAGATTGTGTTGCCACCCCGCCATTCTGGTTCATGAGCGTTAAATCCAGAAAATTAATACTGCTCTTACTATATTCATATGTTAATTTGATATTCAAATTATTATTATTATTATTCAAGGTTTTAAAAAAATTTATTAGTGCCTGCTCCTCACCCTTCCATATAAGCAAGATGTCATCAATATATCTCCTGTAAAAATATAGCTCTGGCCAATCTCTTGCATAAATGATGTCTTCCTCCCATCGTGCCATAAAGAGATTGGCCAGGCTAGGAGCGGACTTCGCTCCCATGGCCACGCCCTTGGTTTGTTGTGCTGCACCACAGGCTAGCCCATACCATACACCCATACACTGATTCCTGCTCTTTTAGGATAATAACGGGTAAGGTGTGGCAGCTTAGTTGTGCCCGCCAGTAGGTAAATTACTACTCTTTCTACCTTCATCATCAGAAGGCGCCTTGCTGTGCAGCACCAGGGTCTCAGCCTTTGGGCTGGGTGTATGTAAATTTATTGTATGTTCCCAGCATTTTTGGTTGTGTTTATTTGCCACATCTAAGTAAAATTCTGTTGTGGCAAAAGCTGGTGTTGGGGCTGCTTTCCTCGTTCGTGACTTCACTGTATCCTGGGGAGCCCACCCTGGTACACGGCCTACAGCAGAACAAAGTGAGCTGGATCAAGGCTGCAAATTAGCAATGACTGAATAAATCTAGACAGAGCTGTAACACCAACGCTCAAGATTTTTCCTTTTTTCTTTGGTTGCCAGACTGCACTGGAAGCAGAGGACATGGGAACTGAATCAGATTTTAATACTGATGGTCACCCAGAACTGTGCCCTTGCTCTGTGATCCAGCAACAGATGGGGTGTAACCCTGTTTCCATGCCCCTATTCCCAGTAAAGACCCAGGTGAACATTTTAGATGGATATTATTACTATACAGGATTTATATAGCGCCAACAGTTTATGCAGCGCTTTACAACATATTGCCACCAGGGAAGGATTACTTAATGATTCTGCCATAGGGCAATACTAGAGCTTACAAAAAGTTACAGAACAGCCTGGCAGCCAGAGCAGAAGCCTATTCACAGCTCAAATGTCAAACTATCTCTGTATGGAAACTGTTTACTACCAGAGTGTGAAGCCACACACATGGAGTGTGTAGCTCAGGAACTCACAGACTTCTCAAAAGTGGTAAAAGAACTCAAAGCCCAATTCCACCATCCAACTACACAGGGAGAGAGTCCCTAGCAAAGGCCATTGACCCACAGGGAAATAACTGAATGTGGATCAGCAAAGCCAAACCTGATCTTCAGTCACAAACAGTTATGCATAGGCCCTGCCCTGTTAACCAACAGAAGATTGAGGTATTCTCTCTGAAACACAAATAGTAAATCTATCCCCTTGCTAGAGAATTTAGGCAGAGCCAAGACTTCTCACTCCCCAAGACTCCAAACTAGCTTGCGTAAGACCCTAAAGTTGCTTTTGTTATGCATACCTCTTGGACTAAAGCTCCAAAACCAAAGTTTCCCGTGTCTCGTCCGTTCTGTTGAGAATAACAAGAGATTAAAAAAATATTAAATAGTTTACATGAAGTGTGTAGCCCAGGAACTCACAGACTTCTCAAAGTGGTAAAAGAACTCAAAGCCCAATTCCACCATCCAATCAACCACACAGAGTCCCTAGCAAAGGCCATTGACCCACAGGGAAATAACTGAATGTGGATCGGCAAAGCCAAACCTGATCTTCAGTCTGATAATGTCCTAACTGAAGTGGGCTCTAGAGACAGAGATAACTTATTGAAAAAGGTAGAAAGTACCACCTGACCCAATTATAGCACTCCTAAATTTGTGCCCTTCCAGCATTTCTAAGCCTCAATTTAAACTCCTTTTGCAAGTCACCACAGCAGCTAAACAGATCATAGCCAGATCGTGGAAATCTCCATCTTTGTGTACTGTAGCAGTTAGGAACAAGGTTACACAGGCTATGATTCATACTAAAGTGGAAGCCACCATTCTAGATGCCGTTTCTAGGTTTTTGTCAATCTGGACTCCATGGGTGGAACATTTCCTCCCACCTCACTTTAATGACTTATTACTCCTTCCTTGATATTTCCTAATCCACTACTTTGACTATCCAACATGCTGAGTTATGCATTGTCCTAAACTTATTTCCTTGCCTTTGAAAAAATAATAAAATGTTTGAACAAGAAAAAGGTAGAAAGAAAGGACTCAGATACATATATATTTAGTTGGGCATTTCATACATTCTATTTGGGACAGCAATGGGCCATTAAACAAATTATGAAGAGGCATTGGCCTGTTCTAAAGACCTACCAGAAAATGCACCTGTAGTTTATAGGGGTGTACCTCCTTTAGGAATTTTAGTGGCCCCTTGTCAGGGCTCCTGGGTATGACCAGAGGTGTGTGACTGACGCAGGGAAAAGCAGGCTTCAGATATGTTATAAACAATGTAATTTATTAACACTAACCATACAAACATAAACGCAGTGCAATACTAAAACATAACACAGTGCAAACAAACCAACCAACCACCCACAGATAACAGTACATACAATGCAAGCGTCGTCAGGCAGGCCGGGTCAATAACAAACGGGCAGGTAGGTACAGGGGGAGCAAGCGGAGAATGGTCGGGGTCACAGGCCAGGTTCAGCAGGTAGCGGGCAGCGTGGTACAGAGGGTCAGACAGAGGAGAATGGTCAGACAAGCCAGGGATCAGAGCAGGGTCAGCAGAGAATCAGACAGGAACAGAGAGCAGGAACAGGATACAGGGCCCAAGAGAAACACAACACCAAGGCAGAGTCTGCAGGTCTGAATGTCCCTTAAATACACCAGTATAATTAGTTCCAGGTGTTTGACTGGCTGCAAGGTTGAGTCTCTGATTGCTGGGAGCACCCGCTGGCCAGCCCTGGTACTGCAGCTCATAAGGCAGCTGAGTCCCACTATTGCTGGCCAGTCCATTCTTGACAGTACCCCCCCCTCAAGGAGCGGCCTCAGGACGCTCCAAACAGTCCTAGCTGGGCAAAATGTTCCACCACCCGGGTCTGGTAACTGGCGGGATATCAAAGACTGGCACACCGGGCAGGACTCCGGGCAGCGGCACACCGGGCAGAGGCACATCGGGCTGGACTCCGGGCAGAGGCACATCGGGCTGGACTCCAGGCAGAGGCACATCGGGCTGGACTCCGGGCAGAGGCACTCCGAGCAGCGGCACACCGGGCAGAGGCACATCGGGCTGGACTCCGGGCAGAGGCACATCGGGCTGGACTCCGGGCAGAGGCACATCGGGCTGGACTCCGGGCAGAGGCACATCGGGCTGGACTCCGGGCAGAGGCACATCGGGCAGAGGCACACCGGGCAGAGGCACGCCGGGCTGGACTCCGGGCAGAGGCACATCAGGCAGGACTCCGGGCAGAGGCACATCGGGCAGGACTCCGGGCAGAGGCACATCGGATTACCAGGCGAAGCAGCAGGCAGCGGACCACCAGGCGGAGCAGCAGGCACCGGGCCCCCAGGCGGGGCAGCAGGCACCGGGCCCTCGGGCGGGGCAGCAGGCAGCGGGCCCCCGGGCGGAGCAGCAGGCACCGGGCCCCCGGGCAGAGCAGGTGGCACCGGGCGGGGCAACAGGCATCGGGCCCCCGGGCGGGGCAACAGGCATCGGGTCCCCAGGCAGGGCGACCGGCATCGGGCCCCCAGGCGGAGCGGCGGGCGCCGGGCCCCCAGGAGGAGCGACGGGCGTCGGGCCCCCAGGCGGGGCAACAGACGTCGGGCCCCCAGGCAGGGCGACAGGCGTCGGGCCCCCAGGCGGGGCGACGGGTGTCGGGCCCGCAGGCGGGGCGACGGGCCCCCAGGCGGGGCGACGGGCGTCGGGCCCCCAGGCGGAGCGGCGGGCGCCGGGCCCCCAGGAGGGGCGACAGGCATCGGGCCCCCAGGCGGGGCAAAAGGCATTGGGCCCCCAGGCGGGGCAACAGGCATCGGGCCCCCAGGCGGAGCGGCGGGCGCCGGACCCCCAGATGGAGCGACAGGTCTCGGGCCCTCAGGCGGAGCGGCGGGCGCCGGACCCCCAGGTGGAGCGACAGGTCTCGGGCCCTCAGGCGGAGCGGCGGGCGCCGGACCCCCAGGTGGAGCGACAGGTCTCGGGCCCTCAGGCGGAGCGGCGGGTGCCGGACCCCCAGGCGGAGCGTCAGGTCTCGGGCCCTCAGGCGGAGCGACAGGTCTCGGGCCCTCAGGCTGAGCGGCGGGCGCCGGACCCCCAGGTGGAGCGACAGGTCTCGGGCCCTCAGGCGGAGCGGCGGGCGCCGGACCCCCAGGTGGAGCGACAGGTCTCGGGCCCCCAGGCGAAGCGGCGGGCACCGAGTCACCAGGCACGACAGTGGGCCCGAGTCAACTGGCATGACCGCTGGCACTGGGTCAGACATTGGATCGTCTGGCTGGACAGCGGGCATCGGGTCACCAGGCATCAAGTCATTTGGCTCGACAGCGAGCACCGCGTCATCTGGCAAGGCAGTGGGCTCCGAGTCAACAGGCACGACAGTGGGCACCGGGTCATCAGGTACCGGATTGTCTGGCTCGACAGCAGGCATCGGGTCACCAGGTATGACAGCGGGCACTGGGTCACCAGGCATCAGGTCATTTGGCTTGCCAGCGGGCACCGCGTCACCAGGCATTGGATCGTCTGGCTCGACAGCGGGCATCGGGTCACCAGGTATGACAGCGGGCACTGGGTCACCAGGCATCAGGTCATTTGGCTTGCCAGTGGGCACCGCATTATCTGGCAAGGCAGTGGGCACCGGGTCACCAGGCATTGGATCGTCTGGCTCGACAGCGGGCATCGGGTCACCAGGTATGACAGCGGGCACTGGGTCACCAGGCATCAGGTCATTTGGCTCGCCAGCGGGCACCGCGTCATCTGGCAAGGCAGTGGGCACCGAGTCACCAGGTACGACAGCGGGCTCTGAGTCAATTGGCACGACAGCGGGCACCGGATCAGGTACCGGATCATCTGGATCAACAGCGGGCATCGAGTCAACTGGCCTAATAGGATCGTCAGGCTGGATCAGTTCATCATGCTGGGTAGAGGCATCAGGCTGAATGCAGGCGTCCGGCTGAGTAGAGGCTTCAGGCCGAGTAGAGGCTTCAGGCCGAGTAGAGGCATCAGGCTGAATGCCGGTGTCCGGCTGAGTAGAGGCTTCAGGCCGAGTAGAGGCATCAGGCCGAGTAGAGGCTTCAGGCCGAGTAGAGGCTTCAGGCCGAGTACAGGCATCAGGCCGAGTACAGGCATCAGGCCGAGTACAGGCATCAGGCCGAGTAGAGGCATCAGGCCGCGTACAGGCATCAGGCCGAGTACAGGCATCAGGCCGAGTAGAGGATTCAGGCCGAGTAGAGGCATCAGGCCGAGTACAGGCATCAGGCCGAGTAGAGGCATCAGGCCGAGTAGAGGCACCAGGCTGAGTACAGGCATCAGGCTGAGTAGAGGCATCAGGCTGAGTAGAGGCATCAGGCTGAAGAGAGGCTTCAGGCTGAACCACGGAAGGCAGGTTCTCAGACGGTAGGCTCACCGGTTTGGATACTGGCAGGATGGTATTGGTTGGAAAGAATTTTCGCTTTTTTCTGGTTTTAACTACTGGAGCACTGCAAGTAAACGCAGGTCTGCAAACGAATGGAGCAGCTGGAGACAGAGAAGAGCTGGAGGATGGAACAGAGGAGGGAGAAGTTGCTACAGAGGGCTTTTTTACAGGGTTAAAGGCAGGATAGGTGCAGCGAGTGGGAACAGGGTACTGACATGCGGTAGATAGCAGGGCAGGAGGAGCTGTTGGGAATGCAGGAATAGAGCTTTGAGGAAATAGATTAGAAGCAGGACTGGGTTTTTGTAAGCTGACTGAGGCTGGGTGCAACAAATCTGTCCATGTCTGCAGTATGGGTTGAACAAAGCTGAGCTTACACAAAGCCTGTCTGACCAAAGACTGCACTGCGTTTATACAATCTCTTAGTACCTGTGGTGAACATGCAGCATAACGCTCCAAGAAGTAATCCACATCATCCTCTAATAACCACACCAGGGACTCTACCTGGTCGGCACTAAATGGCGGCAAAAATTCATCCCTGCATTCGGGGGTACCAGATGAAGCCAACTCAGCACAAACCTGAATCAATGGCTGCACCTCAGAGAACTCTGTGCCCTGATCTACTAGAACATGAGCGAGCCGTATACATTCTAGCAGTTCATCCCGGGTATACTCCTTCAGAGTCTGATAAGCATACTCCCTGTCATCAAACACTAGCAGATATAAATACACAACCTCATCCAGATCCATCCTTCCCATCAACAAGCCAAGATGGCTTCCCTGTGCAGCCACTTCTGGTCAGGATTGGCCTTGGTGTAATGTCAGGGCTCCGGGGTGTGACCAGAGGTGTGTGACTGACGCAGGGAAAAGCAGGCTTCAGATATGTTATAAACAATGTAATTTATTAACACTAACAATACAAACATAAACGCAGTGCAATACTAAAACATAACACAGTGCAAACAAACCAACCAACCACCCACAGATAACAGTACATACAATGCAAGCGTTTGACTGGCTGCAAGGTTGAGTCTCTGATTGCTGGGAGCACCCGCTGGCCAGCCCTGGTACTGCAGCTCATAAGGCAGCTGAGTCCCACTATTGCTGACCAGTCCATTCCTGACACCCCTAATGTTATCGACTCCCTGATGAAACTCCAGATTTTCCAGGAAATGAAAGGTTTCTTTCCTTGTCGCAAATGTGTGAAATAAAAAATTAAGGAATTTATGGGCAACAAATCTCTAAAATTTATGATATGCAATCATTTATGACTTGCAGTACCACAAATATGATATACTGTATACACTATATTGTGACGTCTGCCTTTACACTCACATGAACTTTATCAGCATCCCAGTTTTAGTCCATAGGGTTTAATGTTGAGCTGGCCCATCCTTTGCAGCTATAACAGCTTCAACTCTTCTGGGAAGACTGTCCATAAGGTTTAGGAGTGTGCCTATGGGAATGTTTGACCATTCTTCCAGAAGTGCATGTGTGAGGTCAGGCACTGATGTCAGATGAGAAGGCCTGGCTCGCAGTCTCCGCTCTAAGTCATCCCAAAGGTGTTCCATCGGGTTGAGGTCCGAACTTTGTGCAGGCCAGTCAAGTTCCTCCACCCCAACTCGCTCATCCATGTCTTTATGAACCTTGCTTTGTGCAGTGGTGTGCAGTCATGTTCCCCTGGCAACCACCAAACCCAGACATGTCCATCTGATTGCTAGATAGAGAAGCGTGGTTCTTCACTCCAGAGAACACATCTCCACTGCACTAGAGTCCAGTGTCATCGTGCTTTACATCACTGCATCTGACGCTTTGCATTGCACTTGGTGATATAAGACTTGAATGCAACTGCTCAGCCATGGAAACCCATTCTATGAAGCTCTCTACTCACTGTTGTGCTAATCTGAAGGCCACACGAAGTTTGGAGGTCTTTAACTATTGACTCTACAGACAGTTGCAGTGACCACGCTCTGTCACTTTTCATGCCCTACCACTTCGTGGCTGAGTTGCTGTTGTTCCCAGCTGCTTCTACTTTGTTATAATACCACTAACAGTTGACCGTGGAATATTTAGTAGCAAGGAAATGTTATGGATGGACTTATTGCACAGGTGGCAACCTATCACGGTACCACGCTTGAATTCACTGAGCTCCTGAGAGTGACCCATTCTTTCACAACTGTTTGTAGAAGCAGTCTGCATGCCTAGGTACTTGATTTTATACACCTGTGGCCATGGAGGTGATTGGAATACCTGAATATAATGATTTAGAGGGGGTACCCCAATACTTGTGACAATATAGTGTATGATCCAATGCCTGTGTGAGTAACAGTATTTTCGGGGTACAGTAAGGATGTTACAGACAGGACTGAAAGAACATGTTGCAAATATAAAATCTGTTTTTTTGGGTCACCGTGTGCCCAAACATAATATGAAATACCATAATAAATAACCTGCCAAAACTACATATTATGGCGTTAGATAAATTCTCCCCACATTGGAGAGGGAGTTTTGTTAGAAGAGAAATCTACCACCTCGAAACAAGGTGGATTTATAATTTGAAGACCTATACACAGTTCGGCCTAAATGTTGAACGGTACATAAATAGTTTTATTAACATTAGTTGAAACAGGATTATGATTATATATGCCACATTGTTGGTCATGCTTGGTAGGTTATCCATATTAATGAACTTTACATTCGATGATTTACAACATATATTTACATTTTTAGATTTGTCATGTGTAGTATTATTAGATCCAGCTCCAGTGATACTGCCTTTTTATTATTTAATATGGACACTCACTCCTTTGTAAATGGTTCTAGATTTTGTTTCTAATTAATTTTTGTAGTCTGGTTTAATTTCATTTTAGCATATTTTCTGAAATTTGCTGTAAAAACAGGCAGAATGTATACATTTTATGTTTTTGAGCCACAAGATGCCTCTGCTATGGGTTGCTATGGAGTAGCATCTATAGGCCTTTTAGTATAATATGGCGCTGTCAGTGATAGCGTCTATTACCTTGGTAACCTCTTTCTCTTTGACTGTATACGAGATGAATCCATGATGGGCGCCATCTAGCCAGTCTCATGACAACATAATTTTCTGCTCATAGGGTGTGGCAGCAACAGGACGTCATCACGCATGGTAATGGCGGGAGTTTGGTGTAGGAGGAAATGCCTGTTTTGACGGCCTGTGGGATGCTGTACAATGCAATTATGTGACTATAGCATGTAAGTTCATAATGTTTTAATAGCAGGTTTTTACATACTTCACCATGATCTGCACATTTTATCCCTTTATTGGTTGGCAGTAACATCGGTCATTGACAAATGTGATTGCGGTTCTGGATATCATTGGAGACATCTTATGTTTAAAGAGCTCCTGACCATTGAACACTTAATGGTCCACAATACTTCATAAGAGGCTTGAGGCTCTATTGCAGGTGAGTGGAGGTGTTGGCAAACACGTTCGTTGGGAGATGTATAGAGATTGCACATGAAGGTGGATGTTTCCATATAGTAAAAACCTTTTTGAATGGTCATTTCTGGAATTTTCTGGTTTATTTGTTTAACCGCAGTTCACTTCTTGACTTTACAAGGGCTCTATTTGCACTTTGTACATTGCACTATTTTATGCTCTCTTCATTGTCAATTGGTCATCTTTGTAGATTGATTCACATATGGACTTTCATATACACATTTAAATTTGGTATCATTGCTTTAATATGCACTATATGGTAATTAGAGATGAGCGAATCGAACTAGGCGAACCGGAATTCGAGTCGAATTTCAGGAAATATTCGATTCGTGTCGAAACCGAAATTTTGCCTACTTCGGGTGCGCGAATCGAACATTTCCCGATCAGCCGGCAAAAGTGTCCCTGCAGTGAGCTCCGCTATTTCTGACAGTTCTCTGACAGAAGGAACACATGTTTAGCGGTTGAAACATTGTATCTATTAGTTTACATTTAGGATACAGATGTTTCAACCACTGTACATGTGAAGAAGTTGTGAGAGAACTGTCAGAAATAGAGGAACTCTGCACATACACTTTTTGCCGGCTTGGAATTATTCTTCTTTTCATCCTACTTCTTCTTCTTCTTCATCCTCAGAAGAAGAGGATGAGGATGAGGATGAAGAAGAAGAAGAAGAAGAAGAAGAAGAAGAAGAAGAAGAAGAAGAAGAAGAAGAAGTAGGATGAAAAGAAGAATAATTCCAAGCCGGCAAAAAGTGTATGTGCAGAGTTCCTCTATTTCTGACAGTTCTCTCACAGCTTCTTCACATGTACAGCGGTTGAAACATCTGTATCCTAAATGGAAACTAATAGATACAATTTGTATCTATTAGTTTCCATTTAGGATACAGATATTTCAACCGCTGTACATGTGAAGAAGCTGTGAGAGAACTGTCAGAAATAGAGGAACTCTGCACATACACTTTTTGCCGGCTTGGAATTATTCTTCTTTTCATTCTTCTTCTTCTTCCTCATCCTCATCCTCATCCTCATCCTCTTCTTCTGAGGATGAGGATGAAGAAGAAGAAGAAGTAGGATGAAAAGAAGAATAATTCCAAGCCGGCAAAAAGTGTATGTGCAGAGTTCCTCTATTCTGCAGATACACTTAGAGGAGCTCTGCAGATACACTTAGAGGAGCTCTGCACATACACTTTTTGCCGGCTTGGAATTAATCTTATTTTCATCCTACTTCTTCTTCTTCTTCTTCTTCATCCTCATCCTCAGAAGAAGAAGAGGATGAGGATGAGGATGAAGAAGAAGAAGAAGAAGTAGGATGAAAATAAGAATAATTCCAAACCGGAAAAAAGTGTATGTGCAGAGCTCCTCTAAGTGTATCTGCAGAGCTCCTCTAAGTGTATCTGCAGAATAGAGGAACTCTGCACATACACTTTTTGCCGGAAACCGCTGTATGGAGTGAATGTCCCAGAACTGTCAGAAATAGACTATTTATGACAGTTCTGGGACATTCACTGCATACAGCTGTTTTAACCGCTGTATGGAGGGAATGTCATGGAACTGTCAGAAATAGACTATTAATGACAGTTCTGGGACTGTCCTTCAATGCAGCGGTTGAAACATTGTATGTATTTGTTTCCATAAATGGATCCATTTATGGAAACAAATACATACAATGTTTCAACCGCTGTATGGAAGGACAGTCCCACAACTGTCATTAATAGTCTATTTCTGACAGTTCCATGACATTCCCTCCATACAGCGGTTAAAACAGCTGTATGGAGTGAATGTCCCAGATCTATCAGAAATAGACTATTTATGACAGTTCTGGGACATTCACTGCATACAGCTGTTTTAACCGCTGTATGGAGGGAATGTCATGGAACTGTCAGAAATAGACTATTAATGACAGTTCTGGGACTGTCCTTCCATGCAGCGGTTGAAACATTGTATGTATTTGTTTCCATAAATGGATCCATTTATGGAAACAAATACATACAATGTTTCAACCGCTGTATGGAAGGACAGTCCCACAACTGTCATTAATAGTCTATTTCTGACAGTTCCATGACATTCCCTCCATACAGCGGTTAAAACAGCTGTATGGAGTGAATGTCCCAGATCTATCAGAAATAGACTATTTATGACAGTTCTGGGACATTCACTGCATACAGCTGTTTTAACCGCTGTATGGAGGGAATGTCATGGAACTGTCAGAAATAGACTATTAATGACAGTTCTGGGACTGTCCTTCAATGCAGCGGTTGAAACATTGTATGTATTTGTTTCCATAAATGGATCCATTTATGGAAACAAATACATACAATGTTTCAACCGCTGCATGGAAGGACAGTCCCAGAACTGTCATTAATAGTCTATTTCTGACAGTTCCATGACATTCCCTCCATACAGCGGTTAAAACAGCTGTATGGAGTGAATGTCCCAGATCTATCAGAAATAGACTATTTATGACAGTTCTGGGACATTCACTGCATACAGCTGTTTTAACCGCTGTATGGAGGGAATGTCATGGAACTGTCAGAAATAGACTATTAATGACAGTTCTGGGACTGTCCTTCCATGCAGCGGTTGAAACATTGTATGTATTTGTTTCCATAAATGGATCCATTTATGGAAACAAATACATACAATGTTTCAACCGCTGTATGGAAGGACAGTCCCACAACTGTCATTAATAGTCTATTTCTGACAGTTCCATGACATTCCCTCCATACAGCGGTTAAAACAGCTGTATGGAGTGAATGTCCCAGATCTATCAGAAATAGACTATTTATGACAGTTCTGGGACATTCACTGCATACAGCTGTTTTAACCGCTGTATGGAGGGAATGTCATGGAACTGTCAGAAATAGACTATTAATGACAGTTGTGGGACTGTCCTTCAATGCAGCGGTTGAAACATTGTATGTATTTGTTTCCATAAATGGATCCATTTATGGAAACAAATACATACAATGTTTCAACCGCTGCATGGAAGGACAGTCCCAGAACTGTCATTAATAGTCTATTTCTGACAGTTCCATGACATTCCCTCCATACAGCGGTTAAAACAGCTGTATGGAGTGAATGTCCCAGATCTATCAGAAATAGACTATTTATGACAGTTCTGGGACATTCACTGCATACAGCTGTTTTAACCGCTGTATGGAGGGAATGTCATGGAACTGTCAGAAATAGACTATTAATGACAGTTCTGGGACTGTCCTTCCATGCAGCGGTTGAAACATTGTATGTATTTGTTTCCATAAATGGATCCATTTATGGAAACAAATACATACAATGTTTCAACCGCTGCATGGAAGGACAGTCCCAGAACTGTCATTAATAGTCTATTTCTGACAGTTCTATGACATTCCCTCCATACAGCGGTTGAAACCGCTGTATGGAGTGAATGTCCCAGAACTGTCAGAAATAGACAGAAACTGTCACAGAACTGTCCTTCTTCTCATCCTTCTCCTTCTTCTCATCCTTCTTCTCATCCTTCTTCTCATCCTTCTCCTTCTTCTCATCCTTCTCCTTCTTCTCATCCTTCTCCTTCTGCTCATCCTTCTTCTCATCCTTCTCCTTCTTCTCATCCTTCTCCTTCTCCTTCTTCTCATCCTTCTCCTTCTCCTTCTTCTCATCCTTCTCCTTCTCATCCTTCTCCTTCTCCTTCTCATCCTTCTCCTTCTTCTCATCCTTCTCCTTCTTCTCATCCTTCTCCTTCTCCTTCTTCTCATCCTTCTCCTTCTCCTTCTCATCCTTCTCCTTCTTCTCATCCTTCTCCTTCTCCTCATCCTTTTCCTTCTCATCCTTCTCCTTCTCCTTCTTCTCATCCTTCTCCTTCTTCTCATCCTTCTCCTTCTTCTCATCCTTCTCCTTCTTCTCATCCTTCTCCTTCTTCTCCTTCTTCTCATCATTCTCCTTCTTCTCATCCTTCTCCTTCTTCTCATCCTTCTCATCCTTCTTCTCATCCTTCTTCTTCTCATCCTTCTCCTTCTTCTCATCCTTCTCCTTCTCCTTCTTCTCATCCTTCTCCTTCTTCTCATCCTTCTCCTTCTTCTCATCCTTCTCCTTCTCATCCTTCTCCTTCTCCTTCTTCTCTTCCTTCTCCTTCTTCTCATCCTTCTCCTTCTTCTCATCCTTCTTCTTCTCATCCTTCTCCTCCTTCTTCTCATCCTTCTTCTCATCCTTCTTCTTCTCATCCTTCTCCTTCTTCTCATCCTTCTCCTTCTCCTTCTTCTCATCCTTCTCCTTCTTCTCATCCTTCTCCTTCTTCTCATCCTTCTCCTTCTTCTCATCCTTCTCCTTCTTCTCATCCTTCTCCTTCTCCTTCTTCTCTTCCTTCTCCTTCTTATCATCCTTCTCCTTCTTCTCATCATTCTCCTTCTTCTCATCCTTCTCCTTCTTCTCATCCTTCTTCTTCTCATCCTTTTCCTTCTTCTCATCCTTCTTCTTCTCATCCTTCTTCTTCTCATCCTTCTCCTTCTCATCCTTCTCTTTCTTCTCATCCTTCTCCTTCTCCTTCTTCTCATCCTTCTCCTTCTTCTCATCCTTCTCCTTCTCCTTCTTCTCATCCTTCTCCTTATTCTCAGCCTTCTTCTTCTCATCCTTCTCCTTCTCATCCTTCTCCTTCTCATCCTTCTCCTTCTTCTCATCCTTCTCCTTCTTCTCATCCTTCTCCTTCTCCTTCTTCTCATCCTTCTCCTTCTCCTTCTTCTCATCCTTCTCCTTCTCCTTCTTCTCATCCTTCTCCTTCTTCTCATCCTTCTCCTTCTTCTCATCCTTCTCCTTCTCCTTCTTCTCATCCTTCTCCTTCTCCTTCTTCTCATCCTTCTCCTTCTCCTTCTCCTTCCTCATCTCCAAGGGCATTTAAATTAAAGGTACAGTGTTCTGCACTAATTTAAAGGCTCTCTGAAGCCTAGAAACCCTTTAAATAAGTCATCTTCGTAGCGGAGAAATTCGCATCGAATCGAATTTCACACTGGAATTCGCCGAATCAGCCGAATCAAATTTTTCATTTCTTCGCTCATCTCTAATGGTAATGCTAATTTATATTTCTTTATTCACAGTACATAATGGGAAGGAGTTAGCGCTACACAGCATATTTTAACATTGGATTACTGTATATTGCATCCATAACAACAGCACCTTTTGGGACTTTTATGCTATACTGCTGATAACAGCTCTCTTTATATTGGTGGAGAGTAAAAAATGATTGTCAGTCAGCGCAGAAATATCTCTTTAAGTACATTGATGGTCATTGAAATGCGCTCCCTCTTATATAGTGACACCTGTAATGCTTTGGTAAACAGTGCAACAATAGGAATATTATACTCTAGTTTCTAGTGCAAACAAGTATACATTGATGGTCATGCAAATATAGGAAAATGCCCTGGTTTTGATGGCCACTAATGGGGAAAAATGCCCCAGCATCAATGGTCAGTAGAAGGAAGAAATGGCTTGGTGTCAGTAGTAATGGAAAGGACAACACTTCAGTGTTCGTGGTCAGTTGGAGTGAAAATGGTTTCATGTCTGGTGGTCAGTAAGAGGAAGAACCCTCTGGCATAAGTGGTCAGTAGAAGGAAAAAATACCTGATATTTGTGTCACAGGGAGGAACCGATAAGGGGGCTTTGAAGTGTGCTAGGGGCTCTGGATGGAGCTGGGAGCTATTTTGCAAATGCGGCCTACAACAATGCTTAAATACTGTTTATGGGGTCTGCACAATATTCCATTTTTCTGTGAAAGTTATAAACATTTGGCAACATTTTTGGCTTGAAAGTGGTGTGTAATTTTGCAAATGTGGCCTAATCCAAGTGCTACAATGGGGTCTATACCGCTTGCACAAAATTCCTTATTTTTATTCTTTTAACCACTAGCCTACAGGGCACTTATACCCCCTTCCTGCCCAGGACAATTTTCAGCTTTCAGCGCTGTCACAATTTGAATGACAATTGTGCGGTCATGCAACATTGTACCCATATGAACTTTTTATCATTTTTTTGAGACAGATAAAGCTTTCTTTTGGTGGTATTTAATCACCTCTGGGTTTTTTATTTTTTGCTAAACAAACCAAAAACATCTGAAAATTATGAAGAAAAAAGTTTTTTCTTAGTTTTTGTTATAAAATTTTGTAAATAAGTGATTTTTTTCCTTCACTGATGTGCGCTAATGAGCTGCAGTGATGGGCACTGATAGGCTGCACTGATGGACACTGATAGGTGGCACTGATGGGCACTGATGAAGAGGCACTGGTAGGTGGCACTGATGGGCATTGACAGGCATCACTGATGGGCACTGAAAGGCAGCACTCATATATGGCACTGATAGGTGGCACTGACTGGCACTGTTAGGTGGCACTGACTGGCACTGTTAGGCGGCACTGATAGACAGCACTGACAGGCACTAAGAGGCAGCACTGATGCACACTGATAGGTGGCACTGACTGGCACTGTTAAGCGGCACTGATAGGCAGCACTGACATGCACTGAGAGACAGCACCGATGCACACTGATAGGTGGCACTGACTGGCACTGATAGGTGGCACTGATTGGCAGCACTGATATGTGGCACTGACTGGCATTGATAGGTGGCACTGACTGGCACTGATAGGTGACACTGAAAGGCAGCTCAGATGGGCACTGATATGTGGCATTGATGTGCACTGGTAGGCACTGATATGTGGCATTGATATGGCACTGATGGACACTGACAGGTGGCACTGCTGGGGCTACACTGATCATCAGGGCACACGGATCATCAGTGCCCTGATGATCAGTGTACATGTCACCTCTGAGGAATGCCGATTACCGGCTCTCCTTTCCTCTCCTCACAAGCTGTCAGTGTGACAGCTCGTGAGGAGAGAAATGCCAATAACTGGCATTTCCCTATTTACATGCGATCAGCTATGATTGGACACAGCTGATCACATGACCAAGCCGACGTCTTCTGCTTTTTCTGTTGATCGGTGATCCTCTGTGTCCCAGAGACATAGCATACTACCAATTGCCGCGCTGCGTGCCCCTTTGGGCGCACATGCGTGGTTAGAATGGGAGGACGTCATATGACGTCCTCCCAGAACGAGAGAACCGCCTTGTGCCCGTCATTTCCTTATATGGCAGGCGGGAGGCAGTTAAATATAGACACTTTAATGTGAATTTTGGGGCTATAAAACTACATGCTGTGTGTCATTTTTAAAATCTGGCCTACTCCAACTGCTGCAATGCTCTGTATGGAGTCTGTACAACAGTTCTACATTTTTTTTTCTGTGAAATATATCTACTTAAATGTGGGCAAATCAGAAAAGAGGTATGTAGAAAGTCGATGTGAACCTAACTACTGTACTAAACTCTCATGCAGCCTTTAATATGTCATTTCCCCAATAATTTTCTTTTTTTTATTTACATCACTTTCATTAAGCTTTTATCTGGTGATCCTCCCATACCAATTCTTGTTCGGGCACTTTCTGTTAATGGGTTACAATGCTTGTCCCTAGAAATATAGGGGGTTACATACAAAAAATGGAGAGTGCAAAATCTGATGCAACTCTAGTTTAACCACAGCTGCCCACAGATTCTTGAGTGTATTTCTGAATATTTGTGATGGAATATGTCTGTCCTACTGTTAATATATCACATGCACAGTGCCAGATAGCTAGGTCTGTACTTGTGTATCTGTGTAGTGGTCACCTTCCAGTATATTAGTAGGTCAACCTATTTATTGAAAAGAGTTTATATACAGCTCCTGTTATTTTAGTTATTCCTGTCCCTTCTGGTCTGAGAGTATATAGCTAGCTTTATCTCAGGGCATGATAACCACTATAGGCTAGAACCAGGTTAGGAATCCAATTTCCACTTCTGGTAGTTAGAGGTCCATTTGCATGTCAGATTAGAAACTACTAGGGAGGAACTAAAGCTTAGAATAGATAGGCTGACATGGAGTTTCAGAGCCCCACCACAGTTTGTGCACGTGAGAAGCTGCATTTCAGGCTGGTTGGACAACAGTTGGAGGATCTCCCCATCACCGCTGATGTTGTCTTCAGGTCTCTGCCACAAAGAAGGACTGTGCACCAAAATTATCCTCAGAGGCCGCTGCAACTGGAATTTGCTGTACCTTCAGCAGGGCTTAACATAAGATAAAACATGGGTGGACTGATAAAACCACAATTTAACAGATTTACAGTATATTAGAATCAATATTGAGTTCTCCGCATGTAAAAACAACTTGACAGCAGTTGCTGAGTCCACTCAAATTTTACTGTTAAGTGCTCATTGAGGGAAGCCTTCCTGCCTGGGAGCTGTCTTACTAAAGCTGTTGAGCTTGTTTAAAGCTTTCTTTCCTTTGACTAAACATGCAAATCTAAAAGTTTCCAGCACTTCTTTGAGTATGTTGTTCTGGAGTCCAACACTCTGTTCCTGTTTCCCGGTTGCTCTCCAGCATTGTAACCCTGTCACATGTGTTTTCAGTGAAGACCATAAGTGGCTGTTCTGGCACTCACTGCACAGGCAAAATGTGCTATTGTCACCATTAGGAAGCCCACCCAGAGCAAAGACATGTAGCCACTGCTGGAGTACATGCAATTTATCAGAAAGTTGGCTGCAAAGAAGCTGGAAGGGAACAGCTGCACTAAGATTCAAGAAATTAAGAAAAATGTGCAAGGAGCATTTTCTAAAACTATGAACATGGTAAATTTTTTTGTTACACAGATCTTATAATACTTAATTGGGTTGATTTACTAAAGACAAATTAGACTGTGCAGTTGCTCTAGACTTTAGTAAATAAGGGGAAGCTCTGCAAACGTCCAACATCCATTCATGTGCAAGCAAAAAATGCTTTTTTTTTTTTTTTTTTATTCTCGTTGTAGGCTATTGGGTATTCTTTGTAAAGTGGAGCTTTACATTTTCATTTACTGATCTGGAGAAACTGCACTAACAAAGTGCACAGTCTATTGGCTTTTAGTAAATCAACCCCATTATGTAAATCTTGCTCACTGTGGAGCAGAAATTGTATATGGGTGGTGATATGTTGTATGTGTGGTTGTTTGAGCCAGAGAATTCTCTTTAACCTCCTTAGCGGTATTCCCGAGTGTAGCTCGGGGTAACATTTCAGTACCAAGAGCGGTAACCCCGAGCTACACTCGGGAATACCATGCGGCACTGCTCCGGCATTTGTTCTTCACTTATCTTACCCTGCGCTCCCGCGATGTGTCCCCTGCAGCGTCCCCGGCCATCTCCTTCGGCGGATGCCGGCATCCGGCTTCTGTGTCCTGTCCCTGTGACGTCGGGACGTACGGGCGCCTCCGGCGGCGGGAAATTTAAAAATTTTAAAAAATGTCATTTTTTTTTTTTTACATTTTACATAGTAAAACATTGCTGTCTCAACCCATTTCACATACATATTGTTCCTAGTGCTTTGTCCTGTGCCCTGCCTGCATTTTGTCTGTTCTTTCTGCCTGGAAACTGAGAAACGTCCATGGCGTCCAAAAAGTGTCCCTTTAGGTCAAAAGCGGTTTAGATCAGCTAGAGAACAGCGATAGTAAATCAGAACCACTTGCAGAATTGAGTGATAATGATTTGTGGGGAAATTCGTCATCAGACACTGAAAACGATTTTGCGACTTTGCTCAGCAATGTGCGAACTTATTATGGCGCTATATTTCAAATTTCAGTGTTTTTGGTTTGATTATATTATTGAATTAAATGTATTATTATTATATTATTATTTTTTATGATTATTTATTCAATTATAATTTATGATTTTGTGTTTCAAATTTTATCCTACCCGGGATGTTTACTAGACTCTTGTCCGGACAGATTTCAGTGAGTTATTCCTAAATATTACAGCCTACAATAAAAAACTACATATTTCCATGCAAAATAATGGTACCTCTTTCAGCACCAAAAATCGGAAATAATCATACCGCCAGGGAGGTTAAAGTAAATCATTCACTTTGCCCATCCAGGGCAAAGTAACCTGTTCACATAATAGGTACACCCTCCTTTATAGATACTTACCTTCTCCTCACTCCCTTACCACATATTCATCTGCTGAAGCCCTGTGAAATACATACCACTTCCCTTTATCCTGATATGCAGCATAAATCCAGCCAAACATCAGGTTCAAGCACAGCCACAATGGGGCAGGTGGACGGTCAATTTCTCTGTGTACCCTCCAACACTTAGTTACAGGGAAGCCAAGTATCAGTAGCAGAACTGCTATCAAGAAAATGGGCAGAGAGAGGTATGTAGATTTTGACTGCCTAGGTACAGTAATAATAAAAAAAAAAATAACAAGCAGCCTAATTAAGCCAGGGTATGTTGAAATGTTTTTCATAGAGGGTCTTAAGTGGATGCCAAGTAACAATGGTTCAAATTATTTTTAAATGTTAATCCTATTGTGCTAAATAAATGGTTGTCATACAAACATGTGATTTTCATCTAAATAAGTGGTTCAAGTTATCCTTATATATTTTAATTGTTACACTTAATTTACTGCCTAAGCATCTGTTTTTTGTCAAAGTTCTCACTGCAATGGAAGTACGTAAACTATTTTGATGCACTTTATTTTTACTGTCTTTTTCGTGTATTTATGTCACAATAGGTACAGCTCAAATTATATTACTTTCTTTATTATAGTTGGAACCAGGACCGCTGAAAAGAGGGTACTACTGGTCTTCCTGTAGGGGGCCCAGGCACACAGGGGGGCACAGACAGCCGGGAGAATCAGATGTGGGCTGGGCAGGAAGGAAGACCAGTGCAGTGGGGCAAATTACAGGATTGATGCCCTGTGTGGCTCTATGCAGCAGCTGAAAGTCAGTTTCTCCTTTTCTCCCTCCCGCCAGCTATTAGCTGCTGCAGGGAGGGAAACACAGGGCATCATTCCTGTAATTACCCCCCTCCTCTGCAATGATCCCCCTTCCTGTTCTGTCCACATCTGATTCCCCCTGCTGTGTGCCCGTCTTCTGTTCATTCATCTTCAATGCAGGGGCTGCACAGAAAGAAACTGAATCTGTGTCCTCAGTTTCTTTCTCTTTCTCAAAGGTGAGATGTCAGAGGTCTGTTTAGACCCTTGAAATTTCACCCAAGCCCCTCGAAAAGCATTGTAAAAAATAGTAAAAGATCATTTTAAAAATGTAAAAAAAACTAACAAATTGTAGAAAACATTTTGTTTTAATTATAAGAGAAATTATTTAAGAAAATTGTAAAAAATAATTTTTTAAAAAAATTTAAAATATCATTTAAAACATGGGTTATCTGACCCATACAGTGTGAATGAACAGTTATTTACACAGCTGAAGTTGTCTGTTACTCTATGTTGCAGCTATGTGAACACAGCCACAGGTCCTAATTTGGTAAGTGTGCAGGTGTGGGTGGGTGGTCCCAAATACACACTGTCAGTGTTTGGGAGCCATACACCTGCACCCACATACCTATCAAAGTAGGACCTGTCTGTTCGTACAGCTGTTGCATCCCCATCTGCAGACAGCAATAGCCACATTAAAAAACACTGATTCACCCTGTACAGACCACAGCACCTATGTGAATGAGCCCCAGGCCTTCACTTACACACAGAACTTTATTTATTAACTCAATACAGTTTTATCATCTAGATTTAACAGGAATTGTGTAAGTTATGTTATGTTTGTGCCCACTAATAATGATTTTAGTGTATTTTTTGTGAAAATATCAATTTGATATTTTCAGGTGGGGGAAAGGGGTTTAGGGGGTAGACTGTACGTGGTCCCGTGATATCTAATAGCAGCCCTGGTTGGAACCAAAGAAAAGCCTTAATATGTATGACAATAGGTTTATTGAGCACTGTGTTAAAGAGGTTTACTACTGTTGGCTCTAAAGGATAAAAACACTTCCACTTCTAGAACAATAATGATAGGTGGGGTAATTTTTTTTTTAATCCAAACAACTTTTATTGTCAAGATAATAGAGAAAATGGAACAGTACTTACAGAATCCACAATGACATTACTGCAGCATCAGGATTACACATAAATAGAACAACGCGGATACACAGATCCTGTAATGGACAGAATAACAGAAATAGTAATCAAATAATACAGAGACCAAAACTTTCTCGACAATACCTCGCTTTTTCCTTTTTTTTTATTTCTTCCCGTCCAAATGTAAACAGAAATGTGAGAAAGGAACAAAGCCCAAAACATGCCTTTAAACAATAAAAAAAAAACACATCGACAACAACCACTGGTTCACCCGAGATGTCTCACCAAAAAGAATGGGAGATTCACATGAACTCCCACAGGGGGAGGAGTGGAGCCACACACCTGATATAAAATGTCATACGTGCAAAAGTCGGTCCACTATCAATTGAGGAGGGGCGAGCCCAGGTGTATCCAGCCAACCCTGCCATACCTGCTGGAACTTACGGTAAGCAATGCGATGTTGGTACGTGAGTTTCTCCCACGGGAGTAAAGAATTAACATAATCTATCCATTGCTTACTAGTCGGAGGAGCCGATGATAACCAGTACCTTGCTATCAACTTCCTAGCCAGATATAAAGTCTAGATACCATAGTATACACTTCTGGTTGGAACAGTTCTTGGTCCAGTGCCCCCAGGAGACATTGCAAGGGATCCTGGGGAACAGTATTTTGCGATACTAGAGAAATAAATTGGAGAACCTCACTCCAATATCTATGTAGCTTGGGGCAACACAAGAGCATATGAATGAAATCACCCTGTTGGACCCTACACCTCGGACAATCAGGTGAATCCCACCTGCCCCACCAATACAGTTGCACAGGGGTCCTATACGCTTGATGGAGAATAAAAAATTGAGCCAATTTATGAGAGGGAGAAAGGGAAATTCCCAGAACAGATTCCAGGGCAGCATCCCAGACATCTCCAGCAAACTCTCCAATATCCCCGGACCACGGTGCTCTGATCCAGAGATTAGCTTGATCCTGTACTGCAGACAATAGCTGGGAGTATTTCCTGGAAATCATGCCCTTCTTGTGGGTTGCCTGAGTGACATCCTTAAGATGTCAATGTGAGATTAGAGAGTGAAGATTGAGCCTGTATCGCATGGCGTAGCTGAAGATAATGGTAAAAATGCTTATGTGCAAATGTAAATTCCATTTGCAGTTGAGAAAAGGACTTTAGGATTGCCCCCGAATACAGCTGAGATACAAATTTCAGGCCTCGATTCTTCCAGTCATGAAAAAAACTCAAGTTTAGCTAGTTCTACATATTGCGGATTATTCCACAAGGGAGTACAGGAAAGAAATCCGGTAATATGAAGGGACGCTTTTACCGTACTCCAGACGAGCCTCAAGTGGTCCGCGGTTGGGGCCATGGATGGAAGGACCGGTAGAGCCATCTCAAGATGAGAAAGAGCTAAAATGGTGGGATCAGTAAGAGAAACCAAACTTATAATGGGATCAATATTATCAGGCAAATCCCACCCAACCAATTGCTGCAAATGGGCCGCCAGAGAATAAAGTCTGCGATCAGGAACCGCCAGCCCCCCAACTCCTTGTCGTGTTGCAACGTGGACAGTTTTATGTTAGCAGCTTGTTTTTTCCAAATAAGACTCCTAAACTGGGTATCTATGGGATTAAACCATTTCTAAGGAATCCATGTGGGAGAATTATGAAAAATATAAAGTTGCGGGGCCCAAATAATTTTAATTAAATTGACCCTAAACACCACCGACAGAGGGAGTTTGCACCAACTGTTACACTTCAATTTCTGCTGATGGAGTAGAGGTAAAAGATTAAGAGAAATATTCTGCTTAGGATCAGGAGAGACTACCACCCCCAAATACTTAAATGTAGACACAACTTGTATGTGTTGTGCACAGCCTGGGAGGGGGAGTTCTACAGGATCCATGGGCATCAACACCGATTTATGCCAATTATTTTAAAGCCGGAAAATCCACCAAAGCGTTCAATAAGGGACATAACAGCATCTAAAGATTTGGAAGTATCGCCCAAATATTATTATTATTATACAGTATTTATAAAGCACCAATAGTTCGCTCAGCGCTGTACATTACAAAGGGGGACAGAACATGTGACAGAACAATACCAATACAAATGCAAAACATGAGGGGATCGAGGGCCCTGCTCTTTCGAGCTTACAATCTAGGAGATATAACAGTGTGTCATCCGCATAAAGGGATATCTTTTACGAAAGAACACATTTTTGTAAAGCCGACGATGTCCGGAGATTGTCGCACCAAAATCGCTAAAGGTTCTAACGACAACGCGAACAAAAGAACCTCATTCCCCTCTGCAGCCTGAATGAATCTGACAAATCCCCATTAACCCGGATTGGGGCACATAGAGAAGGCACACCCAGCTAATGAACTTGGGACCAAAGCCGAATCTAGACAATACTTCCCATAGATAAGGCCATTCCACGCTATCAAATGTCTTGGCCGCATCCAAAGAAAAAATTGCCCTCCCCCCAGGATTGTCCACCGAAAATTTGCAAATTCAAAAAAAGTCTATGAATATTATTAGCTGTCGCTCTAGAAGGAATAAACCCCGACTGATCTTTAAGTACAATATTACCAATAATCTGCGCCAGTCTAGTAGCTAGAACCCGGGCCAAAAATTTAGCATCCGTATTCAGAAGGGAAATAGGTCAGCAAGAGTCAGGTTTTAATTGATCTTTCATCAGCTTCATTCATGGAGGAGGGTAAACCATTTCCATCCATGGTGGCATTCAGGGCATTGAGTAATGCCTGGAGGAGTAGCGCAACTTATCTATTATAGATTTTGAATGGCAATCTGTTTGAATCGGGAGATGTATTACTGGGGGTGCCTGCCAAAGCTTCAGATAACTCCTCAACAGTAATTGGCATCTCCAATTCTCTCTGATCAGTCTCCGATAAAACAGGAAAAGAACAGGTGTCTAGAAACTGCAAAAGCTCAGAATGGGTGGCTACAGATTTAGAAGCATACAGATCATCGTAAAAGTGATGAAAAACTCTCAGGATTTCTGCATGACTTGTGCAGATCACTCCATCAGCATCCTCAGTCTTGTCTCTAGTGGACACCCCTTGTTGTGACTTCGCCACAAGAGCAAGAAGGTGCGGCGTACTTCCCCCTCCTCAAAATATTTTTGTTGCAAAAAATATTGCTTCTTATCTGCCACTTGAGCAAGCACTGATTCATAAAGTGCTTGGGCCTTTTCCAGGAGGTGCAGTTACAGGGTCTTGGGTCTTGGATCATCTGTACCTCCCGCTGTCGTACATCTAACCATACCTTTTCCTCCCACTCCCTGGATCTACACTTAACCGCTGAAATCTCCCGGATAATCAAGCCCCACAGGAAGGCCTTAATTGCATCCTAAACCACTCCTAGTGGGGACAGGCCCTCATTCCACTGCAGAAAGTCTGACAGCTCCCCCGGAATAAACTCAGACTCCAGAAACAGTGTCAACAAAAATGGGTTCACCTTCCAGAGCGAACGAGAGTGAGCATAACACACCTGTAGCTTGACCCAGAAAGGGGCATGGTCACACAGAGCATTGAGTTCATACACAGCATCAAACACATTTGGCAGGATAGTCATGTTCCCAAGGCCCAAATCTATATGTGAAAGCCCATCATGAGTAGCAGAAAAATATGAATACCATTTTGCTATCGGATACTTCATCCGTCACACATCCCGGAGGCCCAATTCCACCAATAAATTAGCAAATGGAGTAGGCTGAGAGGATAATTGTCTGCCCCTACCACCCAAGGGCAATCTATCCAAGTTAGGGAGTAAGCAATTGTCATAATCACCCAACGCCAATAGGGGAACATCAGGATGACTGGCCATAAATTGAGCTAGTTGTATAATTACGAGAGTCGTTTAATTACGAAACACTTCTACAGCTGACGTCCACCTCTCATCTCCTCAAGCTAAACTTAACCCTACAATCTGGGACTTGCACAAACTGGAACTCTTAGCTTCATTACAACCATGCTACTACCCCCCCCCCCCCTGCACCGGAGCCGGTCACCATGGATCCCCTGGGGCCAGTACTACCCTTGGCCACAAGCTATCTAACTGAACACAACCCATCCTGAACCTAAGTACGAGAACTCTAGCTGCAGGAAGATACAACAACGAGATACTCTACTGCACGCTGGACTATCTGCAATCAAGCACCCTGAGAAACAATCCATCACACTTGACCGCAACTCTGTATACCTTCCTAAAATGCCTCCTTTACTCCTCCTCCTCGTACTCCTCTCATCCGTTCCCAAAATCTCTTTTTTATATCCCTCTACTCCTCCCAAACAACTGTACATCTCACCTTCACTGCTTCCATCTCCCTACTACGGCTCTCACCACCTCCTCTTGATACTCCACTGACCCGAACGCCATCACTGGTAGACATACGCGCTTCACTGACCCGAACGCCATCACTGGTAGACATACGCGCTCATGTACATCCCGCTCCCATGCCACCTTTCTCACCCTTCTTCTTCTCCTAACCTCTGGGGACATCTCCCCGAACCCTGGTCCTCCACTACCTCACCCACACACAAGGCATCCTCTTACTTCTATGAACTGCTGCAACCCCCTCAATCTAATACCTGTCCCTTTGCTCCCAAAAACCACCTTCCCGTTTTCATGTGCACTCTGGAACGCCCGATCGGTTTGCAACAAACTCACCGCCATCCATGACCTCTTTGTCTCCCGCTCCCTTAACCTTCTAGCGATCACCGAAACCTGGATCTAAGCTACTGACTCTACCTCCCCCGCGGCACTCTCCTATGGAGGTCTCATCTGGACCCACTCACCCAGACCCAGTGGTCGGAAAGGTTGTGGGGTTGGTATGCTCCTGTCACCACAGAGTACCTGCCAAGTCCTCCCAAATCCTCCCTTTCTATCCTTCTCTTCTTTCAAGGCCCACTGCATCCGGCTATTCTCTCCAATCTCTGAGGATTGCAGTAATCTATCAGCCTCCTGGACCCGAGTCCCGCTTTCTCGACGACTTCTCCGCCTGGCTTCCCTTCTTTCTCTCCTCCGAGCTACCCACCATCTTCCTTGGAGACTTCAACATCCCTATCAACATCGATAACCCGGCTACATCCCAACTCCTGCACTTAACCTCTTCTTTTGCATTCGCACAGTGTATACAGTCCACCACCTACCCCGACGGGAACACCCTAGACCTTGTCTTCTCTCACCTCTGCACTCCCTACAACCTCACAAACACCCCCTTTCCTCTCTCTGATCACAACCTCATTACCTTCTCCGTCTCCTCGTCCTCAAACACCTATCCCCCCAAACGTCAAACTATCACCAGCAGAAACCTCCGCAACTTGAACCCTGCCCCTTTCCACTCTGCAGCTGACCAACTTTATGACAGTATCCTTCCCCTGTCCTGCCCTGATCTGGCCACTACTGTTTATAACAACTCACTGTCAGCCGCTCTAGACTCGCTAGCACCCCCAACAACACGAGGCATTAGACCCCGACCGATACAACCCTGGCAGACTGACCACACCAAAAATCTCAAACGACGCAGTCGTGCGCTGGAGTGGCTATGGCGCAAAACCAAATCCCAACAAGTGTTCACCCGATATAAATCTGCCTTCCTAACCTACACTTCCTCCTTTCACGTTGCCAAGCAAGCCTACTTTGTTACCTTCATTAATACCTTCTCCTCCAGTCCTCGCCGGCTCTTCTCTACTTTTAACTCTCTCCGCGCCCACCTCCACCCAGTACCTCACTCACCGCCCACGAGATTGCTAACCACTTCAAAAACAAGATTGACGCAATTCGTAGGGACATCGCCACTGCTCAGACTTCCACCCCGCTTAGCATTCCTCACACTACAACCCCCTCAACACTCCACTCCTTCGACTTCGCCACTCCTCAGACTTCCACCCCATCTAGCATTCCTCATACTAAAACCCCCTCAACACTCCACTCCTTCGACCTCGCTACTACTGAAGAGGTCACTAAGGTCTTCTCAGAAGTCCGCCTCACCACCTCCCCCCTTGACCCTGTCCCCTCACAACTCCTACGATCACCCTCTTCTTCCATCCTATGCTCCCTCACTCACATCTTTAATCTTTCCCTCTCTACTGGCACCTTCCCCTCCCCTCTAAAGCACGCGCACATCACTCCCATACTTAAAAAACCCTCCCTGGATCCCACCGACCTGAACAACCTAAGACCCATCTCCCTGCTGCCATTTACATCCAAACTCCTAAAGCGCTTAGTCTATAATCGCCTGAGTTCCCACCTCACCGACAACAACCTCCTTGACCCCCTACAGTCTGGCTTCCGTCCCCTACACTCCACCAAAACTGCCCTACTCAAACTCACCAATGACCTGCTAACCGCCAAAACTAATGGCCACTATTCAGTGCTCCTACTCCTCAACCTCTCTGCGACTTTTGACACGGTTGACCACCCCCTCCTCCTCAAAAAACTACACTCTCTTGGCCTCAGAGAATCCGCTCTCTCCTGGCTCTCTTCCTATCTATCACAGCACTCCTTCAGTGTTACCTATAACGCTGCCACCTCCTCTTGACTCCCCCTCTTGGTTGGGGTCCCTCAAGGTTCTCTCCTCGGGCCCCTTCTCTTCTCCATCTACACCTCTTCCTTTGGCCAATTAATACATTCTCATGGCTTCAACTACCATCTCTATGCTGACGACACACAAATCTATCTCTCTACCCCTCACCTCACCCCTTCAGTCTCCGCCCGTATCACAAGCCTACTGAGCGACATATCGGATTGGATGTCACTCCACTTCCTCAAACTAAATCTTTCCAAAACTGAGCTCCTAGTTTTCCCCCCAGCCCGCGCCCCCCCCCGACTTCTCCATCAAGACCAACAACACTACCATCAGTCCCACCCCTCAAGCCAGAGTACTAGGTGTCATCCTAGACTCCAATCTGTCCTTCCAGCCCCAGGTCCAATCACTGACTAACTCATGTAGACTTCACCTCCCCAACATCTCCAAAATACGACCGTTCCTAACCCCGGAAACCACTAAGCAACTCATTCACTCCCTTATTATATCATGACTCGACTACTTTAACTCCCTCCTCATCGGCTTACCTCACCGCAGGCTATCCCCGCTTCTGTCTATCTTGAATGCTGCGGCCAGACTCATCCACCTTATTAACCACTCTGTATCTGCCACCCCCCTCTGCCAATCCCTCCACTGGCTTCCGATTGCCCAATGGATAAAATTCAAAATGCTAACACTGACGTATAAAGTTGTTCATAATACTGCCCCAAACTACATCACCGATCTTTTCTCCAAATATCACCCAAAACGTTCTCTCTGCTCCTCATAAGACCTCCTACTCTCAAGCTCCCTGGTCTCCTCCTCCCATGCTTGTCTCCAGGACTTCTCCAGAGCTCCCCCCATCCTCTGGAACTCTCTACCCCAATCCATCAGACTATCACCTACCCTGCTCACCTTTAGGCACACTCTGAAAACCTATCTCTTCAGGGAAGCCTACCCCGCCCTCAGCTAATTACTGAACTCCTCCACTCTTCCTACCACTCCATCCCCCACAGCTATTTCCTCCTGTACCACTATCCCTTCCCTCCTAGATTGTAAGCTCCAAGGAGCAGGGCCCTCGAACCCCTCGTGTATTGAATTGTATTGTTACTGTACTGTCTCATGTACTGTCTCCCTCCTTAATATAAAGCGCTAAGCAAACTATCGGTGCTATATAAATCCTGTATAATAATAATAATAATAACAATAATTATCTCTGAAGAGTAGGGCAGAGGGATATATACCGAAGCAACTATGCAGCGAAACCCATTCGAAGTACACAGTAGGAAAATATACCTACCCTACACACCAACCACTCCTGCACATGAACAAATTGAATAGAGTTAGAGATGAGGATATACACACCTCTAGAAAACATGGAGTGGAAGGGATGATATTGTATGGGAAATAAACGAGAGCGGAGGGTACAAACAGTGTCAGATTTCAAAGGGGTTTCCTGCAAACATACTACAGACTGTTTTAAATGTTTAAGTACATTGAAGACAGCACCCCATTTGGTTTTATCACCCAGGCCTCTTATATTCCAGGATAAAACATAAATTCAGACATAATACATACGGAGAAAATAGAAAGGATAATTCAATCGTAGACAGATATAACGCCCCCTGAGGGGAGCAATGAATGGATAGGCAGTAGGATGGGCCCAGATCACATGGGTCATGGTGACCAGGAGGACAGCCGCAGGAAGCAGGGAAGATAACCCAGCACCATGCACTCCACTAAACACAGACATTCCAGGTGAAGCATAAACAAAACAAGGGAGAATACTGAAATTATTACCGACATGTAGGCCAACAGAGCCATAACAATATTAACTGAAGACACTGGCAGGAGGCCAAAAGGTCCCCTCAGGACCAAAAACAGGTTGGAGTTTTCACAATGTATCATGGACAAGCACAAAGCAGGTAAATGTAAGGAAAGCCCAAGAGGGGAGAAGCCCCAACTTAAGCGGGAAAAAAATTAGATACAAAAAGGGAAGGAAATGTGAGAGTAATACCCCGCAGTTCTGCTAAGCTGAGTTTAAGGCACTAAGGATGAACCAGGACCCCAAGGTCAGGTTCAAGGGGAGTTTACCAGGCGATGTTCTGCTCCATCCAACCACTGCAAGGCTGCATTAGGATTATCAAAAAAGTGAAAAGCATCATCTGCAAGCACGCAAAGTTTAGCCGGATATAGCATGGCATATTGAAGGCCCAATGCCTGAAGATGTTTCTTGACATCCAGAAATATTGCACGTTGCTTTTGAACTTCCACGGAAAAATCTGGAAATAAGGATACTTTAATATTGTCAACTGACAGGTTACCCTTGCTTCTGGCCCTGGAAAGAATTGTATCTCTGTCCTGGTAATTGAGGAGACTGAAAAAAAAGGGTAGAGGAGGAGCTCCGACCTGAGGAGCACGTGCTGGGACTCTGTGTGCACATTCTACTGTAAACATGGGGGAGAATGCATCACTGCCAAAGGTAGAGGTCAGCCAAGCTTCAATAAAGGCTACAGGATTTTTACCCTCAGCATGCTCCGGGATACCCACTGCACGCACATTGTTGCGGCGTAACCGATTTTCCAAATCTTCCAATCTAGAGGCATTAGAAGAAGCGATCGATTGCACATATCACACATCCCTATGCAATGGTTGCCAATCATCTTCCAGGGTACTCACTCTACCCTCCAAGGCCGCAGTGCGATCCCACAGGTGGGGTAATTTTACTTCGATCAGTGATTCTTAGCTATTTTTTGGCCAAGGAACATTTAGAACTGTGTACACAATCTCTCGGGGTGTCTCGGGGGACACCAGAGGTCTTATTCACACCAGGAGGAGTGTCTGAGCACATGTTGTTTTGTGCGTTCTCATATGTCACATTTTTCAATGGGTTGCATTATGTGTGTGAATCAATCAAAAAAGACGCTGACACGATTTTTAAATCGAGCTGCACCAAAACAACTGCGGAACTATGCATTTTAGCAGGTGCAAGCGCATGCACATTAGCTCAATGTGTGCGGGTGCATTAAGAATTAATGGCACCTGGGTGCGTCTGGGAAAGGCAATGGTAAATATACTGTGCACTGCAAATGCACCTGCAAGTGCACTTCAAGTGCACTGCAAGTGCAGTTGCTTATATCTGAGGGGAAGCTTTGAAATGAGGAAAAGCTCTGCTGGTTTCTTTCATCCAATCATGTGCAAGCAAAATTACTGTTTTTTTATTTTCCTTGCATGTTCCCCTCAGATCTAGAGCGAGTGCACTTTCAGTTGTAGTGCACAGCCTATTTGCCTTTAGTAAATTAGCCCCCATGTGTTTTTTGTGGGGGGGAGAAACATGCAATTTTGCATATGTTCCCTTTACCACACTTGGTGTGATCAAGCCCTAAAACGTAGCTTGTGAGGCTGAGTTCAGTGGTCAGTAGTTTGTAATGCAGAGCTCAGAGTTCAGTATTTTGTACTCCAGAGTTCAGTGTTCAGTATTATGTAACAGAGTTCAATAGTTTGTAATAAAATGTTCAGTAGTTTGTAAAGCAGAGTTATTTGCCTTACAAACTACTGAACCTTTAACCCTATGTTGCAGGCTACAAACTACTGAACTCAGCACTCAGAGTTTATTAGTCTGTAACACAGAGTACTGTAGCTTGTAACGCAGGGTTCAGAGTTCAGTAGTTTGTAATGCGGAGTTCAGAGATCATTAGTTTGTAATGCGAAGTTTAGAGTTCAGTAGTTTGTAATGTGGAGTTCAGAGATCAGTAGTTTGTAATGCAGAGTTCAGAGATCAGTAGTTTGTAATGCAGAGTTCAGAGATCTGTAGTTTGTAATGCGGAGTTCAGAGATCATTAGTTTGTAATGCAGAGTTCAGTAGTTTGTAATCCGGAGTTCAGAGATTAGTAGTTTGTAATGCAGGGTTCAGAGTTCAGTAGTTTGTAATGCGGAGTTCAGAGATCAGTAGTTTTAATGCGGAGTTCAGAGATCATTAGTTTGTAATGCGAAGTTCAGAGATTAGTGGTTTGTAATGCGGAGTTCAGAGATCAGTAGTTTGTAATGCAGAGTTCAGAGATCAGTAGTTTGTAAGGCGGAGTTCAGAGATCAGTAGTTTGTAATGCAGAGTTCAGAGATCAGTAGTTTGTAATGCAGAGTTCAGAGATCAGTAGTTTGTAATGCAGAGTTCAGAGATCAGTAGTTTGTAATGCAGAGTTCAGAGATCAGTAGTTTGTAATGCAGAGTTCAGAGATCAGTAGTTTGTAAGGCGGAGTTCAGAGATCAGTAGTTTGTAATGCAGAGTTCAGAGATCAGTAGTTTGTAATGCGGAGTTCAGAGATCAGTAGTTTGTAATGCGGAGTTCAGAGATCAGTAGTTTGTAAGGCAAACTACTGAACTCTACATTACAAACTAAACTCTGAACCCTGCATTAAGAGTTCAGTAGTTATAAAAGTAGAGTTCACAGTAGTAGTAGTAGTAGTAGGAGGAGGAGGAGGAGTGATTAGTGCAGAAATACAGTTATATGAAAAAGATTACACATATTTAACATTTGCTGATAATTGTAGCTGTACACAGATATTGTTTTGCACCTGCAGGAGCTCATAAGCAGCCTACTGATCAGCCTTCTTCCTCTGTTGCTCTCCCCATACACCTTTAAGTGACTTCCACACCAGAGAGGCAGAAGATCGTCAACCCAGAAAGCTGTGTGGTTGCCTGACGTGTCCTTAGCAAATGATGATGTCATCGGCTGGTAGGACGTGGGCAGGTGGCTGGCCCTGCACAGAGACCCTGTGTAGATGTTAAGAGAGTTTGAAACAGACAGGACCAGTATAGGCAGTAAAAAAAAGGCTTGATCTGGCATTCCAAAAGGTTTGATTTAGTTGTGTCTGCTTTAGTGGGGCAGTTCTTTTGCTGTGACACCCTTGAGGACTTTACCTGGCACCCCAGTTGAGAAGGACTGGCTCAGATAAACACTGACCATCACAGAGGGCAGCTCTGAGGTTTTTAAAGTGTGTGTAGTTCTGTGTGTAGTACACAGTTTTTTTAAGCACCTTTTTTTTTTCGTGAATCTGGAAATTCTTCCAGTAAAGGAACTTCCTGTTGCAGGCTAACAAGACTATAGCTGGCCATAGATAGATCGATATCTGTCTGGTTCTACAGATACCGACCAAATTTCAAGTCCCACTGTCAAAATATAATGTCCTGGCAGGGAGGATTACTCAGTCCTCCTTATTTGTGTGGATGGAGGAAATTGATAGTTTTTTAATTCAGCCCACTTATGGCTAGCTTTAGCCACTGCCTCTCAGTTAGAAGCAGTGTTCAGCAGGGATGCCAATGAGGTCTGCCTGATATTCAACTCAACTGAAGAAGTTCTGACATCAGATTTTTTTTGCACATACACAGATACTGTATAATAACATGCTTTCAACCTATATCCTAGAAAAATAGGTTGAGGGTTTAAAAATGGGAGTGTCATGGGTATGGTTAAAGCGGAGTTCCACCCAAAAGGAGAAGTTCCGCTTTAAAGATTGGTCCTCCCACTCCCCATTAAGGATTGGCACCTTTGGGGAGCGGGGGGGGAGTGGGTACCCGAAATTGATGGGTACCCACTTCTGCTGCGATTGCCTAGGCGATCGGAAGTGGAAGTTGTCTTCCTACCCTCCCTTCTTGTAGTCTTGTGGGACACGTGACAGGTCCCAGAAGATGACGGTGCCATTCAGGAAGCGCAGCGCTACTCGCGCATGTGCAGTGGGCACCCAGCTGTGAAGCTGCAAGCTATCACAGCTGGGTGCCTACACTGAAGATGCTGGAACCTCAAATACAGGATGGCCAGTAAAACGGGCTGCGGCAGGGGCACTGCGGGATCATGGGGCAGGTGAGTGGCTGTTTTTTAAAAGTCAGCAGCTACAGTTTTTGTAGCTGCTGACTTTTATTTTTTCTACAGTGTGAGTGGAACTCCACTTTAAATGATTTATATACCATGTGAAGCACCCCCCTGACCCCCAGAGGCATGGTGATAACCCCCAGAGACAGGGGCTGACATTTCACCTCAGGCTGTTGATTACTTAGGCAGCAGTGGGATGTGAACTTCAGGGAGAAAGGGGTAGTGAGTTCAGAACACCTGTTACTGGCCTGCAGACTCAATAGCACATAAAAAAGAGAAACCAGTAAAGAAAAGAGCCTTTAAACTGATTCCAGAAATCTGTACCTTCTTAGTAACAGCCGACTCCTCTAGCAACCAAATATTTCCCACTAGCAGCAGCAGTAGTCTTGATCTTGATACTTTCACAGGCTTTCCACACATTGCTCACCCAGGACCTCATGAGGCAGAGTGACATCTAGTACTTCATCTCAGACATCATCTGTTCCCTTCCTGTCCTCGGCCAGACTTACATCATTGGGAGCTGGTTGCCTCTTCCAGATTCAGGCAGCCTGGTTTCCTGATAATGTGATGAGGGGCACACACTCCTCTTGCTGATGTATGAAAACTGAAGAATCCTGGGATATGTGACGTGTATATCCCAGGAGGCTTCAGAGAGGAGGAGACGTCATTCCTGTCTAGGTGAGAAAAGTGGCAGGGTTGGGGGGTGGGCAAATGGAAAAAAAATTAAACAAACCAAAAAAATTCTTGCCAGTGGGAAGAGTGGGAGTGCAAGATACTTACTACTTTTCCTGAGTGAAGGTTTGCTTTCACAAACTTTCTTTTCAGGGGTTTTCCTGCTAACATCATTACAACAGCATTACATGGTGAGTCATCACTGGGGCAGGGCAGTAGGTCTAAAAAACAGTCCAGTAGCTCCTCCGGAAGAAGCACTACACTTATATTTTAAATAGGAATGTTGCCTGAGTCTGAGGCACTCCCTGGACTACAATTACATGGACCAAGCTGTCTGACAGGCTCTAGGTTTGAAACCATAAGCTCTTCTGTGTCTGGCAATGCGCCTTCTTACTGAGCCATATGGGATGTTGGACAGCTCCCTGGACAATTCCTTTAACAATCTTGCATTGAACCTTGTTTTTCCTGAACCTTGAATTCTTTGCTCCTTCCATGAACTTCCTGATTTAGGACATGTCTCTGCTGGATTATTGTGCTCTCCAGTCAAGATTTCATTCTTGTCACCCCTGCTGCCGTTCGTATCTTATCTACCACTCATTACTGATCTTGGGCTTGTTCCTCAACTACACTTTTGCTCAATCCCAACCTGAAACCACTTGCTATCGACCTTTGGTTTGTTTACTGACTACTCTGCTATTTGATCCTTTCCTGCCATATCTGCTACTGGGCAGTGGCTTGTGGGGCAAACATGAGGTGCTGGGAAATCCTGAGGGCCACAATCTGGTACTAACAGGCAGCAAAATCCATCTCCGCTATCAGGAGCTCTGGCAACACCGATTAGTGCTTAGATCCCGTACCTCAGGTGAACCCACGTCATCTGCTTATATACCTATCCTGCTGGTCTGTAGGAGTCTCTGTATTGCTATAACTACTGGTCTCTGAGCCTGAACCCTAACCGTGGGACTAAACATGTGTTTGAGATTAGCATTGAAGCTACAAATCCCAGCATGACATGAGCTCTGCAGGAAAAGGACTGTTCCTGGGCTTAGGGCAGTCACAAAGAAGATGTGTTGGAGCACACATACCGTGTAGTGGGCTGTTATTGGCTTGGTTTCTCACAGTGTAAGGGATGAAGACAAGCTGAGTAGCAGACATTTCTTGGTTTGTGGGAACTCCCATGTCAAGCCTAGTGTCACCGAGTGATCCTGTGGAGTAAGTCACTGCAGCTGACATCTCTGAAACCTGGACATGGAGTTGGAAGAGAGAGGTCATCACCCATGGAGTCGGTGAGAGGCCTCTGACCATACCTTACCAACCCTACTTAAAGAACAATGTTGCCTACCAGGGATGCCATTTGGGCACCTGAGAAAGAAAGATATTCCTACAAACATGTCAGCCTGCAGGGACCCCGGTGTGGCCTCCCTTTGCTTTGGAGACTGTCTAATCCTGAAACACTTAACCACAGGTGTGTGGCTCAATGAGTGCTTTTAACTTCTATACTTGCGAGTAGTTTTTTATTACATTATAATTAAAAACTTGTTGGGTAATGCACTAGGTTGGTGAGCCTTCTCTTGTCTGTTGTTTTTATTCAGGCACCTATACCTGAGTTCAGAGGGACTTAATTTTGAGCACTCCAACCCAGACTTGGGACCCAATGTACTGGCCAGTAGGGAAGGGTTTGACTGCTGGACCATTGTCATAGCAGTGCCCCTTAAACGGGACTTTCCCAAGTATAGGGATTGTGGGTCATTCTCTAATACTGTATAATAATAATCCAATTGCTTATTAACATTAATTGTATGCTTTATTTTTGACCCTGTTTCACATACTTGTTTAGATGATTATTTCTGTTTTACATTTTCATTGGTCATGGTATTACTATGTACACCAATCAGCCATAACATTATGACCACCCACCATAACCCATTGAGCCATCCACTAGACTTCTGAAGGTATGCTGTGGTATCTGGCACCAAGCTGTCAGTAACAAATCCTTTATATCCTGTAAACTGCAAGGTGGGGCCTCCATATATTGGACTTGTTTTTTCAGCACATCCCAAAGATGCCTGATAGGATTAAGAACTGGAGAATTTGTAGTCCAACTCAACACTTCATACCCCTTCTTGTATTCCTCAAATCATTCTTGAATTTATCAGACTAGGCCACCTTCTTTCATTGCTCTGTGGATCCAGTTCTACCCATTGTAGCACTTTTGGCTGTGGACATGGGTCAGCATAGGCACCCTGACCAGCTTGCAGCTATGCAGCCCCATACACAAGAAACATTTGTACTGTGTATTTTGACACCTTTCTATCAGAACCAGCATTAACTTTTTCAGCATTCTCAGCTACAGTAGCTGTTGCATTGCATCTGGCTACTTGGGTCAGCCTTCACTCCCCACGTGCTCCCCATGAGACTTAGTTGCACATGACCTTGCCACCAGTTCCTTGGACCACTTTTGGTAGATCCTGTCCAATGCAGACTGGGAACATCCTACAAGAGTTGCAGATTTGGAGTTGCTTTGAGCCAGCCATCTAGCCATTACAATTTGGCCCTTGTCAAAGTTTTTCAAATCGTTATGCTTGATCATTATTTTCTTTCAGTGCATCAACCTCAGGCTTCCTATTATATCCTGCCAACTTTCAGATGCCATTGTAACAAGATAATCAATGTCACTTTACCTGTCAGTGGTCATAATGCCATGACTAATCAGTGTGTATTGTTAAAATAAATACCCACCCTTCAATATTGGTGTGTTAGAGAGCATGGTGCTGCTTGGATAGCCATGGGCACTGGGAACAGGGGACCCCAAAAAGAGCATTTCCTTCAGGGGTAAGTGCTTCAGAAAAAATATGGTTACCTGCAATAGAAGAAATTAAATACTCACCTTTCCTGCTGACACTGCTAGTTAACACCACTGGGTTGAAGAGGAATCCTCACCTAAAGCCTTCTGAGAAGCCAACATTTCTGAGAGTGTTAAACTTCTTGGTCCTCTGCTGTGCTCAAGGATTCCTCCTGCAGACCCCTAGAGGACACAGTAGTGGAGTAGAGTTTAATAGATGGAATCACACAGGGCAGCTGGGGATACAGGAGATCAATACTCTCAGAAGTGTGGATTTCTTGGGAATTTTAGCTGGCGATCCTTCAGTATAGTGGCGTCTGATGGCATGGGTGAAGGGAGAGGTAAGTATTCCTTTTCATATTCATAAAAATAAAACATAAAAATTAATGAAATTTAAAGGATAAAGAGAAAAAAATCAAAACCAGCTTATACTGCAGTCTTACTCTCAATCCAGTGATTTCCTCCACAGTACTTTTTTCTGCTTTTGCTATTCTTTGTTTGATGAACAGTATCATTCATCCCCCTTCCTCTGAGCCCAGATCTTCCTTGACCCACCCTAGCCTATTACTGGAAAGCGAACGGAGAAGCAACAAAGTGATGAGCACATCTCTGTCACTCTGCTTCCTCTTCCTATCAACTTTCTATTTGTCAGCACATATACTGATTGGCACCTCGTACTGATTCTTCCTCCCACACACTCCTGTATCGGGATTGCTAGAAACTGATACCAGGTCAAATTCAGGTACTTATACTGCTTGACTTTAAAAAATACATTTATGGATGTTTTATTAACTTTAATGCTGCAGTAATTTGTGTATTTTATATCTGTCTAGAGCTAAGTGAACCCTAATGTCCTTCACTGGGGTCCACAACTAGGGAGCTGTACATAGGTACAGTATATGAGGTAAATGCGACATCTCTGAAATAAACTCTTAGGTATTATGAAATCCAGTTCAGTAAACACTAAAAGTTTGTTTTCAGCAGTTATCCGTATAAAATTGCATTATGGTAATGAGATGAAACATGCATGCTATTTTGATTATACATTGTTATTTGTAGTCTGTTAAGTGTAGCTTTCAGACAAAGCAGGGAATATTTTGTTCTGCAGCAATCAGCGGTTAGAAATAAAAGGGAAGACTATGTAAAATTACACAATGTATAAGCAGATCCTTGTCTGTTCCTCTCTCATTGCTCAGGTTACATGCTGAGAATGATCTGAAGCTCCAGACTAATCATTTCATAACACAGAAAGAACTCCTCTGGACACCAAGTACCTTCCCACAGTGATCAGGGACCTTTCCAAAATCTGCAAAACCACAAGGTCATCAAAGACCAGTCAGGGTTTCAGTTTGAGGATACCCGGTCTTCTAAATTTCAGGAAGGCCTTGCTATAGGTATTGGATATTCAGCTGCTTTTACCACTTCCAGGTATTAGTGAGCAGCCAGAAGTGTTATCCTGGAAGCAATAAACCAGACACAGCAAATTACAGCAAATAGCTCACCACATGTGATTATGGTTTAACTAAATAATAGTTACAAAGGAATAATTCTTGGCACTTAGCAGTTAAAGTCCTTGACAAGTTGGAAAATTATGTTAACCGTCCTTAATGATCATTACAAGACACGACAATGTGCTGCTTAGAACTGTGTTAAAGATGATTTTATTCAGATGTAGCCTTAGTTTCATAATCTCCACTCATTTGTTCAGTTTGTGGAGCTTCCAGGTCTTCTGAGTCATCAGTTTCTAATCTTTAAACAGGGTTTTTCAGTCTCAGAGTCATTACATAAGCAGATAATGACCACATCTTCAGACAATGATATCAGAATTGTCAGTCCAGACTGGGCTGTTTAATGGTTTCCCCGGCCAACATTGAGCAATAAGGGAGCTATGCAACAGTAGATGCAGTAATATAGATGGATGGATTACAACGGAAATGAGTTGCGCTTTGGAGCTGTCATTTTAAAAATACTCACAATGAAAGTGTGTTTTAAATAATTTTTTTAGTTTTGTAAAATGTAGGGAAGGAAACCCTGTGTTTCTGCAGATCAACCTTTTGTACCTTTCTTAGAGACTGTTTTCACTGAAAGTGAGGGAAAATCCAAAATGTTCAATTGTCACTTGAACAGGAGTAGAGGAAAATCCTCCCAATGGGGTCTGTGTTCCAATGGGATACAGACCCCACTGGGTTTTTACCCCATCCTTACTCTATCCTAAATTTTAAAAAATGGCTTTGGCTTTAGATACATTTAAAAATCCTTAAAAACAGTGTATCATATATTTTCTGTTCAGGGGTACACAGAAAAATAGAAATGGTTATGTTAATGTTAGTGAAACCTTTTACTATATATGTAATTTTTATTTTTAGCAACAAGTTAAAGAAAGAAGCTAATATATTAATAGATTGTTATTCGCATAGTGAACTGTGTGTGGGCCTACATCCCATGGCCTGTGTAGCCGGGTGCTGTTGCCAGCTGTGTGTTTGCTCATCACAAAACTAGGGACAAGAATTCTTGTCAGAATTCTCCTACACGTACCTCACCTCTTCAGCAGCGCCCCTCCCAAAGCAGGTGTCTCTTCTGCAGCTGCTGGAATGGAAGAAAAAAAATGCCCCCCAACTACTCTCATGTGCCGTCTCTTAATGTCAGCTAGACAAACCTTCTAGCTTAGCAGCTGTTCCCATCAAACTCATGGAATCAGTCTGCTCTGGAAGTGTAAATGCCACACAATGTGTCACAGTCTAGCCTGCAGATTTCTGTTTGTGCATATTTTACCTCCTTGCCGCAATAATTCTGCTGGATCGGTTTCTATTCACATGGGCTTCTGGCTTCTCTAGTCACCTATGGGCATCACCTGCTCTCCCTTCTATCACTTCTTGGGTCACCTCCCTGTTTGCTTCCTTATCTACTGTATATATACAGTGCTCGGCATAAATGAGTACACCCTAACAGATTTGTCAGAAAACTCTTGAAAAGAAGGGTGGTTATATTGGTCACTGATTACTTTTTTAAATGTCAGAAATGTTTATTTGTAAATATTAAGTTGTTTATTACCCTCAGTTTAACAGACAAAAATAAACAAGTGAGATAGGAAAATGTTAGTTTTTCATTTAGTTGCATAATAATTCTACACAATAATAGTTGCCCCATAATTGTGCACACATACATATTCTCCTAAGAAAGCCAAAGCCTCACTTTTACTTTCTTAAATACTCAGGTTTTAGGTTTATTAACATTTTGGGATGACCGAGAGCATTGTAGTTGTTAAATAAAGAAATTAATTCTCAAAAATACAACTTGCCTAATAATTATGCACACAGTGTTCAGTGCTCGGAATAAATGATCACACCCCAACAGATTTGTCAGAAAACCTTTCCTTTCAGAATCAACATTTTCTATGGGACACTATACTACAAAATACTCCCACAAATGTGGGCCATTGCAAACACACAAAAAAGTACTGTAGTTTTCCTAACAAACTCATTCAAGACCATATTGCAATAATGAATACATCCCAATGACAGTCTTCGAAGTAAAGCTAAATGTTTGACAACAAAATCCTAGTTAACAAGAATTCAACTACAGGTAAGTCTAATTATTCATTAAACAGGTGTCCAGCAGAGAGTTGATTAGTAATGTGCGTTACTTAACAAAGAAAATCCCTTCCCATTTCATGCTGTCAGCAATGGCACCACATGGAAGAGATATGTCACAAGGCCTGAGAAAAAAATGTCTTTACACAAGAAATGTGAAGGCAACAAGAAGATCAGCAAAGCTTTATTTATCAGCTAAAATACTGTAGCAAAAGTGATACAAAAATTTAACAAAGATGGAACTGCAACTATCTCACAGAGACGTCCAGGCCATCCATGGCAGTTAACACCTTGACAGGAGCATCTTCTGATGAGAAGGGTTTAAGATAAGCACCATGCAAGTTCACTGCAGTTAGCTAAAAAAGTATGACACAATATGGCGTACACTGCAGAGGAATGGCATACATGGGTGTCATCCACAAAGGAAGCCTTTTCTAAAGCCCATGCACAAAAAAGCCTGCCTAGAATTTGCCAGAGCACATTCTGAAAAAAAAGGAAAAAAGAAGACTACTGGGACTCTGTACTCTGGAGTGATGAGACCATGATAAATGTTTTTGGAAATAATAGCTTTAAAACTATATGGCGTTGCAAAGGTGAGGAGTATAAAGAAAAATGCATGGTGCCTACAGTGAAACATGGGTGGTGGCAGTGTCCCTCTGTGGGGCTGCATGAGTGCTGCTGGTGACGGGGAGCTGCATTTCATTGATGGTATCATGAATTCACAGATGTACTGCTCTATATTGAAAAAGAAGATGCTGCCATCACCCTTTTTCATCATGCACTTTTCCAACATGACAATGATCTAAAACACACATCTAAGGCCACTGTTGCATTTCTGAAGAAGAATAAGAAGGTGAAAGTGATTCAGTGGCCAAGTATGTCTCCTGATCTGAACCCAATCGAATATCTATGGGGAATTCTGAAGAGACAAGTTGAGCATCTCTCTCCATCCAGCATCTAGACTCTAAAAGAGGTTGTTCTTGAAGAATGGAAAAAGATAGATGTTGCAGTATGTCGCCAATGTGTTCGTTCCATGCCTAGAAGACTTGGTGCTGTCCTTACAAATCATGGAGGTCATACAAAATACTAGATGTAGTAGTTTTTGTTGTGGGGTGTATTCATTTTTCCATCAACTAATTTCAGTAAAACGGAAGATTTTGTAATATAATTTATAATATTAACCTCACTTCCATGCAACGGGCTAAACCAATGTTCTACAAAACTCGGTGTTGTCAAAATTTTGGAAATTGTTCCTGTGTTCATTGATATATTGATTAAAATCTTACTTTTCAAATAGGGTGTACTTATTTATGCTGAGCACTGTATATATATATATATATATATATATATATATATATATATACACACACACACACATGTGCTCAGTGTAGAGCAACTTCACAGTTCTCTGAGCTTCTGTTACCTTGCCATTTTGTGTAGTGTATATCTGACTTTCTGTGTACTGTCCTCAGGTTCATCTTCTATTTGTGCTTATCTGTCACCTGACCTGCTTGTTCCCTGGATCTTCTTCTGTGTCCTGCCATCAGTACTCGGCACCCATTACAGTTCTCCTTTATATCAGCTGGACGTACTTGGGGCTGTGACCTGGTTCCAGTTTGCTGCAATTCCATCCCCACCATCAGGGTCCCTAGTGAAGAAGCATGCTGGGGCTTAGATGCCGCACCCTGGGGAACCCTGGGTTAGTGCTCTACAAGAGCTCACTACCACAGAAATCTGATGCAATGGGGCTTATTTACTAAAGATGGAGAGTGCAAAATCAGGCTCATGTCTGCAAAGAAACCAATCAGCTTCCAGGTTTTATTGCCAAAGCTTAATTGAACAAGCTGACATTAGAAGCTGATTGGATTCTATGCAGAAGTGAGCCTGATTTTGCACTCTCCCACTTTAGTAAACAAACCCCAATGTTTCAGAAGCTGGACCTCTGTTTATTTTAGGATAAAACTTGCCTCATCCTTCCCTCTTATATCTCAGCCTAATTAAGCTGCCCACATACTGTCCAGCCATGGTACAATATTTGCAGATAATGCCTATCAAATAATTCATTGTAATATTTTTTTTTTAAGATAAAACCTGCCTTGTCTCTCCCTCTTAAATTATGGCATAACCAAGCTGCGTACATACTGTCCAGCCACTGTACAAATATTTATTGCTATGGTGTCTCAGGTAACTCACTCAAATGTTTCTTTCAATATAATACCCAACTTATTCACTTATATTGCTTCCTAACCAAGCTTCTTAAATACTGTCCAGCCACTGTAAAATATTTGTGGCTATTGTCTGTCAGAGAATGCACTCTAATAGTAATATAAAGATAAAACCTTTTTTGTTTCTTGCTATCACGTTTGGCCTAACCAAGCTTTTCACATACTGTCCAGCCACTGAAAAATATATATGGCTATTATCTCTCAGATAATACACTCTAATTTTTATTCCTAGAAAAATCCTGCCTTGTCTATTTGCTGCCTATCCAAGTCACTCTAGTTCAGTTCACCCTTCTCTTCCTTAAGTATCAGGTGCCAGTCCAGCTCACAACTGAAGGATGCATGAAAGACAGACAGATGACTGTACTCTGATAAAGCCACTTTTTTTATTTAGACTTGTACATAAAGAAAAAGTAATACAGTGGAAGGAATGAGACTGCCAACTTGTTGTTATACCAAACAGTACCTAATCATAGCACTGTTTAGTGTCTCATTCCTCACGCGGTACTGCTTTGTCTTTATGAATTCATCTAAATAAAGAAGTGGGTTTATCAGAGTGCAGTTTTTTGTCTGTCTTTAATGCATCACTTATTTTCACAGGGTTTCAACAAACCTGTTTAAATAGAGCCATAACCGTTGACTGTGGATCCACAACAGTTACTGGTGTGCTTGTATGCCTGAGATGTATGTTAAACATGTGGTCCTGATTTTTTGCATCTTCTAACTACATCAGCAGAGACAGATTTGTGGCTTGCAATTTCTCACGTAAGTCTGTACGATTTTCCAGGACAGTGGTCATATCATTACACCATGCCTCTAAGTCTGAGGTATGTGATCCAATGTCCCATATTTCTCTTATTAGTTAATAGAAGGAGGAGCTGGATTCCCATTTTGTCAATAGTGGTTTGAGAGTCTGTCAGCTCAGGTTGGGAACTCAGCAGGTTATCACCTAACAGGTCCAATGATTCCCTTGATGAGTGGGTTACTTGCTCTGCAAGCGCTGCCTGTGCCATTTAGTGTGACACGTGGCCTACAACTTCCTGTAGTGTGGTCTGTGTTTGTTTCTCTTTTTAGCAAGTAGCCAGGTATACCACCATCTCTGCTCAAGGGGTCTCTCTAGGAACAGAGTGCATTTTCAGGAGATCTGGTGTTAGTCCAGTTTGGTCATTGCTCTGTTTTGAGCTCAATTATCCCCTGGCTGTTGTGGGGCTGATCAGGAACCGTCCATTATGGTCAGCTGCGCATCCACCCATTCTGCTTTTTGCAAAAAAAAGTAGCCTGCAGGGAATTGTAAATTACTGGTAAATATTTTTTTTCTAAAATGTCAGATTTGCTGTAGTTCACCCCACAGCAAGAATGACAAAAAAAAATTGAGCTCCCCATGCACAAAATTCATGCAAGACCATTTATCCTTAGTGAGACTCTGGTATAGACTTTACATTGAGGTATCCCACACCAAACAAAACATTGGGGCTCCCCCACAAAATCCATACCAGACCTATGTTAAGGGAGTGCCCTATGCAAAAATGACTTGTGATCTCCCTGAATCCACACTAAAACTTAAGCATGCAGCCTCACTGGCCAGGAAAGTGGGAGAATGAGCAAACGGCCCCCCTTCTGATGCATGTCCTCATCACAATGAATGATGCCTGCCAACCTGCCAAAAACATGCTGACACTTCTGCTCCCATCACTACTCCTCGCCAAATAGCAGATTCCTGGCGAACAGTTGGTTTGCAAACAAAGGCGCAGGGATGGTGGCTGATGTGGTTGACCAAATATGGCCATGGCCATATTAAGTCATTGATGTCAGGTATCATCCCAACACTTTGATTACATTTAGTGGTCATCCGGGTATCCAAAGCTGACAGATGAGTGCACACAAGCACCATTAGAACCACCATGTGAGGCTCTCTTGCTAGTTATAAATTGAGGGACTGCTTCCTAATTCCTATTTTTTATATGCTTATATACTGACCTATATATTTCTTTGACTCCTACACAAAAAGTTGCTATGTAAATGGAGATTCCAACCCTAAATTCTCAGACAGTGACATTGTGTATATGCACTCAGATGTTATTTAAATGATGAGAACACAGCGTATGTATTTCTCAATGCAGTTTTTCTGGCAGCTTCAAATTTAAAAGCAACATGTTTGACCTAGCAAATTCAACTAATCATTAGCATTCTTTATATTAGATATAACAAGAAACTTTACTGAGGAGGCAGCAGGACCATAGCGATGCAGGAGGTGGCACAGTGATAACAAATAGTACAAAGCTTTATGCCATAGGGGTGCCAGTCTTGACCTTAACGGTTATCTAAACCTTATAATGAACATGCATGAATCATGACTGCACTTGTTGTAGCCTCTATTTTCCCTGAGTCACCTTTGGTTTCCCTTATTTCGATCTAGTGTTCTTGACAATTGCAGTCAGTATGGTCATTTCTAGAGATGAGCGAAGTATTCAAAAATTCGATTCGACTGATTCGGCGAATTCGTGGAAAAATTTTGATTCGAGTCGAATATATTCGCTGCAAATTTAACTTATAAAAGGGTGTTTCTAGGCTTCAGAGAGCCTTTATATTAGTGCAGAACACTGTACCTTTAATTTAAATGCCCTTGGAGTCTGCTGGGGAAAAGAAATAATACTGACAGTCAGTATGACATGCAGATGAGTGCCGTCGATCTTAGAATCACCGCACACTTCACTCATTTGGGCAGTCACGGGGCCAAAACCAGAGTGTGGAGCCACAGTGTGGCGGTGGAGGCAGCAGCAGCAATGGGAGGCCATACAGCACCCTATGACAAAAATGGAAACCACCAGCAGTGTGAGGAGACCTGAAAGTGGCACATGGCAGAGTGTGGCGATGGAGACAGCAGCAATGGGAGGCCGTACAGGGACCCATGACACAATCTTGACCTGGCAGCAGCATGAGGAGGCGGTACAGGGGCCCATGACAGATTACGGGCCTGGCAGCAGCATGAGGAGTCGGTACGGGGGCCCATGACACACTCTGGACCTGGCAGCAGCATGAGGAGGCGGTACAGGGGCGCATGACAGATTACAAGCCTGGCAGCAGCAACTTGGACAGGAGGACGTTCAGCTTCTGCACCGTCGGGTGCGTGCTCGCAAACTGTTGTCTCTTGGAAACGGATTCCAAGAAAGACTGCTGACGGAATCCGTGAAGAGGAGTAGCAGGAGAAGGAGCATCTGAACGAGCGGAATATGCCAACAAGCGACAACAGGGGCCCATGACAGATTACGGGCCTGGCAGCAGCATGAGGAGTCGGTACGGGGGCCCATGGCAATTAGGGGCCTGGCAGCAGCTATGGGAGGCCCGTAATCTGCCAGCACCCTATGACAAAAAATGGAACACACCAGCAGTGTGAGGAGACCTGAAAGTGGCACATGGCAGAGTGTGGCGATGGAGACAGCAGCAATGGGAGGCCGTACAGGGACCCATGAGAGACTCTGGACCTGGCAGCAGCATGAGGAGGCGGTATAGGGGCCCATAGCAGATTAGGGGCCTGGCAGCAGCTATGGGAGGCCCGTAATCTGCCAGCACCATATGACAAAAAATGGAACACACCAGTGTGAGGAGACCTGAAAGTGGCACATGGCAGAGTGTGGCGATCAAGACAGCAGCAATGGGAGGCCGTACAGGGACCCATGAGAGACTCTGGACCTGGCAGCAGCATGAGGAGGCGGTATAGGGGCCCATGGCAGATTAGGGGCCTGGCAGCAGCTATGGGAGGAACGTAATCTGCCAGCACCCTATGACAAAAAATGGAACACACCAGCAGTGTGAGGAGACCTGAAAGTGGCACATGTTTGGGGCATGATTCATGGCGGATTTAGTCAGTTGTGTCAGGAACTGGTGGTTTGAAATCCAGACTAATCCACGCCTGATTCATTTTCACAAACGTGAGTCTCTCCACACTTTGGGTGGACAGTCGTGTCCTCCGCGGAGTTACAATACCTCCTGCCGCACTAAACACGCGCTCCGATGCCACGCTACTGGCCGGGCATGACAGCCTTTCAAGGGCAAATTCAGCTAGTTGGGGCCAAAGGTCAAGTTTCGTTGCCCAGTAGTCAAGGGGATTGTCTACCTCGGTTGGCAGGGTGCTGTCCAAGTAGGCCTAAGCCTGTTGTTTGAGGTCCTGCTCCAGGTCCACCTGATGCTGCTGCTGCTGCGGCTGGTTAGTAGTTTCCTCACTGCGCTGGTGAAGAAAGCTACTCATCATCGACTGCAGACTGAGGCAGCTGCTGCTGGTGGAGCTGCCACTGCTCCTACCACCCCACCCCTCCCCTGCTGCCATGGCAGCGGAACGCGAGCGCACAGGGCCCACAGTGTCTGAGGATGGACGTTGGCGCAGAAAGGCAGAGACCAGCTGACTACATAGGTGGTTTTTATAGTACGTTATTTTGGCCTCCCTCTCAGCAGGTGTGAAAAAGGCCACCATTTTTGAACGGTAGCGAGGGTCCAACAAGGTGGACAGCCAAAAGTCATCCCTCTGTCTGATGGTTATTATTAGGCTGTCGCTACGCAAGCAACCGAGCATGCTATGGGCCATTTGTGCCAAGGAATGCGAGGGACTCCCTGCCTCCATCTCCACAGCATACTGCCACGGTGCGTCTGGGTCCTCTGTCTCCTCCTCCTCCTCCTCTACCAGATGCTCCTGCTCCTCCACTCATGTCCGCTGAGTGGAAAAACCACCCATTTCACTCAATAATTCCTGAGCACCAATGTCCTCCTGTACCTCCTCCTCTTCTTCCTGTCCTGCCCCCACAGGGGTCATGTGGCGTTGAGATCTGTGCGCCACATCTACCGCACCCTGACCAGCCATTGTTAACAGCATTTGTTCCAGGACGTGCAACAGAGGAATGACGTCGTTCATCCCATAGTCATGCCGACTCACGAATAGCGTGGCCTCCTCAAAGGGCCTGAGCAAGCGCAGGTGTCACGCATGAGCTGCCAATGGCTGACATCTAAGTTACACAGGGAGTACCTTTATCCGCTTTTAACATCAGGAAATCTGTGATGGCCTTTCGCTGTTCGTAAAGGCGGTCTAACATATGTAGGGTTGAATTCCACCTTGTTGCAACGTCACAGCATGAGGAGTCGGTACGGGGGCCCATGGCAGATTACGGGCCTGGCAGCAGCAATGGGAGGCCCGTAATCTGCCAGCACCCTATGACAAAAAATGTAACACACCAGCAGTGTGAGGAGATCTGAAAGTGGCACATGGCAGAGTGTGGCGATGGAGACAGCAGCAATGGGAGGCCGTACAGGGACCCATGAGAGACTCTGGACCTGGCAGCAGCATGAGGAGGCGGTATAGGGGCCCATGGCAGATTAGGGGCCTGGCAGCAGCTATGGGAGGCCCGTAATCTGCCAGCACCCTATGACAAAAAATGGAACACACCAGCAGTGTGAGGAGACCTGAAAGTGGCACATGGCAGAGTGTGGCGATGGAGACAGCAGCAATGGGAGGCCGTACAGGGACCCATGAGAGACTCTGGACTTGGCAGCAGCATGAGGAGGCGGTATAGGGGCCCATGGCAGATTAGGGGCCTGGCAGCAGCTATGGGAGGCCCGTAATCTGCCAGCACCCTATGACAAAAAATGGAACACACCAGCAGTGTGAGGAGACCTGAAAGTGGCACATGGCAGAGTGTGGCGATGGAGACAGCAGCAATGGGAGTCCGTACAGGGACCCATGAGAGACTCTGGACTTGGCAGCAGCATGAGAAGGCGGTATAGGGGCCCATGGCAGATTAGGGGCCTGGCAGCAGCTATAGGAGGCCCGTAATCTGCCAGCACCCTATGACAAAAAATGGAACACACCAGCAGTGTGAGGAGACCTGAAAGTGGCACATGGCATGAGACACTGTGGACCTGGCAGCAGCATGAGGAGGCGGTACAGGGGCCCATGGCAGATTAGGGGCCTGGCAGCAGCTATGGGAGGCTCGTAATCTGCCAGCACCCTATGACAAAAAATGGAACACACCAGCAGTGTGAGGAGACCTGAAAGTGGCACATGGCAGAGTGTGGCGATGGAGACAGCAGCAATGGGAGGCCGTACAGGGACCCATGAGAGACTCTGGACCTGGCAGCAGCATGAGGAGGCGGTATAGGGGCCCATGGCAGATTAGGGGCCTGGCAGCAGCTATAGGAGGCCCGTAATCTGCCAGCACCCTATGACAAAAAATGGAACACACCAGCAGTGTGAGGAGACCTGAAAGTGGCACATGGCATGAGACACTGTGGACCTGGCAGCAGCATGAGGAGGCAGTACAGGGGCCCATGGCAGATTAGGGGCCTGGCAGCAGCTATGGGAGGCCCGTAATCTGCCAGCACCCTATGACAAAAAATGGAACACACCAGCAGTGTGAGGAGACCTGAAAGTGGCACATGGCAGAGTGTGGCGATGGAGACAGCAGCAATGGGAGGCCGTACAGGGACCCATGAGAGACTCTGGACCTGGCAGCAGCATGAGGAGGCGGTATAGGGGCCCATGGCAGATTGGGGGGCCTGGCAGCAGCTATAGGAGGCCTGTAATCTGCCAGCACCCTATGACAAAAAATGGAACACACCAGCAGTGTGAGGAGACCTGAAAGTGGCACATGGCATGAGACACTGTGGACCTGGCAGCAGCATGAGGAGGCGGTACAGGGGCCCATGGCAGATTAGGGGCCTGGCAGCAGCTATGGGAGGCCCGTAATCTGCCAGCACCCTATGACAAAAAATGGAACACACCAGCAGTGTGAGGAGACCTGAAAGTGGCACATGGCAGAGTGTGGCGATGGAGACAGCAGCAATGGGAGGCCGTACAGGGACCCATGAGAGACTCTGGACTTGGCAGCAGCATGAGGAGGCGGTATAGGGGCCCATGGCAGATTAGGGGCCTGGCAGCAGCTATGGGAGGCCCGTAATCTGCCAGCACCCTATGACAAAAAATGGAACACACCAGCAGTGTGAGGAGACCTGAAAGTGGCACATGGCAGAGTGTGGCGATGGAGACAGCAGCAATGGGAGTCCGTACAGGGACCCATGAGAGACTCTGGACTTGGCAGCAGCATGAGAAGGCGGTATAGGGGCCCATGGCAGATTAGGGGCCTGGCAGCAGCTATAGGAGGCCCGTAATCTGCCAGCACCCTATGACAAAAAATGGAACACACCAGCAGTGTGAGGAGACCTGAAAGTGGCACATGGCATGAGACACTGTGGACCTGGCAGCAGCATGAGGAGGCGGTACAGGGGCCCATGGCAGATTAGGGGCCTGGCAGCAGCTATGGGAGGCCCGTAATCTGCCAGCACCCTATGACAAAAAATGGAACACACCAGCAGTGTGAGGAGACCTGAAAGTGGCACATGGCAGAGTGTGGCGATGGAGACAGCAGCAATGGGAGGCCGTACAGGGACCCATGAGAGACTCTGGACCTGACAGCAGCATGAGGAGGCGGTACAGGGGCCCATAGCAGATTAGGGGCCTGGCAGCAGCTATGGGAGGCCCGTAATCTGGCAGCACCCTATGACAAAAAATGGAACACACCAGCAGTGTGAGGAGACCTGAAAGTGGCACATGGCAGAGTGTGGCGATGGAGACAGCAGCAATGGGAGTCCGTACAGGGACCCATGAGAGACTCTGGACCTGGCAGCAGCATGAGGAGGCGGTATAGGGGCCCATGGCAGATTAGGGGCCTGGCAGCAGCTATAGGAGGCCCGTAATCTGCCAGCACCCTATGACAAAAAAAGGAACACACCAGCAGTGTGAGGAGACCTGAAAGTGGCACATGGCATGAGACACTGTGGACCTGGCAGCAGCATGAGGAGGCGGTACAGGGGCCCATGGCAGATTAGGGGCCTGGCAGCAGCTATGGGAGGTCCGTAATCTGCCAGCACCCTATGTCAAAAAATTGAACACACCAGCAGTGTGAGGAGACCTGAAAGTGGCACATGGCATGAGACACTGTGGAACTGGCAGCATCATGAGGAGGCGGTACAGGGGCCCATGGCAGATTAGGGGCCTGGCAGCAGCTATGGGAGGTCCGTAATCTGCCAGCACCCTATGACAAAAAATTGAACACACCAGCAGTGTGAGGAGACCTGAAAGTGGCACATGGCATGAGACACTGTGGACCTGGCAGCAGCATGAGGAGGCGGTACAGGGGCCCATGGCAGATTAGGGGCCTGGCAGCAGCTATGGGAGGCCCGTAATCTGCCAGCACCCTATGACAAAAAATTGAACACACCAGCAGTGTGAGGAGACCTGAAAGTGGCACATGGCAGAGTGTGGCGATGGAGACAGCAGCAATGGGACGCCGTACAGGGACCCATGAGAGACTCTGGACTTGGCAGCAGCATGAGGAGGCGGTATAGGGGCCCATGGCAGATTAGGGGCCTGGCAGCAGCTATGGGAGGTCCGTATTCTTCCAGCACCCTATGTCAAAAAATTGAACACACCAGCAGTGTGAGGAGACCTGAAAGTGGCACATGGCATGAGACACTGTGGACCTGGCAGCAGCATGAGGAGGCGGTACAGGGGCCCATGGCAGATTAGGGGTCTGGCAGCAGCTATGGGAGGCCCGTAATCTGCCAGCACCCTATGACAAAAAATTGAACACACCAGCAGTGTGTGAGGAGACCTGAAAGTGGCACATGGCAGAGTGTGGCGATGGAGACAGCAGCAATGGGAGGCCGTACAGGGACCCATGAGAGACTGTGGACCTGGCAGCAGCATGAGGAGGCGGTATAGGGGCCCATGGCAGATTAGGGGCCTGGCAGCAGCTATAGGAGGCCCGTAATCTGCCAGCACCCTATGACAAAAAATGGAACACACCAGCAGTGTGAGGTGACCTGAAAGTGGCACATGGCATGAGACACTGTGGACCTGGCAGCAGCATGAGGAGGCGGTACAGGGGCCCATGGCAGATTAGGGGCCTGGCAGCAGCTATGGGAGGCCCGTAATCTGCCAGCACCCTATGACAAAAAATGGAACACACCAGCAGTGTGAGGAGACCTGAAAGTGGCACATGGCAGAGTGTGGCGATGGAGACAGCAGCAATGGGAGGCCGTACAAGGACCCATGAGAGACTATGGACTTGGCAGCAGCATGAGGAGGCGGTATAGGGGCCCATGGCAGATTAGGGGCCTGGCAGCAGCTATGGGAGGCCCGTAATCTGCCAGCACCCTATTACAAAAAATGGAACACACCAGCAGTGTGAGGAGATGTGAAAGTGGCACATGGCAGGGGCATGATTCATGGCGGATTTAGTCAGTTGTGTCAGGAACTGGTGGTTTGAAATCCAGACTAATCCACGCCTGATTCATTTTCACAAACGTGAGTCTCTCCACACTTTGGGTGGACAGTCGTGTCCTCCGCGGAGTTACAATACCTCCTGCCGCACTAAACACGCGCTCCGATGCCACGCTACTGGCCGGGCATGACAGCCTTTCAAGGGCAAATTCAGCTAGTTGGGGCCAAAGGTCAAGTTTCGTTGCCCAGTAGTCAAGGGGATTGTCTACCTCGGTTGGCAGGGTGCTGTCCAAGTAGGCCCAAGCCTGTTGTTTGAGGTCCTGCTCCAGGTCCACCTGATGCTGCTGCTGCTGCGGCTGGTTAGTAGTTTCCTCACTGCGCTGGTGAAGAAAGCTACTCATCATCGACTGCAGACTGAGGCAGCCGCTGCTGGTGGAACTACCACTGCTCCTACCACCCCACCCCTCCCCTGCTGCCATGGCAGCGGAACGCGAGCGCACAGGGCCCACAGTGTCTGAGGATGGATGTTGGTGCACAAAGGCAGAGACCAACTGACTACATAGGTGGTTTTTATAGTACGTTATTTTGGCCTCCCTCTCAGCAGGTGTGAAAAAGGCCACCATTTTTGAACGGTAGCGAGGGTCCAACAAGGTGGACAGCCAAAAGTCATCCCTCTGTCTGATGGTTATTATTCGGCTGTCACTACGCAAGCAACCGAGCATGCTATGGGCCATTTGTGCCAAGGAATGCGAGGGACTCCCTGCCTCCATCTCCACAGCATACTGCCACGGTGCGTCTGGGTCCTCTGTCTCCTCCTCCTCCTCCTCTACCAGATGCTCCTGCTCCTCCACCCCTTTTCCGCTGAGTGGAAAAACCACCCATTTCACTCAATAATTCTTGAGCACAAATGTCCTCCTCTACCTCCTCCTCTTCTTCCTGTCCTGCCCCCACAGGGGTCATGTGGCATTGAGATCTGTGCGCCACGTCTACCGCACCCTGACCAGCCATTGTTAACAGCATTTGTTCCAGGACGTGCAACAGAGGAATGACGTCGTTCATCCCATAGTCCTGCCGACTCACGAATAGCGTGGCCTCCTCAAAGGGCCTGAGCAAGCGGCAGGTGTCACGCATGAGCTGCCAATGGCTGACATCGAAGTTACACAGGGGAGTACCTTTATCCGCTTGTAACATCAGGAAATCGGTGATGGCCTTTCGCTGTTCGTAAAGGTGGTCTAACATGTGTAGGGTTGAATTCCACCTTGTTGCAACGTCGCAGATCAGGCGATGCTGTGGAATTCCGTTCTGCCGCTGCAGCTCAAGGAGGGTGTGCTTTGCGGTGTAGGAATGGCTGAAATGCATGCAAAGTTTACGTGACATTTTAAGCATGTCTTGCAGTGGGATGGTGGATTTTAGGAACCGCTTGACAACCAGATTGAACACGTGAGCCATGCATGGCGCATGGCACAACCTTCCTTGACGCAGAGCAGACACCATGTTCTTTCCGTTGTCGGTCAACATGGTTCCGATTTTCAGTTTGCGCGGAGACAGCCATCTGTCGATTTCTCTGTTCATTACACTGAGAAGTTCCTCCCCTGTGTGACTACGTTCGCCAAGGCATACCAGGTGCAGCACAACGTGACACCGTTGCGCCCTGCACATGTGATATGCCGGTCGGGTAATGGGACTTGGCACGGGGGTGGCGGCTGAGGACACGGCGGAAGAAGAGGTGGTAGAGGCGGACATCTTTTGTGGACCAAGGACGTGCAAACGTGGAGGCAAAAGCGGCGTGACCTGTCCAAGTTGCTGGTGCGGCTGTGACGGCACCACGTTCACCCAGTGGGCCGTAAATGACATGTACTGTCCCTGACCGTAGTTACAGCTCCACACGTTGGCGCTGCCGTGCACTTTGGCAGAAACCGACATGCTCAAAGACTGACCCACCATCTCTTCTACATGTGAATGCAGGGCTGGCACTGCCTTTTTGGCGAAGAAATGCCGGCTTGGCACTCTCCACCGCGGCGCGGCACAAGCCATCATTTCTCGGAAAGGTGCTGAGTCCACCACTTGGAAAGGGAGGGACTGCAGCACCAGCAACTTGGACAGGAGGACGTTCAGCTTTTGCACTGTCGGGTGCGTGCTCGCAAACTGTTGTCTCTTGGAAACGGATTCCAAGAAAGACTGCTTATGGAATCCGTGAAGAGGAGTAGCAGGAGAAGGAGCATCTGAACGAGCGGAAGATGCCAACGAGCGACAACTCCCCTCAGCAGAGGTGTTGGAGCCTTGACTGGCTGATAGAGGGCGATTGACGTCGGGTGACGGAGCAAGTAACGGAGCGGGTGATGGAGCGGGGGCTGGGGCGGGCAGAACCGCCGTATCTTTATCACGGTTTTCCCAGGCCACCAAATGGCGACGCTGCATATGCTGCCGCAACGCTGTAGTCCCAACATGGGCCCCCTGGCCACGCTTGACTTTCTGGCCACATAGTCGACATACGGCTACGTTTACTTCCTCGGGCGGCTTGACAAAAAATTGCCACACCGCCGAGTAGGAAACTTTGCCCCCGATACTCCTCACTGGCTGACTGCTGCTTCCTCCGTGCACACCGGCACCACTACTGGCCGTGGTGGTAGGCTGCAGTGGAGCTGGTGCTGTACTCCGTGGCCGTTTGCCTCCACTGACACTGCTGCGACCCTGCTGCCTCCTGGGCAACCCACCGACTGTTTTGCTCGCTGCCAAGCTGCCACCCTCTTCTCCTGATGATGCGGAAGCAATAGCCTGATGACGACGAGGCTGCCAAGTGCGATCAGCCTCATCATCATTAATTAGGGTCTCCGCCTCACTACTAGCCCCCTCGGCTGCGTGTGGGTCAGGAGAAAGACCTGTCTCTAGACCGGCTACCGAGCCACTCTCCTCGCCACTACTTCTTCGCCTGGCTGCTGAAGAGGCGGATGTCTCCCCCCGTTCCTGACCGCCCTCTGTTAGCTCTTCCTCACTGTACAGTGGGGCTGAGCCCACAGCATGCGATACTTCGCTTGGTGAGGGAACACCAAAGGACAGGGGCAGGTAGAGGACACGTGATTTCAGTGGGCTTGCTCCCGGGCCATGCCAACTAACGGTTGTGTCTGACGTACCCACCGACCGTTGGCTGTAGGTGTCAGAGGTGACCTGGGAAGAGGAAGACGACCGAGCCAACCAATCGATGACGGCAGGGTTGTCGGTGGAGACACGACCGCTGGATGACACCGGGAGCACTGGCCTCTGGCTGCGAATAGTGCTGCCTCGACCCCTTCCTCTGCTGCCACGTCTGCTCGCTCCTAAAACATTGCCTCCTCTGCCACTCCTCTGCATGTTGTCTGACATACTCTTTAATTAAACGATTCTGTGTCCCTGAGTAACAATTCTGTGTCTGTCCCTGAGTAACAATTCTGTGTCCCTGAGTAACGTTTCTGTGGCCCTAAGTAACAGTTCTGTGGCCCTCAGTAACAATTCTGTGTCCCTCAGTAACAATTCTGTGTCTGTCCCTGAGTAACAATTCTGTGTCTGTCCCTGAGTAACAATTCTGTGTCCCTCAGTAACAATTCTGTGTCCCTCAGTAACAATTCTGTGTCCCTGAGTAACAATTCTGTGTCCCTCAGTAACAATTCTGTGTCCCTCAGTAACAATTCTGTGTCCCTGAGTAACAATTATGTGTCTGTCCCTGAGTAACAATTCTGTGTCTGTCCCTGAGTAACAATTCTGTGTCCCTAAGTAACGTTTCTGTGGCCCTAAGTAACGGTTCTGTGGCCCTCAGTAACAAATCTGTGTCCCTCAGTAACAATTCTGTGTCTGTCCCTGAGTAACAATTCTGTGTCCCTAAGTAACGTTTCTGTGGCCCTAAGTAACGTTTCTGTGGCCCTAAGTAACGATTCTGTGGCCCTAAGTAACGTTTCTGTAGCCCTAAGTAACGTTTCTGTGGCCCTAAGTAACGTTTCTGTGGCCCTAAGTAACAGTTCTGTGGCCCTCAGTAACAGTTCTGTGGCCCTCAGTAACAATTCTGTGTCCCTCAGTAACAATTCTGTGTCTGTCCCTGAGTAACAATTCTGTGTCCCTAAGTAACGTTTCTGTGTCCCTAAGTAACGTTTCTGTGGCCCTAAGTAACGATTCTGTGGCCCTAAGTAACGATTCTGTGGCCCTAAGTAACGTTTCTGTAGCCCTAAGTAACATTTCTGTGGCCCTAAGTAACGTTTCTGTGGCCCTAAGTAACGTTTCTGTGGCCCTAAGTAACAGTTCTGTGGCCCTCAGTAACAGTTCTGTGGCCCTCAGTAACAATTCTGTGTCCCTCAGTAACAATTCTGTGTCTGTCCCTGAGTAACAATTCTGTGTCCCTAAGTAACGTTTCTGTGTCCCTAAGTAACGTTTCTGTGGCCCTAAGTAACGATTCTGTGGCCCTAAGTAACGATTCTGTGGCCCTAAGTAATGTTTCTGTAGCCCTAAGTAACGTTTCTGTGGCCCTAAGTAACGTTTCTGTTGCTCTAAGTAACGTTTCTGTTGCCCTAAGTAACGTTTCTGTGGCCCTAAGTAACGTTTCTGTGGCCCTAAGTAACGGTTCTGTGTCCCTCAGTAACAATTCTGTATCCCTCAGTAACAATTCTGTGTCTGTCCCTGAGTAACAATTCTGTGTCCCTAAGTAACGTTTCTGTGGCCCTAAGTAACGGTTCTGTGGCCCTCAGTAACAATTCTGTGTCCCTCTGTAACAATTCTGTGTCTGTCCCTAAGTAACAATTCTGTGGCCCTAAGTAACGTTTCTGTGGCCCTAAGTAACGTTTCTGTGGCCCTAAGTAACGTTTCTGTGTCCCTCAGTAACAATTCTGTATCCCTCAGTAACAGTTCTGTGTCTGTCCCTGAGTAACAATTCTGTGTCCCTAAGTAACAATTCTGTGGCCCTAAGTAAAGTTTCTGTGGCCCTAAGTAACGTTTCTGTGGCCCTAAGTAACGATTCTGTGGCCCTAAGTAACGTTTCTGTGGCCCTAAGTAACATTTCTGTGGCCCTAAGTAACGGTTCTGTGGCCCTCAGTAACAATTCTGTGTCCCTCAGTAACAATTCTGTGTCTGTCCCTAAGTAACAATTCTGTGGCCCTAAGTAAAGTTTCTGTGGCCCTAAGTAACGTTTCTGTGGCCCTAAGTAACGTTTCTGTGTCCCTCAGTAACAATTCTGTATCCCTCAGTAACAATTCTGTGTCTGTCCCTGAGTAACAATTCTGTGTCCCTAAGTAACGTTTCTGTGGCCCTAAGTAACGGTTCTGTGGCCCTCAGTAACAATTCTGTGTCCCTCAGTAACAATTCTGTGTCTGTCCCTAAGTAACAATTCTGTGGCCCTAAGTAAAGTTTCTGTGGCCCTAAGTAACGTTTCTGTGGCCCTAAGTAACGTTTCTGTGGCCCTCAGTAACAAATCTGTGTCCCTCAGTAACAATTCTGTGTCCATCCCTAAGTAACAATTCTGTGGCCCTAAGTAACGTTTCTGTGGCCCTAAGTAACGGTTCTGTGTCCCTCAGTAACAATTCTGTATCCCTCAGTAACAATTCTGTGTCTGTCCCTGAGTAACGTTTCTGTGGCCCTAAGTAACGTTTCTGTGGCCCTAAGTAACGTTTCTGTGGCCCTAAGTAACAGTTCTGTGGCCCTCAGTAACAGTTCTGTGGCCCTCAGTAACAATTCTGTGTCCCTCAGTAACAATTCTGTGTCTGTCCCTGAGTAACAATTCTGTGTCCCTAAGTAACGTTTCTGTGTCCCTAAGTAACGTTTCTGTGGCCCTAAGTAACGATTCTGTGGCCCTAAGTAACAATTCTGTGGCCCTAAGTAATGTTTCTGTAGCCCTAAGTAACGTTTCTGTGGCCCTAAGTAACGTTTCTGTTGCTCTAAGTAACGTTTCTGTTGCCCTAAGTAACGTTTCTGTGGCCCTAAGTAACGTTTCTGTGGCCCTAAGTAACGGTTCTGTGTCCCTCAGTAACAATTCTGTATCCCTCAGTAACAATTCTGTGTCTGTCCCTGAGTAACAATTCTGTGTCCCTAAGTAACGTTTCTGTGGCCCTAAGTAACGGTTCTGTGGCCCTCAGTAACAATTCTGTGTCCCTCAGTAACAATTCTGTGTCTGTCCCTAAGTAACAATTCTGTGGCCCTAAGTAAAGTTTCTGTGGCCCTAAGTAACGTTTCTGTGGCCCTAAGTAACGTTTCTGTGGCCCTCAGTAACAAATCTGTGTCCCTCAGTAACAATTCTGTGTCCGTCCCTAAGTAACAATTCTGTGGCCCTAAGTAACGTTTCTGTGGCCCTAAGTAACGGTTCTGTGTCCCTCAGTAACAATTCTGTATCCCTCAGTAACAATTCTGTGTCTGTCCCTGAGTAACAATTCTGTGTCCCTAAGTAACGTTTCTGTGGCCCTAAGTAACGGTTCTGTGGCCCTCAGTAACAATTCTGTGGCCCTCAGTAACAATTCTGTGTCTGTCCCTAAGTAACAATTCTGCGGCCCTAAGTAACGTTTCTGTGGCCCTAAGTAACGGTTCTGTGGCCCTAAGTAACGATTCTGTGGCCCTAAGTAACGTTTCTGTGGCCCTAAGTAACGTTTCTGTGGCCCTCAGTAACAAATCTGTGTCCCTCAATAACAATTCTGTGTCTGTCCCTAAGTAACAATTCTGTGGCTTTAAGTAACGTTTCTGTGGCCCTAAGTAACGTTTCTGTGGCCCTCAGTAACAATTCTGTGTCCCTCAATAACAATTCTGTGTCTGTCCCTAAGTAACAATTCTGTGGCCCTAAGTAACGTTTCTGTGGCCCTAAGTAACGTTTATGTGGCCCTAAGTAACGATTCTGTGGCCCTCAGTAACAATTCTGTATCCCTCAGTAACAATTCTGTGTCTGTCCCTGAGTAACAATTCTGTGTCCCTAAGTAACGTTTCTGTGGCCCTAACTAACGATTCTGTGGCCCTAAGTAACATTTCTGTGGCCCTAAGTAACGTTTCTGTGGCCCTCAGTAACAAATCTGTGTCCCTCAGTAACAATTCTGTGTCTGTCCCTAAGTAACAATTCTGTGGCCCTAAGTAACGGTTCTGTGGCCCTCAGTAACAATTCTGTGTCCCTCAATAACAATTCTGTGTCTGTCCCTAAGTAACAATTCTGTGGCCCTAAGTAACTTTTCTGTGGCCCTAAGTAACGATTCTGTGGCCCTCAGTAACAAATCTGTGTCCCTCAGTAACAATTCTGTGTCTGTCCCTAAGTAACAATTCTGTGGCCCTAAGTAACGATTCTGTGGCCCTCAGTAACAATTCTGTATCCCTCAGTAACAATTCTGTCTGTCCCTGAGTAACAATTATGTGTCCCTAAGTAACGTTTCTGTGGCCCTAACTAACGATTCTGTGGCCCTAAGTAACGTTTCTGTGGCCCTAAGTAACGTTTCTGTGGCCCTTAGTAACGATTCTGTGGCCCTAACTAACGTTTCTGTGTCCCTAAGTAACGTTTCTCTGTCCCTAACTCTCTCCCTGAATACAGCCAGGTCTGCCTCTGTTGAATGACTGGAGGCAAATGGAGAATTCTAAAATGGCCGCCATTTATAGCTCGACCATTACACTGTGCTGGCTGGCTGGCTGCTGATTGGCTAATGCGATCACATGTCATGAATGAATGCATTATGGGTCAGCGCGCCTTGTCTGCGCGCCTTCCCAGACATCCCCGCTCCGTCACCGCACATGTCGCCGCCATTTTAGGAAAAATTTCGATTCGCGCATCCGAAGTCTGCTTATTTTCGGATTCGAAACAAATTCGAAACAAATTCCACTTCGCCTACTTCGATTCGCTCATCTCTAGTCATTTCCTGTGCTTGGGTGAATGAAAGAAAATGACTAGATTCCCCACATGGACACACTTGATGTGGATGAGGGAATCCCTCTCACTGGGCTATTGTAATCTGACAGCAGGAAGATTTCCCCGACATTAGAATATACTCACCAGCACCACTGGCTACAGCCAGCAGTGCTGATTGAGAGATAATTTTCCAGCAGACTGGTTGTACACAAGTCGATCAATCAGTCGATTGACTTGTGTAGAACCAGCCTGCTCATACATGGATTGAAATCCCTGCTGACCTGGATAAATTTTGAGCCACGTATCACTCTTCTGCCTAACAATTTTATTTAGCTTCATTTATCCCATCTGGCTATTGGCTGTCACCAGTGAGGAAAACCTGAGGGCCAATACTCGGGGGGTATCACAAGGAGAAACCCAAATTTCTTTGCATGGTTCCTAGTAAAATTGGGTATGCATCTCATCCCCAACCTAACACTGGTGATATAAAGAATGCACAGCAATCAATCACTGCCTGCATAGTCTTTTGACCTCTGATTCCCATACCTACTTGGAGACAAATTATTTACACTATATTGCCAAAAGTATTGGGACACCCCTCCAAATCATTGGATTCAGGTGTTCCAATCACCTCCATTGCCACAGGTGTATAAAATCAAGCACTTAGGCATCCAGATTGCTTCTACAAACATTTGTGAAAGTATGGGTCGCTCTCAGGAGCTCAGTAAATTCAAGCGTGTACCATGATAGGTTGCCACCTGTGCAATAAGTCCATCTGTGAAATTCCATTGCTACTAAATATTCCACGGTCAAATGTTAGTGGTATTATAACAAAGTGGAAATAACTGGGAACAACAGCAGCTCAGCCACGAAGTGGTAGGCCACATAAAATGACAGAGCGGGTTCAGCGCATGCTGATGCTCCCACTGCGTAGAAGTCAGCAATTGTCTGCAGAGTCAATAGCTAAAGACCTTTAAACTGTGTGGCCTTCAAATTAGCACAACAGTGTGTAGAGAGCTTCATGGAATGGGTTTCCATGGCCAAGCAGCTGCATCCAAGCCTTACATCACCGAATGCAGTGGTGTAAAGCATGTCAACACTGGACTCTAGAGACGTGGAGACATGTTCTCTGGAGTGACGAATCACACTCTGTCTGGCAATCCGATGGACGTGTCTGGGTTTGGCAGTTGCCAGGAGAACAGTACTTGCCTGACTGCATTGTGCCAAGCGTAAAGTTTGGTGGAGGGGGTTTATGGTGTGGGTTTATTTAGCAGGGGTTGGGCTTGGCCCCTTAGTTCAAGTAAATGGAACTCTTAAGGCATCAGCATACTAAGATGTTTTGGACAACTTCACGCTCCCAACTTTGTGGGAACAGTTTGAGGATGGCCCCTTCCTCCAACATGACTGCACACCAATGCACAAAGCAAGGTCTATAAAGACATGGATGAGTGAGTTTGGGGTGAAAGAACTTGGCTGGCCTGCACAGAGTCCTGACCTCAACCCGATAGAACATCTTTCGGATGAATTAGAGCGGAGACTGCAAGTCAGGTCTTCTTGTCCAACATCAGTGCCAGACCTCACAAATGCACTTCTGGAAGAATGGTCAAACATTCCCATAGACACACTCCTAAACCTTGTAGACAGCCTTCCCAGAAGAGTTGAAGCTGTTATAGCTGCAAAGGGTGGGCCACCTCAATATTGAACCCTACAGACTAAGACTGGGATGCCATTAAACTTCATGTGTGTATAAAGGCAGGTGTCCCGATACTATTAACAATATAGTGTATATTCCGCCCTCAAAGAGTTGAGCCTGTAACACATAGCTCCCTGGTTGGTAAACTCATGGCTTGGAGATTGAGACATCATCCCTCTGCCTCTCCACCACAGCCAATCAGAGGAAGCCTTGTATTCATTAATAAAAATACAAGGCTTCCTTTTGTATACAGATGCAGTCTGTATCCTCCACTGTAGGTAGCGCTCAGTCGAGCTGTACCACAGCCTGGAGAGGAAGTCCAAAGGAAACAATGTTTCCTGTGGTCTCCTGAGTAAATGGAGCAGTGTTCTGGTTGGCTGCCCTGCGACCATGTGACCCTCAGCAGTCATCTTGGGTCAGCAGGGTCTATCTAAGTCCCTGCCCCTGAGTTTTGGCACACTTCTTGTGTTAGACTAGTGCAGGGAGAGAGATCCCGCTTGTTAGGGAAAGTAGCTAGTGGTAGGGAAGGGTTCCTGTTGAGGAGGGAAAGATTAGGGACTTGCTTTCCTGGAAAGGAGCTTTTCTCTTTGGACTCTTCACCCTCTGAAACAGACACTGTTGGAACCGCTTCTCCAGCACATCTGACTACATTCAACTGTGAGTTACAGCCCTAGTGGCACTCTCCCACTAGGGTGATTGTGATGTTGGCATTCTGTTTAATACAAGCTCCAAAACAACTGGAGCCAACTACAAGCTCCAAATACACTGCAACCAGACTCTGTGTATTTACTGCCTCCACCAAGCTGCACCTCCCCACACTCTCACTGGCTGAGAAGCACTCAGCCTGAGTTGATTTTGTTTCGGCAGCAGATGGGAGGTCTAGCAAGATGCTGCTCTAACACAGTTCTGTATATTGTATGTAGCTGATACTACAGTACATACGTTATGATGTAGCACTCACAGCAGCACCATCACTTAGTAAAGGATATAGTTTGTTTGGGCCAGCTTCACTCAAACTATTTAAAGTAACAGAAAACCTGGAGTTAGGCTTTAAAGTATAGTTAAAGGCAAACATTTTTTTCTACTTTTGAAGAGAGTTGAGAGAGATTAGAACACCTGTCAGAATTTTATTGCTTTAAAAAGAGTTTACATTTAAGTGCCACATCACTGCTAAAAGGTCCAGGTACAATTTTATTTCATTTACAGTTGTGACCAAAATTATTCAACCCCCAATGCTGTAAAGGGGTTTAGGGACTATAGTGTACATTTGGAATTGTATTCAGAATCAAATCCTACAAGGACGTTGTAACTACCCAAATGCAACTAAAATGACATCAATTGTTTATGTAATACAGTAGTAAATGGTTCTTATGTGGTTTCTTCATTGCCACAATTATTCAACCCCTTAAAGACTACCACTCTGAAGAACAGAGGTTCATACAGGTGCTTTCCATCAGGTATTGAAAACACCTGTGGATGTCACCGAGCAGCAATCAAGCATAATAAGCACCAATTAGGCAGCTTTAAAATGACTGTGATACTCAGCTCCTTCTAGACATTTACTGGTGTGGTTACAAACATGGTGAAGGCAAGAGAATGGTCCAGGAAGACAAGAGAAGAGGTGATTTCTCTTCACAGGAAGGGCAATGGCTATAAGAAGATTGCAAAGATGTTAAACATACCAAGAGACACCTTAGGAAGCATCATTTGCAAATTCAAGGCAAAGGGCACTGTTGAAACGCTACCTGGTCGTGGCAGAAAGAAGATGCTGACTTCGACTGCTGTGCGCTACCTGAAGCGTAGAGTGGAGAGAAGTCCCCGTGTGACTGCTGAGGAACTGAGAAAAGATTTGTCAGATGTGGGTACAGAAGTTTCAGCCCAGACAATAAGACGCACACTGCGTAATGAAGGCCTCCGTGCCAGAACTCCCAGGCGTACCCCCTTGCTGTCTCCAAAGAATAAGAAGAGTCGACTGCAGTATGCCAAAAGCCATGTGGACAAACCACAAAAGTTGTGGGATAGTGTTCTGTGGACTGATGAAACAAAATTAGAACTGTTTGGGCCCATGGATCAACGCTATGTTTGGAGGAGGAAGAACAAGGCCTATGATGAAAAGAACACCTTGCCTACTGTGAAGCATGGTGGAGGGTCAATCATGCTTTGGGGCTGTTTTGCTTCTGCAGGTACAGGGAAGCTTCAGCGTGTGCAAGGTACCATGAATTCTCTTCAGTACCAGGAGATATTGGATGGAAACGTGATGCAGTCCGTCACACACCTGAGGCTTGGGAGACGTTGGACCTTTCAACAGGACAATGATCCCAAGCATACCTCCAAGTCCACTAGAGCATGGTTGCAGAGGAAAGGCTGGAACATTTTGGAGTGGCCATCGCAGTCACCAGACTTAAATCCGATTGAGAACCTCTGGTGGGACTTAAAGAAAGCAGTTGCAGTGCGCAAGCCTAAGAATGTGACTGAACTGGAGGCCTTTGCCCATGAAGAATGGGCGAAGATACCCGTAGATCGCTGCAAGACACTTGTGTCAAGCTATGCTTCACGTTTAAAAGCTGTTATAACTGTAAAAGGATGCTGTACTAAGTACTAAGATTGAATGTCACTTGGGGGTTGAATAAAACTGATAATGCTGTGAGCACAGAAAAGACATTTGTGGTTATTTCATTATAACTGTTATGTTATATTTGTCTGACCTACAAGTGCCTCTTTAATGTAAATGTAAGCAAGATGACTGAATGATCAAAAGCAATGTCAAACTGGCCAAAACACTCAATTTCAGTGGGGGTTGAATAATTTTGGTCACAACTGTAGGTCTCATGGGCACTGAGCATTTTTACAGCTGGTGTGTTTGGTGTCAGGCTTTTTTTTCTGCAGCCAGTACACTCCCCAGCATGTTATGCTATGTGTCCATGAACACATAGGCTTTTATTAGCATTTTTCGACAGGGGCAGTTTCAGAATGGAAAAAAACAGAGAACTACTGCGTTTGAAGAGGAGTTTTTCAGCTGTAAGAATGCTCTAATGCTGCAAAATGCAGCTATCCATCATTTATGAGTGCTTTTGAGCCTCAAGCTTTTGTGGGTGCATAGTTTTGCTAAAAACGCAAACACTGAAAAAAAAAAATCTAAAAAACTTGACAAAACTCATGTTTTTAATGCAGCATTCTACAGCTAATGCTACTGGCATTTTTATAATGTCCAGTGTGTATGAGGTCTAAATGTCAGGGGTACAATTCAAAAAGTAGCCTATGCGTTTTGGGGTTTAAGTGCCCCCTTCATCAGGTCTAGAAAGAACAGAAGAAGGTGGCACTTAGACCCCCGAAACATGTTGACTACTTTTTGAATTGTACCCCCGACCTTTAATGGAATAAAGTTGTATCTGGAACTCTTAGCAGTGTAGTAGCACTTCAATTTCAACAATTTTTACAGCACACTACAAGCCAAGGAGACTGTAGAGATCCTGGGGGGTATAGAAGCTGCCTGACAAGGAACCAGATCATTTACACCAACATTAATACCTTAAGATAACAATAGCAGTAAAATAAACCTACAGGTCCAGCGCTATCTTTCTACTTCTCTCAAAAGGATTTTATTACTGTCTGTGCCCCCCTTCCCTTTAGAAGGATTAACCTTCTCTATTTGTCCTGTTTATTGGTATTTCAAAAGTGAAGGTGAAAGGTCCCAAATTTTGGATGTCACCAGAACATACATAGAGGGAAAACATTTTAATGGGGACACTAAATCTGCTTACCCTGTTCACAACCATGGATTTTCTCACTTTGGAGGAATTTCTGGTCACTTTCTGTTGTAGCTATGAGACAGAAAGTGAAGGAAATTCTACCCAATGGGTAAAAAAGGACAAAAGATATATAGATTATAATACTCCCTATTCAAAATGGAAACAAAAACCTTTTGCCTTTAGTTCTACTTTAAAGGACACAAGAACCTACAATTGCAAAAACTTAGCAAAAACCACTAAAGTTTGTGACTATCTGCATCAGGGTATTCTGTGATCGAAATCAAATCTCAGTTTAAGAAAATCTGCTCATTATTATTTATGAAACATTGATGCATTTTTTTTAAATTTAGCCCTGAATTGTAATTTGTTATAGGAAGAAAATATTTTCTATTAAAAACTCAACATGCTGATTCACTTCACGTGAATACTGGCAAGCTTCCTTGTATGCGCTTCTAAAACTAAACAAAAATAAATAGTTTAGAAACAAAACAAATTTAATATGGAATATTACATTACTAAACTGGCATACGGGCCAAAGGGTAACACAGGCCTGCAGGTCTCAAGAATAATAACAAACAATAAGAAGTCTAGACTAAATGTGATTCCTAAGCATAATTCCTCTAGTGTCAGTAGATCAGAACAGGGCAATTCTTAAAGACAACAACCCTTCTATTATGCTCGTCCATGCGCGAGCTGGAAATGATGGTCTAGGACCCCCTCCGGTTTGCAATTGGACAATAAAGGAGCAGTAGCATACATATGAGATCATTATTCTGCTTTGGTCCTATCAGAATGCCTACAATGTTAGATAGAGGTTACTATGCAATGTAATACAACTTGATTGGCCTACAGAACTGACCCTCTCTCAGTCTGAGCAAGCCACTATTCCACTGCACCTATAGCTACAGAGGCCAGTGAGTGCTTGTTTTAATGCACACTTACTGCTTTTTAAAGTGGAAATAAACTCTTTCAATAGACATGAATTATTTTTAGTTCTTTTGCTAGCATTAGTAAATACATAGGAAGTTATATCATGATTACTTGTTTTAAACATTTTTTTACATTTCTTAAGTTGCTTCCAGTTACTATACAATAAAATACAAGAGAGTTAAGGGGGCCCTGCTCATAAGAGCTTACAATCTAATAAGGTGGGGAAGTAGTACAAAAGAAGGAGGAGACAAGAGAGCTTGAGAGCAGGAGGTCTGAGGAGGAGCGGAGAGGATGGTTTGGGTGATATTTAGAGACAAGATTAGTGATGTAGCTCAGGGCAGAGTTGTGGATGGCTTTGTATGTTGTTGTTAGTGTTTTGAATTTAATTCACTGGGCAGTTGGAAGCCAGTGGAGGGGTTTGTAGAGAGGGGTGGCAGACACTGAGCAGTTGGTAAGGTAGATTAGTCTGGCAGCAGCATTCATGATAGACTGAAGAGGGGTGTGGAAATATTATCAGCTCGGTTTTAGAGAGATTTATTTTAGATGCAGCATCCATGTTGATATATCAGTTAGTAAGTTAGTAATGTGAGAGGAGACTGAAGGAGTTAGGTGAGGAGTAGAGAGTTAGATTTGGGTATCATCAGCAAAGAGATAGTGTTGGAAGCCATATGAGGTTATCAAGTGACTAAGAGAGGAGGTGTAGATAGTGAATAGAAGGGGTCCAAGTACAGAGCCTTGACGGACCCCTATAAAAAGAGGAAGTGGAGAGGAGAAGATAGAGTTATAGGTAACACTGAAGGAGTGCTGTGATATATAGGAGGAGAACCAGGAAAGAGACAAATCTTGGAGGCCAAGGGAGTGGAGTTTAATGAGAATGAACCAATGGTCAAAGAGTATTGAAGGTCGCAGAGAGGTCTAGTAGTAAGAGTATGGAGTAGTGGGTCTTGATTTTAGTAGAAAATCGTTGGTGAGTTTTAGTAGGGCAGTTTCTGTGGAGTGCTGCAATGGAAGCCAAGACTGTAAGGGGTCAAGAAGGTTGTTTTCAGTGAGGTAGAAATTAAGATGGTTGTAGACTAAGTGTTCTAAGAATTTAGAGATGAGTGGGAGCTAGGTCTTAAAGTGGTAGTAAATTTAGGATATACAAATTCAGCTAACAGGCAGGTCTTTTATAACAGAAGAGACCCAGAGGTCTTTTCTGTCATACATCTCCCCCCTGCCTGTCAGTGGGTAATGTGATCTGAGCTGCACAAGTACAGTTCAAAACACTTTTACAGCCCGCTTCGCATGCTGCAATGATGTGACTTCATGTGCACAGGAATGAAATCACCACTACCCGGTTATTCAGGAGCCCAGAAGGAAGATCAGGTGAAGATGGAAGCACCAGAGAGTTGTAACAGCACAGCAGTGGCATATTTGCCATGAGGTGAACAAGACCTCTGCCTTGGGCAGCATTTTTCTGGGGGTGGGGAGTTTACCGAGGTGTGCGGGGGTTGCATGTGGGGGGGGGGGGCTGGTGGGCGGCAGTCAAACTGAGGCTGGTACCCGGGGTGTCATCCCCTCTCCTCCAGTGTGGTGAGGCTGCTGGCTGGTGCTGGTCTGTGCCTCACCCTGCTTGCCACCCTCGCCTTGGCTCTCAGCACCGATCACTGGTATGAGACAGATGCCTGGAGACACTGGGAAGGAAGCCTGCGGGGAAGAGGAATGATCCAGGATACATGTGCACCCAAGGCCAAAACCTCCCCCTCCGAGGGGGAAAAATTGTGGACTGCTTGGGGTGGAGAGCCGCTGTCCAGAGGAATCTGCTTGATCTCCAGGGTGGGGGAGGTGTCACACTAGGAGATCCCCTTCCTGTACATGATCATGGACAACCACTGCACTCGCCGCTTCAACTCCACCATCTCCAAGCTCTGGAGAAGATGTCACAGTTGTGTTGCCTAGGGAAGCACACATTCTAAATACACTTCTGCAGCACAGTGCTGGAGGGCTCCATTTGTAGGTAAGTCTGTCATAATGTAGTAGTATGCAATGCAGGGGCGGACTGACCATTTGTAAACTTGGGCACTGCCTAAGGGCCCGGGCTCAGTAGGGGGCTCCATGAGATGCCCCTGGTACCTTTTTCATAGGCTTTTTTGAGTTTGGGCAAGGACACAGGGGCCCCATGATCCCCTATTGTCCAGGGGCCCCATGAGTTGTCAGTCTACCCCTGATGCATACTAATATATTATTACTTAAACCTGCAGAGGGGTTAATTGTTTTGCTTACTACCAGGACTTTACTACCGCTGTAAGTTGTTCAGGTTGGTGGGGTTCAGTGAGGGCTTTTTAAGTATAGAGGTGATCTGTGCATGCTCTAGAGGGGAGAGTAAGGTGCCAGTAGATAGGGAATGATTGAAGATTTGAGTGAGAGAGCATAGGACAGAAGAAGACCGTGACCATAGTATCTGCTATTATATAGCTTTTTCAGTTGGTAGTGCTCAGACACAGTTTAGTTCTGCTTTAGGAATATGTACATTCTTCATTGTTTGTAACCTGATCACAGTGGCAACATTTTCCTGACAAACTCCTTATCCCCCTAGTTTGTAATAACAATTGCAGACTGATGGTACTTAATTTCCTAAGTAATATAATGAAATCAACTTATCTGAAGCCCAACTCCAGTCTTAAAAATGTTGCCTAACTTTAGTAATAGATGGTGTCCTGGCTGTATATTTGTAGTTCCTATCCTTCAATTCTTTGCCTTCTACATGTAAGTAGTGAATGTTGTCATTACAGTGTATGTAAACCCTAAGGTCTTATACGTGGCAGTAGGGGGCCATACAGTATTCAGATTCCCTGTAAAAAATGTCCTGAGGCCCTAAAGCTACTGCTTTCAGCCACCAATGGGCAACAATTAGAAGATGCAGCTGTATGTGTTTATGCTCTGGGATTGGCATAAAGCACCCACCTGTCCCAAATGCAGATAATGTGCATTTGGCTGTGCGAATGCACAACCACTGGTGCATCTTCTAATTGCTGTCTATTGTCAGTAGTATGGAGAAGGAAAAATGTTTACAGAGGCTCTGGATGCTGTATGTCCCCCTTGCGGCCATGTGCATGAGCCCTAAATCTTTTTTTAATATGTTTTGCATCATATCTCACTGTATATACCTTTCTCAAGCAAATCATTTTTTGATGCATTTGTTGCAATTTTTTTTATCTGTAGAACCTACCAATAACAGCACTTTTTGCTGGCAAATCTAAGTCACTCCCTCTCAATTAGAAGCAAGGTTGTCAGCCTGCCACGATTAGCAGCCCAATGGATTACTGAAGGAGGGCACACACCAGGCTAACTGCTGCATTTAATATCCCTGCCACAACCACCAAAAAGATTTTGTTTAGAGGACAATCAGCATACTAATATGTTCTTTTGAAATAAAAACCTATGTTTTTGAAAATCAGAGCATGTCCACACAAGGAGAACTTGCAAATGCCATGCATATTCAAATACAGCAAAAATGTTTGGCTTTAGCCTACTAATAGCAAGAACCTTGGCCTCTAGCAGGTCCGTATTTGTGAGCTGGGTCTATACATTATGTCAGACAGGTCTCATGGTTTACAGAATGTGGTGGTTACAGCTGGAAATGACACCATGAAGAATGGTGTAAAAATTAATGAACCATTACTTGCGGCCGATGTTCTGTTTGTTTTTCAGAACAGTGTATTAGTGATATACTCTCCAATAAATAGTTAGAACAAAGATGTCTTCATTCTTAAAACTGACACTCTACAAAACTTTTCCACTGGAGGAGGAACGAGAGAGAAGAAGAAAGAGAAATGGAGAAAGAGAGACAGAAAGAAAGGAATGCTGTGGTACACAATCAAGAATTCTAAGTTGGACATAACAAATTACTGCATTGTCTGCTCAGGCAAACGTTTTGCGGGTATAGAATTCACAAAGTCCAAACAAAGCTTGTGCTTTTTTTTTTTTAATAAACTGTGAAGGACCCCAGCTTGGATGGAGAAAAGCATGTTTTTCCTCCACCATCTGGATAGTGTTTGCAGGGCACTGCTTTGGGGAGCTATCCCTATGCTCTGCATAAACTGATGACAACAGAGTCAAAGAACAATGCTCCTTTTTGTTCACCAACCCTTGACACAAATAATTTTAGTCCATGTTACGCAATATTTTGTAACAGGAAATATTTTAAGGTCGTTTCTGCCAGCTTCTTGAAATTATTGCATAGATCTAATTTGTTATTTCTGTAGGTCTTCTTGGACATCAGCTACGTTTCATTCTCTCCAGTCATCTTAAGTTTCCAGTTCATGCCCCTTGAGAGTACACTCAATGTAATAATGCCCCAGGAGAGCACGTTCGATGTAATCATGCCTGTGGATTTTGCTGTATATGTTTCTAGAACCCTTATTAGTCATTGAGAAAGCTGGATCCTTTACAGGCTGGGATACCTTTTATTGAGCCAACAAAACATATTATACGTAGAGGTTGTTGTACAAGAGCTTTTAAGACCACACATGCCTTTTTCTTTAGCTGAATTGTGCATTGAGTATAATGTTGACCTAAACTTAACAAGGTAATTACATTATTTCTGAGAAATCCCAATCTTACCCTTGTTGTTCCAGATCGCAAAAAATCATTGTAGCAACGTCTTTAAGCTTCTTGTTCTGAATGTGTCTTTTCTCTTGTGGCTTTGTGAAATTTAAATAAATACTAATTGTTGGCTGCACGTAAATGAGCACAATGTGACTAGACTATGTATCAGCTAACAGTAACTCCTAATAATGCAGTCATTGTTTAGTAGTCATTTTTGGTTCTTGAGTTTATTAATATACAATTAGGAATCCAACTTCAGTCAATTCTTTACAGTTGTTGTAAGAAGATCATCTTTTTTTGTCATTTAACAAAACAATAAATGCACAACTTTGTAATCTATGGGATGCTAACCCTTTTGTGATCAGAGGTTCTTATTTCCTACACATCTAGACCACATATATAAGTGTCACTATGCATTGATTAACTTGACAAGACCTCCATGACTAATTCTCACCTTGAACATTTTTTTACTTTTTTTTTGGTACATTGTTTTAAATAGCCTTCTCATATTGCTTATTATAGGCTAACAAATATACAAATAAGTTGAAAATTAATTAATAATTTAAAAAATGTTTAGGTAATTTAATAATTTTATTATTTTGTATTCTTCTTTAGGAAAAGTATTTATTTTTATGAACACAGTGAGTGCAACCAGAAAGAAATACTGCAGCAGCTGTCATGGTTTGTGACAGTTGTTGACAAACAAAACCATGTGATTACCATGTGATGTCATAGTTGAAGCACTTAAGAAGATCAGCATGACAGTGAGGCAGTTATCCTGTTAGGAAGGAGAGCTCTGTAATGCAAGCCCTCTATGCTTTGATTTTACAAGACTTTTCTATTACTATAAACCAGTGGTCTCCAAACTGTGGGGGACGGATGTGGCCCTTTGCTTGCCTTTATTGGGCCCTTGGGGCACTATTCATCCCACTGATACCAACAATTCTTGCCACTGACATCAACAATGGGGCACTATTTTTCCCACTGACACCAATGATGGGGTGCCATTCCTTCCCCTAATACCAAAGATGGGGCACCGTTTACTCCCACTGATGCCAAGAAAATTTCTACTCCCACTGGCTATAGTCTGGCCCCCCAAAAGTCTGAAGGACAATAAAGTGGTCCTTTATTTAGAAAGTTTGGAGACCCCTGTTATAGACTATTATCATGTTTTGTTTTTTCATAAAATACTGTTTTTAACCTCTAACATTCTTATTTCTCATGTTAGTGCTGCTGATCTCCTCCATCCTTTGTCAGACACTTCCTGTCTACATGTACGTGCTCCAATGTTGGTTGTACACGTTTGCTCAGGGTGGGCTTCCTGATGGTAAAAACAATGGACCATGGCTGGTCATTGGGTGTCATCATGGCTTCTTGTAGTCTCAACCAGGTCTGCATGTGACAGGATGACACAGCAGGAGTACAACTGGGAGGCCCATTTTCAAGGCAGTATAACCAGATAAAATTTTGATGAAAGATTGCAGATTTAAAAACAGATTGAAAATTGCTATTGAAGTGGATAATTGTTAAAACCTATGTAAGATTTAAGTGATTGGGTTTAGATCTACATTATGAATGCTGATCCAGTGACAGCCTGTTCGTACTGCTCTGCAAGCTCATCATAATTACAATGAAGTTTAGTGAGCAAAATTTGAAAGTATCCTACAAACCTGCCTGCCTTAAACATACATCTTATGGAGATCGTAAACAACCCATGAAATGGGCCTACTGCACATCAAACTTTACCAAAACACAATCCATCTGATGTTTACTTGACTGGTGAACACACCCTACCATGAAACTGTGGAGCTCCATGGAGTAATCTGCTTAGTTAGCACCCCTTGAACAAACCCTGGTACCAGCGATTTCCCTCCTCTAAACTACTAAAAAAAACTACTATAGCACCCACCTAGCTCATGTGCAAATGTACATTAATTCACTAAATAATTTGTAGACGAGTGGAAAAAAGACCTTGACTCATCCTTATCCCCTGAACTAAACTCCACTATGAAATCCCTGCAACTCCTATCACTAGAGATGAGCGAATTATTCAAAAATTCGATTTGGCTGATTCGCCGAATTTGCGGGAGAAATTAGATTCGATGCGAATTTTTTCGCCGCGAACTTAACTTATTTAAAGGGTTTCTAGGCTTCAGAGAGCCTTTATATTAGTGCAGAACACTGTGCCTTTAATTTAAATGCCCTTGGAGTCTGCTGGGGAAGAGAAATAATACTGTCAGTCAGTATGACATGCAGATGAGTGCCGTCGATCTTAGAATCACCGCACACTTCACTCATTTGGGCAGTCACGGGGCACGACGAAGAAGAAGAAGAAGAATGAAAAGAAGAAGAAGAATGAAAAGAAGAATGAAAAGAAGAAGAAGAAGAATGAAAAGAAGAAGAATGAAAAGAAGAATGAAAAGAAGAAGAAGAAGAATGAAAAGAAGAATGAAAAGAAGAAGAAGAAGAATGAAAAGAAGAAGAATGAAAAGAAGAATGAAAAGAAGAATGAAAAGAAGAATGAAAAGAAGAAGAAGAATGAAAAGAAGAAGAAGAATGAAAAGAAGAATGAAAAGAAGAAGAAGAAGAATGAAAAGAAGAAGAAGAATGAAAAGAAGAATGAAAAGAAGAAGAAGAATGAAAAGAAGAATGAAAAGAAGAAGAAGAATGAAAAGAAGAAGAAGAAGAATGAAAAGAAGAATGAAAAGAAGAATGAACTATATTACTATATCAGTCTCTAATGGATGCTGGAGAGTTAAACCCCCTAACACCTGCTGTGCCCATTATGAGGGGTTCCCACCATCCCTGTGCTGAGGTTCTGGGTATGCACACCTGCTGTGCCCATTATGAGGGGTTCCCACCATCCCTGTGCTGAGGTTCCAGGTCTGCACACCTGCTGCGCCCATTATGAGAAGTTCCCACCATCCCTGTGCTGAGTTCCTGGGTCTGTACACCTGCTCTGCCCATTAGGAGGAGTTCCCACCATCCCTGTGCTAAATTCCTGGGTCTGTACACCTGCTGTTCCCATTATGAGGGGTTTCTACCATCCCTGTGCTGAGGTCCCAGGTCTGCACACCTGCTGCGCCCATTACTAGGGGTTCCCACCATCCCTGTGCTGAGGTTCTGGGTATGCACACCTGCTGTGCCCATTATGAGGGGTTCCCACCATCCCTGTGCTGAGGTTCCAGGTCTGCACACCTGCTGCGCCCATTATGAGAAGTTCCCACCATCCCTGTGCTGAGTTCCTGGGTCTGTACACCTGCTCTGCCCATTAGGAGGAGTTCCCACCATCCCTGTGCTAAATTCCTGGGTCTGTACACCTGCTGTTCCCATTATGAGGGGTTTCTACCATCCCTGTGCTGAGGTCCCAGGTCTGCACACCTGCTGCGCCCATTACTAGGGGTTCCCACCATCCCTGTGCTGAGGTTCTGGGTATGCACACCTGCTGTGCCCATTATGAGGGGTTCCCACCATCCCTGTGCTGAGGTTCCAGGTCTGCACACCTGCTGCGCCCATTATGAGAAGTTCCCACCATCCCTGTGCTGAGTTCCTGGGTCTGTACACCTGCTCTGCCCTTTAGGAGGAGTTCCCATTATCCCTGTGCTAAATTCCTGGGTCTGTACACCTGCTGTTCCCATTATGAGGGGTTTCTACCATCCCTGTGCTGAGGTCCTAGGTCTGCACACCTGCTGTGCCCATTACTAGGGGTTCCCACCATCCCTGTGCTGAGGTTCTGGGTATGCACACCTGCTGTGCCCATTATGAGGGGTTCCCATCATCCCTGTGCTGAATTCCTGGGTCTGTATGTACACCTGCTGTGTCCATTGTGAGGGATTCCCACCATTCCTGCACTGAGTACCTGAGTCTGTACACCTGCCAAAAGAAAGTTTCAGGATTTTGAAGGAGCAAAATACAGTAATACTGGAACAAAAATGAGCTGCGTGGTGGAGTTGCCAGAAGAAGAAGTAGAAGAAAAGAAGAAGAAGAATGAAAAGAAGAATGAAAAGAAGAAGAAGAAGAATGAAAAGAAGAAGAAGAAGAATGAAAAGAAGAATGAAAAGAAGAAGAAGAAGAATGAAAAGAAGAAGAAGAAGAATGAAAAGAAGAATGAAAAGAAGAAGAAGAAGAATGAAAAGAAGAATGAAAAGAAGAAGAAGAAGAATGAAAAGAAGAAGAAGAAGAATGAAAAGAAGAATGAAAAGAAGAAGAAGAAGAATGAAAAGAAGAATGAAAAGAAGAAGAAGAAGAATGAAAAGAAGGAGAAGAAGAATGAAAAGAAGAATGAAAAGAAGAAGAAGAAGAATGAAAAGAAGAAGAAGAAGAAGAATGAAAAGAAGAATGAAAAGAAGAAGAAGAAGAATGAAAAGAAGAAGAAGAAGAAGAATGAAAAGAAGAAGAAGAATGAAAAGAAGAATGAAAAGAAGAAGAAGAATGAAAAGAAGAATGAAAAGAAGAAGAAGAAGAATGAAAAGAAGAAGAAGAATGAAAAGAAGAAGAAGAATGAAAAGAAGAATGAAAAGAAGAAGAAGAAGAAGAATGAAAAGAAGAAGAAGAATGAAAAGAAGAATGAAAAGAAGAAGAAGAAGAATAAGAATGAAAAGAAGAGGAAGAAGAATGAAAAGAAGAATGAAAAGAAGAAGCAGAAGAATGAAAAGAAGAAGAAGAAGAATGAAAAGAAGAAGAAGAAGAATGAAAAGAAGAATGAAAAGATGAAGAAGAAGAATGAAAAGAAGAATGAAAAGAAGAAGAAGAATGAAAAGAAGAAGAAGAATGAAAAGAAGAATGAAAAGAAGAAGAATGAAAAGAAGAAGAAGAAGAATGAAAAGAAGAAGAAGAATGAAAAGAAGAATGAAAAGAAGAAGAAGAAGAATGAAAAGAAGAAGAAGAATGAAAAGAAGAAGAATGAAAAGAAGAATGAAAAGAAGAAGAAGAATGAAAAGAAGAAGAATGAAAAGAAGAATGAAAAGAAGAAGAAGAAGAAGAAGAATGAAAAGAAGAAGAAGAAGAATGAAAAGAAGAATGAAAAGAAGAAGCAGAAGAATGAAAAGAAGAAGAAGAAGAATGAAAAGAAGAAGAAGAAGAATGGAAAGAAGAATGAAAAGAAGAAGAAGAAGAATGAAAAGAAGAAGAAGAAGAATGAAAAGAAGAATGAAAAGAAGAAGAAGAATGAAAAGAAGAAGAAGAAGAAGAAGAAGAATGAAAAGAAGAATGAAAAGAAGAAGAATGAAAAGAAGAAGAAGAAGAATGAAAAGAAGAAGAAGAAGAATGAAAAGAAGAATGAAAAGAAGAAGAAGAAGAATGAAAAGAAGAAGAAGAAGAATGAAAAGAAGAATGAAAAGAAGAAGAAGAATGAAAAGAAGAGGAAGAAGAATGAAAAGAAGAATGAAAAGAAGAAGAAGAAGAATGAAAAGAAGAAGAAGAAGAATGAAAAGAAGAAGAAGAATGAAAAGAAAAAGAAGAAGAATGAAAAGAAGAATGAAAAGAAGAAGAAGAAGAATGAAAAGAAGAAGAAGAAGAATGAAAAGAAGAATGAAAAGAAGAAGAAGAAGAATGAAAAGAAGAAGAAGAAGAATGAAAAGAAGAAGAATGAAAAGAAGAATGAAAAGAAGAAGAAGAAGAAGAATGAAAAGAAGAAGAAGAATGAAAAGAAGAAGTATTCCAGTACAGCAAAAAGTGTATCTGCAGAGAGCTCCGCTATTTCTGACAGTTCTCTGACAGTTCCTTCACATTTACAGCGGTTGAAACATTGTATCTATTTATTTCCGAATAAAAACATCTGTATCCTAAATGGAAACAAATAGATACAATGTTTCAACCGCTGTAAATGAACTGTCAGAACTGTCAGAAATAGCGGAGCTCTCTGCAGTGACACTTTTGCCGGCTGATCGGGAAAAATTCGATTCGTGCACCCGAAGTTGGCTAAAATTCGGATTCGATGCGAATCGAATTTTTCCCGATATTCGAAACGAATTTCACTTCGCCTGGTTCGATTCGCTCATCTCTACCTATCACCATAATGATACCATTACAGGTCTTATTCTTCACCTACCTTCTCCTACCCTCTTAATTCTTCCCCTTTCTATGCTCGTTTTCTCTCTCTGCTCCCTCAGTCTCATTTCCCCTCCTTCATCCTGTTCCCCCCCCTCTCCATTCCTTCCCCTATCTCCCCATCCATAACAACCCCCCCACCTCACTGAGTTGCAGCTGGGATTTTTGGTTTACTCACAACTCTCCTGCCTAAACACCATCCCAACTTTCCACCAATCAACTTCATTAAAACCAGCTTGTCAGATTTTTTGCATGGGATCACTGCTGGCAGCTATAGCCTCTAGCATTGATTATTGTGTTCTGCCAGCAAGGAAGGCTCCCCACCTGCAGAACACAATAGAGTTCTGGGAAGGATTGCCCCCACCAACACGGATTGTGTTGAGGTGGGAACTGAGCAATTTTCTTTCCTTCAACTCATGGTGGAAGGAAAGAAAATTGTACAATCTATGACTTGTCTTTTTTGATATTTGCTGTGCTTTGTGTATTTTTTCAAGATTTGTGCATTAATCCAGTATGAAACTTTGCCTCTGTGCAGGAGCTTCCTGTAATACAGACCGCTCAATAGTGCTCTCTCCTTGTGCAGGGTGACTGGTCTTGGCTCCATTTATCCTGTAGTTTTCTGCAGGCAGCCTGAAATGAATGAAGCCTACTGAGCCCCTCCCACAGGTCTGCTCTATACCCAGGCTGTTTACAGCAGTGATGTCACTGCTACTTTTAAAAGGTAATATCTGGATTTGCAAATTGAAAAGTGTCTTTAAAACCTTTGCGGCTATTGAAGATTATAATTAATTGAAAGCTCTGTGAGCATCTGTGATTATCTTCAATAATACATTTTGGAAACTACATTAAGGAGTCTGCTGGAATGCTAATGAAAGAGGTAGATGTATTGGTCTGCAATAGCTACTTATTCTAGGGCTCGTTAACTTCTTCCATTCAAGATCCTTGGGAACGAGTGGGGTAATTGTTAAGATGGTCAGAATCAGGATAATACCAATAAAGTGCAAACAGGTGGCTAGTATCAAATTAGAATAGCAATCGCCTACATCCCAATAAGTGGTAAACTCTGCATAAAAATGGCCCCAGGCAAAATGATAGTATAAAATATAACATTTTTTTTAAACCATATTCTCTAAAAATCCATTAAACACAACAAGCTGAATATGAATATAAAGACTTTAGACATCCACAAAAGAGACATGACACAAAGCCTGCCCCATAAAGGGGGAACAAGACAATGAGAAAACTCCTTCTCCTCACAGTGCATAGAAGGCTAAGGGAAAGCCACCCAACGTGTTTTGAAGTTAAATTCCTCTGTTCCTCTTTTTCAGGGGTGTATGGAGGGTCTCAGGTAGCAAATATATGAAAATATTAGGCTAGTAAAACATCATGATAAAAGCATCGAAATGATTCAAGACATCACACCATCTCTGGGGAACCATGTGAGCACTGCACCAAGTCTGGACAGGCAATATGTGGAGTATAAAGCAGCAACATTTGCTGCTGGACTTGCCATTACTACTGCCATGTGCTTTGGTCTTCATACTCAGTGCTCACATGCTGCCCTAGCGATGGTATGATGTCTTATGTCTTTATATTCATATTCAGCTTGTTGTTTTTAATCAATTTTTAAAGAATATAGTTAAAAAGAAAAAAGTTAGATTTTATACTATTAATTTGCCAGTAAAGTCCCAGGGGCCATTTTCATGAGTCAGGAAAATGGAGCTAAGAGAATGGTGAGAGAAGAAACCAAATAAAATATGAGTATAAGAAGGGAAGAAAGGTTATGGGATAAAGGGAGAGAATTTGAAAAGAAGAAAAAGCAATGGGGAAAAAAAAAAGAAATGGATGGGGGCAAGAAATCAAAGGGGGGCAGCAACGGTGGGTCAGGAGATTGCAATCACTTGGCTGTCCAGAGTATTCTGCTGGGTGAAAGTATTAAAATTTTAGAACATTTTGGTCAAAGCAAAGGGAGAAGTAGTTTTAAATCCATGAGATTCAGGCTTGTTGAAATGTTACTATTGGGCCTTTTTGTGAGGTTGTGGGTTTTTGGGAACCATATTTTTTACCATTAAACATAGTAATAAAGGTGAAAGCTGCTTGTGCATTCCTTTTATGATTAATCATTTCGGTAATAAAATTAGTCGCTGGAAATGCTTCCTTTGGGAACATACAGGGTAAACTGTTTGCTGGCACATCATGAACAACAAAGACAAAGTCATTATTACCCTCAAGTTCTCGACAAACTAATGAAAGCCAGCACACCGTGCAGAAAAATCAATCGCTCCTGTATTAGATCAGGATTTCTTTGATGTTCTGGGTGACAGAATTCAGGTCACCTACAGAAGAAAATAGTGAAAATGATTCCCAAAACTTAACATGTAATGATTGCCATATGTGTAAGGAAGGACAGGGAAAGGGAGAGAATGATAACACAGTATTCTTCAGCAAAGCTACAAGTCCCAATACAAAGAAAACCCTGTCTTAGATGTAACCAAAGGAAACAGAACAGGGCGCCAGATTAGTCTATGGTTAGAAACAACACTTTAATTTCATATTTCACATCTGAAAGACCTATAGATTGCTCCAGGTGTCTAAGTGGTGGTGTGATATGACAGCTCACAGCAATATGGATGGACTGCTAGGGCTGCAGGGCACAAACAGGGATCCACTGCAAGATGATAGATCAGTGGCAATTCTCCTCTTACTCATGGAGCCAACAGGAAGGCATACTGGAGAACACGACAGGCTGGGGGGGGGGGGGGGGGCAGCCGCAGCGCGTTTCCGAGGCCCTGCCTTCTTTTTCAAGCTGGCCCACCTGAGGATTGGATGGGATTTAAGAGCTGTCAAAGTGGCTGGCTAGAGCCAATCAGATAGGAGTGGGCGGAGCCAGCCAAGGAACTGCTGACAGCCATGGAACAACAGATGAATGTGGAATAGAATTGTTAAGCAGGGCTCAGGGGTAAGCACCAAGTAAAATTAAATACGCCGCTGGATCAAATCCATCATTACACAGGAGGTAAGTTGCAGTAATAAGGCCAAGAACGAAAACCAAACAGCAAGAATACAGTGTTAATAAACTACAATAACAACATGTAAACAATTAATATTTTGTAAACAGATTTACCGCACATGTAAAATATTATGGTAATAAAGAAACTGTTGTATGAACCGTCAGACAGGGCTGATACAAGGGTTGGGCAGGAGGGACAGCTGCCTTGGGCGCAGAGAAGCAAGGGGGAAAAGAATAGATGGGGAGTGTACACCCATTCTGTGGCATGTATTAACAGTGGGAAAGGGAGGCACAATTCTGGATCCTTGCCTTGGGTGCTGGATGACCCTGTCATGATACTGCTCTCAATTAAATATATATCTACACATAGAAAAGAAAGAGATTCCTAAAAACATTTGTTTTTATCAATATAGCGTATATAAAAAACACATACATCATAAACAAGGGGAAAATTATATATAAAAAATTGCCAAAGCTAAAAATAACCCAGAATAATATATAATAGTACTAATCTTCAATTCCTCATTTAAACCTCTGGGTGCCAAGGTGTCCAGGGTAAATATCCAATACGTCTCCCTATTGCAAAGCCTTTGGAACCTCTCCACCAGGGTGTCACAAGATGGAATAGACTCCACTACCTAGACTCTAAGACCTTATGTGGACTTATCATGATGACTGAGGAAGTATCTGGGATTTCTGTGGTTATCCATGCCCTCCTTAATGAACCTCCTGTGCTCCCCAAAATGGGCAAGGACAAGCAATAGACTTCATGTTCAGTGGAATAAGTGTAGAATTTGTTTATAGAATAGGTTATCAGAGGAGTCATGGAATTTCTTTTTGTGTTAAAAAAAGACCCAATTTGGGTTCTTGTAATAAGATATCCCAATGTCTTTTTATATTTTTTCCATCTGTTTATGTCTGGAGTGGTATTGGGTGATAAATTTGGCCTCAGTGTTAGTCACGGGTGTTGTGTGACCATCTCTGGGGGCAAAGGACTGACATTCTTGGAATGCTCTGGTGACCAGTTCTGGATCACATCGCTTGTCCAGGAAACTGTCGCTCAGGATCTGTCCTCCTTGGGTGTAGTCATCATCCAGGATGCAATTCTTTATCAGCCTGTAGAACTGCACCCTGGGAATGTTCTGTATCCATTTGGAGTGGTTGATGGCTTCCAAATACAGGTAAGAATTACCTGCAGAATGTTTAAAATGGGTGTTGGATATGATACCGCCTTCCTTATGGGACAATTCTAGATCTAGAAATACCAGTGATTCAGGACTCCACACATGGGTGAAGGAAAGACCCAGCTGGTTGTTGTTGCAGTAAGATGGATGGAGGATGGGAGCTGCCAGAGTTAACCTTTTTATGTTAACAAGCTGATGATTGGTTGCTAGGACCCACCTAGCAACCAATCACCTGCTGGTTAACTTGAAAATTAACTAAGGCAGCTCCTGTGCTCCCACCCTCCATCCAATACTGTTTTGCCTCTCAGCCTGTTTTGCTATTAAAAGGAGAGTGGAAGAAGCTGGGGGGTTAAGCATCAACACAGCTCTGATCGTAATCTACCTTACAGCTTCCTGTGATCGACAGGTAAGTCACGATCGACAGGCTGCCAACCCTGGTTTTGAAGGCACTCAGTTTGCTTCTTTGATGAAATAGGAAAATGTTCTTTTACACAACTCAAAGATTAATCTGAAAGCTCAGTGCAAAGATCTAAAGGCAAATTGTGCATCAAGGTAAGATGTCCTGCTAACCAGTGCTCTGGGATTCCTTTATCATGTGCATAAATGTTTATTTTTACATTGTACAATATACATTATTTATGTATAGTCCAGTAATAAAGGGATGTCTCACAACCATATAATGCAATTCAGTTTATTTGACATATAAAAAGTGTGCACTAAAGTGACATAAAGACATTTACATGTGAATAAAGAAGCATATCAGTTGATCGCTGCCTCTTTTAAAGTCCACCTTTCAACTTGAAAAAGACCAAGAATAGCCTAAAATTGTAGTTCATTAGCCTTTGAATATCTTCTGTGTTTAATTAGTACACAATGATTTGAGAGCAAATAAACTAAATTGTATTGTACAGGTTTGCGCCATCCATTATCCCCTTCCTGACCGCCCTATAGCAGAACTACTGCTACAGAGTTACGTGTATATATACGTGAGTTTGCAATTCCGGGTAGGGGGCATTCGTGCGGCCCTGCCGAGGCTGCTATTGGTGGCTACAGATGTCGATCACCGGGGCCCGGCTGGAGATTCCCTGCCAGCACCTGGCCCTGGCAATCGCCGAGTATCACTGACAAGGGAGAGACCTGTGCGTAAACAACACAGGTCTCTCTCCTGCCAGCAGTAACATGCTACTGTATATTTCTCTGCTGTGCAACACACACACACAGCACACACAGTAAAACAGCACAGGGTACACAGTTAACCCTTTGATCGCCCCAGATGTTAACCCCTTCCTGGCTAGTGTTATTAGTACAGTGTTAGTGCTTTTTATTAGCACTGATCACTGCATTAGTGTCATTGGGATGTCATTGGCAGTTAGTCGGTTCCCACCCAGTGTCAGAATGCCAGTCCCGCAATAAGTCGCTGATCGCCGCCATTACTAGTATATAAAAAAAAATTCCAGTATATATACTGCCATTTGTATACTCTATAACTTATTATTATTATTATACAGGATTTATATAGCGCCAAAAGGTTTGCTCAGCGCTGTACATTATAGTGGGGGACAGAACATGAGACAATACAGTAACAAAACAATACACGAGGGGTTCAAGGGCCCTGCACTTTCAAGTTTACAATCTAGGAGGGAGGGGATAGTGGTACAGGAGGAAGTGGCTGTGGGGGATGGAGTGGTAGGAGGAGTAGAGGAGATCGGCTGTTAGGTGAGGGTGGGGTAGGCTTCCCTGAAGAGATGGGTTTTCAGGGTGCGCCTGAAGGTGAGGAGGGTAGGTGACAGTCTGATGGATTGGGGTAGAGAATTCCAAAGGTTGGGGGAAGACCTGGAGAAGTCCTGCAGTTGGGCGTGGGAGGTGGAGACCAGGGAGCTAGAGAGTAGGAGGTCTTGTGAGGAGCGAAGAGTGCGGGTTGGGTGGTATTTGGGTATCAGGTCAGTGAGGTAGTTTGGGGCAGCGTTATGAATGGCTTTGTATGTCAGTGTTAGTAGTTTGAATTTGATGCGTTGGGCAATCGGAAGCCAATGGAGGGAATGACAGAGGGGGGTGGCAGAAGTGGAGCGGTTGGCAAGGTGGATGAGTCTGGCTGCTGAGTTCAGGATGGACTGAAGCGGGGATAGCCTGTGTTGGGGTAGGCTGGTGAGGAGGGAGTTGCAGTAGTCCAGGCGTGAGATAATAAGGGAGTGAACGAATTGTTTAGTAGTGTGTGGGGTGAGGAACGTACGTATCATGTAGGCCTCACACAAGGCTTTGATGATGCAGAAAGTCTTTACAGATTAGATGTCCATGAGCAGCTATGAACCTCGAGTCAAGGCTTTCCTGTGGGATGGACGCCTGGTGCCCGGCTAAAGGGAGTCTGAGATAAAAGAAAAAGCAAACGAATGCTGAAACTCCTGCACTGGAAGATGGGCCCCACAATGTTAGTGTCCCCACATGGAGTATGTTTTAGAAAGTCAAGCCTTGCTGACCTCAACGGACCAGGGAAATCCAAAGGAACTGTGTGTAAAGAAAGAAAGTGAGGGCGCACGGGCCCAGTGCACCACCCTCCAAAAACTTTCACGTAAACCAATTACTTTACACGTATTGGGATTTTTTTTTTTTAGCAAAGACATGTAGCAGAATACATTTTGGCCTACATTTATGATAAAATCTGATTTTTTAAAAAAAAATTTTACTGGATAAGTTTTATAGCAAAAAATCAAAAATATTGTTTTTTTTTTCTAAATTGTCAGTCTTTTTTTGTTTATAGTGCAAAAAATAAAAACCGCACAGGTGATCAAATACCACCGAAAGAAATCTCTATTTGTGGGAAAAAAGGACATAAATTTTATTTATGTACAGCATTGCATGACCGCGCAATTGTCAGTTAAAGTAACGCAGCGTGGTATCGGAGGTCAGGAAAGGGGATAAATCCTCTGGAGGGCAAGTGGTTAATTACTGGATTGTATGCAATCAGTGGTGGATGTTTGCTTGATTCGGAGCACAAAAACCTGATTAAACTCTTCTAACTTTTATTATAAAAACCTAGGGCAAGACAAATCAGTGTCAATCTTCAGAACCAGACAGGACACTAGCTGGTGCACCTGAGAGGCCAGAATAGGTTGTATAGTATAACAAGTACAATGTATACAAAAAAGACAAACATACTGCCTATGACTGCAAGGTCTACAGAAAACCACTATACACGTCAGTGACTATAAACAATGTGGTTAAAACACACTTATTACACAGAGGCTTGCTTATGGAGTGACACGTCATAAGCATGGAGGAAACAATCAGTTTGCAGGAAGAGAATTACTATGGAGAAAACCAGCAGGAAAATAGTCAAGGGAAATATTTCTCTGTTTACTGTACTGCACAAGGCTGTACAAAACAGCCAGCGGCCAGATGATCTCTTCTTCAGAGAGACTGCAGTTAAAGTCAAGCTTGACAATAGAATGGAAGCTAATATGGTACCAATTACAATAGCTAATTCACTGCCTACTCCTGTGAAAACTGAACCCACTGCCACAGTGTCAGTGTTATATGGACATACAAGATTGAAAGTGATTGTGAAAAGCCGGAAACCTAAACTATTTTTTGTTGCACATGAGAACACCACACCTATTCTTGGAATAGAAGCATAAGTAGGGCTAGTAGTTTTTTTTTTACAAAAGTTTGGCATGGTAGAACAAAGTTACTTGATTCTGAATTAAAAGAGTATTTTACATCAAGGTACCTTGAAGTCTTGGTTGTTTTCCTAGAAAATACTATATTTGTGTGCATGGCCGTGTGCAAGGTCATCCAGCGCCCAGATGGCAAACTGCTACCCCCCCGTCGTGTATGCTGAAAGTGGCAGAGGGTATAATTCCTGCTGCAGCTGCAAATCTAATTACTGTGGCCATGGCATCTGTACACCCCCAGCTTAAAGGGGAGAAATAGGTGGTGATAAAACACTCACCACATGCGCCACAGCCCATTTAAGAGAGGACACAGGTTGTGGAGACATTGGCTCTGCGGAAGAGGTACAACCTCGAAACGCGTCAGATATCAGCTACCCGGAGGTCTACAGTCCCCCCACCAGACCACCTTCAGGGGTCTTGGACCACACTGCATTGCTTGTGACATGCTTTCCATTTGATTTTATTTCTCTTGTGAGTATTTTACTTTTTATCCAAAAATCTCATTTTTAAAGGTAATGCACTAGGTCCGTGCGCCCTCTTTTTGTCTTTTCCTATACGGTGATAAAAATGAGGCTCAGCAGCATGATTTTACCACCGTCGATCACAATTGAAAACAAGCCCATGGGATGTCCACCATGTTGCAGAAGGTTCCGGGACAGCATGTAAATTGCACCTGTGAAAATGGTATAGCGAGCGCTACAAACAGAAATGTATAAGCGGCTAGAACACCAAAAAAAGGCAACCAACCAACCTTACAATGATCAAATAAAAAGAGAAAATAGGTGCAGCTCTAAAATCAGAATACAGTAAAAATTCTCTATAAAATATATATGCATCTAAATGCCAATGGTCAAAAAGATGTGATACAATGGTGAACAGTGTGCTAATCCGTGAGAAATGTTAAAGCACACGTAAAGTCCTCATCCCAGATCAGTGGTGATAAGAGAGGTGAAAAATCCTAGGAGCAGGTAGAGAAGTATAATCTGCAAAATCGCTCCAGCATCAAGGCTCTGGTCAGACCGCACTCCGTACTATCCTCTGTTTCACCGCGAAGAACAGTAACCGGGATTCATCAAACCGTGTAGGCGTCAAAGGTACTCCTTAGTCCAGATAGGCACTGTGGGAGGTGGTGCTCTCAAAGAGAGCCCAATAAAGGACGCCACATAGTGTGATGCTGTTTGACTAGGGTTTATTAGTCAAAAGGGTGAAACAACAAAAAGTTACTGACCATACAATGTTGGCCACATATAGTGGCTAGATGTCCATAAGCTGTAGCCCCTGTAAATTGCACCTATTCCCGCCTTCCACATCAAAAAGTGCTGTTCTTTTGCAGACACATGTGGCTACCATGTATTCCTAATAGCACCCCACACATCTGAAAAGGCAGTGCATTTTAGGGTGTGGGAAATCGTATGGTGCAAAAGCACCACGTGATTTCCCTGTGGCTGCATTTTTAAAAAGATGCAGGTACTTTTGTCCTGCGTTTCCAGCAGGTATAGCAGCCCATTCAGATGAATGGGCTGCCGTGCATGTACAAACGTGAGCCACAGCAAATGCATAGGCGTAAATCTGGAATAATAGCTATAAGAAAACGCATAAAGCACAGAGCCTCCAACATTATTATAGCACAAAGTCACTTTAAAGAGGTAGAAAACTTCCTCCAATAATAAAAAAAAGTTCTCCATGCAAGGTAAAATCATAATGTGCTAGTATGCATCATATACAAGCACATTATGAGTGATTTACCTTGAAACAAAGTCCTCCAGCGGAGCACTGTCACCACTGCAGAGGCTTCCATCTTCACCTGGTCTTCCTTCCAGGTTCCTGAGATCTGGTCATTTGAATGGCACATGCGCTCTGAAGGGAATACATACTTATTCTGTCCTTTCCAAGCTCCATGCCGCAGCTGTGACTCCCGTGCGCATGTGCAGGAATCACGGCCACAGCATAGAGCTTGGAAGGGACAGAATGTGTTTGTCTTCCCTTCAACGAGGAAAAAATGTCACCAGCACACAGAGGATCACCAATACGGGTCCAAAGGTTTTAATAAACCATCACATAGTTACAGAAAAGCAACGTTTCGGAGTCTCTCAGGACCCCTTCAACTGGCATGTGTCCCTTCAGAGCGCATGTGACACCGGCTGCTGCTCATTGGAATATCTTCTAAACGGTGCATGTTTAGCAGATATTCATTTTACTTATAGGTAAGCTTTCTTGTAGGTAAAAGTAGCAGAAAAGAGTTTGCTACCATTTTAACAACTATTTAAAAAGTCCACTGAGTCCTCTCCAAATTAGTACTTATATCCACAATCATAACTGCATTGTACCTGTAAATTCAGTGTTCTTAGACCTAGTCCCAGTATCTTCTATCAGCCTCCATCCCCGCTTGCTGGGGCACCCACCACCTGTAAAGTTTCAGTATTCTTAGATCTGCCATGTCTAGTACTGGCATCTTCTGTCACCTTGTGTCCCTGCCTGGCTGGCCAGCCAACTTCATTATCCTTAAATCTGCCAGATACAGTATAGACCCGTATTTCCTGCAGCCACTGTCGGCTTCCGTTCCCGCCTCCTGGTCCATCCACCACTTAACACACCTATAGAGCAAACCCTAAGGCAGTGGTCTCCAAACTGCAGCCTGGGGGCCGGCTGTAGCCCTTTGCTTGCCTTTATCAGGCCCTTGGGGCATTATTCCTCCAATTTATGCGAGGTGCTATTTCTTCTACAATAACAATGGGGCATAATTCCTGTCACTGATACCAACAATAGGGCACTATTCCTACCACTGTCCCAAATGATGGGGCACTATTCTTCCCACTGACAAAATGATGGGCCACTATTCTTCCCACTGACACCAACGATGGTGCATTATTCCTCCCACTGACACCAATGCTGGGGTACTATTCCACCCAATGACCCCAACAGTGGGGAACTATTCCTAGCACTAACACCAATGATGGGGCACTATTCTTCCCATTGATACCAATGATGGAGCACTATTCCTACCACTCTCTCCAACAAAGGGGCACTATTCCTTCCACTGACACCAATAATGGGGCATTATTCCTCCACTGACACCAATGATGGGGCACTACTGTATTTCTTTCCCTAATTTCAATAATGGGGCAATATTCCTCCCACTATTACCAATGATGGGGCATTGTTTACTCCCATTGACACCGGGGCATTTTTCTACTCATGCTTGCCACAGTCCGGCCCCCTCAGAGTCTGAAGGACAGTAAACTGGCCCTTTGTTCAGAAAGTTCAGAGACCCCTGGCCTAGGGGAATGGCTACAGGTGATGGGCTGGCTGAGAGGCAGGGACAGAAGTTGACAATGTATGCAAGAAATGTGGGACTAGACCTGGCAGATCTAAGGATACTGAATACTTACAGGTGGTGGGCAGGCCAGCAGGTGGGGACAGAAGCTGACAGAGAATGCATGAAATACTGGGATTAGACCCGGAAGATTAAATTCTAAGGCCTTAAACTCCTAATACCATCTTAAATAAATGTATGCAAGACATTTAGAGCTTGAAGAAACAGCGGTTGCAGGCCTGTTATGGTACTTACACATTGGATCAATAGTGTTATGACCACTGAAGAGAATGCTGAAGCCTGTTTAAATCCAAACAATCTTAAAGTGTCTCTGTCCCATGGTTGTAAACCCTTTCATATACGCAGTGAAGTGACCGGCCTCAAGTGATACACAGAGATGAAACTAATCCTTCTACATACGTTGTACCTGTTTATCTGTAGTCTTCTCTTCTCAACATCCATTCAAAGTGCTGAATTTATAAAGCGTGTCTGAGAGTTCAGAAAACAGGGGGCAGAAAGCTGAAGTTACACTCTGCAGAGATCAGTGAAGAGAGCTCTTAGAGCAGATTGGAAGGAAGAGACATACTCCTCTTCGCACAGCACACAGGAACAGAACTGAGACTGTCAATCTACTAGTGGTCCCTCCCCTGTCATCATTTTTCTCTTGGCGTCAGGAACACTTGTCAGAAGTGATTCAAGCAGTTAGCAGAGGAATGATGCAGCAAACAGAAATGACACTTAGTGCTCCTAATTGGGACAAGTACAAACTAAAGAGGGATATGATTTGTTCATATTTCATGCCTGAGATTTACAACCACTTTAAACAAAAAAAACATGCTCATGGGATAAAGGGGAACTTCTCCAGTGCCTTCATCTTTACGAATATGGTGTGCGCAGATGTGCCAAAGGGATCTGGCCAGCCTTTGGGACTCAGCAGAGCAAGGACATGCTGAGGCCAGGGGCATGCATTCTTGGCAGGCCCGGACTGGCCATTGGGTACACCAGGGCATTTGCCTGGTGGGCTGGGGCTGCCTGGATAGGAGAGGATGCCGGAAGGCACATAGAGGACTGTGTATTTCTTGGTTCCTCTATGTGCCGCCCAGCCACCTTTCCTATCAATCTCCTGCATGCAGTCGGCTCCTGTATGCTCCCCCCACGGCCGCCCCTCCACCTCATCTCCTCCAGTGACCCCCCCTCATCTCTTCCAGTGCCCCCCTCTCTTATCTCCTCTAGCGCCCCCCCTCATCTTCTCCAGTGCCCCCCCAATCTCCTCCAGCGGCCCCCTCCCTCATCTCCTCCAGCGGCCCCCCCTCATCTCCTCCAGCGCCCCCCATCTCCTCCAGCAGGCCCCTCGCTCATCTCCTCCAGTGGACCCTTCCCTCATCTCCAGTGGCCCCCCCCTCATCTCCTCCAGCGGCCCCCTCCCTGATCTCCTCCAGCAGCCCCCTCCCTCATTTCTGTTTTTGTTTGTTTGTTTCTTTCTTTCTCTCTCTCTCTGTCTCCTGTTTCTCTTCTTTTTTTCTTTTTTTTTATTCTTCTCTCTTTCTCTCTCTCTGTCTCCTGTTTCTCTTCTTTCTTTCTTTCTTTCTTTCTTTCCCTCCTTCCTTCTTTCTTTCCTGCCCTCCTTCTATACATCTTTTTCTTTCTCTCTGTCTCCTCTTTCCCTCCTTCCTTCTTTTTTTCTTTCTTTCTTTCTTTCTTTCTTTCTTTCTTTCTTTCTTTCCCTCCTTCCTTCTTTCTTTCCTGCCCTCCTTCTATACATCTTTTTCTTTCTCTCTGTCTCCTCTTTCCCTCCTTCCTTCTTTTTTCCTTTCTTTCTTTCTTTTTCTCTTTCTTTCTTTCTTTCTTTCTTTCCTTTCTTTCTTTCCCTCACTCTCTTTACCTCGTTCCCTCTGTCTTTCCCTCTTTCCCTCTCTCTTTCCCTCTTTCCCTCTTTTTCTGTCTTTCCCTCTTTCTCTCTGTCTTTCCCTTCTTCCTTTCTTCTTTCTTTTCCTCTTTCTTGTCTACCAAAAATGGAAAAAAATAATAAAATATAAAATTGTGAAAAATTAAATAAAAACCTACTGACACTAGTGGCAGAATTACCAGGGTTGCAAAGGTCACTCTTGCAACCAGGCCCTTGTGTTCTGTCACCGGGCTCCGAGGAAAGGGTCCTCAGGCTTTGGGCTGCTCTTTGCCTATTTTTTGTCCCATTCCGGGTCTGATTCCTGGGGTATTTGCACATGTGATGTGATGATGTGAATGTACAATATATGTATGTAAAGCGCTGCGTAAATTGACGGCGCTATATAAGTACCTGAAATAAATAATAAATGTGTCGAAGATCTGCATGTGTGCAGATCAGATTTCTGCACATGTGCCATAATAGGCTACAAAGAGAGCAATGTCATCCTTCACCTAGGCACTGCAGCAAAAAAAGAGCACTTTTTTTTTTTTTAATTCGGGAGAGGGATTGGGGAGAAGACAGATGTAAATAAATTTATTTAATGAGTAAAGGTCAAAGTGCAGGTACGAAAGGGCAAAAGGGCAGGTACATGGGCATACCTACAGAAGCTTTTAGTGCCTCTTTGCTGTGACCACACTCCAGGCAGTTCTGATCAGGGAAGCTCAGGAATTTTCTAGTGTGTGCTTGTCATTCCCTGCTACCCCCCAACACATTCCTACATTGATGGCTGCTTCACTGGTCAATAGCAATGTGTGGAAGGTGGGAAGGGGAGGGCAAACCCCATCACTCCAGAAATTGCCAAAGTTCTGCCCAGTGAGAATAGCCAGGAATTTGGAGGGGAAGAGGGGGGAGGGGGGGCTGCAAATATTTGTAGCCACATCTAGGCACCAGAATTTATTACTGGTCAGCAGTAGCTTGTTGTTAAAGTAGGTATAAATCAAATCTCTGCAATTTCATATACTCTTTAAAATATTAATGTCTTTCAAAAATAACTTTTAATTTTTTTAAAATGTACAAGTCATGTCCTTTCTCTATAATTCTGCCATTAAAGTGATATTGAATCCTTGGTTGTTTTAATCATTTTCGGCAGCTGATATGTATTTTCTCTATTCTTTAATCCTTGCTTATTTTCCTGCTTATAAATATATTAAATGTAGCGCAATAGCTATAGTGCAACAAAGTCTTGTAGATGTAAAACGTATGGGAGGAGGGGTCATGCCTCTGACGTCACCCGCGGCTTTCTCCAGATCTGCTATATGCTGTTGTAACTTTGCAAGCTGTTTTTGTGCACTATCTTAGTGCTGCTTTGTGTAAGTGCAATTTTAATATGTCCCCTCTACTCCTCCTTTTCATATTACTTTCCTGCGTTCCCAAAATCTCACTTCTTTACCCCTCTGCTCCACCCCAAAACTTGTATATCTCACCCTCACTGCTACCATCTCCCTACTACTGCTCTCATCACCTCCTGCTGATACTTCACTCTCCTGCTGACCCAAACACCAGGACTGGAAGGCATGTGCGCTCGTGTACATCCTGCTCCCATCTTACTTTCCTCACCCTTCTTCTTCTCTTAACCTCTGGGGATATCTCCCCAAACCCTGGTCCTCCACTATCTCACCCCCACACCAGGCGTCCTCTTTCTTCCGGGAATAGCCGCAATCCCCTCAATTTAATATCGGTCCCCGTGCTCCCAAAAACCACACTTTTCATGTGCGCTCTGGAATGCCTGCTCTGTCTGTAATAAGCTCACCTCTGTCCATGACCTTTTTGTCTCCCGCTCCCTTAACCTACTAGCAATTACAGAAACCTGGCTCCAAGCAGCAGATTCTGCTTCCCCCGCAGCAGTTTCCTATGGAGGCCTTATCTGGACCCACTCACCCAGACCCAGTGGTCGGAAAGGTGGTGGAGTTGGTTTGCTTCTATCCCCACTCAGCACCTTTCAAGTCCTCCATAACCCTCCCTCTCTATTCTTCTCTTCTTTTGAGACTCACTGCATCTGGCGGTTTTTTCCCATTTCTCTGAGGATTGCAGTGATCTATAGGCCTCCTGGACCCGTGTCCCGCTTTCTTGATGATTTCTCCGTCTGGCTAACCTACTTTCTCTCTGAATTACTCACTATCATTCTCAGAGATTTTAACATCCCTATTAATGTCAACAACCCGGCTACATCCCAACTCTTCAACCTAACCTCATCTTTTGCATTAGCACAATGTATACAGTCCTCCACTCTGATGGGAATACATTAGACATTGTTTTCTCCCATCTTTGCACTCCCTACAACCTCACAAACACCCCCTTTCCTCTCTCTGATCACAATCTCATCACCTTCACAGTCTCCTCATCTTCAAACACCTATCCCTCTGTAGGGAACTGTTATTTTATACACTAGTTGTGGTTTGTTTACATTCATATACAGCCACAACCATAGAGGTCCCATTACAGACAAGTCCCTAGGTGTGCTTCCTGCCCCTACAAGGAGGTCAAGAAACCCCAGGATGTTATATAGTTTGTTTTTCCAGGAAGTATCAGGCAGAGGGTGTCAGCCTGCCATGTGCTGTGTATCTGGGGAGAACTGTATGATGATTCTGTGAGTAATGATCCAGATTAACAAGGCTGCTATCTGTCTAGTTGTTACTGAAGCAGATTAGGTCTGCCTCTGTTATATTTCAATTTCTGTATTGGAACCCTAATATCTCTGTAAGAGAGAGATTGGTGGTTCATTATCATTATTCTATTTACACACTGCAGAATCCTTATAGTTGTCTATATATATAGATCAGTGTTTTCACCTGCATAAGACTGTCAGGTGAACTTTCTGTTAATTGCAGTGTATCTTTGCAGCCTCTTTGCTTAAAGCCATAGTACCCTTATTGGTCTGGATCTCCTTTTAGCTAGGATTAGCATAGGGAGCGTTGGATAGATTAGGCTAGAGGTAGGTTAGGCATCCGATGGCCACTTAGACAGAGAGAGGCCCGGTTGCGGTGACAGCCCAGTTTAGGGATAGGGACTAAGAGTAAGGAGAGATAGGGCATTTTATCCTTTTAGGTGATGCATCGCTGATCTTCAGACAAGCAGTGCATTCATCCACATAGAACGTGTTACTTGGACGCCATCGCAGCATCTGAAGTGGAAGCGTGCATCTTATTGACTCTCACCTCTCCAGGGGCCCCTGCAACCGGACTGCGCTATAACCCATGGTTGGAGGTATTCTGTATACCACATGCACATATACCCGGGTATAATTGCAACCTCCCAATTTATGGTAAATTGTAATTCCTGAATGTTATTCTTATGCATCCTGCTTTATGTGGCTGCTTTATATAAACTTTGCATTAATCTCATACAGGTGTGGTGACATGTTTTCATGTTAGAAATATAAGCTGGGTGCATTAATACTGCTATGCATAGTTACTTTAAGTTGTCTACCTGTTACATTCCTAGAAAGGGGTGAGTCTCCTCAATTGCAGGATCCCTATTCTAGGTGGAGGCACTGCCATTTGTATTATCACAACCCCCTCTTCCATATAGCGAAGGCTCAGGATTGCCTACTCATATACAGGTTAGCGCCATAGCTTGTTTGGTGTGGGCCATTTCACATACCCCCCCCCACAACAGGGCTACACCTCCAAGCAGCAAACAATTACCTGCAGAAACCTTCACAACTTGAACCCTGCTCCTTTCCACTCTGCAACTGACCAACTCTATGACAGAATCTCTCCTCTGTCCTGCCCTCACCTGGCCAATGCTGTCTATAACAGTTCACTTTCATCCGCGTTAAACTCACTTGCTCCTCTAACAACATGAAGCATCAGGCCACGACCGTTACAACCTTGGCAGACTGACGACACCAGAAATCTTAAACGACATAGTCGTGCGCTGTAGTGATTGTGGTGTAAAACCAAATCTCAAGAAGCATTCATCCTATATAAATCTGCTCTCTTAACATACAAGTCCTCCCTTCATGCTGCCGAACAAGCCTACTTTGTCACTCTTATTAATACCTTGTTATCCAGTCCTCATCATCTCTTCTCTACTTTTAACTCTCTACTTTCTCCACCTCCACCCCCACCCAGTACCTCACTCACTGCTCACGAGATTGCAAATCATTTCAAAAACAAGATTGACGCAATTCGTAGGGGCATCGCCACTACACAGACATCTATCCCACTTAGCATACCTTATACTAAACCTCCCTGAACACATTCCTCTTTTGACCTTGCCACTACCAAAGAGGTCACTAAGGTTTTCTCAGAAGCCCATCTCACTACCTGCCCCCTGGATCCTGTCTCCTCACAACTACTACGGTCACCCTCTTCTTCCATCCTATGCTCCCTCACTCACATCTTCAATCTGTCCCTCTCTACTGGTGCCTTCCCCTCTAAAGCATGCGCACATCACTCCCATACTTAAAAAGCCCTCCCTGGACCCCACCAACCTGAACAACTTAAGACCCATCTCCCTGATGCCATTTACCTCTAAACTCCTAGAACGCTTAGTCTACAATCGTCTGAGCTCCCACCTCACTGACAACAGCCTTCTTGACCCTCTACAGTCTGGCTTTCGCTCACTACACTCCACTGAAACTGCCCTACTAAAACTCACTAATGATCTACTAACTGCTAAAACCAATGGCCACTACTCCTCACTCTTACTACTTGACCTCTCTGCGGCTTTTGATACGGTTGACCATCCCCTCCTCCTCAAAAAACTCCACTCTCTTGGCCTCAGAGACTCTGCTCTCTCCTGGTTCTCCTCCTACCTATCACTGCGCTCCTTCAGTGTTATCTCTAACGCTGCCTCCTCCTCTTCACTCCCTCTTTCTGTAGGGGTCCCTCAAGGTTCTGTCCTTGGACCCCTTCTCTTCTCCATCTACACCTCCTCCCTTGGTCACTTGATAAACTCCCATGGTTTTAAGTACCATCTCTATGCTGATGACACACCAATCTATCTTTCTACCCCTCACCTCACCCCTTCAGTCTCCTCTTGCATCACTAACCTACTAAGTGACATATCGGCATGGATGTCACTCCACTTCCTCAAACTCAATTTTTCCAAAACTGAGCTCTTAGTATTCCCCCCAGCCCGTGCCCCCTCCCCTGACTTCTCCATCAAGATCAATAACACAAACATCAGTCCCTCCTCTCATGCTAGGGTACTAGGTGTAATCCTGGACTCCCATCTGTCCTTTAAGCCCCAAATCCAATTGCTGTCCAAATCTTGTAGACTTCACCTCCGTAACATCTCCAAGATACGCCCATTCCTAACCTCGGAAACCACTAAGCAACTTATTCACTCCCTGGTTATCTCTCGCCTTGACTATTGTAACTCCCTCCTCATTGGCCTACCTCATTTCAGGCTATCCCCTCTTCAGTCTATTTTGAATGCTGCTGCCAGACTAATCCACCTTACTAACCATTCCATATCTGCCACTCCTCTCTGCCAATCCCTCCACTGGCTTCCCATTACCCAACGAATAAGGTCAAAACATTAACAATAACATATAAAGCCATTTATAACTCTGCCCCCAATTACATCACCAATCTTGTCTCCAAATATCACCCAAACTGTACTCCTCCCCTCATGCCAGGGTACTAGGTGTAATTCTAGACTCCCATCTGTCCTTTCAGCCCCAAATCCAATCACTGTCCACATCTTGTAGACTTCACCTCTGCAACATCTCCAAGATACGCCCGTTCCTAACCTCGGAAACCACTAAGCAACTTATCCATTCCCTTGTTATATCTCGCCTTGACTATTGTAACTCCCTCCTCATTGGCCTACCTCATCGCAGGCTATCCTCTCTTCAGTCTATCATGAATGCTGCTGCCAGAATCATCCACTTTACTAATCGTTCTGTATCTGCCATCCCTCTCTGCCAATCCCTCCACTGGCTTCCCGTTGCCCAACGGATAAAGTTCAAAACATTAACAATAACGTATAAAGCCATTTATAACTCTGCTCCAAATTACATCACCAATCTTGTCTCTAAATAACACCCAAACCGTACTCTCCGTTCCTCACAAGACCTCCTACTCTCTAGCTCCCTTGTCTCCTCCTCCCATGCTCGTCTCCAGGACTTTTCCAAAGCTTCCCCCATCTTCTGGAACTCTCTACCCCAATTTATCAGACTATCGCCTACTCTGCTCACTTTTAGGCGATCTCTGAAAACCTATCTCTTCAGGGAAGCCTATCCTGCCCTCAGCTAATACTGGAATCTTCTACTCTTCCAACCAGTCCATCCCTCACAGTTACTACCTTTTGTGCCACTAGCCCCTCCCTCCTAGATTGTAAGCTCAAAGGAGCAGGGCCCTTAAATCCCTCTTGTATTGAACTGTATTGTTGCTGTATTGTCTCCCGTTATATTGTAAAGCGCTGAGCAAACTGTTGGCGCTATATAAATCCTGTATAACAATAATAATAATATTTCATAATACATTTTGGTAAGCACTATGTCTGTTTTGCTTTTATCATTACATAGTCTGATACATCGCTTTTACTCTGAGGAGGCTGAAAATGTCACATTGGATTTGATCCCCAAGAGGAAAAGTGTGATATGACTTTTCTGTTTATTCAGGGCTCATGTCGATAAGGTGAGCGGCCTTGACTTCCTTTGGTGGTGGGAGAGAGCACCTTCACACTTGGATGTTTGAACACCATCACTTATTGTGAATCACTGGACGTTCTTGCTGATATACAGCGATATATAAACGTTTTTGTTATATAGCTATTGCGCTACACTTAATACATTTATAATTTGTAATGAGGTACTGTGGATTGTACCTTTATTGTTTAGCTGGCAATTGCTTTAGTTTAGATTTTACCATCTGATTGGTTTTCAATATCCAGTTATGTTCCTGTTTAAGCTGGTGCCATATCCTCGGCCAAAGTTTTCCTATTTTAGGGTGGCTCCTTTGTCATGCTACATCCTATGGAGCCACACTTCCATGAAGAGGCTAGAGTTGTGTGTCCTTATGCTGTGTGCATCAATAGAAACACAAACCTGCCACATGCACAACCCTGTAGTCTGCAGTGGCAGGACACTCCTCTGCTTCTCCCTCCTCTTCCCCCTCTCTTATCTAAGCCAACAGAGTGTCTCCAGACTGCACCGTCCACTGCTAACTCTTTCCTGTGAAAATAGAAAAACAGAGAAGTAGCACTGAGAGAATGATCCAGCAGCATTGGAAGTTGAATGTGTTGGGGTAAGAAGGGCCAGATCTAGCCGGTGTAATGTGGGGTGCAGTAAAACATTTCAGGGGGGCAGGGGATGGGAAGTAAGCAGGACAGTGTACAGAAATAGAAATCAGTAGGGCAGTGTCAAATTTGTGGATGTGGGAATTGAATTATTATAACTGATGTATGGGCTGCCTTACTGAGCCTACCTTAAAGTGTAAGTTCACTTTTACAGAAAGTCTTTAAGGTAATATAACACTGCACCCTTCCCACACACCCCCAGTCCCGCTGTACTTACCTCACATGATCCTTTGCTGTCAGGTTCCCGCATGCCACTCCACAGGTCAGGGGATTTGAAATGCCCATACCTTAATCTCCTTACTGGAAGCAAACAACACAGGCCTCATCAGAGAATTACCCCTGTGCTGCTCTACGACCAGTAAAAGAGAGAGGCCGGAGCCTCCTTAATCTCCTTTTTGTACTGTGCAGCCAGTACGGACCAGACGAATTCTAATTGGTCGCACTGTCACTTAGAGGGTGCTGACCAATCAGAATCTATCTTGCCCTTCCTGTCAGCACTGGAAGGAGAGGAGAGAAATAGTGGAATGCAGGAGCATGACAGTGCAGTATTGTGGGAGGTAAGTGCAGCGGGACCCTGGGGGGGGGGGGGGATGGGAAGGGGTCCAGTAAAAGGTCATCTTACAGATTTTCTATTTACAGTGCCTTCAAAAAGTATTCATACCCCTTGAAATTTTCCACATTTTGTCATGTTACAACCAAAAACATAAATGCATTTTATTGGGATTGTATGTGATAGACCAACACAAAGTGGCACATAATTGTGAGGTGGAAGGAAAATGATTAATGGTTTTCAAAATTTTTCACAAATAAATATTACTGCCTTACTGAGCCTACCTTAAAGTGTAAGTTCACTTTTACAGAAAGTCTTTAAGGTAATATAACACTGCACCCTTCCCACACACCCCCAGTCCCGCTGTACTTACCTCACATGATCCTTTGCTGTCAGGTTCCCGCATGCCACTCCACAGGTCAGGGGATTTGAAATGCCCATACCTTAATCTCCTTACTGGAAGCAAACAACACAGGCCTCATCAGAGAATTACCCCTGTGCTGCTCTACGACCAGTAAAAGAGAGAGGCCGGAGCCTCCTTAATCTCCTTTTTGTACTGTGCAGCCAGTACGGACCAGACGAATTCTAATTGGTCGCACTGTCACTTAGAGGGTGCTGACCAATCAGAATCTATCTTGCCCTTCCTGTCAGCACTGGAAGGAGAGGAGAGAAATAGTGGAATGCAGGAGCATGACAGTGCAGTATTGTGGGAGGTAAGTGCAGCGGGACCCTGGGGGGGGGGGGGGATGGGAAGGGGTCCAGTAAAAGGTCATCTTACAGATTTTCTATTTACAGTGCCTTCAAAAAGTATTCATACCCCTTGAAATTTTCCACATTTTGTCATGTTACAACCAAAAACATAAATGCATTTTATTGGGATTGTATGTGATAGACCAACACAAAGTGGCACATAATTGTGAGGTGGAAGGAAAATGATTAATGGTTTTCAAAATTTTTCACAAATAAATATCTGGAAAGTGTGGCGTGCATTCTGGGGCCCCCCTTAATGACCAGGCCTTTTTTTGCTACTCGGCGCTACACTAATTCAACTGAATTGTGTGGTCATGCAATGCTGCACCCAAACGAAATTTGCGTCCTTTTTTTTACACAAATAGAGATTTCTTTCAGTGGTATTTGATTACCTGTGCGCTTTTTATTTTTCACGCTATAATCAAAAAAAGGCCAAACTTTTTAAGAAAAACTATATTTTTTACTTTCAGCTATAAAATATATATAGTAAACTCAAAGTTGGTTATAAATATAGGCCAAAATGTATTCTGCTACATGTTTTTGGTAAAAAAAAATCCCAATAAGTGTATATTGATTGCTTTGTGTGGACGTTATAGCGTCTACAAACTGCAATTTTCGCCATTTTTTTGCTATACAGCACTGTGCTAGTTTAACGGACATTTGCGCGGTCATGAAAAACGTTACATAAATGAAATTTACATCCTTTTTTTTCCCCACAAATTGAGCTTTCTTTCGGTGGTATTTGATCGCCTGTGCGGTTTTTATTTTTTCGCTATGAAAAAAAAAGGCTGACAATTTTGAGGAAAAAAGAAAAGTATTTTGGACTTTTTGCTATAAAACATGTCCAGTAAAAAAAAATTTAAAAATCAAATTTAGTCCTAAATTTCTGCCAAAATGCATTCTGCGACATGTCTTTGCTAAAAAAAAAAAACCCAATACGTGTAAATTAATTGGTTTACGTGAACGTTATAGCATTTACAAATGGCGGGAAAGATACTGGGATTTTTAGGTTTTTTTTATACTGATAATGGCGGCGATCAGCGACTTATGGCGGCGATCAGTGACTTATGGCAGGACTGCAGCGGACATTCCGACATTGGGGGATACTGACTTGGGGTCACTGACATCCCCAGTGACACCAATACAGTGACCAGTGCAAAAACAAACACTGACACTGTACTAATGGCACTGGGGAGGACGGAGTTAAGTTTATTATTCAGGAAAGGGTTTACTGTGTGAGGGGAGTGTTTTACCGGGGGGGGGGGGGGGGGAGTGTACTGCAGGGAACACCTCGCTGATCGGGAGACAGAAATTCTGTCCCGATCAGAGTGTCCTGGAGCTGTCAGGGAACTGACAGAAAGCACAGCTACTGCAGCCCTGCTCTCTGTCAGTGATTGCCGCCGATCGCCGGGACATAGCCGGTAACGACCGGCTGTGACCCGACGACTGACATCCGCGGCTGTGATCGGCGGGACAGGTAGGGTGGCGGCACGCCTCGCTTGCGCCCCCTACCTGTTTTAAAAACACGTTTTAAAACGTGCTTTTGCCCTGCCGTGCCGCCCTGCCGCCGTATTTCTACAGTGGCTGGGCGGCATGTGGTTAAAATATTTTATATGTGATTGTTTAATAAAAATATACAGTTTTTAATCTATTCAATGGTGTGGGACCTTCAAAATCCTCTGCAGTCCTGTTTTTTAGGGTTTTTACATACAACAAAAACCTTTATACACCCAAAATAAATGAAAACCCTAAAAAATCCCGATGAAACAAATTCCCATTTCAGGGTTATGATTAGGCCAGAGACTTCCCTTAAGTCTTGCATAGGTGTACCAGCTCCTCCCCTTCAGTCTTGCACAGGTGTAGCGGCTCCCCCTCCTTTATTTTTGCACAGATGTACCGGCTCCTCCCCTTCAGTCTTGCACAGGTGTACTGCCTCCTCCCCTTCAGTCTTGCACAGGTGTACCGGCTCCTCCCCTTCAGTCTTGCACAGGTGTACCAGCTCCTCCCCTTCAGTCTAGCACAGGTGTACTGCCTCCTCCCCTTCAGTCTTGCACAGGTGTACCGGCTCCTCCCCTTCAGTCTTGCACAGGTGTACCGGCTCCTCCCCTTCAGTCTTGCACAGGTGTACTGCCTCCTCCCCTTCAGTCTTGCACAGGTGTACCGGCTCCTCCCCTTCAGTCTTGCACAGGTGTACCAGCTCCTCTCCTGAACTGAAATGGCTTCCTCTCATTAAACTGCACACTGTGAGCTTCTCACAATGCGTATTGGAAGCTGCGGGAAGTCAGATAGAACGTGAACTCATTTCCTGGCTGGAGGTTGTCCAGCATCATCTAGCACTTTCCTCCCCAGTCTGACTGTCCCTGGCCCCACCCCTTTCATTCATTGGATTTCTGTTCTTCAGACAAAATATTTGGGAGCTTGGGGCGTGTAGAGTGTTCAGTCTGCAGAAAACATGTCATTTTAAATGACATCAAATGTTTACTTCCAGACTGACGGTGACTTTCAAACAGATTTCATCAAAGGAGCAGATTTACTATAAAAAAAACCAGCCACTTCCTATAAAAAGATAATTATATTATTAAGTCATTAAAATAAAATCTGTTTTTTATCTTCAGAAAAGTCCTATTTTCCCATCTTAGACCTCAGACCGACTCTGCACACTCAGCTTAGATCAGAGTCCCATGTACAGAGGTCTCTGCCTGTGCAACACTGTGCGCACACTCAGGGGCGGACTGACAACTCATGGGGCCCCCGGACAATAGGGGATCATGGGGCCCCTGTGTCCTTGCCCAAACTCAAAAAAGCCTATGAAAAAGGTACCAGGGGCATCTCATGGGGCCCCCTACTGACCCCGGGCCCTCGGGCAGTGCCCGAGTTTCCAAATGGTCAGTCCGCCCCTGCGCACACTTCATTCCTATGGAGACCACAGAGGTTTGCCTATGAATGAGCTGTCATAGCCAGTGGTGGTATCTACAGATGAATGAGCTGCTGTAGAACCAAGGGAGGCTCCTCCCCAGTGCTGGTCACATGGAACAGCCGAAGGGAGGCTCCTCCTCAATGCTGGTCACATGGCACAGTCAAAGGGAGGCTCCTCCTCAATGCTGGTCACATGGCACAGCCGAAGGGAGGCTCCTCCTCAGTGCTGGTCACATGGCAACGCCGAAGGGAGGTTCTTCCTCAGTACTGGTCACATGGCACAGCCGAAGGGAGGTTCTTCCTCAGTACTGGTCACATGGCACAGCCAAAGGGAGGTTCTTCCTCAGTACTGGTCACATGGCACAGCGAAAGGAAGGTTCTTCCTCAGTGCTGGTCACATGGCACAGTTGAAGAGAGGCTCCTCCTTAGCACTGGTCACATGGCACAGTCGAAGGGAGGCTCCTCCTTAGCACTGGTCACATGGCACAGCCAAAGGGAGGGCTTCCTGCTGCCATAGCATTTGAGGTCTACTTTGAATTTGGTGAGTGAGAAGAAAAACCCAATTGTAGCGCTAAAAAGTAAACTGGTGTAAAACAAAATTCCAGGTGGACCTGTGACATGAAATGTAAGGATGGGAAGCTGTGGGTGAGAGGCTCAGTGTACAGCCTGCACTGAGCTGTCAGTGGTATAGGGAACACAGGCAACCAGTTTTGGGGCTTTTTTCCCTTTTCTCAAGCCTCTTTTTTTTTTTTTTACTTTTATTCAGGATAGATTAATAAAATATCCTTTTCAGCAATATCACCCTGTGTGTGATTCAACTCTATTTCTGAGCTTGCCATTGACCTGTCCTGTGGATCAGGAGAGACTGCTAGGCAGTTGTAAGCAGAGCCGGCTTCCTGTGAGCTCTATATTGAGGGGGGCAGATGAGTAGTGATGAGCTCAGACGTATGTGTGCAAGGTGTGTGAATACTGTATGTGTGCCTGCAGGGTGCTGGTTGAATGTTTTTCATTGATTTAAAACAGAAATGACAACAGTTGACTATTAGACGGATGGCCGGTGCTGCTACTAGGCAGCTGCCTAGGGTGCAGCCATGGTCACTGGTTTCCCTGCTCTCCATGATGGCCAGATCTAGGGGGTGCTGGGGAGGAGCTAAACTCCCCCCCAGATTTCAGTTTTGCCCTCCCAGGCTGGTCTTTCCATGGATGCTGTGCCTGGCCACTGAGTGCCTTCCCCCATCCCCCGCACTCACGGCTGGGACAAGGGGAGAGCAGCCTGGAGCAGTGGAGCCTGCAAAGGAGAAATGACAGGAGGGAGGTGCGGGCTGTGCTCTCCTCTCCTGTCAGTGAAGTGATCCTCCATAAAGGTGACACAGGATCACTCTTACATCAGCATGTTCAGTATTCACTTCCTGGCTCTCTGCCACCGAGAGATGAGCTGTCATTGGAGGAAATAGGGGTCGGTGTAATCAAACTGTGTACAGCCCTATCCAGGAGCGATCCTGTTGTATACACAGATATGATTGGGGGGAGGGGTGACACCCCAATATAGAGAGAACATTCTATATACAGATATGATGGGGATGGTCAGACTGCAGACAGATGGGACTTTAATTTGGTATCCTATTTGTATGTTTTTTAGGTGATTAATAGTTAACAATTTGATTAGAATGTATTTTCCGGCAATTTCTCACCACCCCCATATCAGTTATATGACATCAGTGTGATGTCATGTAGAGGAGGGCGACGCTTGCTGTGAATGTATACATTATTCTGACTCAGATTGTTGTGATAGCAATTTATCCCTTGTGAGACCTCTCTGCCTAGCCTGTATAAGTGGATATAATCACTGTGGACAATCCTTATCAGATAGCTGAACTCACCAATACTGTGTTCATCCAGAAGTTGCTTTATTCTGTACATGTGACAACAGGATACAGCAGAATGAATGGTTTCCAGTATTATGCGGTCAAAAGATGATAATTTCTGTAGCGTACTATGCAGAATACATGTGTCCCTGTTACATGTGGTCTGTTAGCTGCATCCATGACACAGGAAGTGCTGAACTCAAAGAAGAAGGGAGGAGCTTCATATACAAAGGAACTGTGTCATAGATCTCAGGGAGGTAATATAAAACAAATGCATTACCAAATAAGGCCACTGGATGGCAGCATAACTAATTATAGAAATGTCCATAGGAAATGGTACAAAAAATAAACTATATGAACTCTCATGAACATTAACATAAATATTAACTGTGTAACAGCATACTCCCCGTCTGGCATTGTAAATGTCACTATTTAAACCATAACGGTAGTTATACAATTGCAAATAAACAACAGTGCAATTTGCTTGATGTCTTGAAGACTTGAAAGACAAAAAAGGGAACGTGCATATAGTGCAACAATTATAATGTAAGGCTTCAAGTTGTATCAATTAAAGTTCAAGACACTTCCTTCTTGAAGTCACAGGTTGGATCCAGCAGCATACGCAAGCAAGTTCATTCTCAAAAGGGCAAGAGCAGAACAAGTTCCGTGATAGGTCTGCTGAAAGTCTTTACAGTCCCTTGTCTTGCAACTTTCACCTCCACCTTCCGTACCTTGCCGTCATCACTAGGAATGCTCTTTACAATGAGTCCCATAGGCCACTCAATTCTTTCAGCTTGCTGGTCCTTCAGCAGAACGAGATCTCCAACTTTAATGTTAGGGTTCAGGCGTTGCCATTTTCTGCGTCCTTGCAGAGAAGAAATATACTCCATTCTCCAACGATTCCAGAAGCAGTTGGAGAGGTGTTGTACTCGCTTCCACTGTTCATAGCACAGATTTCCTGCTTTAAAGTTTCCAGGTGGAACAGGAACGGACCCAAGCTTTTGTGTAAGTAGAGTAGCTGGGGTAAGGATAGTTGGGGTCTCTGGATTTGTAGAAACTGGAACAAGTGGTCTTGAATTGATTATGGCAGATGCTTCTGAGAAGATGTGAAGCTCTTTTCTCTGACTTGTAGCAAGGGAAGCTGAGGTGTAACAGCATGGTATACTGATTCCATCTAAGGCATGTAGAGATTGTTTCCAGCACTCCCACTTTGGAAGCTTGTCTGTAGGCAGCGGAGCATCCCAATCTTTAATAGACTCTGAGAACTGTCTAAGTAAGGCTTTACCTTGTATGGTGATGGGAGCCACAAATCCCAATGGATCGTATAAGCTGTTCACCACTGACAGAACACCACGCTTGGTAAATGGTTTGTCTGCAGAGCCGACTTGAAAGCCGAAGGTATCTTTTAATAAGTACCACCGTAGGCCCAGACTTCTCTGTACAGGTGGCATGTCCATCCCAAGATTTAAATATTTAAACCCAGTGGCATGATTGCCAGGTTGAAAGGCTTTCATAACAGCGACACTATTCGAGGCAATCTTGTGTAGTCTGAGGTTAGCCTCGGAAAGCATACCTTGTGTCCTTTGGAGCAGGTCTATGGCTTCTTCGTCTGTAGGTAAAGACTTAAGTCCATCATCAACATAAAAGTCTCTCTCAACGAAGTGTCGAGCATCCACACCATACTCCTTTTCTCCATCAAGGGCAGTCCTTCGTAAACCATATGTTGCAACAGCGGGTGAGGGACTATTTCCAAAAACATGCACTTTCATGCGGTATTCAATGATCTCATTGTCCATGTTGTTGTTACGGTGCCACAGAAACCTTAGGAGGTTCCTATGGTCTTCACGTACAATGAAGCAATGAAACATTTGCTCAATATCAGCAGTTATGGCAACTGGTTCTCTTCTAAATCTCATAAGTATACCACAAGGTTGTTGGTTAGATTCGGGCCAGTGAGAAGAACATCGTTCAGGGATACGCCTTGATGCTTGGCACTGGAGTCAAATACTACCCTGATTTGTTTTGGCTTACGTGGATGATACACTCCAAAGAAAGGCAGGTACCAGCACTCATCGTGTCTTTGAAGTGGTGGCGCTGGTTCGGCGTGATCATTGTCAAAGATCCTTTTCATAAAAGCGATGAAATGTTCCTTCATTTCAGGCCTGTTCTTTAGTGTTCGTTGAAGTGAGTTGAATCTGGATAGAGCCTGTTCGCGATTGGTTGGGAGTGTAGCCCTTGCAGCACGAAGAGGTAATGGTGCGATCCAGCTGTTAGACTCATCCTGGAAGAATTCTTCGTCCATTATTTTGATGAACTCTCTATCTTCGACTGATAAGGCTATTTTGTTGTCATCACTTGTAGTACAAAACACTGTGGTACCTAGGTTGTCATCACAAAGAACAGGAGTAACATCAGGTACTTGGATAATGTCAAGAGGCTTCTGCTTTACTTCATAATGGTGAGGGCACTGTTTGAAGTGGGATGCACGTCCATTTCCCAACATGTAAGTTTTGAAGGAGTGGATCTCAGATGACGTTCTGTCTAGGCATACATCGCCCACTATTACCCAGCCTAGGTCAAGTCTTTGTGCATAAGGGGCATCGTTAGGTCCATCGCATTGGTCGCGTACTTTATGTACTCTGAGAATGTCTCTTCCTAGCAGGACCAAGATTTCAGCACTCTTGTCCATCGCCGGATTCTCATCAGCAAGGTGCCTTAAGTGAGGATGATGATATGCAGCTTCTGGAGTAGGAATCTCTTCTCTTTCATCTGGTATCTGATCACACTCAACTAATGTTGGGAGGGGTATGCCTTCTCCATCCTTGATATGAGAGACCATGAATCCATCGACCCTTCTGCCAAAGGTCTCTACACGACCAGAACAGGTTCTGAGAGTATACGGTGTGGCGTGACCTTCTAAGCCAAAGATCTCAAAGAATTTAGGCTTAACCAGGGACCTGTTGCTCTGTTCATCTATTATGGCATACATCCTAGCAGCTTCCTCAGGATGATCCTTTGGGTATATCTTGACTAGGCATATCTTGGCACAGCATTTGTGATCCAGTCCCTCTCCACAGACTTCTGTGCATGAAGAAGAAACATTACTTTTGGCTAGAGCATGACTTTGTTGCTCCCCGCCATAATTTGAGACAGGGGTTGAAGTAGGTAGCTGCTGCGGGTTGTCTGGAAGTGGAGTAGGATGCATGGCTGTAACATGTCTGTCGCTACCGCATTCTGTGCACTTGATGACAACTTTACAGTCTTTAGCAAAGTGGTTATAGGAAGCACAGCACTTGTAGCATATTCCAAGTTTCTGGAGAATCTCCCTGCGCTCTTGTAAAGTCTTTGCCCTAAGCCCACGACATTTTTTAAGAGGGTGAGGCTTCTTGTGAATAGGACACTGACGATTAGGGTCTTTATCTCTGGCATCCACAATGCCTTGGTCAGTAGGTGAGGTTGTGGAGGGTGAGATGTCTGTCTTTTTAACAGATATTGCTCTAGTACAGTCTCTACGTTTAGCTGCTGAGTTATTATACCTTGATGATGATGAGGATGAAGCAGGCAAGTTTGGTTCACTGAAGCTGAAGCTGGGATCGTTTCTCGTCCAGGCTTGATCACTAATGAACCTGCAAAAGTATGAGAATGGAGGAAAGGATACGTTATAGTCTCTTTAGTACCTTGAGCCCTGTTGTGCCCATTTCTCTTGCAGGCCATATGGCAGTTTAGACACCACTGGGTTGACACCATGAGCGGTGTCCAGAAAGCTTAGTCCAGATAGACGTGGGTCTGTCTTTGCCAACTCTAGCTCCATGAGGAGGTCACTTAGATCTTGGAGCTTGCGATAGTCTCTGTTTCCTATTTTTGGGAAGTTTTGCAGTCTCTTGAATAGAGCGCTCTCTATGGCTTCAGAGCTTCCATAGGCTAGCTCAAGTCTTGCCCATGCAGCAACAAGACCTGCATCTGGGTGGTCAACATGTACTGTTCTCAGTCTTTTAACACGATCTGCAGATTCTGGTCCCAGCCACTTTATGAGCAAATCAAGTTCTTCCTTAGTAGTAAGGTTGAGATCAGCAATAGCAGCCTTGAAGGTTGATCTCCAGGCCCTGTAGCTCTCTGGACAGTCGTCAAACCTTGAGAGGCTGGTGTTAATGAGCTCACGGCGAATCATATATCTGGCAAAGTCATTCAAGTCTGATCTCTCACTCTTTGGTGCCAAAGTAACTTGTGGAACCCCTTGGGTGTGAAAGTTCTCTGGTGATGTAATGTGAGGTTTACCAGGGTAAAATGATGTTGCATGAGCGTTTAACTGTGGTGTAGTCTCTAAGGCTTGTGCTGGCTGTGGCTTGCGCTGCGACTTGTCACTGGAATTAACCTTGTTGTTGGCAGGAGTTGATGTGGTTTGCTGCATAGATGTACTTGTGTTGTAGATTTGAAGAGGCTTAGGCATATGGAGCTGAGAGGTCTCTGTGTTGAGAGTCAGAACAGTGTTGTTAGTAGGAGGTACAGGAGATGACTCTGTATCTTCGCACATGTTATGCTTTAATACGTATTCACTGGTGTGTTCAACTGGATCTTCCAGTTCTGCTGGGATAAGGCAGTCTGAATTAGTACTTTGTCCCATTGCTTGTTCAAGGACTTTCAGCCTTGCTAGGGAAGCTGCTTTCTCCCCTTCTATCTGCAGAATCTTTATTTGGGAATCTGCCTCTGCTTGCTGAGCTACCTTGCGTGCTTCTATCTCTGCTTCCTTTCTGATAAAAGAGCTTTGCGCCCTTTTTGATTCAGCATCAGCGCGGGCCTCTATTAGCTTATCGCTTAACGTCGAACTTCTGGAGCGAGAGGATCTAGAAGAAAGTGCAGTGCGCTTGGTTGAGGTGGATCTGTGAGATCTGGTCTCCTGCAGTTGAGTAATGCGGAGTTCTGCTTTAAACTTAGCATTTTGCACTGCAAGATCCCTTTGTTGGTTTAGTGCATCAGTCCTGGTCAGTTCTGCTGAAGAATCCTCTATATTAGAGTCCTGCAAGAAAGCTGAGTATTTTACAGACAGCCGCTGGTAGCATTCATACGCAGCAGATAGACGATTTATAGAGTCTCTTAATTCAGCTGGTTGATCATTAAAGTGTGAAAAAACTGACATGCATTGTGAAGTTCGGTCCCAGAGGTCTGACAGATTACTGGAGAACTCATCTCTAGTGGCTTCATAGTTTTCCCTGAGTTTCTGTGTTGGTTTTATTGTACGTTTGGGTTTTACTCTCTGTTCGGGAATGTCTGCAGAATCTGCTCCCTGTACATTTGCTGGTTCAGAGGAATGATGTATCTGCATTGGTTCGGCCATAAAGGAGTGTTCAGAGCCTTGTCTAGACATTTTTTACTGTTTTGCAAAATTGGTACTGTCTCTTTAAGAAGACGAACAGCAGCTTAGACAGGTGGGGTAACACAGTTCAATGCAGAGAAACAGTTTTCAACATTCACATGAAGTGCAGTAAGCTTGTGCGGCCATGTGCTTTGCAAGATGGCAGATGGCACTGAGCTTGATTGCAGATTAGGCACACACATATACACAGCAGGCTGTAGGGATTCTATGCATCTTTTGACTATTCTGACTCAGATTGTTGTGATAGCAATTTATCCCTTGTGAGACCTCTCTGCCTAGCCTGTATAAGCGGATATAATCACTGTGGACAATCCTTATCAGATAGCTGAACTCACCAATACTGTGTTCATCCAGAAGTTTCTTTATTCTGTACATGTGACAACAGGATACAGCAGAATGAATAGTTTCCAGTATTATGCGGTCAAAAGATGATAATTTCTGTAGCGTACTATGCAGAATACATGTGTCCCTGTTACATGTGGTCTGTTAGCTGCATCCATGACACAGGAAGTGCTGAACTCAAGAAGAAGGGAGGAGCTTCATATACAAAGGAATTGTGTCATAGATCTCAGGGAGGCAACATGAAAAACAAATGCATTACCAAATAAGACCACTGGATGGCAGCATAACTAACTATAGAAATGTCCATAGGAAATGGTACAAAAAATAAACTATATGAATTCTCATGTACATTAACATAAATATTAACTGTGTAACAGCATATACATCTTTGGAGATGATTGGTTGTTGGTTGCGAGTTGCAGCGTGCACTTGTTGCCTCCCCCTAACTTGTGTCCCCCAATAACACGAACATTTCCTATAACCGCAGTATACGGGGGAATTGCGCCATCCACGCCATTAGAAGTACATTTACCGTCTACCAACCTTTATTGGGAGCGCACACCAGGACACACATTTCCTCTTTTATAAGAGCGAGGGCCCACTTTATATTTATATATGAAATACTTTTAAATGTTACAATTTTACATCTATTTTATCAGTTTATTGTCAGACCGCGTCTGATTGATGCTCCAGTTGGAGCTGCCAGATCTGAATCGGCAGGGAGGGGGGCGGAGTCACAGATCAGACTCCTTCAAATCTAAATTTCTACCTTCGATCTATTGATCTATATAGTACACAGTGGGTCTTCTATTAGCCAAGCCATGAAGGAGAGCCTAGAAAATACCTGGAAAGGAGCTGAGTTCTCCACCTGCTGGCTAAAAATGAGAATACAGAACAAGCTGATCCACCTGCCAGGAATTAATAATTCAAAAGTGTTTAAAGGATAAGTTCACCTTTGGGAACATTTTACATGTTCCACCATTTTTAGAATGGAATATGTAACATGTTCCCGTCGCCGCCCCCCGACAGATAATACAGGGAGAAGTTTGCTTGTACTATCTGTCTGATTTGAAAACAGCACGGCCATGTCATTCATTCATGGACTTCTGTGAATGAATGAACTGCAAGTCCCGACAGCCTTGGCAGCTGTGGGGTTGTGGTTTTCAGTGAACTACCACAGTGCTGTGGAGCGCCATGGTAGTTCGTTGAAGCTTCCTGTCAAAATATCTGCTTGGCTGTACATCCTGTACATTCCGTATGGCAGGCAGATAGTCTGACAGGTCAGCAGGAGACCTGCATGGCATCAGTGATCTACTGATCACTCGTGAATTGCTTTCCAGGCTCCTTTGGACAAAAATAATAAATGCACATTTTTTTACCTGCCAGAAAATGTGCATTTATTATTTTTGTCCAAAAGGTGAACATATCCTTTAAGAGACTCTATACAAACATTTGACACCTTCACTTCAGTTTAAATGTTATTCCACCTCTAATCTACACTCAACATTTAATTTGAGCCTCTGGGTACTCAAGGAATTTAGAAGGTGAGGGAACAATCTTGACGATTACATTGGCCGGGAGTTGAACCCAGGTCAGCTGCTTGAAAAGCAGCTATGCTAACCACTGCACCACCAATGCTAGGTAGCATGTTTTGATTGTGGGAGTACTCAGAGGAAACCCATACAAGCACAGGAGAACATGCAAACTCCATGCAGATAGTGTCATGGTCAAGGACTCCAGTATGGTTGGGATCCTTCTAGAGCCTGGAGAGGCTCTGTGATGTCAGCTGACATCAGACTTTAGCCCGTTGTCATCTGATTCTGGATTACAGGAGAGCAGAGGAGGTTCTTTAATTAGGTGTTAGACTAATCTGCCTAATCAGTGGCGTTACTATGGGCACCTCTGCCAGCCGCCCAGCTAGGCAGGATCTACACACCATGATCTTCCCATGCAGACAGAGTGGCCAGTAGCGGAGAATTTCCATATGCCCCCTCCTCCTCCCCCCTCTCAATCTGGTGGACCGGGGTACTGCACAGCTCTTAGCTGTGCACGCATGAAGGAGGAGCGAGGAGTTGTTTTTGGGGTGCAGGAAGCAGCTCATGTTCCTCCCGGACCTCGGCTGGTTGAGGGAATTCTTGCCTGACACTATGTGCAGTCTGGCTGAATAAAGACAAAAGTCCATCTAATTCAACCATAAAAAAAAAAGTTATAATCCTGTACCCACGGTTGATCCAGAGGAAGGCAAAAAACCCAGCAAAGCGTGATGTAATTTGCTCCTGCAGGGAAAAAATTCCTTCCTGATTCCCCGAGAGGCAATCGGCTATTCCCTGGATCCACTTTACCTATAAATGTTAGTATCCAGTTATAGGTGTAGGGGGAGTATGTATGAACGGCTCTCATTAAGGAACCATTCGCACCTCCCCCATGTTTTGGCTTTGACATCACTATGTTTTGGACTATCAAGTCCTTGTTGTAGAATTTGTTCTCTTCCATATTCTTCCTGTAGGGAGAGTATGTATGAACTGCTCTCATTGAGGAACCATTCACTCCTCTCCCATGTACTGTTTCAGGTTTCATAGAGTTCTGTTTCTTCCATATTTTGTCCTGTAGGGTGAGCGTGTATGAACGGTTCATTCCATCCACCTACCCCATGAACCATTCACGCCTCCCACATGTCCTGTTTGGACATTGATATCATCATGTGTTCTGTAGATTCGGGTCCTCTTTTTAGAGTTCTGTCTCTTCCATATTCTGTGCAGTAGGGGGAGAATGTATGAACGGCTTTTATTAAGAAACCATTCACGCCTCCCCCATGTCCTGTTTTGGCTTTGACGTAATCATGTGTTCTGAGATTCTGGTCTTCTTTGTGGAGTTCTGTCTCAGCCCTACCTTGTCCCTGGTATGACTGATTAGAATCTCCTCCAGGTCACTGAAACGGCAGACGCCAATGGGTCAAGACTGTTTCTTCATACATCCAGACCTGGTCCCTGGAAGGGCTGATGGGAAGCCCCTCTGGTTACTGGAATGGCAGCCGCCACCAGTGTGGGGACCTGTGTTGGTACAGCTGTACCTGGTCCCCGGGAGTGCTGATTAGAAGACCCTCTCGTTACAGGAGTGACAAGTGTCACCTTTTTAAGGATCTTTTCTGGTACAGCCATACCAGATCCCTGGGTGGGTCAAATGAAAGGCCCTTGAGTGGGGTCTCATATCTAAGTTTTGTCTAGGGCCTCACAAAGCCTAGAGCAGCTTCTGCAGGAGAGCACAAGTGTGCTACCCAGACCTAGAAAAGAAGCCTGTCCGAAAAATACAGAAATTCATGTGCTTTTCAGTTGTTTCTTCCATATTTTGTCCTGTAGGGGGAGCGTGTATGAATGGTTCATTCCATCCACCTACCCCATGAACCATTCACGCATTCCCCATGTCCTCTTTGGACATTGATATCATCATGTGTTCTGTAGATTCGGGTCCTCTTTGTAGAGTTCGTTCTCTTCCATATTCTGTCTTGTAAGGGGAGTATGTATGAACGGCTCTCATTAAGGAACCATTTGCACCTCCCCGTGTTCGGGCTTTGACATCATCATGTGTTTTGGACTATCAAGTCCTTTTTGTAGAATTTGTACTTTTCCTTAGTCTATCCTGTAGGGGGAGCGTGTATGAACGGTTCATTCCATCCACCTACCCTATGAACCATTCACGCAACCCCCATGTCCTCTTTGGACATTGATATCATCATGTGTTCTGTAGATTCGGGTCCTCTTTGTAGAGTTTGTTCTATTCCATATTCTGTCTTGTAGGGGGAGTATATATGAACGGCTCTCATCAAGGAACCATTCGCACCTCCCCCTTGTTCGGGCTTTGACATCATCATGTGTTTAAGACTTTCAGGTCCTTTTTATAGAGTTCTGTGTCTTCCATATTTTGTCCTGTTGGGGGAGTATGTGTAAACGGCTTTTATTAAGGAACCATTCACGCCTCCCCCATGTCTTTTTTTCGACTTTGACGCCTTTATGTGTTCTGAGATTAAGGTCTTCTTTGTAGAGTTCTGTCTCAGTCGTACCTGGTCCCTGGGGCGACTTATTAGTATCTCCTCCAGGTCACTGAAATGGAAGACGCCAATGGGTCAAGACCGTTTCTTCGTACATCCAGACTTGGTCCCTGGAAGGGATGATGGAAAGCCCCTCTGGTTACTGGAATGGCAGCCGCCACCAGTGTGGGGACCTGTGTTGGTACAGCTGTACCTGGTCCCCGGGAGTGCTGGTTAGAAGACCCTTTGGTTAGAGGAGTGACAAGCGTTGCCTGTTTAAGGATATTTTTTGGTACAGCCGTACCGGGTCCCTGAGAAGGGTGATCAGAAGACCTCATGTTTAGAAGAGTGGCAGGCATCACCTTTCTAAAGGTCTTTATTGGTACAGCCATTCCGGGTCCCTGGGAGGGATGATTAGAAGACCCTCCAGTCACTGCAGTGGCAGCCGCCACTGGTGCAGGGACTTGTCCCTTGCTTGCAGCAATCATGTATTCTTCGAGTCTCAGTTCCTATAAAAAGAAGATGCAATTAGTTCCCATCCGGCTATCATTAAATGTGGGTGTATTGGTATCAATAAAAATCCTGTTATTTTCAGATTAACGAAGGGTCCAACTGTAGGGGGGGAATTATTAACTATACTCACCTGACCCCCGACTTCCACCCACAGGGCCTTGGTATGGATGCTCTGGTGAGATCCCGGGGAATGCAGAGTATCCAATTTTCATGGAATAATATCCTACACTGTGCCGGATTAGCTTCTGAATACTCAGCATTCTCTGAAATATTGGCGGAAGGAGTGGAATGTCATCCCCCGCAGTACGGAAGCCAAGGGTAAGGCAGTTATCTTCACTTCCCTCCATACAGGTTTTTTATTAATTGCATTGTTATGGTGTGGACCAGACTTGTAGTCTATGTATTCATAAAGGATGGAGATTATACTTACTTCCAGAGACTTTCCGCTATATTCCGACATTCTGGTGATGCATTGATTGGCCGTGTCATATGTGACCTTCATTCCATCAATGATTTCAGATTCACGTGCATTTATGGCCTAAAAACAAAAAATAAGATTAGACTGAGAGTCCTCTACATGTACTCCTGTGTATATTTGATGGTGAGATCTCTACATGTACTCCTGCATATGTGTGATGGTCAGACCTCTCCGTGTACTCCAGTGTATGTGTGATGGTCAGACCTCTCCATGCAACCCTATATATGTGTGATGGTGAGATCTCTACATGTACTCCTGCGTATGTGTGATGGTGAGTCCTCTACATGTACTCCTGTCTATGTGTGATGGTGAGTCCTCTACATGTACTCCTGTCTATGTGTGATGGTGAGTCCATTACATGTACCCCTGTGTATGTGGCATGGTGAGACTTCTACATTTACCTCTGCGTATGTGTGATGGTGAGTCCGCTACATGTACCCCTGCGTATGTGTGATGCTGAGACTTCTACATGTACTCTTGTGTATGTGTGATGGTGAGACTTCTACATGTACTCCTGCATATGTGTGATGGTGAGACTTCTACATGTACTCCTGTGTATGTGATAGTGAGTCCGCTACATGTACCCCTGTGTATGTGTGATGGTGAGACTTCTAAATGTACTCCTGTGTATGCGTGAGGGTGAGTCCGCTAAATGTACCCCTGCATATGTGTAATGGTGAGACTTCAACATGTACTCCTGTGTATGTGTGATGGTGAGTCCATTACATGTACCCCTGTGTATGTGGCATGGTGAGACTTCTACATCTACCTCTGCGTATGTGTGATGGTGAGTCCGCTACATGTACCCCTGCGTATGTGTGATGTTGAGACTTCTACATGTACCTCTGCATATGTGTGATGGTGAGACGTCTACATGTACTCCTGTGTATGTGTGATGGTGAGACTTCTGCATGTACTCCTGTGTATGTGTGATGGTGAGTCCGCTACATGTACCCCTGCGTATGTGTGATGCTGAGACGTCTACATGTACCCCTGCGTATGTGTGATGGTGAGACGTCTCCTTGTACTCCTGTGTCTGCTACCTCTGTGATAAAGATTTTTTTAATTTATTGTGGAGTGTAGAGAGGAAAGGATAGAACCCTGATAGGTCTTTATTGCTGTCTCTTTACTTCCTGTCCCAAAGACCACATAGAAAGTAGGAGTAACCTCTGCACTGTGGACAAAGCAATAAAAATCTAATATGTGTGTCCCTTTGGTGTCCTCAGGGGCCACAGTTGAGCCTCCTATACCTTAAAAGTTGACAACCATAGATCTAACCCTCCCCCAGCTTCCCATCATTAACCAATTCCTTCCGGAGGTAAGCATATATGTGGCCCTATGTATACATTTTTGCGCGCACACCCTGCACACTCCCAGCATGGTTACCGGCAGGGTCCAGAAAGTTCCCCATGCATACTTACGTTCGGGAACTTTCCGATCATGTGACCACCGTGACTGCCAATCACATCGGTCACATGATCGGAATGCCCGCCTCTGCCTCCCAGCATGTAGATCTCCTAAATGGCTGGGAAGGAGCGGCAAGAAGAGGTTAAAAGAAGGATAGACATGAACCCACAGATGTATATTTGTAGAAGAAATGTGTTCTTAGGAGAGAGGTTATAGTCGACTTGTACTTACTTTAAACATTCGCCATTGTGTGCCCTTCTTCTTCGTGGGGGGCGGAGTCACCTTCTTTCTAGGGACCGGGGTTGGCACCTGGAAGGGTACTCCAGGCATTCCTGGGTGTCTTGCTGTAGGAACAGCCGGATGTCCAGATACGTTCACCACAGATGACACAAAGTAAGGAACCAGCGGTGCGGTCATGATGTCACACTGATTGGAAATCAGTTGTGAAATGATCCTCGCAGAGGCCTGGTGTACTCTGGCCTTTCCGCTGAGTCTCCTCCTAGCTATTTGTCCGGATGCTTCCAATAGCTGATGATCAATAGCTGATGATCAGAAAACAAACGCTGGAGCTGCAGAAAAGAAACAAGAATGGTTAAATATGGGAGGTTAGATATGGTGGGTACAAAAATCCCTTCTAAATCCCATTGGAACCCTAACAAATCTATGACATCACCCTGAGGCCTGACAATGGATGCTCAGTGACTCCCGGCTCCAGAGTGTGCAGAACAGGAGGGGATAGCAGAGTCTTATGGGGGTTTATAGGAGTGTCCCCTACACCCAATCACCAGCTAGAGATTGCAGCAATCCATATGCTGGTCGGGACGGACGGTGACCTTCAGTCTGATTCCAGCAGTGACTAACTGACAGGCAGTCCTCACTGGCTGGAATGTTCCCCGACCCGGAGAAGAGCAGAACTCCTCCAGTGGGGCGGGGCTAAAGACAGAACTGAGGAAGCTCAGCCATCAATGTGAATCTAAAGCTCAGAACACGCAATCCAATCTGACTCTACAATAGGCTCCAGTTCAAACCCCAGCAGAAGGATCCTCATTTTCAGATATTTCTAGCTGAGAGCTGGAAATATCGGTCACATGAGTGAGAGGAGACCGTATGTAAATGCTGCATGAACTCCGCCCACAGTCCTATAGATGGCGCCTTCTCTGCCCCACCCCTTTCATTGGTCTTATAATAAAAGGAAATCAATCCCCCGGCTGTTCAATAATTAATAGGTGACACTTCCTGTGTATGTGCAGATTGGAGGATTCATGTCCTTATACTGCCAGGAGAAATCTCAAACATTTCTCATTGCATCATTTTTTTTTAAATGCTCATACTTTTTAAAATATGTTTTGTAATTTTTTTTTCAAATTTTTAAAACATTTTTCAAATATTTCAAAAAAATTTTTTTTAAATATATTTGGTCATTTTTGTTATTTTTTTCATTATTTTTAAAATTAAATTTTACATTAAAATTTATTTTTTTTTGATAAATCGTTAAATGCTTCAATAAATGTGATGTAGTCAATTGTGGGAAATGTGTGATCTCAGATTGTTCTGTGTATGTGGAGTGTAAATCTGGCCTCAGTGGGCGGGGCTTAGCGGCTCGGAGCTCCGGCCCGGAAGCGGGTGAAGACATGGCCCCTGTGTGTGGCCCGGGCTCTGGAGCCGGGATTCGGCAGCTTCCTCGCCGGCCTGCAGCTGCTGGGCTCCCCTCTGCTGTCCAGCGGGCCTCTCAGGAGACGGCGGCTCGGAGCGCCGGGGGGGCGGCGCCGGATGATGTCATTTCCGGGCGCCACCCGGGCTCTGGAGCCGGGACCCGGTCTGCAGTGGCGAGTCAGCTTGCGGCTGCTGGGCTTTCAGTGGCAGCCCAGCGAGCCCGTCGAGGGGGGGCGGACCTCCCCCCTGTGCAGTGGATCTGTGCTGGAGCAGGACAGGGTCCCCTGTCAGTTGGGGCTTCGGCTGCTGGGAGTTCCGCGAGCCCAGCGTGGGAGGGATGATCCGGCGGCTCTGGGCTCCAGTGTGGTGGGGGCCCAGGAGCCATGCAAGAGTCGGGAGCGAGGCCTGGTGCGGCCTGGGACCAGGAGCCTGTGGTGTGGAGATCTGAAGGGGAGCTCAGCGGCTCCGAAGATGATGGGGTCCCTTCATCCCTGCATGGATCCGGATTGGCGGCTGTGGGTCCCGGTGAACGACTGCAGCCCGGTGAGTTGAATTCTGGGGCTGTTTTTTCATTGTCTTCTTCTTCTATGTTTGAGGGTTCGCGGGACCTGGGGAGTGGCGCTCTTGCTTTGGCGTCAAGCGGGCCTGGGGCTGCGAGGGTTAATGTGTCTTCACTGGGGGGTTCCCCGGGGGCTGAGGGGGTTGTTAGTATGCTGTTGTCGGGTTTTCGGGATGTGTTGGCGTGTTGTGAGGCAGGGGTGGTTGCTCGGGCTTCGGCGCCACCTTTGGCTGCATGGTCGGCGGTGCAAGCTGCGGCATGTGGGAGCAGTGTTGGTCCTGGGGGTGGTGGACGTGAAGCTGCGGGGGTTATCCCGCAGGTGGTTACGGTGGCTGGGCCACAGGTCGCTGGTGCCTCTGCTGCAGTGCGGTCAGCAGTGGTTAGTTCTTTTAGCTCTGGTTCTGAGGCTCTGGGGGGGGAAGCGGCGGTGGATCATACTGGGGTTGATGGGGGAGATAAAGGGGTGACGGGTTTGATGGTGTGCGTTTGGCGGATGCAGCGAAATGCAAAGTTTACGTGTGCTTCGAGGGGCCCTTGGGGGCTCATCTGAAGCCGGAGGTAAAGGAGCGCATTTGGAGGGGTGAATATGTTGAAATATTTTCTTTGTTGCCGTTGGAGAAATTCAACTTAGACAAAGTTCGACCAGATGAGAGTAAGAGGGAGGAGGAGGAGAAACGGCGATATCGTTTGATTCCCCGAACCTTCTCTAATTGGCTTCAGGCGTTTGCCATTCTGGCAAGCGTTATTGGTGAGAGGACGCCGGAGCATTGTTCCCCACTTTTTTGTTACTTAGATGCCATAGGGGAAGCTCAGAGGGTTTATGGGCTCATCGCGTGGTTACGATATGACGAGCAGTTTCGTCAGCGTATGGCGGTTAGGCCTTCTTTGCGGTGGGACCATAAGGATATCGGGCTGTGGATGAAGCTTATGACTCCGGGGCGGACCGCAGCTCATCCCTTTCAGGGGGGGGCCGGGGGTACAGCTATGGTTGCACAACCGGCCGCGCATAGAAAATGTTACTGCTGGCAGTTTAATGAGGGATCGTGCAAGTTTGGATCCGGCTGCCGATTCCGTCATGAGTGCTCGGGTTGCGGGGGGGCTCACCCATTGTCCCGGTGTTTTAAGCAAGGGCGGGGGAGAGGTGGTGACACTGGAAAAAGGGATGTCGCCGGTGAGGGTCGGAAGGATGTTGCCGTTTTTAAAGCGGTACCCTGATCAGGCAGCGGCAACCTTGTTGCAGCGGGGTTTTTCTGAGGGTTTTTTGATCCCTTGTGTATTGGCGGTGGTTCCTCCAGCGGCGGATAATTTGAGGTCGGCGCGGTTGCACCCGGAGGTTATTGGGGACAAAATTCAAAAGGAGGTGTCCTTGGGTCGCATGGCTGGCCCGTTTGTGGACCCCCCTATGCCGGATTTGGTAATTTCGCCGCTGGGGGTTGTTCCAAAGAAAGAGCCTAATAAATACAGACTCATTCATCACCTGTCTCATCCGCGGGGGGGTTCGGTCAATGATGCTATTGACCCTGGTTTGTGTTCTGTTTCCTATACTTCTTTCGATGCAGCAATTTCATGGGTGCGGCGGTTTGGTCGGTGTGCCCTGTTGGCAAAAACTGATATTGAGGCGGCGTTTCACCTTTTGCCGGTGCATCCTAGTTGTCTCCGATTGCTGGGTTGCAAATGGGAGGGGTGCATATTTGTTGATCGTTGCTTGCCTATGGGCTGCGCCATTTCGTGTTCTCTATTTGAGACTCTTAGTTCTTTTCTTGAATGGGCGGTTAGAGATGTTTCCGGGCTCGCATCTGTCATCCACTATTTGGATGATTTTTTGTGTATTGGCCCTCCGGGTAGTTCCATCTGTGCATCGCTACTGAGCACGGTCGAACATGTGTTCGAGCATTTTGGCGTTCCTTTGGCTTCGGATAAGACGGTGGGTCCGACCACGGAATTGTGTTTTTTGGGAATTATTATCGATACGGAAGCCATGGAATGTCGTTTGCCTCAGGATAAATTGGAGGAGCTCCGGGGGTTGGTGATTTCGGTGGGTCAGTGCAGGAAGATTCAACTTTGGGAATTACAGTCGTTATTATGAGGGGGTACAGAAGAGGCTGTTCCATTCCGGATTCTAGACGGTCGGTTTCGTTTGAGGTTCTTCAAGCGGTGGTGGGCCAGTTGAATTGTGTTTGTTCCTCGTTGTATGAGGTGATTTTGTTCTGGGCGGCCTTTGTGCTGGCATTTTTTTGGGCCTTTAGGATTGGGGGGTTGGTTAGTCGGAACAAGTGGGGAGAGGGTGGTTTGACTGTAGATGAGGTTGTCTTGTTGGGTAGTGGGTTGCGTATTTTTCTACGCAAGTCAAAAACAGACCGTTTGGGTCGGGGTACCTGGGTGGAGTTGTCTGTGATTCCGAGTTCTCCGATTTGTCTGGTACGGGCAGTTAGGGAATTTCTTGAGGTGAGACCTGACCTTCCTGGGGTTTTCTTTCTGCATGCGAATGGGATGGCTCTGTCTCGTTTTCAATTTGGGGCTGTTTTTAAACGGTGTTTGCAGTCTGCCGGGTTGGGTGTGGAACAATATTCGTCCCATTCGTTTCGCATTGGGGCAGCTACGGAGGCCGCCCGGTGGGGGTTGGGTGATCAAGTGGTTCGCCGTATTGGGCGTTGGGATTCGGATAGATTCAGGTTATATGTGCGTCCTCAGCTCTTGTGATGGGTGTACTGTTTTTTGGTGTTGTTGTGTTGGTCTCCGTGGTACTTGTCTTTGTCAATTTGTGTTTTGTGGGGGCCTTTGTGATGACGGTTCTACCTCCTCCCTTCTTTTCTGTTTTTCTTTGCAGGTTCCGATGGCTGCTTGGTATGGATCATGGGCCATTCGTATGTTTTTTGGGGGGCTAAGAGGGCGGATGTTCGTCCAGAGGGTCGGCAATTGGGAATTGAGAGAGGGGAGGCGAGGCTTCGTTGGCTGGGAGTGCCGGGAATGTTGTGGTCCAGGGTGGTCCCAGAAATTCATCACTATTCACGTTTAGACCGGCCTCCAGATGTTTTGGTGTTGCATGTGGGGGGTAATGATCTCGGGTTGCGCTCCATGCGGGAGGTTATCCGAGATATCAAGTTTGATTTTTTGCGTATTCGGTCTTTTTTCCCGGACACAGTGATTGTATGGTCGTACATAGTGGCCCGTGCTTATTGGCGCATGGCCCGTTCTGTCGAAAAAATTAATAGGGCTCGGGTTAAGGTGAATAAGGAGGTGGCGCGTTTTTTTGTGAGGAATGGTGGCCTAGCAGTCCGTCATAGGGAGCTGGAGGAGGAGTCCTGGCGGTATTGGCGTTCGGATGGGGTGCATCTCAATGCGGTTGGGATTGACCTGTGGTCCTTGGGCCTGCAGGATGGTATCCAACGTGGATTACGTGTGTGGCGGGCTACACGAGTGTAAGGGTTCACACTCGTGTGCTGTGGCAGGGGTCGATGGGTCTTTGAAGGGGGTGGTGGAGTGACAAGTTGATGAATTATGGGTTGGGCCCATCGTAGGTATGGGTGTCCCTTCCCAATAAAAGGTCATGTTGGTATTGTGGGAGTTCATTTTGGCTGTATCTGGGTTAAGTAACGGTAGTATTGTCCCCGAGGCGGTGTAGTAGCGGCTGGGGGCCTTTCATTGGGTATCAGATACAGCCGAGTTGGTGATGGGAGTAATGGTGCCTTCAGAGACCTTAGACCCGGGTTGGGATTTTACTGTCAGGTATCAATTGAGTTACTGTAATTTATGTTTGGTTATGTTGAATAAATGGCTGCTATGGCCGGTTTTACACCAGAAAGAGAGTTGCGTGTTTATTTGGGTGAAAGGTTTTTTGAAGGGGGGTGGTGGTGGTTTTAAGAGGGGTAGGTAAGTATTAGCCTCGGGGATTCTGCAAGTCCAACAGTCATGCAGCCATAGGAAAGTCCACTTTTGAATGGAGCTGCTCCTTTACATTTGGTTTCCATGGGTACAGCGACCCCCCCAGCGACCATTGCCGTATTATGGGCTACAGCCACCTATTACATAACCTGGCCCCTGCAGACATTGGGGCCCCTGAAGTTTTCTGCAGATGTGGCCATCTATAGGAATATTCTTTATTACAAATGTCAGATCTGTCGCCCTTTCCTGTCCCCCTGAAGCCTGCCTGAATATGGCCGAATTCACACTGACTTGCACTGCATTTCCACACATTTTGGTTGCATTTAACATGCGCTGACCTGCGTTGATCTGTGTTTCAGCACACTTGTAAAATGCACATCAATGCATAGACGCATAAAAACAATTATTATTATTATACAGGATTTATATAGCGTCAACAGTTTGCGCAGCGCTGTAAAATGTGTGCACAGACAGTACAATTACAATACAATTCAATCCAGGAGGAATCAGAGGGCCCTGATCCTAGGAGCTTACAATCTAAAAGTTATGTGTCCTGTTCACACTGTAGCGCTGCGTTGATCTGCGTTGCGTTAAAATGTAACAAGCATGCACTTTAAAGCAATGCAGCACAGTGGTTAAATGGTTAGCACTTCCCCCTGGCAGTACTCGGGTCGTTGGTTCAAATCCCAACTACGACACCACCAGCCTGGAGTTTGCACATTCTCTCTGTGCCTGCATGCGCTTCCTCCGGGTACTCCGGTTTCCTCCCACGCACTCCTCTTTGGAGTAAAGACATGCTGGTAGGTTAATTGGCTCCTGTCTAAATTGCCCCTAGTATGTGTATGTATGAATGTAAGTTAGGGACCTTAGATTGTACGCCCCTTGAGGGTTAGGGACTGCTGTGAATGTACAATATATATGTAAAGTGCTGTGTAAATTGACAGCGGTATAGAAGTACCTGAAATAAACACAATGCAGGTCAGCGCAGCATTGTAGTGTGAACAGGACATATCACATAGCAATTGTTTTTTTATTTGTTTATACATTGACTTGCATTTTACAAGTGCACTAAATGTTTACAGGGCATGGGCTACAACAAAATGGCCGCTGAGCTGAATTCTTCAAGGACAATTAAAGTGCTGATGTTTTGTTGTATTTAGCCACCATTTTGTTGTAGCCCAGAGTATGAAAGGAAAGGGCTGACAGCGGTGGGAGAGTCCTGGTGGGGATGTGTGTCTGGGGAGAGAACGCACGGTGCAGGGGAGGATTTTGTATCGGGAAGCGTGCTGCTCTTGTGATGTTGGGGGCCCGGGGCCTGATGACTGCCATGTCCTGGAAAGAAGCCGGGATATAGGAATGGGAACACTGGGAGTTATTCAGCCAGGCCTCTTGGGGGCAGACATGACATCAGACTATATTCTATACTAGAGGGGCCCCTTGTCTGCGGGGGCTGGTGTATGGAAAAGGTGAACATAGCATTCGGAGGCTTCGTGTTTTTAAACTGCCAGGAGAAATCCGATACATTTCTGATTTGATGATTAAAAAAAATAATAAAATTATAAGTGATGCTGGGGCCCGGTATGGCTTTTAGGGGGAACCCCATGCACGTAAAAAAAAAAAATTACTGTGGGGTCCCTCTTAACCCTCCTACCAGACTTAAATGGTCTGGTATGGATTAGGGGGGACCCCACGTTGCTTTTTTGTGATAAAAATGTAAAAAAAAAAAAGTCAGTCCTGCTGCAGCAGGTTCTATACATTGTACAGATGTGCAACTTTTCAGGTTGTTTAAGGGGACCCCCCAGGCATGATATTTAAAGGATTTTCAATTTTTTTTAAATTTTATTTTAAGCAATGAAAAATTACTGCCCCTTTAAAAACAGTACTTTTTGAAAAGATTTTTCACTGATTCATGTTCCTCAGGGCAGTAACTGAATCCCCAAACCCCTTTAATGGCCAACAACTTGCATATAAGCCTTCAAAATGGGCACTTTTGAATTTGCAAGTTTGAGTCCCATAGACTTGCATTAAGTTCGAAGTTCACGGTCGAACTTTTGTTAGGTTCGAATGTTCAACTGTGAACTGAACAGGGAGGTGTTCAGCCCATCACTAGCTGCCTTTCACGGAATCTCCTCTTTCAGCATGTATGGCTGCTCAGGACTCTAGACTGCAATGTCTCCCCCTCCTCAATAGGGTGAAAGTAGGCTCAGGCTGTCTGTCAAGGAATTCTTCTCTGCCTATATGGATGGCTACTCCAGACTCCAAAGGAGGATGATTCGCCCACTGAAAGGAAATTCTGACACAGTGTAATAAATTCTTATATAGTCATTTATTAGCCACTTGCCGCCCTGCCACCGCATATAAACGGTGGCAGGGCGGCACTCGTAGGCAAAAGCACGTTTTAAAACGGCTGCCTTCAAAACAGGTAGGGTGTCAGCAGCGGGTGTCAGTTGACGGGTCACGGTCGTTTTTTACCGGCCGTTTTCCCGCGATTGCCGGTGATCGCTAACACAGAGCAGGGCTGCATTGTTTACACACAGCCCTGTTCTGTGTCAGTTCTCTGACAGCTTGTGAGAAGCTGCAGAGTTTCTCTCCCTGGATCAGCTCCCCCCTCCCTCCCCCCGTCCAGTACACACCCCCGCCCCCTAGTAAAACACTCCCCTTACACTTCAAATTCTAAAAATGTTAACCCCTTCCTCCCCAGTGACATTAGTACAGTTTCAGTGGTTTTTTTTCACTGATCACTGTATTGGTGTCACTGGGGATGTCAGTGACCCCAAGTCAGTCCCCCCCCAAGTGTCACAATGTCCGCCGCTGTCACGCAGTCCTGCCATAAGTCGCTGGTCGCCGCCATATGTCGCTGATTGCCGCCAAAAGTCGCTGATCGGCGCAATTATTAGTATAAATAAAAATTAAAAATTCCAGTATCTTTCCCGCCATTTGTAAACGCTATAACTTTCACGTAAACCAATTAATTTACACGTATTGGGATTTTTTTTTAGCAAAGACATGTTGCAGAATGCATTTTGGCAGAAATTTATGACTAAATTTGATTTTTGCATTTTTTTTTTACTGGACATGTTTTATAGCAAAAAGTCCAAAATATTTTTTTTTCCTCAAAATTGTCAGCCTTTTTTTTTATAGCGCAAAAAATAAAAACCGCACAGGCGATCAAATACCACCGAAAGAAAGCTCAATTTGTGGGGTAAAAAAGGATGTAAATTTCATTTATGTACCGTATTGCATGACCGCGCAATTGTCCGTTAAACTAGCGCAGCGCTGTATAGCAGAAAAATGGCGTAAATTGCAGTATTTATACCATAGATTGTAGACGCTATAACTTCCACACAAAGCAATCAATATACACTTATTGGAATTTTTTTTACCAAAAACATGGAGCAGAATACATTTTGGCCTAAATTTATAACCAACTTTGAGTTTACTATATATTTTTTATAGCTGAAAGTAAAAAATATTGTTTTTCTTCAAAATTTTTGGCCTTTTTTTGTTTATAGCGTGAAAAATAAAAAGCGCATAGGTGATCAAATTACACCAAAAGAAAGCTCTATTTGTGTGAAAAAAAGGACGTAAATTTCGTTTGGGTGCAGCATTGCATGACCGCGCAATTATCAGTTGAATTAGTGCAGCGCCGAGTAGCAAAAAGAGGCCTGGTCATTAAGGGGGGTAAATCCTCAGGTGCTCAAGTGGTTAAAACAACTCACAAGTAAAAAAAAGAATAAAAGTAGGCATCAAGACATAAATCTGGTCTGGCCCCCAGTAAACTAAAAGTGCTGGTAGTACAGACTCCTAAACATCGGATTCTGTCCACACTGACACTGCACAGGTCAGTATAGCAAGTGCAGTCACATCATGAAGACATGGGGTACAAACAATTAAACAGAGGGTACAAGTCCTTTCTTACCACCCCTACTGGACTATTGATGTGCACCTAGAGATGAGAAAAAAACAGAAACATTGGGAAAAAAAATTATTTTTTTCCTTTTTTTTTCACTGCCATTTTTGTTTCTTTCTAGGAAAATAAAAAAAATGTGCAATATAATCTTTTACAATGATAAATAATATATCTATGACATGGTATTCAGTCTTAAATTATTGCAAGCAGTTGACAAGCAAATCGTGTTACATTGAACCTTGCAATGCAGTTCTCAAGAGAAATATGCATTTTGTCAATCGAGGTCACTACAGCAGAAAGGCTCCAGTTCAGTTTGTTTGTGGGTTCCATCTAGTACTTCCTACAGTTTGGAGAATGTTGGGATACAGTACATGATAGTTTCTGTTCCCCTCTCAGGCCTTAATTGATAGGTAGGAGCAGTGGCGTTCCTAGGGGGGTGCAGGGGGTGCGGGCCACACCGGGTGACACCATCACAGGTGGTGCAGGAGCAGGATGCCAGCAGAGCTTCTGGGCTCTGTGAAGGTCCTGGCCAGTTATTGGGGTGATCCCAGATTCCTGGCACAGTGACAGCTGCCCCCGCTATAGTGGTAAAATTAGTATCCCATGAAGATATGTATCCCCTGAAGCAACTGTGCATGTGCCGTTTTCAGGCTGAAGAAGCCGATCGCCGATCTCCGACTTTAGCACGGAGCTGCAACAGTTAACCCCTTACAGGCTGAAAACCACTGAAGCTGATCCTGCAGATCACTATGGGTTGCAAGATCAGTTAACCCCATATTTGCAAACCGAAATGTGATTTTCCATAGGAATGCATTGAAAACCAATTAATCCGTTCCGGATGTCAAAAAAAAGTAAAAAAAAATGTCTTTTATCTGTTCAAAACTGTTTATAAAGTGCACTTTAAAGGCATAAATACTGTACAGGGACATGATTAAAATATTTCCAGAATGACTCCAAAGCTCGATGCAAAAACCACTCCAACACCTCCACACTCAATGCCACGTGCTACCCACAGACTCCAGCATGCAAGGGGGCGGCGCTATGAACCTCCCAGGTGCAATGCATTCTGTGGAAACTTGCTTTGTTTTGCGAAAAAAAATTGTAAACCAAGGCATTATTTTCAATGAATTTTCATTCGTAAACTGAAAATTACGTTAACCGAGGCGTTCGTAAACCGAGGTACCACTGTAGTTGATCCATCTGCACCACATCTGAAATAAATGAATCAAAATGTATTAAAGAAAGAAAGATGTGTGGGACTTTGACGGTACAAAAATTCCCTCAGGATAAACACACACAGAAATGCTCAGGGAAAAATTAGTAAAGCTTTATTACACATTATCTAAAAAAACGTGTAAGCACAAAGACATATCGCCTACCATAAAGACAGTTTGGATAAACACAGCTTTTAAATATGAACTATCCCAAATCACCTTCCTTGAAAATACAAAATTATAGAATCATGGATATACTTGATAAGCTGATTAAATTTAGAAGGTGGTAAATCCCAGTGCATTTCGCCAAATAGGCTTCTTCAGGGGTTCACATACTGGGGGAGAGAAGAACACTGCAAATATATAAAAAAAACATGCACATACTTATAACACTCTATGGCAATTGAAAATCATTTACAACTTTGGTAGTAATTAACACATCCAAGTTTATGAACAAGACCAAAAACATGTTTATAACAGTCCATACCTATTGAAAATCACTTACAACTTTTATAGCTATGAATAAATCCAATAACCATAATTCTGACAAACAAAAATGTACCTATGCTGATGACTGTCCGCTCAAATGCGGATGAACCGCAGGGAGGGGGACCAGGAAGAGAGAGGAGGGAAGCTCCAGGGACCCACTGTAGACCCCGCCAGAACACCAGGGAGTGATTCCCATAGGAGAGGGGGAAAGGGGAGGAAAAGGTTAACCAATCATCTGTGGGTGGGAGCTGCAAAGCATGTGTAAGAAAATTAAATACTCCCACATGATAATGAGACCCAGCAAACAAATGTCATCACAGTCACCACGCTCCCATAACCTACACAATTTCACATAAATTCATATACACCCATACAATACCTGCAAAAATGGAAGTGAGAAAGGCATCCATGCATCCAATGAAAGGAAAAACGTCCCTCGCAGATGCAATGATTAGAAGGGTGCGATATTGTTAGATAAGGGATCTTCTGCAACAAGATGATAGGTACAAACCCCCGACACCTGTGGTCACTCAAACGGCCTTCTTTCAGAAGAGTATAGGTAGGGGTCAAAGGGGTCAATAAAGTTTAAAAAGGGGTCAAAATCTTTACCAAGTAGTTATAGTCCTGGTAATTTAACTTCAATAGTTGAGAAGATACTGGAGAGTTTAATAAAAGACCACATAGATGAGTCCTTGCTGGAAAAAAATATTTTAAGACAGACAGCATGGATTCATGAAAGACAGAAGTAGTCAAACAAATTTGATTTCTTTTTATGAGGAGGTGAGCAAAACCTTGGACAGAGGGGTGGCGGTGGATGTGGTATACTTGGATTTTGCAAAAGCATTTGACACAGTTCCCCACACATGGCTAATGTGTAAGGTAAAGTCTACGGGCTTGGAAAAAATCTGTATGTAAATGGATAGAAAACTGGCTAAAAGATCGTATTCAGAGAGTAGTGGTTAATGATTCATACTCTGAATGGTCTGGGGTTGTCAGTGGTGTACCCCAAGGTTCAGTGTTAGGACCATTACTTTTTAATGAATTTATAAACGATATAGGGTCTAGGATTACAAATACCATTTCGGTCTTTGCAGATGACACCAAGCTGTGCAGTGGAATAATGTCCTTACAGGATGTATCCAATTTACAAGCCGACCTCAATGAACTGTTTAATTGGGCAACTATGTGGCAAATGAGGTTTAATGTTGATAAATGTAAGGTTATGCACTTGGGGGCTAAGAATATGCATGCATCATACATACTAGGGGGAGTACAACTGGGGGAATCAATGGTGGAGAAGGATCTGAGGGTTCTGGTAGATCACAAAGCTTAATAATGGCATGCCTAAAGCAAGCAAAATCCTGTCTTGTATTAAAAGAGGTATAGACTCCAGAGAGAGAGATATTTTACCCCGGTACAAATCATTAGTAAAACCTCATCTGGAATATGCAGTTAAATTTTGGGCACCAATTCACAAAAAGAACATTGGGGAGATGGAGAAAGTACAGAGAAGGGCAACCAAACTGATAAGAGGCATGGAGGAGCTCAGCTATGAAGAAAGATTAGATGAACTGAATTTAATCTGTCTTGAGAAGAGGAGATTAAGGGGGGATATGATCAACATGTATAAATACATCAGTGGTTCATATAGTGAACTCAGTGTAGAGTTATTCACCCTGAGGTCATCACAGAGGACAAGGGGGCAATCTTTACGTCTGGGGGAAAAGAAATGTAATCTCCAAACACGTAAAGGTTTCTTCACAGTAAGCGCTGGTTACTGTGAGTTGGTTCTGGCCAGCTCAGTGGATTGCTTTAAAAAAGGCCTTGATTCTTACTTGGATACACAGAATATAACTGGATACTAACATTTATAGGTAAAGTTGAACCAGGGAATATCCGATTGCCTCTCGGGGGATCAGGAAGAGATTTTTTCCCCTGCAGGAGCAAATTGGATCATGCTTTGCTGGTTTTTTTTTGCCTTCCTCTGGATCAACTGTGGGTAAAGGATTATAACTTTTTTTTTATTAATGGTTAAACTGGTTTGACTTTTGTCTTATTTCAGCCAGACTAACTATGTAACTATGTAACTATAAAGCAACCCAGAGACCTGTATGTAATAGAAATGTCAAGAGCACTCAAAAATATTGATGAGAATCCACTCTCAATGACGCCTAATGCCTCATAGTGCCTCATAGAGCCTACCTTAGTCCTATGATGTCTCCCATTAACTCCAGGTAACATTGCATGCTTTAAACGGTACCGGCAAAAGGGGGCTGGGCCTTATATAGAGAAATAGGTATCCCTCCTGCCCCCCAAAAGCCACCATAAACTGCAAAAGAAGAGAATTAATGCAACCAACGTGCGGGGATGTGGCACTGCGCATGCACCAAACCCAATGGTGCACGCAATGACGCACGATGGCTACCACTCATATACGGGGCACAACAGTATGTCACGTCATACGTAGTCATGTTTTTTTTAATGTAATTCCATCATAGTAGGAATTATGTATTATGTATATAGTTTGGCTATGGTAGTTCAATCTCATGTCAAAAACCAGACTCACAGATGTGTATATCTTTACTAGACAGGTTTTAAACAGCTGATTATGTCCTAGCTCATTAAAGCATTGTACACACGATCAGAAAATCGTGCAAAAAATACCGCTACCGAAGCGATGGTACTATAATCTGATCTGATTAGTAAACAGCTTTTAAAAGCCAATCACGACAGTTCATCCGAAATAATTTGAAGGGATAAACACGAAAATGTTTCTCATATGATACCAGATCGTACAATTTTTGTTTAATCAGTTTTTGTCCGAAAATACAATACAAATACAATACAAAACATTACATCACTTCCGAAATTCTATTGTATTGGACGAGAATTTTTGTAAATTCAGTAAACACTTCATTTTCAATATGGAGACTAGCGTGCAAAGCATGCAAAAAAACAAAAACGGATGATCATTTGTCCAATGTTCTCATTGTGTGTACCAGGCATAAGAGGCTTGAGCAGATCCTGGCTAGAGTATTTCTGCATTCCATTCTAGCTGATCTGCTTTCTGTTTATGTGTTTTAAACTGCATTGTTCTGGGGGAGGTTGTATTAAATGTGTAACTGGTCTGGCCACCACAGACATAAGTCTTAAAACTGGCCAGTTTTGTCAAGATGAGGGAGTGTTGAATAAAGGACCCCACCCATCTGTGTCTTGTACAAGAGAACTGGGGAAATTCCTAGAAGTTCTATTCTGTTGTCCTCCCAATGCAGCACAAAGGAATAAAAAGCCTGAATACAGTCACCACATCTAAGGACTGATTAGCTGCTATATATTAGATTTTTCGATTTAGATATGCTTTACAAAAACAAAAAACTGCAAAAGAAGAGAATTAATACTTACCTGTTGCTCAAGTCTACATTTTCTTACAGGGCAAAGGTGCTGGCAGAATCTTGAGACCAACATACTTCCTGGTGTGTGGGATGCCTGCGGTCCTCACTGCTTGCTAGAACATTTATATCACTACTTTGCTCTACAAGAGAGTGATGATATTAGCAATGGGAGGCAGAATAGGTATTATTTCTCTTCTTTTGCCATGTTTTTTTATGCATTAAGCAAAATCATGAAGCTGCGTATGACAAAATATATTAGATCTAAACTGAAATGCACCAACATCTTGATGTCTAGATTGAAGTAGCTTACACAACATACATTTATTGTCTAATTTAGTTAATGCAAATGCATTCTTAACACCGCACTTCATCCTTATTTAGCCACTTAATTGGCATCAGTTTCCTGTCTAATACTTTCTAAGAACTGGTGTAAGAAGAAAATGCTCTGAGCACTCTATGAAAAGGCAAGGAAGAGTGGGGTGCCATTGAATTGCAAATTGTGCTTAATTTGAATGCATGCTGCTCTGTATGCCCGGGCGCCTGCAGGCACACACCAAGAGCATATGTCTGCAGCAACAAAAGGGGCTACTTAAGAAAAATGTGACATTGGTCCAGGCAGGAGGATAAATAACTTTAGTCCAGGCTGTCACTTTTGGTTTAGAATGAAGTCCTTGTGAAAGGGAAGCCAAGAGATTGAACCCTACCTGAAGGATGCCTTTATGTCGTAAATTGTGAGAAGTTCATTTGCAAGCAGCAGCATTGCAGATCCCAGAAAATGGACTAGTTGACGAGAGAGGAACATCTGGATATCCTGTACCATGCTGGTGGATAAATGGCTTTTATAGTTTTATTGTACAAGTTTAGCAAATGATTAAAAAACATGAAATCAATGAAATCCAGTAAATCAATATTCTCTGGAATATACAGGTTCTGTTTAATCATGACAAGAAGGGACACTAAAACTATGACTGCAAGGTCTCACGGAAACTTGACTGTTGAGAAGCATAGGCATAACAAACTTGTATGCATACTGTACATCCATACACTTGTATCTGACTCTCAGCGAGTCTGTGGGCCAGCAAACTGGGCACCATGTCTGGTACACTTGAGTGTACCTCTGTCCATGACCTTTTTATCACAAACTCCTTTAACCTACTTGCAATTACACAAACCTGGCTTTATGAATCTGACTTTCCCTCTCCTGCTGCCCACTCTCATGGTGGTCTCCTTTGGACTCGCTCTTCCAAGCCTAGTGGACGGAAAGGAGGTGGAGTTGGAATCCTCCTATCCCCTCAAAGCACTTTTCAGGACTTTCATTCACCTCCATCTCTGTCCCTCTCCTCATTTGAAGTTCACTGTATTCATCTATTCTCTCCAGTTTCTTTAAGATTTGCTGTGGTCTATCAGCCTCCTGGACTGCTATCAAGCTTCTTTGATGACTTCTCTGCCTGGCTGCCTTACTTTCTCTCTTCTGAAATTCCCACAATCATTCTTGGTGACTTCAACATCCCTGTTCATCTTAACACTCCTGCTACTTCTAAACTTCTGAGCCTAACCACTACTTTTGACCTAAAACAATGGACTTTTACTCACTCTAATGGTAACTACCTTGACCTTGTATTCTCCTACCTATGCACTCCTTGCAACCTCATCAACTTTCCCTTTCCTCTCTCTGATCACTCTCTTATTAGCTTCACTCTCTCCTTGGCCTCCTCCTCCTTGTCTTCCAACTACCAAACAGTTACCCATAGAAACCTTTGCTATCTTAACCCTTCTCTTCTTTTTTTCGGCAACAGATTGTCTCTATGACAAAATCTCAACCCTGTCCTGCCCCAACCTGGCCACTTCTGTCTACAACAGTTCACTGTCATCCACCGTGGACACATTGGCCCCCCTCACTACACACAGAAGTAGGCCCCAACCGCTACAGCCCTGGCAAACAGACAATACCAGATACCTCAAAAAATGAAGCCATGCTCTTGAGCATTTATGGCGTAAGACTAAGACCCAGAAGGCTTCAACTAATATAAATCTGCCCTTCAAAAATAAAACTACCGTCTCCACACTGCCAAACAGACCTATTTAATCACTCTCATTAACACCCTCTCACGCAATCCCTGTCAACTCTTTTCTACCTTTAACTCTCTACTTCGTCCTTCTCTACCTCCACCCACTACTTTACTCACTGCCCAGGAGATCGCTAATCACTTAAACAATACGATTGATACAATTTGTGATGAGATCTCCACTGTACAGATATCTCCTTAACCCTACACTCCTTGTCCACCTGCACAATCTATACTTCCCTTGTTTACCCAGCTACTATAGAGGAGTTTGGTAAACTTTTTTCTAAAGCCCACCTAACCACCTGTCCCCTGGACCTTGTTCCCTTGCAAATACTACGTTCACCCTCTAGCTCTATCCTTCACTCTTTAGCTCATATCTTCAATCTCTCCCTTTCTACTGGCATCTTCTCCAATTCTCTAGTCACCCCCATACTTAAAAAGGCCTCACTGGACCCCACCAATCTTAGCAACCTAAGACCCATCTCCTTACTCTCTTTTGCCTCCAAACTCCTTGAACGTCTAGACTACAATGAGCTGAGCTGCCACCTTATTGAGAATAACCTTCTAGATCCTCTTCAGTCTGGATTTCGCCCACAACAGTCCACAGAAACTGCTGTCCTAAAACTCACAAACGACTTGCTAATCGCTAAAACCAATGGCCACTGTTCTGTACTCTTACTCTTGGACCTCTCTGCTGCCTTTGATACAGTTGACCACCCCCTCCTCCTCAAAAAACTATATTTACTTGGCTCCGTGACTTCAAGCTCCGTTGGTTTGAATCTTACTTATCTAGCGGCACCTTCAGTGTCACTTACAACTCTACTTCCTCCTCTCCTACTCCTCTTACTGTCGGGGTCCCCCAAGGTTCTGTCCTTGGACCTCTCCTATTCATGATCTACACTTCTTCCTTGGGTCAGCTAATAGCTTCCCATGGTTTCCAATAGCATTTCTATGCTGATGACACACAAATCTATCTGTCTACTCCTCAGCTCATCCAGTCAGTTTCCTCTGATTCACTGATTTGCAGACATATCAGACTGGATGTCACACTACTTCCTAAAACTCAATCTATCCAAAACTGAGCTCATAATATTTCCTCCCCCACGTGCCTCTTTCCTTGATTTCTCGGTCAGGATCAATTGCACCACTATCAACCCATCCCCGCATGCCAGGGTGCTAGGGGTAACCCTGGATTCTGACCTATCCTCTCAGGCCCACATCCAATCCCTGTCTAAATCATGCCGCCTCAACCTCCGCAACATTTCTAGAATATGTTCCTTTTTAAACAATGATACTACAAAACTCCTAATTCAGGCCCTGGTTATCTCTTACCTCAACTACTGCAACTTCCTTCTCATTGGCTTACCTTTACATAGGCTATCCCCCTCCAGTCCATCATGAATACTGCTGCCAGGCTCATCCACCTTACCAACCGTTCAGTGTTTGTTACCCCTCACTGTCAATCCCTCCACTGGCATCCAGTCGCACAATTAATAAAATTCAAAATACTGACAACTTACAAAGCCATCCACAACTCTGCTCCCAGCTACATCACCAACCTGGTCTCAAAATATCAAACAAACTGATCTCTTCGATCCTCCCAAGACCTTCTGCTCTCTAGTTCCCGTGTCACCTCCTCCCATGCTCACCTCAAGGACTTCTCTCGAACTTCTCCCATCCTATGGAACTCCCTACCCCAATCTGTCCGACTATCTCCTAATCTATCCATCTTTAGACAATCACTAAAAATCTTTCTCTTTAAAGAAGCCTATTCTGCTTATAATTAGTAAACTGCCTTTTATTTCCTCCATCAGCTCATCCCCCACAGCTATTACCTTTTGTATCACTGAACCCTTCCTCCTAGATTGTAAGTTCTAATGAGCAGGGCCCTCTATTTTCTCTTGTACCAAATTGTATTGTAACTAATGTCTGCCTTCATTTTGTGCAAACTGTTGGTGCTATATAAATCCTGTATAATAATAATATGCTAGGGCCAATTTAAACAGGAGCTAATAAACCTACCAGCACGTCTTTGAAATTTGGGCGGAAACCAGAGTATTCTGAGGAAACCCATGCATAACAAGGAGAATATGCATACTCAATTAACATAGTGCCTTGGCCAAGATTTGAACCAATGACCCTAGTGCAGCAAGGCATAAGTGTTAACCACTAATCCTAAACTAACTCAACTTTCCTGTTCCCCACCCAATAAAAAAAACACTAAAAAAGTTTAAGTCAAATAGGTAAGGTAGCAGTTTTATTCATTTATGCAGCATGCTTATTTCAGTAATAATGGCAAATATACTAATACTGTACAATTGACAATAAACCTATGTCAGCCACATATAAACTGTGAGCATATAGTATAACAAGACTAAAATAATAGCTAAAGCCAAAGCTTTTTTCTTAGTTACTTTTACATAGAGCTGGAATGGTTAAAATCTCTGTCAATTTTTTTCCCCATCTGTGGCCCATTGGGGAGATTTATTAATCTCAATCAAAACTTATTTTTTCATCCAATAAATACTGTACATCAAGAAACATGAGAAAATGACTCCAAAGTAAGGAGAATCTTTGGGACTGCAGGCCACAGCCCTTACCATACATCTAAAATATTATTCTATTTAAAATGAAGACAAAAAAATCAAAGCTGGCATGAATATGGCCGCAGAAATGTATTGGTTTACCAAGATTAAATTCACATATCATAAATATCAAATACTTTAATTAGCTGAATCATAAAAATTATCAAATAAAATCCAACCATATTGCTCAGTTATTATAACTCGAGCATACTTCCACTGAATTGCAACAAAACGTCTCTCTGGGATCCAGAGTGACAGAAAACCACATAAAGCCCATGACAGGGAGGGAGGGGAGTTCTTTTGAGAACACTGACAGGAATGTGAAAAATCTGCGCTCATCCATACACTTTTATAATCTCTTCAACTTCCAGAAAGTTCTCTAAATTTCTTTTGGTTGAAATATCCCTTAGCAACTGCTGTATTTCCTCTTAAAGTGACACACACCATATTTTACCACATTATCCAATAAAGTAAAAACAGTATCTAAGTAGATTAATAAGATTGGGAAGGGGCGGCCGCAGACCCAAGTAGGTTGGCTCGAAGATTTGTGCCTCCCTTTCTCATGGGACTTCAGGCCACAATCCTTCCCGTAAATCTAAAACATTAATCTAATTGAAATGAAGACAAAACATCAAAATTAGCATGAAAATGGCCACGTCACTTTATTGGTTTACCAAAATTAAATTCACATATCATCAATATCAAATATTTTAACTAGCTGATTCATAACAAATATCACATAAAATCCAACCATCTTGATCAGTTATTAGAACTTGAGCATACTTCCACTGAATTGCAACAAAATGTCCCCACCAGCTAGGCTTTACCAGGAAAGAATGGCCCATTCCCTACCCGCGGCCATTTCGATGCAGTTTTGCAAGCCTAGATTAAAAATATCTAAGCTCACATCAGAAAGATGAACACCATCTTTGCGGTATGAACAAGACAAGCGGCCTTCTAAGTCTATATGTCTGTAAAAGAAACCATCTAAGGAGGGTCAGTACTTTTCCATTGCTCTATTTATGCGCTTTCTGATTTTTTCCATAGCCCTGCATTCTGATAAACACAACCAGGATAATCGGGGCACAATTTCAGAGAAAACAATTGAAGTATTAGGAGAAGACAATTTAAATCTATGTAAATCTTGTTTAATCATAAACAATAAATCCAAAGTTCTAATTCTGCCTATATCAATTCCTTCAAGGTGAATAATCAACACCATTGGAGGAGGCCAGCTTTGAAATAGCCTAGCTAAAGTAACATACAGTTGGCACCACTTTAGGCCCCTTATACCCTTCCAAAAGATGCAAAAGAATCTGAAGACATAGACAGGTTTTCCGACCAAGTCCGTTGAGCTGCTCTCTTCCTTGAATATGTAAGAGTGACCAAATATCCATATATTGCAGACATTACCTAAAGAAATTAAAGAAACAAGTCAAGACGTATATACATTTTAAAACTATTGAACCCCCATCTACTGAGTATTTTAATTCGGTCTTCTGACATACCCGAATCCTGAACGATCCTGAACGAGTGGGAAGTAAATTTATATTGCTGCAAATCAAGATGTGATAAACATTTTTTTAAAACAAAATCAAACTGGTATTTTGTGACAGGAGATCTATCCATATGAATGAAAAAAGGACCTGAAACATCCATAGCCACCTTCAAATCAGGTTTCATAAATGATCTGGGCAAACATGATCTTCTGAAAACAAGAGAGGGAGTCAGCAAGGGTATTAAACTTACCAGGAGTAAATTTTGCTTTAATCCAGATGTTATACTTCAAACAAAGGAAAACCAAATGTCTTAAAAAGGGGATTACAAAGATTTAGATGACAAACAATTCAACACAAACAATACACCTTTACTATCTGTGTGAATGAAAATGCTCTTATTAGCAAAACTTGTACCCCATAATTCTAATGCTACTATAACTGGGAAAAGTTCTAGTAAAATAATTCTTTTAATAGCTCTTTTATTTATCCAAGAATACGGTCAGCTCCCACAACACCAATGGTTTTCCCATATTACCGCAAAGCCTTTTGAGCCAGCCACATCTGTAAATAGATGTAAAGCATCAAAATCGTTAAATGGTTTTTGAAAAAATTATCTACGGTTAAAACTTCCAAAAGTTTAGGTGACATGATTAGATCTTCTTTAAGAGAGACTGTAAGGTGGATATGAGTGGTCGGCGATTTTAAACCAGAGGTAGACAGGTACAGATGCCTTGAAAAAATTCTGCCGACCGGCATTATTCTAAAAGTAAAGGCCAAAAGCAATTTAATTTCTTTCAGCAATACCTTTTTCCGCCTAAGAAAGATCATTATCAATAACCTGATCCTTTCCAACTTTACTTCTAATCTGAATTCCATTACAGATGTGTTGATAAAAATTCCCAAAAATTCTAAAGATACTGTAGGAAATACAATTTTTCTTCTGCCAAAGGAATACCAAAATTCCTTACAATATCATAAAATAGGTTAAGTAATTCTGTACAAATGCTAGAATCTGGGGAACCTATGAAAAGGAAGTCATCTAAATAGTGTAAAATTCCATCTAAACCTGACTCAAAACACACCACCCAGTTAATAAATTACAAAAATGTTTCAATATATGAACAGGATACAGAACAGCCCATCAGAAGGCATTTGTCAAAGAAATAACCTTTGAAATAAAAACCTAGTGGATTGTAAGGTAAAGGGTCAATAGGAAGTAAGCGATAAGCCGACCTAATGTAAGCTTTTGCTAACAACATGTATTTTCCATAAGATCTATTTAATGAAATTGCTTCATCAAACAAAGAACAAGATATCTGTCAGGGATCTCCACGATCCCCACAGCGATGGTCCCGGCGCAGGCGCAGTGCGCCGCCCTGTGCAGGGACGCGGGCAATAGGTCCGGGCCGGCTGTGGCGTTCGTGTTCGCGCATGCGCAGTAGAAGCCACGGCCGCCCGCTGGGCACCAATGGCAGCGCAGGGCGGGATATTTAAATGGCCCTGAGCTGTCATTCAGTGCCTTCTGGTCTTACCTGCATCCTGTATCCTGTGAACCTGTGCCCTGTAAGTTTTTGACCCGGATTGTACCTGACCTTGCTATTTTCTCCTGTCCTGACCCTTGCTTTATCTGACCTCTCTCCTTGATGCCCCCTATTGGATCTGACCTGCTGTTGCTGACCTGGCATGTGACCCGACTATTCTCTGCCCGCTGCCTTGTACCATACCGTCCTCTCTGTTACCGACCCAGCCTGTCTGACCTTGCTCGTCCATCCATCCATCCCTCGCAGTGGGGTCTTCAGACCTCCTCATATCAGACTCTTTTCCGTGGGAGCCCTCGGCGCATACCACTACCACTGACGGACGTACCCAGTGGCCACGACCTGGTCTCGGGGTGCTCCAAGTCCATCCCCACCATCAGGGGCCCTGGTGAACAAGCACTCTGGGACTTAGACTCCGTGCGCTGGGCGGTCCCTTACAGTACCAGAAGGCCATGACTGAGACATTAGAGGACTTAATTGCTCTGACCATTAAGATTGACCGTAGACTGCGGGAACGCAGGTTTGAGAGGTCCGGTCAGGGTCATGGAAGTATCTGGGGGTCATTTCAAGGTTCCAGCCAAACAACTAGACCAAACATCCAGAACCTGCCACCTGGAGATATTCCTGAACCCATGCAGCTTGGCCTGGCACAGCCTAAATTATCTCCAGAGGAACGCCAGCGCAGACGATCCCAGAACCTGTGCCTCTACTGTGGTGAAGCTGGTCACATGGTACGATTCTGCCCGCAGAAACTGAGTAAGTGCACCTCTTCTTCCTTGTCTATTGGCAATGTTAGTCCATCCCAATACTTAGTGGTGCCCCTTTCCTTTCAGCTTCCAGAAAGGACAGTGGAGGTGACGGCCATAGTTGATTCGGGGGCATGCAGCTGCTTCTTGGATATTAATTTTGCTCACCAGCAGGGTATTCCCCTCCAATCAAAAGAAAAAGGGTTCAATATATTTTTGTCCGATGGTTCCCGGATAAAATCGGGGGTAGTTAACCAGGAAACCCCCTCCATTGCCACTTCCATTGCCGGCCAGCACCAGGAACTCCTCCGCCTGGATGCTATTGCATCGCCCCTTTTCCCAGCCATTTTGGGGCTCCCATGGTTACGGGCCCATAACCCCCAAATTGACTGGGAAACCGGGGTAATCTCGTTCCCTTCCCCATACTGTCGGGAACACTGCCGCACTTCGGGCCCGGAGGTCCCCCAGTTCCTCCTGTGCTCTGAAGGGGATGCCAATTTAAAACAGGTAATCCCTGCAGCCTACCATGAGTTTCTAGATGTGTTCAGTAAACGGGGAGCCGATACTCTACCCCCCCACCGCCCATATGACTGTCCCGTTGACCTGTTACCCGGCTCAGAGATTCCTTTTGGGCGAATCTTCCCCCTTTCGGAGCTCGAATTGGGGGCCCTGAAGGAATACATCGAGGACAGCCTCCAGAAGGGGTTCATCCGCCCCTCCACTTCTCCGGCAGGGGCGGGAATTTTCTTTGTAGAAAAAAAAGACAAAACCTTGAGGCCGTGTATCGATTACCGGGAATTGAACAGGGTCACAATAAAAAACCGTTACCCACTGCCATTGGTACCGGAGTTATTTCAAAGTTTAAAAGCGGCAGTGGTTTTCACAAAGCTGGATTTGAGGGGAGCATACAACTTGGTTCGCATAAGGGAGGGGGACGAGTGGAAGATGGCATTCCGCACCCGCTTCGGCCACTTTGAATATTTGGTCATGCCTTTCGGGTTGTGCAATGCACCGGTCACCTTTCAACACTTTGTGAATGACATCTTTAGGGACTTCCTGGATATCTTTGTTATCGTCTATTTAGACGACATTTTGATTTTCTCACCTTCCTTGGGGGAGCACAGAATACATGTAGCAAGGGTATTGGGGCGATTGCGGCAGCATGGGTTGTACGCCAAGGCAGATAAATGTTGCTTCAAACAATCCAGCATTACTTTTCTGGGCCTGATTATCTCCACCGCGGGGGTCGCGATGGACCCTCAGAAGGTCGCTGCAATTCTGGATTGGCCTGAACCCAGGGACAGGAAAGGCGTCCAATGATTTATCGGGTTTGTAAACTTTTACCAGAAGTTCATCAAGAACTTCTCGGGTCTGGTCTCCCCCATTACTCAGCTAACCAAGCTTGGAACTCGGTTCAGATGGACACCAGAGGCTCAGGAAGCTTTTGAAGCTTTGAAGAAGCTGTTCACCTCGGCACCCATTTTGGGTCACCCAGATGCCGCCCTACCCTACATCTTAGAGGTAGATGCATCGGAGAATGCAGTAGGTTCCATTCTTTCCCAACGGAAGGGCACCAAGGAATTGCTCCATCCTGTAGCATTTTCTCACGGAAGCTTACCCCCGCGGAGAAAAACTACGATATCAGTGATCGAGAACTACTGGCGATCAAAATGGCGTTAGAGGAATGGAGGTACCTGCTGGAAGGTGCCGTGCACCCCATCTTGATATTTACAGATCACAAAAATCTAGAATACCTGAGGACCGCCAAGCGTTTACGCCCACGACAGGCGAGATGGGCATTATTCTTTTCAAGATTTAATTTCCACATCACGTACAGGCCTGGATCAAAAAATACAAAGCCAGATGCGTTATCACGCATGTACGAGGACGCCAAGGAGATCCCAGTGCCCGACACTATCTTGTCCTCGGGTAACTTCTTGGCACTTCAGTCGGACCTTCGTTCCAAGATAATGGAGGCGTCCACAACCGTATCAACCCCAGTTGGGGTGCCCCTCCAGAACAAGGGGGGACTCCTATGGAAGGAAGATCGGATTATGGTGCCGGAGGAAGCCCGAACCCTGGTCTTGGGACATTGCCATGACCACCCGATGGCAAGGCACTTTGGCCCAGAAAAGACCCTAGAGCTTCTCCGACGCTCCTTCTGGTGGCCGGACATGGCTAAAGATTGTAAGGGCTATGTAAGATCCTGTATCACCTGCCAGAAGAACAAACCATCAAGGAACAAAGTTTGGGGTCTGCTGTGGGCTTTACCGATTCCTGAACGACCTTGGCAAAGAATCTCGCTAGATTTTATAGTCGAGCTTCCACCATCACTAGACCACACGGCAATCCTTGTGGTCGTGGACCGTTTATCCAAAATGGCCCACTTCATTCCATTGAAGAAAACTCCCTCGGCAGCCGAGACTGCGCGAGTATTCATTCGTGAGGTTGTAAGACTGCATGGGGTCCCCGAAGACATTGTCTTCCAGTTTACGTCAAGATTTTGGAGGGCATTATGCAAAGCCCTTTCCTCTGCGTTCCACCCTCAGACTAACGGACAGACCGAAAGGACCAATCAGACCCTGGAGCAATACTTGCGATGCTACACATCTTTTGCTCAAGATGACTGGATGCCACTTCTACCCCTGGCGGAATTTGCGTACAACAACGCTTGCCATTCAGCAACGGGGCAGTCCCCGTTCTTTTCCAATTATGGGTTTCACCCTGTCTTCCTCCCAGATTTGGTCTCGGAATGCCCAGTTCCAGCAACACAAGATGTAGTAACGTTTTTTTCCGCAAACAACAAAAAACTTCAAGAGGCCATCAGTCGGGCCCAAGAGGACTACAAGAAGGCATTCAACAGGAAACGGAGGGGAGATCTGGTGTTGCGGCCTGGGGAGAAGGTTTGGTTAGCGACATCCAATTTAAAGATGCTTTGCCCTTCAAAGAAATTGGGACCTAAATTTATAGGCCCCTTTTGCGTTAAGTGGATGGTCAACGAGGTGGCTTACGAACTTGTCCTCCCTGACACACTCAAGATCCACCCAGTCTTCCATGTGTCCCTGCTGAAACCAGTGATCCCAGATGCCTTCCCTGAACGAGAATCTAGACCTCCGGAGGCCATAACTAGAGATGAGCGAATTATTCAAAAATTTGATTCGGCTGATTCGCCGAATTTCAGGAAGAAATTCGATTCGATGCGAATTAATTCGCTACGAAGTTAACTTATAAAAAGGGTTTCTAGGCTTCAGAGAGCCTTTAAATTAGTGCAGAACACTGTACCTTTAATTTAAATGCCCTTGGAGATGAGGAAGGAGAAGGAGAAGGATGAGAAGAAGGAGAAGGAGAAGGATGAGAAGAAGGAGAAGGATGAGAAGAAGGAGAAGGAGAAGGATGAGAAGAAGGAGAAGGATGAGAAGAAGGAGAAGGATGAGAAGAAGTAGAAGGAGAAGGAGAAGGATGAGAAGAAGGAGAAGGAGAAGGATGAGAAGATGGAGAAGGAGAAGGATGAGAAGAAGGAGAAGGAGAAGGATGAGAAGAAGGAGAAGGATGAGAAGAAGGAGAAGGATGAGAAGAAGGAGAAGGATGAGAAGAAGGATGAGAAGAAGGATGAGAAGAAGGAGAAGGATGAGAAGAAGGATGAGAAGAAGGAGAAGGATGAGAAGAAGGATGAGAAGAAGGAGAAGGATGAGAAGAAGGATGAGAAGAAGGAGAAGGATGAGAAGAAGGATGAGAAGAAGGAGAAGGATGAGAAGAAGGAGAAGGAGAAGGATGAGAAGAAGGAGAAGGAGAAGGATGAGAAGAAGGAGAAGGATGAGAATAAGGAGAAGGAGAAGGATGAGAAGAAGGAGAAGGATGAGAAGAAGGAGAAGGATGAGAAGAAGGAGAAGAAGAAGGATGAGAAGAAGGAGAAGGATGAGAAGAAGAAGGATGAGAAGAAGGAGAAGGATGAGAAGAAGGAGAAGGAGAAGGATGAGAAGAAGGAGAAGGATGAGAAGAAGGAGAAGGATGAGAAGAAGGATGAGAAGATGGATGAGAAGAAGGAGAAGGATGAGAAGAAGGACAGTTCTGTGACAGTTTCTGTCTATTTCTGACAGTTCTGTGACATTCACTCCATACAGCGGTTTCAACCGCTGTATGGAGTGAATGTCACAGAACTGTCAGAAATAGGCTATTTCTGACAGTTCTGGGACATTCACTCCATACAGCGGTTGAAACATTGTATCTATTTGTTTCCATAAATGGATCCATTTATGGAAACAAATAGATACAATGTTTCAACCGCTGTATGGAGTGAATGTCCCAGAACTGTCAGAAATAGCGGAGCTCTGCAGATACACTTAGAGGAGCTCTGCAGATACACTTTTTGCCGGCTTGGAATTATTCTTATTTTCATCCTACTTCTTCTTCTTCTTCTTCTTCATCCTCATCCTCTTCTTCTGAGGATGAGGATGAGGATGAAGAAGAAGAAGAAGAAGAAGAAGAAGTAGGATGAAAATAAGAATAATTCCAAGCCGGCAAAAAGTGTATCTGCAGAGCTCCTCTAAGTGTATCTGCAGAATAGAGGAGCTCTGCAGATACACTTTTTGACGGCTTGGAATTATTCTTATTTTCATCCTACTTCTTCTTCTTCATCCTCATCCTCATCCTCAGAAGAAGAAGAAGAGGATGAGGATGAAGAAGAAGAAGAAGTAGGATGAAAATAAGAATAATTCCAAGCCGGCAAAAAGTGTATCTGCAGAGCTCCTCTAAGTGTATCTGCAGAATAGAGGAGCTCTGCAGATACACTTTTTGCCGGCTTGGAATTATTCTTATTTTCATCCTACTTCTTCTTCTTCATCCTCATCCTCTTCTTCTTCTTCTGAGGATGAGGATGAAGAAGAAGAAGAAGAAGTAGGATGAAAATAAGATTAATTCCAAGGCGGCAAAAAGTGTATCTGCAGAGCTCCTCTAAGTGTATCTGCAGAGCTCCTCTAAGTGTATCTGCAGAATAGAGGAGCTCTGCAGATACACTTTTTGCCGGTTTGGAATTCTTCTTATTTTCATCCTACTTCTTCTTCTTCTTCTTCTTCTTCATCCTCATCCTCATCCTTTTCTTCTTCTTCTGAGGATGAGGATGAGGATGAAGAAGAAGAAGAAGTAGGATGAAAATAAGAATTCCAAACCGGCAAAAAGTGTATGTGCAGAGTTCCTCTATTTCTGACAGTTCTCTGACAGCTTCTTCACATGTACAGCGGTTGAAACATCTGTATCCTAAATGGAAACTAATAGATACAATGTTTCAACCGCTGTACATGTGAAGGAACTGTCAGAGAAATGTCAGAAATAGCGGAGCTCTCTGCAGGGACACTTTTGCCGGCTGATCGGGAAAAATCCGATTCGCGCACCCGAAGTAGGCAAATATTCGGATTCGACGCGAATCGAATTTTTCCTGAAATTCGTATCGAATTCCGGTTCGCCTGGTTCGATTCGCTCATCTCTAGCCATAACGGTCGAAGGAGAAGAAGAATTTGAGGTAGAAACAATCCTAAAGTGCCGAAGGAGGGGGGGCCAGACCCAATTCCTAATCAAATGGAAGGGCTATGGCCCTGAGGACAATTCTTGGGAACCAGCCCATAATGTCCATGCACCCAGACTTGTCCGGAGGTTTTTTCGCGATCACTCGTGGTGGAGAGATCGGGTGGGCATCTGGAGGTTGCCCGAAGGGGGGGGGGCAATGTCAGGGATCTCCACGATCCCCACAGCGATGGTCCCGGCGCAGGTGCAGTGCGCCGCCCTGTGCAGGGACGCGGGCACTAGGTCCGGGCCGGCCGCGGCGTTCGAGTTCGCGCATGCGCAGTAGAAGCCACGGCCGCCCGCTGGGCACCAATGGCAGCGCAGAGCGAGATATTTAAATGGCCCTGAGCTGTCATTCAGTGCCTTCTGGTCTTACCTGCATCCTGTATCCTGTGAACCTGTGCCCTGTAAGTTTTTGACCCGGATTGTACCTGACCTTGCTATTTTCTCCTGTCCTGACCCTTGCTTTGTCTGACCTCTCTCCTGGATGCCCCCTATTGGATCTGACCTGCTGTTGCTGACCTGGCGTGTGACCCGACTATTCTCTGCCCGCTGCCTTGTACCATACCGTCCTCTGTGTTACCGACCCGGCCTGTCTGACCTTGCTCATCCATCCATCCATCCATCCCTCGCAGTGGGGTCTTCAGACTTCCTCATATCAGACTCTTTCCCGTGGGAGCCCTCGGCGCATACCACTACCACTGACGGACGTACCCAGTAGCCACGACCTGGTCTCGGGGTGCTCCAAGTCCATCCCCACCATCAGGGGCCCTGGTGAACAAGCACTCTGGGACTTAGACTCCGTGCGCTGGGGACGCCTATTCAGTGGAGTGCTAGTGGTACCGCCGGGCGGTCCCTGACAATATCGAAATCGATGAGTTGAATCTATGTCATCATTTAAAGATGCTCCTTTAGGGAAAGAAAGGTGGTGTATTAAACGGAATGAATTAGGTCCTTTTTTGGGAACCACTCCTAGTGGAGAAATGCACAAATTCTTAAAGGGCAGAAAAAGAAAAGGACCTGCTACCCTATTTTCTGCAATCTCTTTAAAAATATATATCTTGCCACCTAGGGAAAACGTTCCACCGACTTCAGATTAGTGACTATTTCACAACCCAATCCTGAAAAACCAGGCAGTGGAAAACCAAACGTAAAACCATTAATTAGAAATAATACCTTCTCCCTGCCTGGATATACTGTAGATCTAACCATAGGAGCATTCTTTGAAGCCTCATTGGTGTGCAGGCTTTTTTAAAAAATATTATCCCGTGAACCTTGTGTAGCATTATTAGTTTTCTTATAGCATTTGACTACTGGATGATTCCTTGTGCAAAATGAATACTCATGCCTGTATATACAAGCTGTGTTCCACTTACATTGTGATTCATTATAAGCAAAGCATACCCCTTTTCTATGTAGTGATGTTGAAGTTGTATTAGGGATAGATGATCTGTTCACTGGTTGTTTTTGTGGTAATATTAAATTAAGCCACAATCCATCTTTCATTCCCCATTTTAGTGATGGGTGGAACGATAGTTTTTGACAAAATGATTAGTCGTAGTGAACTTCTTGTATGCTTCCAATACATGGACAACATGCTGAAAAAGTCCAGCACATAATTCAGGATGTTTTCCTGCCATTACACTGGAAAAAATGCAAAAAGCTTTGCTGAAATCTATAGTCTCCTTTCCAGATTTTTTCTTTGACAGAATTTGACAAGAGAAAACCTAAAGGGGAAACTTTGTATAGAAGTACTTCTTTAAAACACATCTCAGGAACCTGTGATCTGCTAACTACCAAATGTCCTTGAGGTAATTCAGTTTGAGTGTCAATACTATTAACAGATGTGCCAGGTACCATATTTCTGTTGCTTTCCTGAATAGACTGTAAAACATTTGTTAATGAACCAATTAAATTAGAAAGTATGGAAATCTGCATAAACTCACCCTGAGGGACTGGAATATGTGATCTGAGAGCCCAGGGGCGGACTGACAACTGATGGGGCCCTCGGGCAATAGGCGATCATGGGGCCCCTGTGTCCTTGCCCACACTCAAAAAAGCCTATGAAAAAGGTACCAGGGGCATCTCATGGGGCCCCCTACTGACCCCGGGCCCTCGGGCAGTGCCCGAGTTTCCAAATGGTCAGTCCACCCCTGTGAGAGCCTGTATACCTCTGCGCTCCCTGACAGACCTGACATCACTTATCTGCTAGTCAAGCTTTTCTTGTGTAGCTGTAATTGACTGCATGCTAGGGTCTGGCTGTCTGTCAGCTGCAGGAGGTGTTGATGGAGGTGTCATCCATGGCTTCCTGACAAGCTGCCTCTATGGACGCTTTTTGACAGCGAGGGTAACAAGGCCCACCTCTTCTCTTCTGACCTCTTCCAACTTGACATGTGCGGTCCTTTCTCACGGCTTCCCTTTTAAAACCTCTGCCTCTCTGGCAGTTGGCTTCTCTGTATGTGGAGACGGCGGCTTCAGGTCTCTTCACTTGGACGCACTACCGCTGACTGACTTGACGGTAAGGGCACTGCCATGTCCTACGCTTCATTCTGCTCTTCGGCTAGTGCCAGGCATCGCCTCAACCAGGCTTCACCTCCACCACCCTCAGCCTTCTCAAGAACATGTCTCAGGAGCGTCTTCATGACTGCAGCAGGGGAGTTCTCCTGAGAACGCTGACAGGAATGTGAAAAAAGGGCTCTCATCCATACACTTTTATAATCTCTTCAACTTCCAGAAAGTTCTCTAAATTTCTATTGGTTAAAATATCCATTAGCAGCCGCTATACTTCCTCTTAAAGTGACACACACCATATTTTACCTCATTATCAAATAAAGTAAAAACAGTATCTAAGTAGGTTAATAAGATGGGAAGGGCGGCTGCAGACCCAAGAAGGTTGGCCCAAAGTTTTGTGCCTCCCTTTCTCATTGTTAGACCACTGTCCCATTGGAAGACTTTCCCTTCTATTTTTATTTCATTGACTGTTTAAAATATATTTTTTCCTTTTTAGTCCTGATGACAATGTTCACTAGGGCAACCAGAAAGGGTAAATCTTCCCAGAGGGGACACGGACAGCAAAAACCCCAGAGAATGACACTCCTGTAATGGTCCGATTTCCAGCCAACTTCAGTGAACACCAAAAAGGTCACTTTCACCTGCTAGAAGTCAAAAGTGTACTCAGCATTGCAAAGGCAAGGTCCTATGATACTGCAGATGAGGATGATGAAGCCCCTCCCACCCTCAAAATTTAAAGGATTTGAGCTTCTACATTAAAACATACAGTGGCCAGACCAGTGCAGAAATTACCCTTTTTTTCTAGTATGACCAATGATAATTTAAAATTAGCAAGTGTTATATGTTTAACCACTTGCCATCCTGAGGATTTACCCCCCTTCATGACCAGGCCATTTTTTGCGTTACGGCGCTGCGTTATTTTAACTGACAATTGCGCGGTCATGCAACGCTCCACCCAAATGAAATTTACGTCCTTTTTTTCCCACAAATTGAGCTTTCTTTCAGTGGTGTTTGATCGCCTGTGCATTTGTTATTTTTTGCATAATAAGCTATTGGACTTTTTGCCAATAAACATGTCCAGTAAAAATATTGTAAAAATTTAATTTTGTCATAAATTTAGGCCAAAATGTATTTTGAGACATGTCTTTGCTAAAAAAAATCCCAATACATGTAGATAATGGGATTTTTTTCCCCCTACTAGTAATAGCGGCGATCAGCGACTTTTACTGGGACTGAGGCAGACATTCTGACACTGGGGGGAACTAACTTGGTGTCACTGACTTCTCCAGAGACACCAATACAGTGATCAGTGCTAAAAAAAGCACTGACACTGTAATAATGGCACTGGGCAGGAAGGGGTTAATGTGAGGGGCGATCAAAGGGTTAACTGTGTGCTGTGTGTTTTACTAAGGGGCGGGGGGGTGATCTCCACTGTAAGCACACTGATCGGGATGGCTATACTGTGCACAGCCATCCTGAGCAGTGCGCTCGAGCTGACAGGGAGGAAGATTGTTTGTAAACAAAACAATCTTCCTCACCGTCGGAGATGCTGGTGGGTTATTACCGGCCGGGTCCCAGTGATTGACATCCATGGCCTCGAATGGTGGTGCAGGTAGGGCGCACGCCCCCTACCCGGAAATGCAAGATCAAGTATATATACATGATTTTGCGCACATTTGACGCTGTGTAGCAGTATATCTGCTTTAGGGTGGTCCTTAAGCTGTTAAAGTAATCATTTTATTATGCATCCCATCCTGTTTATTTAGACACCAACAGTGGGGTGGATTTACTAACGGCAAATAGACTGTGCACTTTGCAATCGCTGTTTCTCTAGAGCTTAGTAAATGATATGAAGCTTCATTTTTAAAAAAACTACATGTAAGGAAAAAAACCCCAGCATTTTTGCGTGTACATGATTGCATGATAGAAGTCAGCAGAGCTTCCTTTCATTTACTAAACACACTTTTTTGGGGTTATTAAATACACCAGCAATTTTGGTTATTGGTGTTTCACACATTTTTATAATTTGGCTCATTAGGGGTTTATATATAGTTATTAGTTTACCTTAGAGTGGGTATTGTGTTTTGTTCAGAAATTGCAATCAGTCATCAGGCTCCTTCAGTAATACCTATAACGCTGCCACCTCTTCTTCACTCCCTCTCTCTGTAGGGGTCCCTCAAGGTTCTGTCCTTGGTCCCCTTCTCTTCTCCATCTACACCTCCTCCCTTGGTCACTTGATAAACTCTCACGGCTTCAAGTACCATCTCTATGCTGATGACACACAAATCTATCTGTCTACCCCTCACCTCACCCCTTCAGTCTCCACTCGCATCGCTAGCCTACTAAGTGACATATCGGCTTGGATGTCACTCCACTTCCTCAAACTCAACCTTTCCAAAACTGAGCTCCTAGTATTCCCCCCAGCCCATGCTACCCCCACTGACTGCACAATAAATATCGATAACACAATCATCAGTCCTGCCCCTCATGCCAGGGTACTAGGTGTAATCCTGAACTCCCATCTGTCCTTTCACCCCCAGATCCAATCACTGACAAAATCATGTAGACTTCACCTCTGCAACATCTCCAAGATACGCCCGTTCCTAACCACGGAAACCACTAAGCAACTTATTCACTCCCTTGTTATCTCTCGCCTCGACTATTGTAACTCCCTCCTCATTGACCTACCTCATCACAGGCTATCCCCTCTTCAGTCTATCATGAACGCTGCTGCCAGACTCATCCACCTTACTAACCATTCTGTATCCGCCACCCCTCTCTGCCAATCCCTCCACTGGCTCCCAGTTGCCCAATGGATAAAATTCAAAACACTAACAATGACATATAAAGCCGTCCACAACACTGCCCCAAATTACATAACCGATCTTGTCTCTAAATATCACCCAAACCTTACTCTCCGCTCCTCGCAAGGCCTCCTACTCTCTAGCTCCCTTATCTCCTCCTCCCATGCTCGTCTCCAAGACTTCTCCAGGGCGTCCCCCATCCTCTGGAACTCCCTACCCCAATCTATCAGACTATCGCCTACTCTACTTACTTTTAGGCGATCACTGAAAACCGATCTCTTCAGGGAAGCCTATCCCGACCTCTGCTAATACTGGAATCCTCTACTCTTCCAACCACTCCATCCTCCACAGTTATTACCTATTGTACCATTCACCCCTCCCTCCTAGATTGTAAGCTTCAAGGAGCAGGGCCCTCAAATCCCTCTTGTATTGAACTGTATTGTTACTGTACTGTCTACCACTATAATGTAAAGTGCTGAGCAAACCATTGGCGCTATATAAATCCTGTATAATAATAACTAGAAAAGCTACAATTTCTGGGGAAATTATGTGAAGTGTTCTTGCCTCCACCAGTAGTCTACAACTGGAGTGGACAGAGTAACTGGGTGGAGCGGCTTGTCACTCTGCTGCCTGCTCACACACCTGGGTTCCTATGGCAACTCACTCTACAGCAAGGGCAGAGAAGAGCGGTTAAAAACAAACTGCTCCAACTTGCTCACTTCACTGGCGGTTGCCATTTTCAAATGGTTGTAGTTTAAAAAATTATAAATCCTACACTGAAAAGCTTTATATTGTGAGAATCACAACCCAGACCTACATTTTGATGCATAGTATGTCTCTGAAATATTAAAAATGAAGGCACAGTCGCAGTTTAGAAATTGCCCTTCAAATTTTAGGTGGCTAGAGTAGAGTTTCAATGAATGTCAATGGGCGGCATGAGTTGCAAACAAATGGTCATATTGTGCAAACTATCAGGACTATGGCTTAGCCGTGTTTTTAGTGGCAGCAGGGATAGCTGAACGTTTTGATATAAGATTTGTGTAGGTGGGCTTGAAAATGAGGGAGTGATGGCAGTTTAGAAATCATGTCCTGATTTTTCAGCTCACACTCTAGCTTTTGTCAGCTCCCACTCTAGTTTTGAACATTCCGCCATTCATTCCTATGGGACCAATTACACCACAAAAACGCCTATATTTCGTGAACCATTCGGCGAAACGGTCCACAAAGTAATAGCACATCAATCGGGAACAATCCGCACGTTTCAGTATATTACTGTCTATGTAGTGTAAAAACTGTGGGAGGAGTTAGGGTGGTAAATTTGGCTATAATAATAAGAATATATGTGTGAGATAACAGTAAGTGGTCTTGCCATGCAAGAACACTTAATAAGGCCTTCTCCTGAGAGACATCTAAAAAGTAAACAGTATTTGAAATAAATGTTAAAGTATGCTGTGTAAATGGGAAGACTTAAAGTTATACTAAACCCCGGACCCTGCATTCACTATATCTGGTCTCCCACAGTAAACAGAACATGGAAATGCAATTCTTTTAGCAAATATAAACAGCTAAATACCTTTTCTCATCAGCAGTATATAGCAGTCATGTGACTTGTGTGTCTGGCTGAGCACTGGTTAAAGCTTGTAGGAGGAGTTTTTATTCTCCTCTGACTGTCCTATGAGATTGCATGACCCCTGACTCGCTGTCTGGACCAGGGGCGGACTGACCATTGGGAAACTCGGGCACTGCCCGAGGGCCCAGGGTCAGTAGGGGGCCCCATGAGATGTCCCTGGTACCTGTCATAGGCTTTTTTAGGTGGGATTTGAGTGTGGGCGAGGACACAGGGGCCCCATGATCCCCTATTGCCCGGGGGCCCCATGAGTTGTCAGTCCGCCCCTGGTCTGGACCATGCTGATTGGCCCTGTGCTGATCATATGCACCCTATCACTGTGTGGAGCTGTGCCTGGGTGGGGCAGGGAGACTTTGCGGAGTGTCAAGGAAGTGGAATGTTGAAGAATTTTCCAGTGAGAGGTGTGGAGTGTCCATTGTGTGTCCGAGAGAGGAGGCTGCTGGCCCAGAAAGAGAAGAGGATAGAGCCCGAAGAGGAGAGGAGCCATGACCTGGAATGTTAGCTCCCCGGACAAACTTGTTGGCTAAGCAGGAGGTGAGAAGCGGCTGTGTGGCTGGGAGAAGGTCTGGGGTCACCCATAGGAAGGGGACATGGTCTGGCTGGGGTTAATCATTCCACGGCCAGAAGGGGGCCTTCCCCACTAGGAAGACCTGGCTTCTGTCTTCTAGCACTGACCGCCTCATATAATGGAATATGTTCCCCTCTCATCATCATCTGAATTCAAATTTCCTGCAGGCATGAAAGAGTTAATTAACCCATTTGTGACCGGTTATTTACACAAGATGCAGTCAGGCACAAGATGCAATGTCAATGTGTATGCGAGAAAAACATATTCCGCTCCACAAAAGCGCATGAACGTGTGCAAACTTGCATTGAAGTTTTTGGGGGTTTTTTTGCAAGTAGCTGGTCTTGCTTAGGGCACAAAATAGTCTAGCACCGGCTCTGGGTGTGTTACTGGCCAGATCATCAGTTGAAAACAAAGGAGAAAAAATGTTTAAAAAAGAAAGCTAATGAAGCCACAGCAGGATTGGTAAATTGCAACCACAGCTTACAAAGCCATCCACAACACTGCCCCTAGCTACATCGCCAACCTCATCCGCAGATATCGCCCACTCCGCTCCTCCCAAGATATCTTCCTCTCTAGCTCCCTCATCACCTCCTCCCACGCTCTCCTCCAGGACTTCTCCAGAGCCTCTCCCATCCTCTGGAACTCCCTACCACAGTATGTCCGGTCACCCCTCACCCTGTCTGCCTTTAGACAATATTTGAAAACTCACTTATTCAGGGAAGCCTACCCACCTCCACCTAAGAACTGTACTTGAATCACCTCCACCAGATCATCCCCCGCAGCTATCATTTTTTGTATCACCTCCCCCTTCCTTTAGATTGTAAGCTCCGCGAGCAGGGCCCTCATATTCCTTCTGTACTGAAATGTATTGTAATTGTACTGCCTCCCTTATATAGTGAAGCGCTGTTGGCGCTATATAAATCCTGTATAATAATAATATATAAAAAATGTTTGGTTTTGGGTTTAATGCCACTTTAATTCTGTGACAGACTTGCCACTAAATACTCTTACTTTCTGCACAATTTGGAGAACTACAACTGTTTCTGTGAAAGCAAATGTACTGTTACTGTACTTCCAGTTGCTGTCAACACATACAAGGATTTGCAGACATTGTTCTATAGCATGTCAGAACTAAACCAGGAAATACATAACTCCCCAATCTGCTGTATGTAAGCTGCGCAGTCATTTAGCATGACATCAATCAGTGAATAGGAGCAGACACACAAGTATGTCCTCATGTCAGCCTTCAGCTGTTTATTAGCTGCTTCTATATTGCAAGCTGATAGGTTATAGTAAGTGATTTAGGGTCCATCCGCAGCAGGCCTAAAAAAAATGCCAATTCCCCTGGCAGAAGGAAACACTCATTTAGAGTGTTTTTGTATATGCATTTGGGAGCATTTAGCATTTTTTCTGCCAGAAAACCCCTCTCAAAAACAAAAACCAGAAGGGGTTTTTTTGTAAATTATTATTATTACATCGAGTTTATATAGCGCCAAAGGGTTTGCTCAGTGCTGTACAATAGAGGGGGGGACAATACGTGAAACAGTACAACAACAACAAACAGCACACGAGGGGTTAGAGGGCCCTGCTCTTTTGAGCTTACAATCTAGGAAATGCTGAGCTTAAAATATATCTTTAAACATCCTAATGTGCATGGATAGATAGGATAACACTGAGCTGCTTTTACAGGCAGAAAAAAGTAAAACTCCTGTAGAAGCAGCTTTTTTTAAGTCCAGTGTGCATGGACCTTTAAGCACTTGCCTACCGGGCACTTTCACCCCCTTCCTGCCCCGGTCAATTTTCAGCTTTCAGCACTGTCACACTTTGAATGACTATTGCACAGTCATGCAACACTATACACATATGACATTTTTATCATTTTTGGAGACATATAGTAATATGACGAATGCAAGGTGGTTCTCTCGTTCTGGGAGGACGTCATATGACGTCCTCCCATTCTCACCGCTCATGTGCGGCTCAGGGAGCGCGTAGTGTGCAGATCGGCAGTGCGCTGTGTCCCTCAGACACAACGAATCACCGATCGCAGAAAGAGCCGAAGATGTCGGCTCGGTCATGTGTTTAGCTGTGTCCAATCACAGCTGATCACATGTAAACAGGGAAATGCCGGTTAACGGCATTTCTCTCCTCTCGAGCTGTCACGCTGACAGCTCGAGAGGAGAGCCGGTAATCGGCTTTCCACGGAGGGGACATGTACACTAATCATCAGGGCACTGATGATCAGTGTGCCCTGATGATCAGTGTAGCCCCAGCAGCGCCACCTGTCAGTGTCCATCAGTGCCAGCTGTCAGTGCTCATCAGTGCCTACCAGTGCACATCAATGCCACATATCAGTGCCCATCTGAGCTGCCTTTCAGTGTCACCCATCAGTGCCAGTCAGTGCCACCTATCAATGCCAATCAGTGCCACCTATCAGTGCTGCCGATCAGTGCCACATATCAGTGCCAGACAGTGCCACCTATCAGTGCCAATCAGTGCCGCCTATCAGTGCCAGTCAGTGCCGCCTATCAGTGCCAGTCAGTTCCGCCTGTCAGTGCTGCCTATCAGTGCCATATATCAGTGCCATGTATCAGTGCTGCCTTTCAGTGACCATCAGTGATGCTTGTCAAAGCCCATCAGTGCCACCTACCAGTGCCTCCTCATCAGTGCCCATCAGTGCAGCCTATCAGTGCCCATCACTGCAGCCTCATTAGCGCATATCAGTGAAGGAGAAAAATCACTTATTTACAAAGTTTTATAACAAAAACTAAGAAAAAACTTTTTTTTTCAAAATTTTCAGTGGGTTTTGGCTTGTTTAAGAAAAAATAAAAAACCCAGAGGTGATTAAATACCACCAAAAGAAAGCTCTATCTGTCACAAAAAAATGATAAAAACTTCATATGGGTACAATGTTGCATGACCGTGCAATTGTCATTCAAAGTGTGACAGCGCTGAAAGCTGGAAATTGGCCTGGGCAGGAAGGGGGTATAAGTGCCCTGTAGGCTTGTGGTTAATCACCACTGGGTTTTCTATTTTTTGCTAAACAAATGAAAAAAGACCAAAAATGTAGAATTTTTTTTTCTTAATTTTTGTTATAAAATGTTTCTCCCTCACTGATGGGAACTGTTATGCAGCACTGATGGGCAGTGATAGGCTGCACTGATGTGTGGCAGTGATGGGCACCAATAGGAGGCACTGAAGGTTATTGATAGGCGGGACTGACTGGCGACACTGATGATCGCTGACTGGGAGCATTGATGGACACTGACTGGTAGCACTGATGGACATTGTTGGGACTGCGCTGATGGACACTGTTGGGGCTGCACTGGACTGCCTTGATTTTTAAACACATTTGCAGCTGTGAGGAAAGTGCAGCCGATAACCGGCAAATGTATTTACATTGTGATCAGCTGTGTCATTGGACACAGCTGATCACGTGGTAAAAGGGTGCTGTGATTGGCCCTTTACCATGTCATGTGATCAACTGTGTCTGACAGACACAGTGATTACAGGGCTTGCCGGGTGCGCGCCCCAGGGTGCCCATGGGAGGTGCTGTTCTGGAGGATGTCATATGACGCCCTTGCAGAACTAGACAACCGCGCTGTAGCCTTGACAGTCTGCAGGAGACCTGCATGACATAAGCAATCTGCTGATCGCTGATGCAATGATTTAGCGGCACCTAACACAAAAAATAATAAATGCACATTTTTTTACCTACAAAAAAAATGTAAATTCATTTTTTTTTGTGGAAAGGTGAACTTATCCTTTAAACAGTTTATCGTTAATTGTGGTCACTCCACTTAAATTGAATTTTTAAGTTTTTGGAATTATATTGATGGGAAAACCTGCCAGACCTTCCTTCATTGAAACAGCTAAAAGGGACACTGACAACACTCAAGCACACATGGTTCACAAATGGATGACCAGAAAGATAACTCAAGTCCCAGGTCAGTTTTGAGAAAATTGTTGAATTTTCAAATGCTCATCTGGTCAATGCTCTCTCCAATGGTGGCCTACTGTTTAGTGGATTATATGAAGGTAATATGAAAAATTATTTGGGTACTTATACTAGCTGTATTTAAAATTGTATATGTTTGCAAATACATGATGCACTGTATCTTTAGTTTTAAGGATTTTGGATTTGTAACAATCAGGGATAGAGATGCCAGCATGGGTGGAAAATAAACAACATCTACACTTGGTCAGTACACATCTATGGCATCCCTTTAAAGTGGTTGTAAACCCTTCCATATACCCAGTGAAGTGACTGGTCTCAGATGATACACAGAGATCAAACAAATCCTCCTATATAAGTTGTACCTGTCTATCTGCAATATTCTTTTCTCTACATTCTTTCAAGTGCCAAAATCATAATGCTTGTCTTGGAGTTCAGAAAAAAGGGGGAGGATGGCTAAAATTGCACACTAAAGAGCTCAGTGAGGGGAGATCTGATAGCTGATTGGAGAGAAGAGACACCCCCTCCTCCACACAACACACAGGAACAGAGCTGGGGCTGTCAATCTGCTGGTGCTCCCTCCCCTGTCACCATTTTTCTCTTGGTGTCAGGAAAACCTGTCAGAAGTGACTCATGAAGATAGCAGAGGAACAAAGCAGCAGACAGAAATTACATGTAGTGCTCTTAATTGAAGTAAACATTATAGAGGGATATGCTTTGTTCATATTTCATGTCTGAGGTTTACAGTCACTGTAAGTTATATTTCACTGTTATTCACTTTTCTTATTAATGAACATATACATTCTGCATAACATAATCTAGACTTATATAACATAGAAAATTGTCTACCAAAAGTAGAAGATGCAGGCAGACCCAAGATATCTCATTCGCTCCTATGTATGAGCCCTTATTTGATGACTGCAAAGAATTTAGCACATCTATGCCTTATGTCCACACTTCCCAGTTTTGGTCCAAAAATGTCAACTGAAAGCGGAGTTCCACTCACACTGCCAAAAAATAAAAGCAGCTACAAAAACTGTAGCTGCTGACTTTTAAAAAACAGCCACTTACCTGTCCCTCAGTCCCGCGGTGTGTCTCCTGCAGCCCGTTTCTCCGGCCGTCCTGTATTCCAGGAGGCCGGCATCTTCAGTGTGGGCACCCTGCTGTGATAGCTTGTGGCTTCACAGCTGGGTACCCACTGCGCATGCGCAAGTAGCGCTACTCTTCATCAATGGTCCTGTAGTCTTCTGGGACCTGTCACGTGTCCCACAAGACTACAGGGAGGGCGGACACCTTCTGCTTCCGATCTCCTAGGTGATCAGACCGGAAGTGGTAGCGGGTACCTGTCAAATTTGGGTACCCGTTTCCCCGTCCCCCAAAGGTGCCAATCCTTAATGGGGAGCAATCCTTAAAGCGGAACTTCACCTTTTGGGTGGAGCACCGCTTTAAGTATAATTAGAAGTACCTGGTAATAATTGAATGTTTTTATTACTCCAAAGCACTTTGTTACAGTCTACATATTATGAATGGTGGCCACTTGGGGGGAGGTGGCAAGATATTGCCCAATACAGGCTCATATGTAGTTGGCTACATTGGAAATGTATTCTGTGGACCTAGGTGGCAGAACTGGATAGTGTCTATTGGTAGGGCTCCCAGATTTTGTGCAAGGTCACGTGACAGCAACTGCGTTTTTTTAATTGAAATTCACAGCTTTAAAATTCCTTACTAAGCCGATGACAGCTGCATCATCTCAGTGTGGAAAGCAATGTGAAATGCTATGATTCTGTCTGATATGCATACTTGTTTTGTGAGAAGATTTGCTTACTCATCTGGATTGCAGGCACAAACAGTAAAAAAAAATAATTAATATAATTCATCATTATAATCTATAATAAGCTTAGTGTTCAAGTCCCCAAGGCTGTTCCTTTGATGTCCTTATCCCTCCCATGAGCTGTTACCAGGGGAGCCACTTAGTTTGCTATAGTGACCACTATAGTGATTATGAGGGTGTTGGACAGGACAGAGAAGCTGACATCAATCAAGCAGTATACAGCTAATTGCCATTGACCATGAGACTTGCATAGAGATGGCACAAAAATTGAAGCACATATAATCCCCATCACTAAAATCTAATATAAGCTTCAACAGATTATAATGGTTTTAAATCTACTGTCTTTCATTAATCTAACTACCTATGATCTAACTATGTAGGTCTAGCCATTTTTTACATAAAAATAAAAAATATTACTTATTAACAAAAAAAAAAAAATGGCCCTGCACATTTTTAGCTTCAGTTTGGATTAAGAGATCAGTTAGAAGCTCTACAGCAGTTAAGATTACTTTCTTCTTGAATGGGTTGCTTTTAGTGGTATTTCTTGAAAGAAAGTGATGAAAACTTGTAGAGCTCCTCTACAGAGATGGTGAACTTTAACCAGTAGGTCATTTGAGGGCAAAAGCTTTGTTTAGTGGGACATCCAGCACCATTTACATTCCATGAAATCAATTTGCATGGTTCCTGGGAGGTTTTGCCAGCTTTGGAGGGATGGTTGTTATGCTGTTTTTATTTAAACGCATCTGTTCCAATTCATTTAAGATACGTTTAGGTAGTTTGTATGAACCCTGTACATGGAACAAAAAAACAAGTATTTATATGTAAAAGACACTCATATGGAGACATGTTATTGCAAAGTTTTGTATTCCACAAATCTGACTCTTATGAGCATTTAGCATATACATTCATACACAGGTCCCTATTTCTCTGTAAAATGCCTAAAATGTATGTATAGTATTTTTTTTAATGTATATTTTAAGTGAGAATGCAGTTAACAGTGTCAGGTGCTGCAACATTTGGCCAAAGATAGAACTTAAAATGGCAATATACAATTTGTAAACATGGTTTAAAAGTAAACTAGTAGGACAGAGTCTAGAAAGGAGTCAAAGTAAGTACCAGGATGGACGGTTAAAAACTGATAGGTGAAGATGGAAGGGGGTGGGGGGGGGGCATTAGTTACCAGGATTTAATGAATATTTCCAATTAAGTGGAGAAGAATCAATTAGAGAGTCATTAATTAGCAATCTAGTGTGATACCATTGGGTATATTGGAAGCACTTCATTAAAGACTGCCAACAGGTAGGGTTTGGATATAGTTACATAGATACATAGTTAGTCTGGCTGAAAAAAGACAAAAGTTCATTCAGTTCAACCATTAAAAAAAAAAAAAAAGTTATAATCCTATACCCACAGTTGTTACAGAGGAAGGCAAAAAGCCCAGCAAAGCATAAAGAATTCCCAAATGTCAAAACATATTTGACCTGTGATTGTTTTGCTTAACCTCCTTGGCGGTATTCCCGAGTGTAGCTCGGGGTAAAATTTCAGTACCAAGAGCAGTAACCCCGAGCTACACTCGGGCTTACCCTGCGGCGTTGCTCAGGGAGTCCCTGCAGCACTTACCTTGTCCTTCGTTCCCGCGATGTATCCCCTGCAGCGTCCCCGGCCATCTCCTCCAGCCGATGCCGGCATCCGACTTCCGTGTTCCGGTCCCTGTGACGTCGGGACGTACAGGCGCCGGAACCGGCGGCAAATTTGAAATTTTTAAAAAATTTCATTTTTTTAAAAATGATTATTATATAGTAAAACATTATTGTTTCAATGTATTTCACATATATTGTGTCCCTACTGCTTTGTCCTGTGCCCTGCCTGCATTTTGACTGTTCTTTCTGCCTGGAAACTTAGAAAAGTCCATGGTGTCCAAAAAGCGTCCCTTTATGTCAAAAGCGGTTGTAGACCGGCTAGAGAACAGCGATAGTAAATCAGAACCACTTGCAGAATTGAGTGATGATTTGTGGGGAAATTCGTCATCAGACACTGAAAACGATTTTGCGACTTTGCTCAGCGAATTTGCCTCTGTATTTCAAATTTCAGTGTTTTTGGTTTGATTAGATTATTGAATTAAATATATTATTATTATATTATTATTTTTTATGATTATTTATTAAATTATAATTTATGATTTCGTGTTTCAAGTTTTATCATATCCGGAATGTTTACTAGACTCTTGTTCGGACAGATTTCAGTGAGTTATTCCTAAAAATTACAGCCTACAATAAAAAACTACATATTTCCATGCAAAAAAATGGTACCGCTTTCAGCACAAAAAATCGGAAATAATCATACCGCCAAGGAGGTTAAGGAAGCCTCCACCCAGCTCTGGCATGTATAGTACTTTTTATTTTACTATTAGATATATTAGGGAATTGTTTTATTGCGGTCTGCGCCCCTGCTTGGTAAATTCACCTTGTTTTTCCTGGTGACCATTGTCACTGATAGGAAATCAACAGGCTGAGTGCTGTCAAAACAGACACAATAAATATTTTAACAAATTCTTCTGCTTCACCTGTGAGTACATCAACTTTCACTTGTTAAAAGATTCTATGTAAATATTTTGTATTGTGTCGCCAACTATGATTTATCCTCTTACTGGAAAAAGTCTATTTTTTTTACAGAGTTCAAAAGCTCAAACTTACATTTCCACAAATGAGTCAGAGCAGTGTTTTTTCACCTTTTCACCTCTACTCCCTCTGAACAACTCCATCCAATGTTATTTTAAAACAAAGACATACAGAGTATATATGGTATATATATACACTATATATATATATATATATATATATATATATACACACATATATATAATATATATATTCTGTATGTATATATATTATGTACGCTGTATATTTTTGTTTTTTTAACTAAATATTTTAAGGGCATTGCTTATTAATCTGTCTTTTGTTTAGAATATTTGAATGAACTCTCATTCAGCCACGAACGTCATAATTAACATTGGTGTCTGTTAATGTTTACTCTGGTCAGAAAATTTTCTACATGGTATTTTCTTTTGTCCATGGGTTTGGCTATGCTGTCCTTTCCTTTATTTATGTTTTATTTGTCTCTCAGCCTTTCCACAGCACCACTAGTGAGCCATTTACTTCAGGAGAAAAACAACAGACTACTGAAGAAGTTCGTCTGTATGTCACTGAGTGTAAGCATTCTGTGGAAATGATGTAGTTTAGAAAGAACTCTAGCTTAATAAGCCTGAGCATGAAGAACTCAAAATTCAAAATATAGATTTTAGGCACATTCACACCTATATGCTAAAAGCAACCCATGACAAACAAAACTAAGCATTGTTTAAGAGTTTCCTGTGCCTAAAGACATTGTACACTCAAGCAGAAGCACAACAAGAGTACAATATATAACAAAAATTACAGTGGATGTAAACCTAAGAAGAAGACATTTTGTTTGCAAACGCACTGTTTTTCAGACAGTTGGCAATTTTTTTCCCTGAAAATACAGTTTTTACCCTTGTTATGCATTATTATATCTTAGTGCTTACAGTGCCTTGAAAAAGTATTCATACCCCTTGAAGTTTTCCACATTTTGTCATGTTACAACCAAAAATGTAAATGTGTTTTATTAGTATTTTGTGTGATAGACCAACACAAAGTGGCACATAATTATGAAGTGGAAGGAAAATGATAAATTATTTTAACATTTTTTTACAAATAAATATGTGAAAAGTGTGGCGTGCATTTGTATTCAACCCCCCCGGAGTCAACACTTTGTAGAACCACCTTTCACTGCAAGTGCAGCTGCAAGTCTTTTTGGGGATGTCTCTACCAGCTTTGCACATCTAGAGAGTGAAATGTTTGCCCATTCTTCTTTGTAAAATAGCTCAAGCTGTGTGTCTGTGAACAGCAATTTTCAAGTCTTGCCACAGATTATCAATTGGATTTAGGTCTGGACTTTGACTGGGCCATTCTAACACATGCATTTGTTTTGATCTAAACCATTCCATTGCAGCTCTGGCTGTATGTTTAGGGTTGTTGTCCTTCTGGAAGATGAACCTCTGCTCCAGTCTGAAGTCTTTTGCAGACTCTAACAGGTTTTCCTCTAAAATTGCCCTGTATCTGGCTCCACCCATCTTCCCATCAACTCTGACCAGCTTCACTGTCCCTGCTGAAGAAAAGCATCCTCACAACATGATGGTGCCACCACCATGTTTCACAATGGGGATGGTGTGTTCAGGGTGATGTGCAGTGTTAGTTATAGTTAGTTAGTGATAGCTTTTGCTGTTAGGCCAAAAAGTAAAATTTTGGTCTCATCTGACCTGGGCACCTTCTTCCACATGTTTGCTGTGTCCCCCACATGGCTCCTCTCAAACTGCAAACAGGAATTCTTATGGCTTTCTTTCAACAATGGCTTTCTTTATACCACTCTTCCATAAAGGCCAGATTTGTGGAGTGCACGACTAATAGTTGTCCTGTGGACAGATTCTCCCACCTGAGCTGTGCATCTCTGCAGCTCCTCCAGAGTTACCATGGGCCTCTTGGCTGCCTCTCTGATTAATGCTCTCCTTGCCTGGCCTGTCAGTTTAGGTGAACAGCCATGTCTTGGTAGGTTTGCAGTTGTACCATACTGTTTCCATTTTTGAATGATGGATTGAACAGTGCTCTGTGAGATGTTCAAATCTTTTGAATTTTTTTGTAACCTAACCGCCTTTAAAATCCTCCACAATTTTTTCCCTGACCTGTCTGGTGTGTTCCTTAGCCTTCATGATGCGTTTGTTCACTATTGTTCTCTAACAAACCTCTGGGGGCTTCACAGAACATCTGTATTTATACTGAAATTAAATTACACACAGGTCACAGGTAGATTTACTAATTAGGTGACTTCTGAAGGCAATTGGTCCCACTAGATTTTAGTTAGGGGTATCAGAGTAAATGGGGCTGAATACAAATGCACACCACACTTTCCAGATGTTTATTTGAAAAAAAAAAAATTGAAAACCATTTATAATTTTCCTTCCACTTCACAATTATGTGCCACTTTGTATTGGTCTATCACATAAAATCCCAATAAAATACATTTACCTTTTTGGTTGTAACATGACAAAATGTAGAAAATCTCAAAAGGCATGAATATTTTTCAAGGCACTGTATACAAAAAGACAGGAGAGAACCTCAGCCCTTCATAATTAAGGACTTTATTGGTACAAGGTCATTCAAACGCTACACAATTTTCAAGATAAAACCACTAACATATATAAAATTAAAATACAATGTGAAATGACATGCAAATGTGACAGGGTGAAATTGCATTAACATGCTTAAAATATATGAGATTTTGGTGATTACGTTTACTCCTACTTTAATTGCATAGTCATAAAAAAGTAACAATATATTATATATCAGTAAACTACTAGGTGTTTCCCCCAACCACAATTACCATAAATCCTAGATTTTCAAGATTAAAGTTCCTAGAAAATGCCTAAGGCAGGAAAAGGACAAAGGGTTGATAAGCAGTATTGCTTGTGGTCTCCTTGCAGCTGACTTTATCCCCATTATTGGCTTGCCATGCCTTGTTTTGCATTGTGTCACTTTGCAGAGGTGGCATTATTGGTACAGACAGCACTATTGCTTCCATATCTCAGAGCCTCCAGCAAAGAAAACAATAGGAAGCACTGTGACATCATCAAATCTCACTTCCATTCTCCAGAGACAGTTAGAGGCCGTAGTTCCTTAGACCTCCAACAGCAGATATACAGCTATGAGTCTGTAGGCATAAGAGTACCTAGGCACTTGGGATGAGCAAATCTGCACGGATTCTATTTACAGGGGTTCATTGCATCCTGCTTAAAATCAACAAAACCTGAACTTAGATGCAAACCCCATTAAAGTCTATAGAAAAAAATCCTGATGCCAATTTCCTGGCATTTTTAAGGCTGATAGGCAAGATATTGTCAACAAAGGGCATGAGGAGCTGGACACCACCATGGGTTACACTTAAAGCATTATTTCAAAAATACATCTGGGAGGGGGTAATTTTAATGCAACTTAATGCATGGAAAAAAACACAAATCCTTTAAATGACATGCTTAGGAGTCTTTAAGCTGAATATGTCTTATAAAACAGTACGATTTCCATGGACAGCATCAACAACACCGTATTCTGGCATGACACATTCTGGATGTGTAATAAATTTTTTTTAAACTTTCACAGTTTGCTTGGCCTAAAAACAGCAGCAGCACTCCCATGTGATCACTTCAAATTGAAAAAAAGGCATTTTAGGTTGTTTTGGCTGTGAGACCTGATTTTTTAGGCAGTAATAAAAAAAAAGCTAAAACCATCAACTTCATATAAATTTGCCAGTGGCAAACAGTTTAAAGCTGATGTTTCATCTGGTTATATTTTGCCTTCCTTGGTCCCCCCCCATCAATATTCTAATACAATTTTTTAATAAGACATTTCAATATTTATTACAAAGCCTATTTTACATGCAGCGGTGTCTTTGTGCTTCTTAATGAAGTGCAGGTAGATCAAGGGTTGTGGGAGGGGCCAGCAGGATGATGTACATAGCTTCCTGAAAACATCACAGCACGCTGCCTCAGTACTCCTCTCAAGAGCCCTCGGTCCTGATGCAAGCAGTGGGCTGGCTCTTGGGAGGAGTTATGTCTCTCAAAATCCCTTGTTATTTGAGTGTAAGTCTGGAGGAGTGAGCGTTCCTAGGCAGACTGCATTTGCATACAGAATGCCCTGGGTGATGCCTACATGATTGAAAGAACTGAAATCCAGTGAATGAAAGGGGCAGGTCTGTGGCAATCAGGCTGGGAAGTAAAAGTATTGGACATCCTCCAGCCATAAAAGACGCTCACAGTGTGAAATCAGAGTAAGCTATTTCAGCACAAGAGAGGAGCTTATATTTTTTTCACAGTACCACACTGCATCATCTTAAAAGGTTTACTACAAAGAAAGTGCCCAAAAAACCTCAGAGCCACAAACCCATTTTCTCAAAAGTATCCTATCATCCCTGTATCTCCATTTATTCACAAAATATTAAAAATATAGACTTCAGATATATGTTTGATAGAAATTGGCTAATGTCGGGACAGTACAGCAATGAGCATCAGTTGCCATCTGGAGAAGTACTGCCCATCCACTATACAATATTTATGGTACTTGTCCCCATACAATTTTGATTTCAAAGTAAAAAATGTTTTGTCTTGCCTTTCCTTTTTTATAATGTGACCTAACCAAGCTGCTTACATACTGTCCAGCCACTGAACAATATTTGTGGCTATTGTCTTTCAGATAATGCAATATATTTTTTATGAAAGATAAAACTTGTCTTGTCTCTGTTTTTCAAGGGTTGCAACAAAGATATAACATTTTTACCTTTATTTATATATATATGTCAAGGTCCTACCTTTTTACCAGAGGTTATGTTACTCCATGTGCTGGCATCCATCTTGGATTTCTGCAGAGCATGGTGGGAATCTTTTATGCCTTCAGGTCTCTGAGGTCCATCCCCCAGAGGGGTGTGGCTGATGACATATAAGCCTGTGTTCTGCACATGCTCTTTGCACTTGTGTCTTGTGTATTTTTGTTGCTGTTACTCTGTTCTGACTCTCGTGACTCTCCTGGAATCTGACTCGGCTTGTGACCTGACCATTCTTTGTGTTCTCCTTTGATCTGACCCTCCGTTGCTGAACCCGGCTCATGACCTGTGATTCTCGTCTGCTGTCCTGTACCGTTTGTGTCTCATTGTTGTTGACCCGGCCTGTCTGACTACTCTATTGTCTTTACCACTAGCTACACGCCATTGGCGGCGGCCATTTCCGCAGCTGGGGTGCCTCGGGGGGCCGCGACCTGGTTCCTGGCTGCGTCAAGTCCATCCCCACCATCAGGGGCCCTGGTGAAGGGCAGCCTGGGACTTAGACTCCGCGCCCTGAGGGACTTCGGTCTGTGGGTGGTGGTTGTCGTCAGCCTGTGCGTTACATTGATATTAGGCCTGCCTGTCCGTTTCCCAGCTCCTGCCCTGACAATATATATATATATATATATATATATATATATATATATATATATATATATATATTATTATTATTTTTCTTTTTCTGTGTGTTTTGGGTATTGATGCAGAAGATAGATCACACACAGCATAGGCCAGGCTCATTTGCAATTCCTCTGTTTTGCCAGCAATTAAATTATTTCTCCCCCCCCAGGCATTCTTCAGTTGTATTTCTTTTTATGTATTTAATTATAGTCAGGGCACAAGAGGCATACAGTGGGGATAGAAAGTTTGGGCACCCCAGTTAAAAATTTGTATTAATGTGCATAAAGAAGCCAAGGAAAGATGGAAAAATCTCCAAAAGGCATCAAATTACAGATTAGACATTCTTATAATATGCCAACAAAAGTTAGATTTTATTTCCATCATTTAAACTTTCAAAATAACAAAAAACAAAAAAATGGCGTCTGCAAAAGTTTGGGCACCCTGCAGAGTTAATATCTTGTACTGCCCCCTTTGGCAAGTATCACAGCTTGTAAACGCTTTTTGTAGCCAGCCAAGAGTCTTTCAATTCTTGTTTGAGGTATCTTTGCCCATTCTTCCTTACAAAAGTCTTCCAGTTCTTTGAGATTTCTGGGCTGTCTGTCACGCACTGCTCTTTTAAGGTCTATCCATAGATTTTCAATTATGTTGAGGTCAGGAGATTGTGAAGGCCATGGCAAAACCTTCAGTTTACGCCTCTTGATGTAATCCCCTGTGGATTTCGAGGTGTGTTTAGGATCATTATCCATTTGTAGAAGCCATCCTCTCTTTAACTTCAGCTTTTTCACAGATGGCATCAAGTTACCATCCAAAATTTGCTGAAATTTTATTGAATCCATTTTTCCTTCTACTCGTGAGATGTTCCCTGTGCCACTGGCTGCAACACAACCCCAAAGCATGATTGATCCAACCCCATGCTTAACAGTTGGACAGAGGTTCTTTTCATTAAATTCTGTGCCCCTTCTTCTCCAAACGTACTTTTGCTCATTCCTGCCAAAAAGTTCAATTTTAACCTCATTGGTCCACAGAACTTGTTTCCAAAATGCATCAGGCTTGTCTATATGTTCATTTGCAAAGTTCAAACGATGATTTTTGTGGTGAGGACGTAGAAGAGGTTTTCTTCTGATGACTCTTCCATGAAGACCATATTTGTACAAGTATCTCTTTATAGTGGAATAGTGTACCACAACTCCAGTGTCTGCCAGATCTTTCTGGAGGGATCATGCAGTCAAACGTGGGTTTTGAATTGTTTTTCTCACAATCCTGCGAGCTGTTCTGTCTGATATTTTTCTTGGTCTTCCAGATCTTGCTTTAACTTCCACTGTTCCTGATGACTGCCATTTGTTAATTATATTCCAAACAGAGGATATTGACATCGGAAAACGCTTTGCTATCTTCTTATAGCCTTCTCCAGCTTTGTGAGCGTCAACTATTTTCAGTTTCAGTTTTCTAGACAACTGTTTAGAAGAACCCATGGTGCTGATTGTTGGGGCAAGGTCAGATGAGTCTGGGTATTTAAAACCTTTGAGATTGACATAACCTGGTCTTCCCAGACGATGATTGAGAACAATCCATGACACTGGCAGGTCTCAGCTTTGCAAAGGGAGCAGTGCATGCTATAAATTCTGCAGGGTGCCCAAACTTTTGCAGACGCCATTTTTTTGTTTTCTGTTATTTTGAAAGTGTAAATGATGGAAATAAAATCTAACTTTTGTTGGCATATTATAAGAATGTCTAATCTGTAATTTGATGCCTTTTGGAGATCTTTCCATCTTTCCTTGGCTTCTTTATGCACATTAATACAAATTTTTAGCTGGGGTGCCCAAACTTTCGATCCCCACTGTAGCTGTAAGGGGAAAACCTATTGCTCTAGGATGTCAGCACTTCTACAAGAAGAGAGAAGAGCAGGCAGCACCAATGTGGAGGGATGAAATCCTACAGCCAGCCCAGGACGAAAGACAGGCAGCATCAAAAATTTAAAAAAAAAAAATCCTATGGCCGTAGGCTGTCCACTGTACCATAAATCAGGATATACAAAATAATAATAATGAAAAAACAAATCTAAAAAGAGGGGTAAAGGTTCTGCCACAGATAGGCAAGCATTGCTAATGTTACCACTTTTTCCTCCTCCTTCTCCATCTTCTACTCCTCTTCCTCCTTCACGTCTTTATCCACCTCCCTCTCCTCCCCCTCTTCCTCCTCTTCCCTCTTCTTTTCTTCCACCAACTGTTTTGTAATTTAGGATACCAATCTTATTAAAAAAATGTTAGGCAGTCCTAAAGTGAGATTCTCTTCCAAAAGAAACTTTAAGCTTTTCTGCTGATGCCATTGCCCAGACATATTCCACATTTAAAGTGGACTACTTGAGATCTCATGAGAATATGACCCATCCATGGCCTGGAGTGCATAAGATTACAAATGTCTATGTCACCTGCACCCCTCAGAAGCATTGGAAGCCAGGGCCAAAGAAAATTTGTTTTTTTTCCTTTTTTTTTTAACTTCCTTGTTTTTAAATCACCTTTTGAAGGCAATTTGACTTTGAGGGTGGGGAGCTTTCAATAGAGTTTACTTTCCACTTTAATGGAAAATCTGCTTTAAAAACTCATCCGAAAAAAAGCTATTGCGGCAAGCAACAATCAGGAAACAACACAATCTGCTAAAAAACACATGCAGCCTGTTATCACTGTAGTGCATGTGGAAAGGGACAGGCTGTAAAGTGGTTGCAGGACATAGGCCGCATTAGGGTGTAACAAATGACAAAAAAGGGTAAAATTCCCCCCCCCAATTCACTAAGATACACAGCATATTACTTCCATTTATGACATTCATAGGGGTTCACATCTGTAAGCCATAAACCATTGGCAATATGGTTGTTGTGACATCACTCTTTTATTTTGAGGGGGCTGGCTTATCCAATATTCCCCTTATTGCCCTTCTAAGCCAGGTGACCTAATTTCAAAAGAAAGGCAGTGCACTTTTGGTTACTATGTCAAATTTCTGCATATTTTTATTGGGTCCACATACCTGGAACACACAGGAACCTGAAACTCATTCCTTCTAAATGCCCTCACATACCAGGAACTTAACTGCTGTTTTCTGGAGAAATTGAAGACAAAATGTATATTTTGAGGGTACTGTTTAGGTGCAATTAGCATTTCTATATATTCCTTATAACATAGTAGGTATTCACTTTTTGGTGTCCAGGCCACATTAAAGCCATCCTTCTCATGCTTCAGCTACAAGGCAAAAGTACCACCTCAAAAATAAGAAAAATGTGTATATGTGTTTGTGTGAGAGCACACATGAAAGAAAATGTGCATGAAAAGGATGCTGCAGTCCCATAGGAAGGGGCGACCAACATAAATAATGTCACACTATCTTGCAAATTCTAAGAGCTAATACTGAATTTTACGCACAGAAAAATATTGCTGGCATTACTAAGTTGGTGTGAAAATAGGTCACATCTTGTAATCTTGTCTACCAAACTACAAACAAGCCATATACATTTCCTACTCTTGAATTCACCACAGAGAAATACAGATGTAAGTTCCTGAAACTGACAAGCATAGTTTCCCAGGCTCCTTAAAGCATATTTTTAATGACATGCTATTCTTTATTGTCCTGATATGACCCACATTGCCAAAAAACATTCCAGCTTTATAAAATGGAAAAGATCAACAGGACAGATCTTACAACAACAACCTGTTGCCTCTGGTTGCATAGCATTTCTTAAAATATTGTGCAAGGATTTCCATAAGTTATATGTTCTGATCCCTGAGCTATATGGCACCTCTGGTTGCATTGCACCTCAATTAATGTGGTCCATATGGTAATATTGCACTCAGGGCCGGTGCTTCCACTAGGCAAACTAGGTGGCCACCTAGGGCGCTCCTAGGGGTGCCTCGATTCTTCAGCTGAGAGGAGGGGCAGCAGAGGGTAGAAAGAAAGGACAGAGGAAGATGCTGTGTGTCTGGGGCCAGAGTAGCAGCTGAGCTGTAGCTCTTTCCAATGTTCCTCTCAGACTCAGTCCCTTACTGGAAGCCGGCTGGCGGCTGCTGATCACTGTGGAGTTCCAGCCCTTCTCTTCCTATTCGTAAGTGGAGGCGGAGCTGCTCCTGTGGGGGAAGGTAATGTATGACTCTGATGTCTCATGTCTATGTGTGACCTGTCCAGCCGGACATCCATCACATGTGCAAAGTGTCAGTGAGTGATGACATCATCACGATCCCACAGCCTGCTCTTCTAGTGCCTGCTGGGCCTGCAGATCTCTGTCAGTGTTAGTGTCGGATCTGTCACTGTGTGGGATCGCTCAGTTCAGCTGCATGTTGTCACAGTGTTTTATCTCCCCCTATTACCTAGGGAAATCCAGCCTGTAGATACATCATCCTCCACTCACTACAACTGTCACCCTGCCACTGCCATCCACAGATACTGTCTGTCTTTGACACTGATTTTGTCTTTAATATTGGTGCTGGTGGCATCTTATGGCACTTATTTTTGCAAATTAAATAAATTAATAAAAGAACTTTAGCCGTTTCATGTTTTGTTGATTTAATATTCTCTACTGTTCTTACATTTTTTTTGGGGGGGGGGGGGGTTGTAAGTAGCTGGTCTTGCCTAGGGTGCAAAATAGTCTAGCACCAGCCCTAATTGCACCTCTAGTAAAGCAATAACATAGAACTTTTGGTAATTTTGTACATTTCATAATATAGTAAGCTAGTATCTATCATTGCATCAGTTCTCACTGTTGACTTTATATGCATTATATGTAGTAACAGAACAAAGACCATTTTTAAAAAGAAACCTGTAGGAGAGATTTAAAGTGCAGGAAGGTATGTGCCTACAGGACCCATAACTGTAAGATTGGCCTTGGATATATGTATTATAGAGCTAAGAATTTGCAACATGTAGCCAGCCTGCCTTAGGCAGGAGTGTCTTACTAAATTTACGTTGCTTGGCTCTAATCAGTCAAAGCAAATTTCCCTTGGCTCAATCCCCCTACATTCAGTCTTGCCTAGGCCTGGGGAGTTTTACTACTTTGCTGTTTCTCTAGGTCTGCTGCCTAGAGAGGTCTGTGTGACTGGGCTTAGAGGTCTGAGGAAGGAGTTTGCCCCCGAAATGCGTAATCTTTCCAAACGCTTGGTTTATGATTTGACACAATGGTTACCTATGACTGAAATTTTTATTTGACATGCCTGTCTTTACATGTGTTTGCAAGTATTTAATTGTTTTTAGATCCAATAAATGTTGATGGTGGTAATGCAATAGGCATTTGTGTCCTGCTGTGTGTGTTTTTGCATTTATAACAGTCATGTTAGAAAATAAGCACAAATGTCGGACTGTTTTTTATGTAGGACTGTTTTTTGTTATTTAAGTATAACTTGTTCATTAATATATAGGTTTCATTTGCAAAAATATTTAAAGACTGACTTAAGTACCCTGTTTTAAGTAAACCAGACCTGTACTCAACATAAGTTTACATAGTGAAACTCTAGCTTCAATGTTAGCTGAAAACAGTAAGCAGAACCTTTTTCTAAAATGGAATAAATGTATCACTTAAAATAATAGTTATACCATTTTGGGCCTATTGTTCTGGCAACTGAAAATACACATTGTTGCTATAAAGGAAAACACAAATAACAAGAGACAATGTGAGGCAATGTATCAAAAGAAGTGTAGGCTAGAGCAGAGAAGCCCACCCCCCAAAAAACCCTTAAAAAATAACATCACAAAGTCCCATGTTCACTTAAAAAAATGTTTAGATACATTTTCTAGTTCTAATTTCAAGTTCTTTTTTTTTTTTTTTTTTGCTGGGGTCACATGGCAGTTTGTTCCCCTCCTTTCCCACATCTTGGAGTCCTGGGACAGAGGCTGCAGATGAGACTTGGCAGCTTTTGCAAAATAGAAGAAGCTCCATAGAAAACCCTAATATGTTCATTAGTCACTGCAGGAAAGATCAGAGGCGTCCCTAGGGTTGGTGTCACCCGGATCGGTAACACGTGGTGTCACCTCTCCAGAGAGGAAGGAGTGGTGCTGGTGTAGCTGTAAAATGAGTATCCCGACCCTTGAAGATCTGTATCCCCTGAAGCAACTGCGCATGTGCTGGATTCAGGCCGAAAAACCCGATCTCTAACTTTAGCACAGAGCTGCCACAGTTAACCCCTTACAGGCTGCAAACTGCTGAAGCTGATCCCGCAGATCACTATGGGTTGCAAGATCAGCTAACCCTGTATAGGTTGAACCTATGGTGTCACCCAGTGTGGCCCGCACCCCCCTATGGATGCCACTGGAGAAGATTTACTAAAGCTGGTGCACTCAGAATCTGGTGCAGCTGTGCATGGTAGCCAATCAGCTGCTAGCTTGAGCTTTTTTAATTAAGCTTTGGCAATAAAACCTGGAAGCTGATTGGTTTCTATGCAGAGTTTCACCAGTTTTGCAGTTTCTCCAGTTTCAGTAAATAATCCACCATGGGTCCTGCAGCTCTCAATCAGATTGTGGAGAGCCAGATGGGGCATAGCAGCTAAACTTGACTACAGGAGTACAGGCATGCCACACGTAGGCATGGCATCCTGTAGCTCCCAAATCAGGAGAAGAGATGGAAACTGACCACGCTAGGATGAATCTGCTTCTGTGCTTAGCATGGTCAATTTGAAACAGAAATGAAGAGTAATTGACAGGATCACCACTTATTAATCAAAAACATAGGCAATAGAAACTTTACAGACTACAGTTAACAAAAACTATGTGCTTCACATAATGCATGTATGGAATTTAATTTTTTAAGGTAACATACACTTTAAGAACCCATTAACACTTCTCTGTAAATTGCATTTTGAAAGGCAACCCAACCCTGACACACATGCTTTTCAGAGCACCCAGGACTTTTTTTCAGTGGGAACATGTGGAACTCAGTTCCGGGATCTCCAGCACTGGATTCATATAATGGCAAGGGGTGCTGGAGTGTGCTGGAGGGTGTATTGATGCTGGCTGCTGGGAGATCTGTTATTACTGGCAGGGTGACTATTATTGCTGGGGCGGATTTATTGTTTCTTGGGAGCATTTTGTTGCAGGGAATCCATTGTTGCTGGGGGAAACTATTGTTTCATGAGGGGTCTGTTGTTGATGGAGGGGTCTTATGTTCCTTGAGGGATCAATTGTGTCTGGAAGGAATCTACTGTTGAGAGAAGGGTATATCATTGCTAGCTACTGGATGGTCTATTGTTGCTGGCTGCTAGGAGATCTATTTTTGCTGTCAAGGGTCTATTGCTGCTGGGATGGATCTATAGTTGAAGGGGGTATTTTGTTGTAAGGAATACATTGTTGCTTTGGGGATCTATTGTTGCTGTGGTAGTGGATCTATTGTTGCTGGGGGATTTATTGTTGCTGGCTGCAGGGGATCTATCTTACTGCTTTTTCTGTTCTCATTAATTCATTCCATACAAATTACTTAGCACCACAAATGGATACGTGGTTCCCTATCCTCTAAAAGGGTGGTGCTAGGAAGTGGAACCAAGGGACAGTGCTCAGAGGTGGGTACCAGATGGAAACAAGGGGTGTCTCGAAAGGAGGGGAGTACCTGCACCTATTCTCTGAGAAAAAAAGCCCTGAGCGCACCACAATAATGCACTAAAAACAAAATGCTGCATGTCTGCTATTTGTCCTTTCTGGTGTGTTGGCAGCCCATTCATTTGATTGGACTGCCTTAAAGCAACACAGTTTAGCATGTGACACACATGAGTTTGCGCATTATTGCGCATTAATGCATCAAACCCCAATTTTTAAATGTGAATGGGCCCTTAGGGATAACTAAACCCAAGAACAAAAATGTAATATATCGCAGCCTATCAGTACTTAGTTGTGGTGGATGCATTAATTTTCTTCTTTTCAGGTTAAGAACATATTCACCAATTCACCAAGTACTGACAATACTTGTTGATCATGCATAATTGCAGTGTTCTCCTATAAACTGGAAGTACAAACAATGTTATCTTCCTTCTCTAAATGAATCCACCATCCCCCCATATAATGGAGATGAGGGAAGGATGATTTGTTTGGTGTCCAGCCTGAGTTATAACCATTGCTCCCTCTATAGATCCAATGTAGAAAAGAGTGTAGCCACCAAGGGATAGGATGCGTGGTATTTGAAGGATCACCAGATGAAAATAAAGAAAAGCGCATAAAAAAGAAAATTAATGCAAGCACCTCATCTAAAGACTGATAAGCTGAAATATATGGCATGTTTATTTCTACATTTGGATATACATTAATATATAAGTGGAATAATGGAACAAGGTTCAGGGTAGCCAGAAAATGATGCACTTGAATTGGAAGCAGATAGGGAATGCAAATGTAGAGTTGCGTGGAAGATGACACCTTGGTAATAAAATGTTTGGGGAACAGGAAGGTCGTGGGAAAGGAGAAATGCACACGGTCAATCAATGGCAGTAACATGATATGCAAGCTCTAATTATTAACAGTAGGTCATAATGCAAATAAATAGCAGGCTGTAAGTGTTCAACAAAAAAAGTCTGGGAGAAACAAAACGGGACAATGTACCGATTTTTTTGAACCGGCTTATAGAGAAATTATACTTCTCACACCATATGCATTGGTCTTCGCGGCGCAGCCTTGCTTTCAACACATAGGCAATACAATTTGCTTTGAATCTTTTGCATTCCTGGAGTGTGCATTTTAAGAACTTTGAATACCTATTTTTTTTTCTATTTGAAATGATTTTCCACAATTTACTTTAGTTATCAACTTTAAATCACAATTTCACTTTCACTCATGTGGTTGTCCTTTAACCCTTTTGCTGCCGGACTTTTTTCAATTTTTCTCACACATGTTAAAATTTACATTCTGTATATGAAAACATATGAAATCACACCTAAAACCCTCAAATATTAAATCATTTTTAAAAGCAGAGGACCCACATATTTAACTAATGTTAATTTTTATCTCATATTATTGCAAAGATTTATCAAACCTAAATGTTTGTGAAAAATATACTAAAATTAATTTTAGTGCACACAAACACAATAACATACATTTTCTGTAAATACAAAAGATGAGGCAGGACCAAATAAATAGATACCAAATATGTCAAGACTTAAAACTGCGCTCACAAAATGGCAGCAAAGTATGATCTGCTGATATAGAGACCTGTCCTATAACATTTTTCCTGAACAGTGGCAGTCTCTAACACCACAAGCAACTGGAAAATTCCTATCCCCCTGGATCAGATAATCACTTAACTCATATACCAGCACTAACCACTAATAGTGCATCATCCGTCATAACCATCTGTGCAATAAAATAATCCCTTATTTTCCACTCCCCAAACCCAAAACAACAACAAAACAATAAAGTAATTAAACAAATTTAAAAATTGGTTATAACTAATAATTCTATATTTAATAATTATTAAAACAACAATAATAATAATAATTATTATTATTATTGTTATTATTATATAAAGTGACATCTACATATTCCAATGTGAAAAAAACTTGTGCCCATAAAAAATAAAGTCTAGTGTATCCAAATTGTGGAAAGTGCAAATCCTTATATCATGTTCTTAGTGATCCACCTTTGTGATCAAAAAGCTTTACGCACAGAACTTTCACCTGAACATTTAGCCCCTTGTTGCTAAGCAGATCATATGAGCCAGATGCAATACATGTAACAACCACCAGGCATCACTCTCCTTATGTATGGCTGGGATCTCCAGCTTTTCCACGGCAGATATACAAAATATGACCCTTTAATTAGGTCCTGCTAGAACCACCAATTCCTCCTTTTCAAAGGCTTAATGCATCAAAAAAAAACAAAGCATAATCTCAATAATGTAGTCGGTTATAAAAAGCAGTTTATGAAATGGTGAAAAATTGTTACTCCCATTTAAGATAAACAAGTGACATGAAAACTGTCAGATTTCACTGCAACAGACCCCACTCCATCAAGGATCCAAGACCAGTGTCTGACGTCACTTCTGTCTAAACGCGTTTCGTCATGAAGGCATCCTCAGGAAGCAGTGCACACCAGAGGCAAAATAAATCAAACAGAGATTAGCCAATCCCTACTCTATATGTAAAAATATAACATGTGACAGTAAAATTATATATTGTATTTTGGCAAATTCAGGATGATTTTCTAACAAAATGAACAAAATGGAATTTCTCCTGACTACCCGAGATTATCATATATTGGGGTAACAGTAACCTGGTCAGATGAAATGTTATGACTAGATAATGGATTTGGAAAGTTAAAACTACGTTTAGAAAGGGTATAAAAGGCAAGAGAAATAAAGTTTTTAGAATTTTGATTCATATTAGTGAGAAGTAAGATGGTATCTGAAGTCTATGCATGGAAACTACACAGATACAGATGACTGTTACATAGTTAGTCTGGCTGAAAAAAGACAAAAGTCCACCCAGTTCAACCATAGAAAAAAAAGTTATAATACTATACCCACAGTTGATCCAGAGGAAGGCAAAAAAAACCAGCAAAGCATGATCCAATTTGCTCCTGCAGGGAAAAAAAGGCTCCTTCCTGATCCCCCGAGAGGCAATCGGATATTCCCTGGATCAACTTTACCTATAAATGTTAGTATTCAGTTATATTCTGTGTATCTAAGAAAGAATAAAGGCCTTTTTTAAAGCAATCCATTGAGCTGGCCCGAACCAACTCTTGAAGGAGTCTATTACACAATTTCACAGCTCTCACTGTGAAGAACCCTTTCTGTGTTTGGAGACTGAATTTATGTAATGTCCTAAGTGGGGTTTTTATAAGCCGCCTTACCTAAATCATGCTAACACTTAAAAAAAAAGCAGCAAGTAGAAATGCAGTCCTAATTTTAAAGAATTATTTATTTAGTTATTCCAATATCATGAATACATCCAATATCACATAGAAGAAGCATTTGATATAAGCAATAATGGGGCATAAAAGCACCAAGTATAATCGAATAACACAGCATGAAATCAGAACACATGTCCTGGCAATCACTGGCAAGCACACTGCAATGGAAGTCTCTTCAAACTTCCAGGTGTGTAAAGAGACATAAAAGTAACTGTGGTATTTTACTTTAGATAGGCAGTGGGTTGGGATACAGAATTTCAAAAAGATGTTGAAAGTGAGAACATGAAATCAGGGAGGAAAGAAGAGAGGAACAAGCAATATTAGAGAGAAAGGGGGGAGAAGAGAGAAGACAAAAAATAGATAAAAAAAATAAAAAATAAAAGGAGAGGATAGAAGATCACTCATGGTGAGACTGGAAAAAGCCAATCAAGGATCAGATGCTAACAGGTGATGGTACTCTTGGGCAAAATGGAAACTCAGATAACATTCTATGAAACAGGTCTTCCATTTTATCTTATTTATTTATTTACAGCAAATGTAACTTTGGCCATAGTTTTTTGTTGTTTTTTGCAAAGACTCAGAGAAAAAGCTGTTGTTTGTTTCCATTGCAATAGAATAACATACCCTTGCAACCTTGTATGATTGAATCAGCAGGGATCATTCATGCCAGCTTTTGGGAATAGGATTCAAATAGAGGGAGCAAGCTGCAGGATTCTCTCTTATGTAGTAGTAAACTTAGTTTTTTAAATTCATTGCTGACAGGTAAGGTATTTATGACAGAAGATCTCTATCGGTCTCTTTTGTCATAGCAGCTTCCTCCTGCCTGTCAGCTGTCATGTAAACTGAGCCACGCACAAGCAGCTCAGGGTACATTTCCAGTCTGTTACAGCGATGTGACTCCTGTGCGTGAAAGTGATGTAATCGCGGCCCGGTTATTCATGCAGGTGAAGGAATGGAACCCTGAAAGAAGACTGGGCAAAGATGGAAGTGCCCAGGGCCCGCTGGATCGATTATACAGCAGATCTGGAGGGTTCTTTGGTAGGGAAGTCTGTCATAATGTGCTAATATGTGGTGCACTTGGGGTCCATTAAAAAAAAAAAATATATAGCAGACTTAATTACCATTTTTAACCAGTTCCTGCCGGGCCAATAGCAAATTGATGGCCAAGTGGGATTTTCGTCGATCCAGGTGGGTGTCATATGACTCCCACACTGCAGTGAGATCTGTTACTGGCTGTGTCCAGTGTCCATTGGACACAGCCATTGTCAGATCTGTGTATTGGCTCATTGCCAGTACATGTGACCTCTTTGACAAATCACAGCAGGTCACATGACAATTGTAAATAATGGATGGCTTCCTTTCATGCCATCCATTGTATCCAATTGTGCTGCTAGCTGTGATTGGTCAAAGCCCATCTCTGTCACGTAATTAGCTGTGGCCAATCACAGCTAATCACAAAAAAAAAACTGAATAAATCGATTTCATTCAGTTAAATGCTTGCTTATAGCAATGAAATTTTTTGCTATAAGCAATTATAATGTGCAAAAAAAATACTGATCATTTCCCCAAAGTAGTAAACTATTATATTTTTTTTTTGTACTGTCACCAGTCAGTGTCTCTGACCACCACCACACCAGTTACACTATATTGCCAAAAGTATTAGGATTCTTGCCTTTACACGCCCATGAACTTTAATGGCATCCCAGTCTTAGTCCGTAGGGTGTAATATTGAGTTGGCCCACCCTCTGCAGCTATAACAGCTTCAACTCTTCTGAGAAGGCTGTCCACAAGGTTTAGGAGTGTGTCTATGGGAATGTTTGACCATTCTTACAGAAGTGCATTTGTGAGGTCAGGCACTGATGTCAGAAGAGAAGGCCTGGCTCGCCTGGCTCGCAGTCTCTACTCTAATTCATCCCAAAAGGTGTGCAGGCCAGTCAAGTTCCTCCACCCCAAACTTGCCCATCCATGTCTTTATGGACCTTGCTTTTTGCATTGGTGCACAGTCATGTTGGAACAGGAAGGGGGTATCCCCAAACTGTTCCCACAAAGTTGGGAACATGAAATTGTCCAAAATGTCTTGGTATGCTGTCTCCTTCAGAGTTCCCTTCACTGGAACTAAGGGGCCAAGCCCCACCCCTGAAAAACAACCCCACACCATAATCCTCCCTCCACCGAACTTTACACTTGGTACAATGAAGTCAGACAAGTACCGTTGTCCTGGCAACTGCCAAACCCAGAGACGTCCATCAGATTGCTAGACAGAGAAGCGTCATTCATCACTCCAGAGAATACAACTCTATTGCTCTAGAGTCCAGTGGTGGCGTGCTTTACACCACTGCATCCAACGCTTTGCAGTGCACTTGGTGATGTAAGGCTTAGATGCACCTGCACGGCCATGGAAACCCATTCCATGAAGCTCTGTGCGTTGACTCCGCCCCGGGGTGGACTGACCATTTGGAAAATCAGGCACTGCCCGAGGGCTCGGGGTCAGTAGGGGGAGCCATGAGATGCCCCTGGTACCTTTTTCATAGGCTTTTTTGAGTTTGGGCAAGGACACAGGGGCCCCATGATCCCCTATTGCCCGAAGGCCCCATGAGTTGTCAGTCTGCCCCTGCTCCACCCTGTCATTTTACTGTACGTTTCCTACCACTTTGTGACTGAATTGCTGTTGTTCCCAGTTGCTTCCACTTTGTTATAATACCACTAACAGTTGACCATGGATTATTTAGTAGCAAGGACATTTCACGGATGGACTTATTGCACAGGTGGCAACCTATCACGGTACTACGCTTGAATTCACTGAGCTCCTGAGAGCGACCCATTCTTTCACAAATGTCTGTAGAAGCAGTCTGCATGCCTATGTGCTTGATTTTATACACCTGTGGCTATGGAAGTGATTGGAACACCTGAATCCAGTGATTTGGAGGGGTGTCCCAATACTTTTGGCAATATAGTGTATATGATGAAGCTGTACTGCATTTGATTTCTTCATTGTCCAAAAAATTATGACAAAAAAATTACAACTTCAAAAAACTCAACAAGCCTCTTATTAAATACATCACACTGTCTATTTTCCAAAACTAGGTCATTTGGGGGATATCGGTACTGTCCTGACATTTTTGGGCCTCAAGAAATTTGATCGGCCGTCAGTACGTCAGTATTGATCGATTTATATCTATATAAAATATATTAGATATATGCCATAGTTTGTGGGCTCTATAATGTTCCTACAGACTAAATAATAAACACTAATTTGGGTTATTTTCATCAAAGAAATGTACCTGAATACATTTTGGCCTAAATTTATGAAGAACAATTATTTATTTGCTAATTTTTATAACAGAGACAAAGAAAAACTTTGGTCGGTTTTAGTTTATTTTGCAAAAACCAGTTCTGATTAAATACCACAAAAAGAAAACTCTATTTATGTAAACAAAATGATAAAAATTTAGTTTGGTTACAGCATTTGCATTCAACGTGCAAGGTGTTGAAAGCTGAAAATTGGCCTGGCCAGGAAGGGGGTAAAAGTGCCTGGTATTGAAATGGTTAATTGACATCATTCACTTTGTCCCAAAAGCTCTGGACAATCCAAAATGATGTATTATATAATGTCTTCGTGCTGCAAGTTATACATTTTTTATGACTTTACAAAATGAACACCTTATAAAAATGGCAGTTGAATCAACTGAATGAGAAGCACTGCTATTTGGCCAAATGCCATATTACATATACAGGAATATATGAACAACAATGACCACACTATAGTAACATTTGAATTGGTGTTGAATAAAGTGTTTGACAAGGTTCTGCAGAAACTATAAACTTCTAGAAAGTCAAGTTTAAACAGCGTAGAAACGTACTTAGTCTTGTACACATCAAAGGTGTTAAATAGAAACCAAATGGGAAGTTTTAAAATAATTTACACAAAACTCAAAACTTTAAACAAATACTGTAGCAAGTAAAGTCCTAATGTGAATAACATATCTAGAATTAAATGAATGACTTCAAGAGACAGCAGAAAAGGAGAGCAATGAAAAATCGAAAGACAATGTGTGTTATTAGCACTTTGTGCATTTTTATAGGGTATTTTTGGAGCATCATCATTCATTTGAATGGGCCTCCTTATGCTCCAAAAATATGCTAAAGAAGCTCATGCACCAAATTTTGGCAGTGAGCCAAGTATGTTTTGCAGTAAGCGTTTTTGTGCTTTTTCACTCATTTGGCACACGGAAAATGCACTGCAAAATGAGCGACTGCTACCCGCGTTTGGTTTGCCAATAAGACATAATGACACTGCAACCGCGTCACAGTTTTAGTTTGCTTTTTGTGCATTTCAAGAAACCTGCCAGAAACTGCTATGCCCAGATGTAAATGGGACCTAAATGTACCAATACTATATGAATGATAAAGAATGTTAAAAAAAAAAACTTTAAAAAAGGAAGAAATCAAGTTATTACAAATAGAGATGAGCGAATTATTCAAAAATTCGATTCGGCTGATTCGGCGAATTCGCGGAATAAATTCGATTCGAGTCGAATATATTCGCTGCGAATTTAACTTATAAAAAGGGTGTTTCTAGGCTTCAGAGAGCCTTTATATTAGTGCAGAACACTGTACCTTTAATTTAAATGCCCTTGGAGTCTGCTGGGGAAGAGAAATAATACTGTCAGTCAGTATGACATGCAGATGAGTGCCGTCGATCTTAGAATCACCGCACACTTCACTCATTTGGGCAGTCACGGGGCCAAAACCAGAGTGTGGAGCCACAGTGTGGCGGTGGAGGCAGCAGCAATGGGAGGCCATACAGCACCCTATGAAAAAATGGAACCCACCAGCAGTGTGAGGAGACCTGAAAGTGGCACATGGCAGAGTGTGGCGATGGAGACAGCAGCAATGGGAGGCCGTACAGGGACCCATGACACACTCTGGACCTGGCAGCAGCATGAGGAGGCGGTACAGGGGCCCATGACAGATTACGGGCCTGGCAGCAGCATGAGGAGTCGGTACGGGGGCCCATGGCAGATTACGGGCCTGGCAGCAGCAATGGGAGGCCATACAGCACCCTATGACAAAATGGAACCCACCAGCAGTGTGAGGAGACCTGAAAGTGGCACATGGCAGAGTGTGGCGATGGAGACAGTAGCAATGGGAGGCCGTACAGGGACCCATGACACACTCTGGACCTGGCAGCAGCATGAGGAGGCGGTACAGGGGCCCATGACAGATTACGGGCCTGGCAGCAGCATGAGGAGTCGGTACGGGGGCCTATGGCAGATTACGGGCCTGGCAGCAGCAATGGGAGGCCGTACAGGGACCCATGACACACTCTGGACCTGGCAGCAGCATGAGAAGGCGGTACAGGGGCCCATGACAGATTACGGGCCTGGCAGCAGCATGAGGAGGCGGTACGGGGGCCCATGGCAGATTACGGGCCTGGCAGCAGCAATGGGAGGCCCGTAATCTGCCAGCACCCTATGACAAAATGGAACCCACCAGCAGTGTGAGGAGACCTGAAAGTGGCACATGGCAGGGTGTGGCGATGGAGACAGCAGCAATGGGAGGCCGTACAGGGACCCATGACACACTCTGGACCTGGCAGCAGCATGAGGAGGCGGTACAGGGGCCCATGACAGATTATGGGCCTGGCAGCAGCATGAGGAGTCGGTACGGGGGCCCATGGCAGATTACGGGCCTGGCAGCAGCAATGGGAGGCCATACAGCACCCTATGACAAAATGGAACCCACCAGCAGTGTGAGGAGACCTGAAAGTGGCACATGGCAGAGTGTGGCGATGGAGACAGCAGCAATGGGAGGCCGTACAGGGACCCATGACACACTCTGGACCTGGCAGCAGCATGAGGAGGCGGTACAGGGGCCCATGACAGATTACGGGCCTGGCAGCAGCATGAGGAGTCGGTACAGGGGCCCATGGCAGATTACGGGCCTGGCAGCAGCAATGAGAGGCCGTACAGGGACCCATGACACACTCTGGACCTGGCAGCAGCATGAGGAGGCGGTACAGGGGCCCATGACAGATTACGGGCCTGGCAGCAGCATGAGGAGTCGGTACGGGGGCCCATGGCAGATTACGGGCCTGGCAGCAGCAATGGGAGGCCCGTAATCTGCCAGCACCCTATGACAAAATGGAACCCACCAGCAGTGTGAGGAGACCTGAAAGTGGCACATGGCAGAGTGTGGCGATGGAGACAGCAGCAATGGGAGGCCGTACAGGGACCCATGACACACTCTGGACCTGGCAGCAGCATGAGGAGGCGGTACAGGGGCCCATGACAGATTACGGGCCTGGCAACAGCATGAGGAGTCGGTACGGGGGCCCATGGCAGATTACGGGCCTGGCAGCAGCAATGGGAGGCCCGTAATCTGCCAGCACCCTATGACAAAATAGAACCCGCCAGCAGTGTGAGGAGACCTGGAAGTGGCACATGGCAGAGTGTGGCGATGGAGACAGCAGCAATGGGAGGCCGTACAGGGACCCATGACACACTCTGGACCTGGCAGCAGCATGAGGAGGCGGTACAGGGGCCCATGACAGATTACGGGCCTGGCAGCAGCATGAGGAGTCGGTATGGGGGCCCATGGCAGATTACGGGCCTGGCAGCAGCAATGGGAGGCCGTACAGGGACCCATGACACACTCTGGACCTGGCAGCAGCATGAGGAGGCGGTACAGGGGCCCATGACAGATTACGGGCCTGGCAGCAGCATGAGGAGTCGGTACGGGGGCCCATGGCAGATTACGGGCCTGGCAGCAGCAATGGGAGGCCCGTAATCTGCCAGCACCCTATGACAAAATGGAACACACCAGCAGTGTGAGGAGACCTGAAAGTGGCACATGGCAGAGTGTGGCGATGGAGACAGCAGCAATGGGAGGCCGTACAGGGACCCATGACACACTCTGGACCTGGCAGCAGCAAGAGGAGGCGGTACAGGGGCCCATGGCAGAGTGGCGAAGCGTAAGCAGCTTAAATTGAAGGCCATACAGAGGCCTATGTTAAAAATAATAACATGTTTGGGGCATGATTCATGGCGGATTTAGTCAGTTGTGTCAGGAACTGGTGGTTTGAAATCCAGACTAATCCATGCCTGATTCATTTTCACAAACGTGAGTCTCTCCACACTTTGGGTGGACAGTCGTGTCCTCCGCGGAGTTACAATACCTCCTGCCGCACTAAACACGCGCTCCGATGCCACGCTACTGGCCGGGCATGACAGCCTTTCAAGGGCAAATTCAGCTAGTTGGGGCCAAAGGTCAAGTTTCGTTGCCCAGTAGTCAAGGGGATTGTCTACCTCGGTTGGCAGGGTGCTGTCCAAGTAGGCCCAAGCCTGTTGTTTGAGGTCCTGCTCCAGGTCCACCTGATGCTGCTGCTGCTGCGGCTGGTTAGTAGTTTCCTCACTGCGCTGGTGAAGAAAGCTACTCATCATCGACTGCAGACTGAGGCAGCCGCTGCTGGTGGAGCTGCCACTGCTCCTACCACCCCACCCCTCCCCTGCTGCCATGGCAGCGGAACGCGAGCGCACAGGGCCCACAGTATCTGAGGATGGAAGTTGGCGCACAAAGGCAGAGACCAACTGACTACATAGGTGGTTTTTATAGTACGTTATTTTGGCCTCCCTCTCAGCAGGTGTGAAAAAGGCCACCATTTTTGAACGGTAGCGAGGGTCCAACAAGGTGGACAGCCAAAAGTCATCCCTCTGTCTGATGGTTATTATTCGGCTGTTGCTACGCAAGCAACCGAGCATGCTATGGGCCATTTGTGCCAAGGAATGCGAGGGACTCCCTGCCTCCATCTCCACAGCATACTGCCACGGTGCGTCTGGGTCCTCTGTCTCCTCCTCCTCCTCTACCAGATGCTCCTGCTCCTCCACTCCTGTCCGCTGAGTGGAAAAACCACCCATTTCACTCAATAATTCCTGAGCACCAATGTCCTCCTCTACCTCCTCCTCTTCTTCCTGTCCTGCCCCCACAGGGGTCATGTGGCATTGAGATCTGTGCGCCACGTCTACCGCACCCTGACCAGCCATTGTTAACAGCATTTGTTCCAGGACGTGCAACAGAGGAATGACGTTGTTCATCCCATAGTCCTGCCGACTCACGAATAGCGTGGCCTCCTCAAAGGGCCTGAGCAAGCGGCAGGTGTCACGCATGAGCTGCCAATGGCTGACATCTAAGTTACACAGGGGAGTACCTTTATCCGCTTGTAACATCAGGAAATCGGTGATGGTCTTTCGCTGTTCGTAAAGGCGGTCTAACATATGTAGGGTTGAATTCCACCTTGTTGCAACGTCGCAGATCAGGCGATGCTGTGGAATTCCGTTCTGCCGCTGCAGCTCAAGGAGGGTGTGCTTTGCGGTGTAGGAATGGCTGAAATGCATGCAAAGTTTACGTGACATTTTAAGGATGTCTTGCAGTGGGATGGTGGATTTTAGGAACCGCTTGACAACCAGATTGAACACGTGAGCCATGCATGGTGCATGGCACAACCTTCCTTGACGCAGAGCAGACACCATGTTCTTTCCGTTGTCGGTCAACATGGTTCTGATTTTCAGTTTGCGCGGAGACAGCCATCTGTCGATTTCTCTGTTCATTACACTCAGAAGTTCCTCCCCTGTGTGACTACGTTCGCCAAGGCATACCAGGTGCAGCACAGTGTGACACCGTTGCGCCCTGCACATGTGATATGCCGGTCGGGTAATGGGACTTGGCACGGGGGTGGCGGCTGAGGACACGGCGGAAGAAGAGGTGGTAGAGGCAGACATCTTTGCTGGACCAAGGACGTGCAAACGTGGAGGCAAAAGCGGCGTGACCTGTCCAAGTTGCTGGTGCGGCTGTGCCGGCACCACGTTCACCCAGTGGGCCGTAAATGACATGTACTGTCCCTGACCGTAGTTACAGCTCCACACGTCGGCGCTGCCGTGCACTTTGGCAGAGACCGACATGCTCAAAGACTGGCCCACCATCTCTTCTACATGTGAATGCAGGGCTGACACTGCCTTTTTGGCGAAGAAATGCCGGCTTGGCACTCTCCACCGCGGCTCGGCACAAGCCATCATTTCTCGGAAAGGTGCTGAGTCCACCACTTGGAAAGGGAGGGACTGCAGCACCAGCAACTTGGACAGGAGGACGTTCAGCTTCTGCACTGACGGGTGCGTGCTCGCAAACTGTTGTCTCTTGGAAACGGATTCCAAGAAAGACTGCTGACGTGAAGAGGAGTAGCAGGAGAAGGAGCATCTGAACGAGCGGAAGATGCCAACGAGCGACAACTCCCCTCAGCAGAGGTGTTGGAGCCTTGACTGGCTGATAGAGGGCGATTGACGTCGGGTGACGGAGCAAGTAACGGAGCGGGTGATGGAGCGGGGGCTGGGGCAGGCAGAACCGCCGTATCTTTATCACGGTTTTCCCAGGCCACCGAATGGCGACGCTGCATATGCTGACGCAACGCTGTAGTCCCAACATGGGCCCCCTGGCCACGCTTGACTTTCTGGCCACATAGTCGACATACGGCTACGTTTACTTCCTCGGGCGGCTTGACGAAAAATTGCCACACCGCCGAGTAGGAAACTTTGCCCCCGCTACTCCTCACTGGCTGACTGATACTTCCTCCGTGCACACCGGCACCACTACTGGCCGTGGTGGTAGGCTGCAGTGGAGCTGGTGCTCTACTCCGTGGCCGTTTGCCTCCACTGACACTGCTGCGACCCTGCTGCCTCCTGGGCAACCCACCGACTGTTTTGCTCGCTGCCAAGCTGGCACCCTCTTCTCCTGATGATGCGGAAGCAATAGCCTGATGACGACGAGGCTGCCAAGTGCGATCAGCCTCATCATCATCAATTAGGGTCTCCGCCTCACTACTAGCCCCCTCGGCTGCGTGTGGGTCAGGAGACAGACCTGTCTCTAGACCGGCTACCGAGCCACTCTCCTCGCCAGTACTTCTTCGCCTGGCTGCTGAAGAGGCGGATGTCTCCCCCCGTTCCTGACCGCCCTCTGTTAGCTCTTCCTCACTGTACAGTGGGGCTGAGCCCACAGCATGCGATACTTCGCTTGGTGAGGGAACACCAAAGGACAGGGGCAGGTAGAGGACACGTGATTTCAGTGGGCTTGCTCCCGGGCCATGCCAACTAACGGTTGTGTCTGACGTACCCACCGACCGTTGGCTGTAGATGTCAGAGGTGACCTGGGAAGAGGAAGACGACCGAGCCAACCAATCGATGACGGCAGGGTTGTCGGTGGAGACACGACCGCTGGATGACACCGGGAGCACTGGCCTCTGGCTGCGACTAGTGCTGCCTCGACCCATTTCCTCTGCTGCCACTTCTGCTCGCTCCTGAAACATTGCCTCCTCTGCCACTCCTCTGCGTGTTGTCTGACATACTCTTTAATTCAATGATTCTGTGTCCCTGAGTAACGATTCTGTGTCCCTGAGTAACAATTCTGTGTCCCTGAGTAACAATTCTGTGTCCCTGAGTAACGATTCTGTGTCCCTGAGTAACAATTCTGTGTCCCTGAGTAACAATTCTGTGTAGAAGAACAACAAAAGAGAAGCGCACCAACCTTGCGCATTACCTCAGTAACCAAAATTTATTAAAATAAAAGAATGGTACTCACAAACAGCGAATAAAAACAAGCATGTAAGTCCTCAAAGGGACTTTAGAGGCAAGATGCCAATGCGAATCCCATCATGGAGGAAGCCACTCAGTACAGCTGACGCGTTTCGAAGGACATGCCTTCTTCCTCAGAGCTGGCCAGTAAATTTTGGTTACTGAGGTAATGCGCAAGGTTGGTGCGCTTCTCTTTTGTTGTTCTTCTTCACAGTTTTGTTTGGGCTTCCCCAGCCTTGGTGTGGAGCTGCACGACCTTGTCTATTCCGGTGGTCCCTTCCTTTTTGGAGTTTGATACCATCTACTCACCACCGGCCTGGGTCCCGGAGCGCAGGAGACACTGCATTTGGTTCACTAACAATTCTGTGTCCCTGAGTAACAATTCTGTGTCCCTCAGTAACGATTCTGTGTCCCCCAGTAACAATTCTGTGTCCCTGAGTAACAATTCTGTGTCCTTGAGTAACAATTCTGTGTCCCTGAGTAACGATTCTGTGTCCCTGAGTAACGATTCTGTGTCCCCCAGTAACGATTCTGTGTCCCTCAGTAACGATTCTGTGTCCCTGAGTAACAATTCTGTGTCCCTGAGTAACGATTCTGTGTCCCTGAGTAACGATTCTGTGTCCCTCAGTAACGATTCTGTGTCCCTCAGTAACAATTCTGTGTCCCTGAGTAACGATTCTGTGTCCCTGAGTAACGATTCTGTGTCCCTCAGTAACGATTCTGTGTCCCTGAGTACCGATTCTGTGTCCCTGAGTAACGATTCTGTGTCCCTGAGTAACGATTCTGTGTCCCTCAGTAACGATTCTGTGTCCCTGAGTAACGATTCTGTGTCCCTGAGTAACAATTCTGTGTCCCTGAGTAACGATTCTGTGTCCCTCAGTAACAATTCTGTGTCCCTCAGTAACAATTCTGTGTCCCTGAGTAACGATTCTGTGTCCCTGAGTAACAATTCTGTGTCCCTGAGTAACAATTCTGTGTCCCTGAGTAACGATTCTGTGTCCCTCAGTAACAATTCTGTGTCCCTCAGTAACAATTCTGTGTCCCTGAGTAACAATTCTGTGTCTGTCCCTGAGTAACAATTCTGTGTCCTTGAGTAACAATTCTGTGTCCCTGAGTAACGATTCTGTGTCCCTGAGTAACGATTCTGTGTCCCTCAGTAACGATTCTGTGTCCCTGAGTAACAATTCTGTGTCCCTGAGTAACGATTCTGTGTCCCTGAGTAACGATTCTGTGTCCCTCAGTAACGATTCTGTGTCCCTCAGTAACAATTCTGTGTCCCTGAGTAACGATTCTGTGTCCCTGAGTAACGATTCTGTGTCCCTCAGTAACGATTCTGTGTCCCTGAGTAACGATTCTGTGTCCCTGAGTAACGATTCTGTGTCCCTGAGTAACGATTCTGTGTCCCTGAGTAACGATTCTGTGTCCCTCAGTAACGATTCTGTGTCCCTGAGTAACGATTCTGTGTCCCTGAGTAACAATTCTGTGTCCCTGAGTAACGATTCTGTGTCCCTCAGTAACAATTCTGTGTCCCTGAGTAACAATTCTGTGTCCCTGAGTAACGATTCTGTGTCCCTGAGTAACAATTCTGTGTCCCTGAGTAACGATTCTGTGTCCCTCAGTAACAATTCTGTGTCCCTGAGTAACAATTCTGTGTCCCTGAGTAACAATTCTGTGTCTGTCCCTGAGTAACAATTCTGTGTCCCTGAGTAACAATTCTGTGTCCCTGAGTAACAATTCTGTGTCCCTGCGTAACAATTCTGTGGCCCTGAGTAACGATTCTGTGTCCCTCAGTAACAATTCTGTGTCCCTGAGTAACAATTCTGTATCCCTGAGTAACAATTCTGTGTCCCTGAGTAACGATTCTGTGTCCCTCAGTAACAATTCTGTGTCCCTGAGTAACAATTCTGTGTCTCTGAGTAACAATTCTGTGTCTGTCCCTGAGTAACAATTCTGTGTCCCTGAGTAACAATTCTGTGTCCCTGAGTAACGATTCTGTGTCCCTGAGTAACAATTCTGTGTCCCTGAGTAACAATTCTGTGTCTGTCCCTGAGTAAAGATTCTGTGTCCCTGAGTAACAATTCTGTGTCCCTGAGTAACAATTCTGTGTCCCTGAGTAACGATTCTGTGTCCCTAAGTAACGATTCTGTGTCCCTAAGTAACGATTCTGTGGCCCTAAAGTCTCTGTGGCCCTAACTCTGTCCCTAATACACAGAGGTCTGTCTCTCTTGAATGACCGGAGGCTAATGGAGAATTCTAAGATGGCCGCGATTTATAGCTCCACCATTACACAGTGCTGGCTGGCTGGCTGCTGATTGGCTAATGCGATCACATGTCATGAATGAATGCATTATGGGTCAGCGCGCCTTGTCTGCGCGCCTTCCCAGAGATCCCCGCTCCGTCGCCACACATGTCGCCGCCATTTTTGGGAAAATTCGATTCGTGCATCCGAAGTTTGCTAATTTTCGGATTCGGCGCGAATCGAATATTTCCTAATCTTCAAAACGAATTCCACTTCGTCATGTTCGATTCGCTCATCTCTAATTACAAACTAAAAGTAAATAACAAAGAAGTTAAAGCGGTTGAAAGGCTAAAGGTTTATCTGAGTTTAATTTCGATCCAGTGTCAAGTGCTGTGCCTGAGAGCAGCATTGCTGCTCTCTCTCTCCTTACTGGCTCAGAGGCAGCATTATAGCCATTGGCTCCTGCTGCGGTCAATCAAATCCAGTGAGGAGGGACTGGGAGGTGGGGCTGAGTCGCACTTTGTGGGAGTGAGCCTGCACATCTGGTCTCATAGCAAGCACTTGATATGAGGACAGACACAACAGGAGGAGCTTACAATGCAGGGACCCCAGAAAAGTTGGTTCAAGGCCATTTGAAGGTAAGTAGAACACGTTTGTTATTTTATTATAACAATTAGCCTTTAGTAATGCTTTAACTGATGCTTATGCCCAAGAAGAGGTGGAAACAGCAAATATCGACAAAAGGAAATCCTTAATGCGTTTCACACTAAACACACTTGCTCATAAGGCCATTATGACCACTGAGGGCAGCTACCAGGTAACTGCCTGATAGGAATGAATGATTTACCTCCCCACTGATCGTAGCTTTGAGAAGAGTAAGATCAGTGGGAGTTTAAAAAGCCACCTGTCAACATTGATGTTGAAAGTAATTAGTTATGGATCTTTATGATTATTAACCACAAGTTTTATTTTCCAACTGGATTATCTGGATTTTCCAACGGTTTTAAAGATTTTAAAGCAGTTGTTTTAATTAATAACCATGTTATATAAGGTGTGATAATTTAATTCCCGTAATAGACTGTAAAAAAATGTTTGCTTACCTGTACTTGCATAGTATCTTTGTCACGGGACACTAGATGTCTGGAATGTCATCAAATCTGTGTCCTTTTAAAGACTTTTCTACATTTTGAAAACTGCCAAAAGTTGCAGGGTGTTAAGTCAAGGGATTAAGGTGGTTGGTCAAGTTTTAGAATGGATTTCTGGGCCAGGAACTTGAACATCATGTGCAGGAGCATTGTCATGGTGGAGAATCCACTTGTCAGGCCAGAGTTCTGATCTCTTCCTCCAAACATTTTCAGAATTTCCAAGTAACAACCATTGTACTATCTTCTATGAACTCACAGTGGACTATCCTCTTGTGATAAAAAAAAATGGCAGCATGGTTTTGAACTGAGAATGAGACGTGCATGCTTTCTTCGGGAAAGGTGAATTGTTTGTTTTCTCGCCCCTTCTTGGAAACAGCAAAATTCACAGGGTGCTTACTCAGGGAATTAGGTGGTTGGTCAAGTTTTGGAATGGATTTCTGGGCCAGGAACTCGAACAGTTAACGTATCATGTGCAGGAGCATTGTCATGGTGGAGAATCCACTCGTCACGCTAGAGTTTTTGTGTCTTCCTTCAAACCTTTTCAGAATTTCCAAGTAACAATGTTGATAACCATTGTACTATGTTCTATGAACTCATAATGGACTATCCCCTTGTTATAAAATAAACACAGCAGCATAGTTTTGAACTGAGAACGAGACATGCATGCTTTCTTCAGGCAAGGTGAATTCTTTGTTTTCCCGCCCCTCCTTAAACCACTTATGCCATCCAAAAACATATATTTCTTCATGGAATGTTCCCTATAAGCTTGTAGTAACCGAGCTAAAGTTTCCCTCGCACTTTTGCCAATATTCACGCAACATTTGATGTTAATCCTCTGCTCCAGATTCCTATCACTCATTTTCTGCAAACAGCACTATGCACACACATGTTATTTCTTCTACTACTTCATAAAGACTAAGTCAACTGGTCTGTGACCCATGCGAATGCAAGTTAGAACATGTGAGAACATGCTTAAGTGCAAGTGGCTGTGTGACTCACCACCATAGTGCTTGGCTGTGGGTTATTCTGGCAATTACATTTTCACACCTTGTACTTGCCTGTTCTGTGCAATGGTATAGCACAGAGCAGCCCTTAACCTATGTCTGGGGTCCCCTGCCAGCCATCTTGGCTCCCCTCTTCTGTGTCTTCCCCCTTGGCAAGTGTCTTGCTATAGGAGCAGATGTTTGGGTGGTGTGTTTCAATAGACAAAGCATGGTTTGGCCCCTGTCCGCCAACTCTCTAGTCACATGATATGACTGACAGCAGCTGCAGCCAATGACTCCCATTGCTGTCAGTGAAGCTTGTGTGAGAAGGAAGAAAGAAGAGAAGAACTGAAGCCAGGAACAGCGGTGGATCAATACAGGTCTGATGTAAGTGTTTGGGGGGGGCTTGGGAGGGTGCTGATATTGTTAGATGTTTTTACCTTAATGCAGAGGTAAAAAACCTTTTGCCTTTACAGCCACTTCAAAGATCCTACCCATAATTTGTAACCACTTCAAGTCCAGACACTTTCACCCCCTTCCTGTCCAGGCCAATTTTCAGCTTTCAGTGCTATCACGCTTTGAATGACAATTGCGCGGTCATACAACACTGTACCCATATGAATCTTTTAGCATTTTTTTGAGACAGATATAACTTTATTTTGGTGGTATTTATTCACCACTGGGATTTAAATTTTTTTGCTATATAAATGAAAAATTCCAAACATTTTGAAACAAAAGTGTTTTTCTTATAACATTTTGCAAATAAATAATCTTTCTTCATAAATCTTGGCCAAAATGTATTCATCTATCTTTTTAGTAAAAAAAAACCCCAAATTAGTTTATAACCAAAAATTATAATTAAAAAAAAAAAATTTTTACATTTTTTTTTTTTAATATTAATATTTATGTTTTGTTTTGTTTTTTTACATACTGTCACCCCAGCAGTACAATGTCACCATAGTGACACTGTACTACTTGTGTGGGGTAATGAAGATTTTTTTTTTTCTACACTAATTGCTTTTACACCCATAAAGGCTGTAAAAGCAATCATTTCTCCTTCTCTCTGGCTGCATTCTTGCAGCCATTGAGAAATACTGTGTGAGCTGTGATTGGTCCCAGCTTGTCACATGGTGCAAGGCTGTTGTGAATAGCCTTGTACCATGTGACCTCTGTGATCATTCACAGATTTCACATGTAGTAAGCAATGATGTCAGAAGTGACATCTTGCTTACTACTATTCATGTGATCGCTGATTGGACCTCACACAGAGGTCCTGTACAGTGGACACAGTGGAACACCAATCACAGTATGGGACCTCCGGATCGTGGTGCCGCGCGCTCCTAGGGAGCGCACACAGGCAGGGAAGCGGGGAGGACGTTTATAAATGGCCACCCGCTTCTGCAATGCTCCCGTCTGGCTGTTTATGTACATGGGCCGGACTGGAAGTGGTTAAGAAATACATTTTTAGATTTGAATGTTTCATGTAACATGTGAGGTAATTACCCATTTACTCTTATCACTTTTTCACAGTTTTTATGTGAAATTTAGCACTGTGGCCTTGACTTTACTGTAATTTGTTGTTTGTTCTTTTTAAGGGGGTTCTTTTTTCATACACGCTGGCTCTGCCGTACTTGTTTGTATGAGTGGTAAGAAAACTAGACTGTAAGCTCCGCTAGGCAGGTGTGGCATGTAGCATTCTCTGTAAATCAGAAAAGTGCTTGTGCTGTCTAATTGTGAACGTTTCAGCCTTTTGATTTCTTTGATATTGTATAGATTTCAACATTTCCAGGTAACCTTGTCTAAAAGCCAATTACCTTTACCATGACATCTTTGTAAATAATCCCAATGTGTCAATAAATTCCATGGCTATCTTTTGCCTGTTATCTGGCAGCCTAGTTCATAATATAAACTCTGCAAATCAAACAAATGCATATATATCACTTGCAGTGTACAGCCACATATTCTGATGTAGTTACAGTAAGTTAAGCTTAGTGTGGAGCTTCAGCAGCTGGACAGCGCATCATTTTACTGTAGCATGCATTTCCACAAAACGTCTTCCAGAAGCATGCTGCCTATATCAGTTGATGTGACAGATTGCTGAACATAATGGAAAGGGACTTACAGTCAAATCTTTAGACACAGAGCTTCATTTTGTGTAAAATGGATCCATGGGGCATCTTTAATCAAGTGACAACTGCTATGTCACATAGATCACCTAGCTGACCTTGTGAACAAATACCCTCATTAGTGCATTAGTAGTCCCATAGACTATTAAACTGTATGCAAACCACAACTTCTGTTATTTGCTGTATTTTGGTCTGTTTTGTATACCATCAACAATATTTTGTAATATTTTGTGATACTGTATATGTTCAATAAGTGCATACAATACTGGCACCCCTACATGCCCCCCCCCCCCCCCCTCTATTGTAGAGCGCTGAGCAAACCCTTTGGCGCTATATAAGCTCGATGTAATAATAATAGTAATAATAATAGTTATCTCGTGCGTTGATAACTTCCTGTGTTCTCTGGCTCTCCTGCACTGCTATTAGCATTGTTCCATTCATGCTGTTTTATGTTATCAAGAAGAACAATCCTTCTTTGCAATCTTTGATCAACTTTTTCTCTTTCATCCATGTCCAGGTAGATTAGCTACAGTGTCATGGGCTGTAAACTTCCTGATAATGTTCCACACAGAGGACACAGGAACATTAAGATCTCTGGAGAGAGACTTGTAACCTTGAGATTGTCTATGATTTCCCACAATTTTTGTTCTTATATCCTTGGACAATTCTTTGGTGCTCTTTCTCTTCTCCATGCTCCATGTGGCACACAGAGACACACAACAGTTTCAGTCAATTTTCACCATTTTAACTGGTTGCCAGTGTGATTTGTATATTTTGAGCACCTGTTCATTGATACAGGTGAGTTTATTTACAAATTACAGGAGCATCACAAACTTGGAATGCAATTATTTCTTACAATTTTGAGATGGTGCCGATAATTCTGTCCAGTCCATTTTTGGAGTTTTGTGTGGAATGTGTCTGATTTGGCTTTTTGTTTCTCCACTTTTATGTGTCATACCAGTACAAACAAAAGAAATAAACATTAGAATGCTTAAACATTTGTAATTGCAACAATTTTCTGGGCGAAGTGGTGCATTATCTGACAGAAATGCAGGGGTGCTAATATTTATGGCCATGACTGTAAGGACTGATTAGTTGCAATATATGCATTTTTTTCCCTTGGGTTTAGATAAGCATTAAAAGGCAACTCATATACAAATAAAACAGCTGAGAGATCCCTGCAAGAGCCAAATAAGCCCATCACATGTTAAAGCGGTTCTTCACTCTAGGAAAAAAAAATTAAAAGTCTGCAACTACAAATCCTGTAGCTTCTGACTTTTAATAAGGACACTTATCTGTCCAGGGATTCAACGCCATCCTCACCCGGGCTGGATCTTCAATAGCATTTGGGTTCCCAGTGCCGGCATCCTAATTGTGGGCAGCATGCTATGCTGCTTTTGACTTCACTGATGGCTGCCCACTGAACATGAGCAAGTTGTACTGCACTTTGTCAATGATCCCGCAGTCTTCTGGGACCTGCAACGTGTCCCAGAAGACTGCGGGGAGGGAGAGGGGGAGGTGAACTTCCACTTGGATCACCTAGTAGAAGCAGGTACTTGTCAAAACTAGCTACCTGCTCCCCACCCCCAAAAAATGATATGCCAAATATGGTAGGGGGGGGGAGAGGAAGACTTACAGTGGAACTTCCCCTTTTGGGTGAGGTTCTACTCTAACTGGATAGATAATTAGGTTTAATGAAGTCTAAGCAGCTAGCTTCTACTCCTTGAATTCATTTTAAAATTTAAAACCTAACTCCTGCCAAAAGCCTAACACAGACAGCCATGCAGACTTGACAATTATTTTAATCTCTTCTTATTATGTTCAAAACTGAAATAATTTTGAGTTGGGATGGCCATTAAGGTCAATGAAAATGAAGGAAACAGAAAGCCTTCCTAGTGTGAATAGCAGTGTTGGTAGCAGTGTTGGCCTCAGTTGCCATGTGGCTGGAACGGCAGCTGAGACCAGCACTGCTTTTCACACTGGAGAGGTTGATGCCGCATCTGTTTCCTACATTTTCATTGCCCAGAATTGATGTCAGGACACCGGCTCCCCCATCTGTATACCAGCGGAGTTATTCTCAGATCCCTGGGTTGGAGTGGCACTGTAAGCCCTATTAGTCATTGGGCTGGCCATCAACTTTTTGGAGTGTACATTTACAGACACTAAGGTCAACAGTAATGCAGATAAAACTAACAAAATCATGGTAAATATGGTGCTTGTGCTGGATTTCCATTCTAACATAGTAGCACTAGAGCTAACAGTACACCTCAGCTGTTGAAATCAAAAACTTTAATGGAACAGAAGAAATAGCAAACAGTAATAGCTCAACCCTAAACTCAAACAATGAGTATGTTCAGCAATAGTGACAGTACAGTAACTACATAGCAGCAGCCTGCCTTTGAACTGGAGAGGTCTGTCCCTAGGTCATTCATACTACATACAATATAATGTTCCATTTATAACACTTTCTTTGTTTGCCACGGCAGGATGATTACTGCTAGGGATGAACAAATCTGCCTGGTGGTGGGGATGGGGGGTATTGATATTTGTGAAACCCCAACTTAATCTTGAACGTCACTGCTTCACTAAAGGCTATGTGGAGCAAATGTTGACACTAACTGTTTCCATGTTCATATAATAGGCAACCTATTGTCAAAAAATTGGCATGGGGAGAGGGCACTGCCATAGGGAACAATTAACAAAGCTAAAAAAAAAATCAACATTGTGTGCAAGCTGGGGAAACAGATGACAGGGAAAAACATAATAAATTATGGTTTATATGGCTACACTACTCCTCCTCAGAGAAGTTCTGCAAGCAACTCATTAAAATAGTTTGAGCTACATGACATTAGGGATGGGACCTTTGCATCCTTTCCCTTCTCCTTTATTCGATCAATACTTCTTTATTTGGGTCCATTTCAAAGCCCCTCTCAATTGAGGAGGTTTATGTCCAATGACAATGTTACTTTCCCCAGGAGCCCTCCTGTCTACTATCCTGCCCCTTTTTTTTTTTCCTTTCTTCATGCAAGTATCTAGTCATTTGGTGTTCGAGGCTATATTGTCTGCATTCACCTTTGGTGAAAGGTATGTGCTTGCTCTTCTCTGACTGGTACTTGTTATATGCTACAGCTGTTTTCCTTGTTTTGGAATGCTATTGATTCTATTCATGCCTAGGTATGACAACAATAGCTATGTTGTTCTAAAAGGAAGATACTGGTTATTTTCTTATTTCCCTCTCCCCCCCTTTTTTTTTATATCTGTACTCTAAAAATCTTTTGCTTCAATAAAATATATTCAACCTAAAAGAAATTAACATTGTTGTTGACAAGAAAAATAAAATCTTTAAATTGCTTGTTTGGAAGATGAATTAATCTGTATCATGTTATGGAACAGTAGGATTTTCACAGACAGTGCCAACAATGCTGTTTTCTGGTATCACAAATTCTAGATATCTAAATCTTACTGTCTCTTACTGTGTTTAAAGAATCCAATACTTAGTAGTCTGGCTTTTTTTTTACTTAGATATCTATATCTTTTTTTTTTCTTTTACATTTAGCTTGGCTTGAATACAGCAGCAACATCGCAAGCTGATTAATTTCCATTTAAAAACATGTTTTTAATGTATGTTTTAACTGTAATACTTGAGTCTTTATCCAACAGGCCTGAACTGAGCTGTGGAGGTAGCAGCCACAACAGATCTACAGAGTATAAAAAAGTTATTAAAGAAAAAAAAAAAACACATTTACTTCCTCGGAATTTGTAACACATTCATTATGTCTTGTGAGTTGGCATTGATGTGTCACAGAATTCTCAGAGCCTGTCTTCTCAAACGACAGAGGTCCTGAGAGGAGGAGTCAATACAGAAATCACAGCTTGCAGGAGCAGAAGCTGAAAAGCACGCGGGGAATCCATAAGGCTTTGAAAAGGGATGGCCAGCAGACAGATAGCATTCACAACATGAGAGAGTTTTCCAGTAGTCCTAATTTAGATTGTCAAAAATATCTGTTTTTTGTATTGATATTACAATGTTTTAAAATTAAAGAGTACACTGTGGCCATAGAACTCATTTAAATACATTTCAAAACTGAGTGCATGAAAACACTTTAAAACCATAATCCCTAAACCCTCACCCACACCCAAATCCCCAATTATTCCCAAAATAATCAAAATTTAGATTTTACATGAGTACTTGAATAGGCAGTAAAGACGTAATACCTGAGAGACAATAGCCACATATATCCCTCATTGGTTGGACAGTACAAGGAGCTTGGTTAGCCTGCAATATAAGAGAAAGAGAGTAAACAGTTTTTTTTGAGAGACAATAGCCATGAATATTATACAGTGGCTATACAGTGCAGCTCCAGAAGGCAGCTGGCATCAGCTACCATTTTGACCTACAACAAAAGCTATACTGCAAACATCCCCAAGTCCAGTTTCTGAGTTATGATACAAAAAAACCCCTCATTAATAGAAAAAAATAGCCACAGTGTTGACAATTGAACAGCCAGCTATCAATCAGTAGTTGTAGACAGATATCGGTCCTTAATAGTATTTTGGGTGCTCATTTCTGTGCACATAGGCAAAACACCTAAGGAAATATACTCCAGCACTGCAGGAACTCAAGCATCGTATGGTAAAATAGAAATAGAATAGTAAACCCAACCACTAAACTCTAAAATAAGCTTTAACATGATAATTTTACTTGTAAATACTATTTTTAGTTTAATTGTTATCATTCATGAAAATTACAGCTAGTGATACCAATATAAAGGTCCTTGTTTAGGCTCTTTGTGTTGTGAGGTAACTATATTCTGCCAATATCGGTTATAATTTAAAGCTAACTTTTCATGAAAAAAAATAAAGGAAGATCCATTTTATTGAAAGCCCCCTGCCCCCCAAAATCAAATTTCCTGCAAAGGTGATTTAAAAATAAATTTGATGCTAAAAAAAAAAGAGACAAAAAATACTTACCCTGACCCTTTGGGCTGGGACTGAGGTTGACCATAAGCCCACCAGGTTCTTCTGGACTATGCTAGGCACCGTGGATGGAGTCACACACCCTACGCTTGAGGTACCTTTACTGCATTGCGCTCATCAATGCCCTGGGAAAAGGCAGGGACTACTGTCAGGGAAATTCAACTTTAGGCGGCCCTCCAACTTAGAGATGGCCATAAACTGTGTACACAGAGTGAATAAACTCTCTGGTCAATGCACACCTTGACTGTAACTGCTTGCAATTAGGAGGGACATCCTGAGCCTATGCCGACTCTGCCCATCCAGCGTATCTTTATCACCTCACTCCCAGTGACAGAATGGGGTCCTACCGTACACGTCATGCAAGCACTTTGTCTTTTTACACTCCCATACCTGGTGGCAAGGTTGAGGACCTCTGTAATGCTGATCTGCTCTAGTTGCTATGGGAGACTGACCACTAAGACAGGGAGTCCCTCGCTACTGGAATATGCCTTACCTGGCACAAATACCATGCTTCATGACAGGCTGCTTGTGCTGGTTACTAGACCTCTGTTACTCTTGACAACTACTTGTTTTACTCTGTACCATGGTAACTCTTGCAGAGCCATCTTCATACCCCAATGTGCTTTAACTGACCTAAGCTGCAGATGTGTAAAGTGCCGCTTAATTTCATTATTTCTTTGAATAAATTCAGACCAGGCATGCAAACATTTCAAAGGCTTTACTGTAAAACTTTCCAACAGTAAAGTCACAAGCCAATTCTCTAACTACCACTCCTATCTACAGCTGCCAAGCATACCTGTGCAGGTGAGAGCCCATACATGGCAGTCCATAGTGGCACAGCCCAAGATGCTGCTGTCTTCTGGCAAACCGCAGGTTCCAGCATTCCCCCTATATGAAGGTGGTTGCAGAGTTCAGCAGACAGACTTCGACCGGTCAGGCTAGGACCACTGGTGGTGACCGACCGACTTCCTGGGATCTGGACCTCCTGTTCTTTTTATCACCACACAGGACCAGTGGGCTGGATTCAAGAAGCCCTCAGAAACCACCCAGAAATGGCAGCAATAATTATTAACCCATCTTGCCCCCTGCTGGGGCAGCACACCAACTGACTACAGAGGCAACCTGCCTACAATCCAGTTTCTCATTCTCTCTGGGAGGCACGGGTGTCATCACGTTTCCTCCCCTCTGCCTCCTAGGATATTCAAAATGTATTCCAGTCCATTTCAGGGTATATTCCTATGCAATTTTGAGCACCCAGATATCCCAGGAAGCAGCATGAGGTATGGTGACATCACGTGTGACGCTTGGAAGCGCCAAGGAAAAGCTTTATTTTTTTGTAGGCCATTTGGCTGTGAGGGGTTTTCAGCATAGTGTAGATTTTCAATTTTAATGGAAGGTCTACTTTAAAAAAAAAGGCCTGTGAAAAAAACTATTGAAACCAGCAACAATTAGAAAATTACATCCTGTTAAAAAAACATGCTGCCTGTTATGACTGTAAAGTATATGGATAGGGAGAGGCTGCAAAGAGGCAAAACCCCTCCATCCCCCCACCTCCTAATTCTCCAAGATACACAGCATTTTGTTACCTACTGTACATGACGGTGCACTCTGAAAACCTATCTCTTCAGGGAAGCCCCTGGTCCTGTGCAAGTACTTACCAGAAGAGTTCATCCAATGTGAGGATCCGAGGATCATACAGGAAATGTGACCATGCAGCAACAGGTTGGCTATGGCTGTGCCAAGTTTGGAGGACAGGCCTATGGTGACGTGGAGCATACAAAAGTCATGTGCCATGCGCTAGAGGATATTGAATGCGCTGAGCCTCGCTCTTTTCAGCGTGGGAATAAACCATGTATCAAGTATATAGGTCACTATTTCATCACCACATTGCTGTACTCCTTTTTCTTGGATGCTTTGGAGTAGATCGCTTCTGCCTGGGACACACGGGCACCGCTGAGGGAAAGCTGCTCACTCTGGGAGGTCTGGGCATCTGGTGGTTTGTGGATCTTATATTGCTCATCACAGGAGGGCTCATGCCTAGTGACAACAGCAACTGGTGTACAATATACTGATGCAGACTATCCTTGGGGACACTGCAATCTGTATCAGACTTCCACCCACAGACTCTATTCTGCGAAGACTGATATCACAATATTTCATGTGGTAACACCATGGCATAAAGACAAAACATTGAATGGTTAGTTTACACAGCTGTGCTGATATGTAAGATACAATTCTGTAAATACGTTATATATACAGTATAACAATATTTAATCCTAAACTGTAATAAATGTAATTAGGATGATAATACTTGCAGTATGTGCCCATTCATTAACCCCACAACACTGTAGGTATAAAAGGGTGTTCATGCAAGGTGTAGTATTTATCAGCGATTGATTCTGAGACCACATAGAGAGTAAGTTATTTAGATTCAGGGTTTTTACAACCAGCAGCCATGCAAAACTGAAATATGGGTCTCCTTTTAATGCGTGTATGAGAACAAGCCCAGTCAAGTGTTGAAAGTACTTAAAAAAAATAAAAAAGACACATTGAGGTTTGATAAGTAGATGTTGCTCCTGAATCAATTTTGGTGTTGTAGAATATTGCACACTTGAGGAGGTTGAAAGGATTGTTTCTGCCAATCCCTCCACTGGCTTCCAGTTGCCCAACGGATAAAATTCAAAATGCTAACACTGACGTATAAAGCTGTTCATAATACTGCCCCAAACTACATCATCGATCTTGTCTCCAAATATCACCCAAACCGTACTCTCCTCTCCTCACAAGACCTCCTACTCTCTAGCTCCCTTGTCTCCTCCCATGCTCGTCTCCAGGACTTCTCCAGGGCTTCCCCCATCCTCTGGAACTCCCTACCCCAATCCATCAGACTATCACCTACTCTGCTCACCTTTAGGCGCACTCTGAAAACCTATCTCTTCAGGGAAGCCTACCCCTCCCTCAGCTAATACTGAACTCCTCTACTCTTCCAGCCACTTCATCCCCCACAGTTATTTCCTCCTGTACCACTATCCCCTCCCTCCTAGATTGTAAGCTCCAAGGAGCAGGGCCCTCGAACCCCTCTTGTATTGAATTGTATTGTTACTGTACTTTCTTGTGTACTGTCTCCCACCATAATGTAAAGCGCTGAGCAAACTGTTGGCGCTATATAAATCCTGTATAATAATAATAAATAATAATAATCAGTAAGGGTTTATATCCACCCCTGTCCCCTGGCCTTTTAATAATACACTCACCATCCACTTTATTAGGTACACCTGTTCGATCGTTTGGTAACACAAATTGCTAATCAGCCAATCACATGGCGTCAACTCAATGCATTTAGACATCTAGACGTGGTGAAGACGATTTGCTGAATTTCAAACTGAGTAGCAAACTGGGGAAGAAAGGGGATTTAAGTGACTTTTGACCATGGCATGGTTGTTGTTGCCAGATGGGCTGGTCTGAGTATTTAAAAAACTTGATCTACTGGGAGTTTCACACACAACCATCTCTAGGGTTTACAGAGAATGGTCCAAAAAAGAGAAAATCCAGTGAGTGGCAGTTGGGTGGACAAAAATGCCTTGTTGATGTCAGAGAAGAATGGGCAGACTGGTTCAGCTGCGAAATTCAGATGGTAGGTTCAGAATTTGGCTTAAACAACATGAAAACATGGATCTGTCCTGCCTTGTATCACCGGTTCAGGCTGGTGGTGGTGGTGTAATGGTGTGGAGGATATTTTCTTGGCACTAGCAAGGTGTACCTAATAAAGTGGCCAGAGAGTGTATATGGAGGTTGATATACTAAAAGTGGAGCAGCTCTGCATAGAAACCAATCAGCTTCCTTTTTTTTGTCAAAGCTTAACCACTTGCCCTCCTGAGTATTTACCCTCCTTCCTGACCAGGCCATTTTTTGCATTACAGTGCTGCGTTACTTTAACTCACAATTGCGCGGTCATGCAATGGTGCACCCAAATTAAATTTATGTCCCTTTTTTCCCACGAATTGAGCTTTCTTTCATTGGTATTTGATCACCTGTGCGTTTTTGATTGTTTGCACTGTGAAAAAAAAAAGACCGACAATTTTGAGAAAAAAACAATATTTTTGACTTTTTGCTATTAAATATGCCCAGTAAAAAAATTTTAAAAAGCAAATTTTGTCATAACTTTAGGTCAAAATGTATTCTGCTACATGTCCTTGTAAAAAAAATACCAATATGTGTAAATTAATTGATTTACGGGAAAGTTATAGCGTTTGCAAATGGCAGTATAGATACTGGAATTATATATATTTTTTTTAACTTTTATTTTTACTAGTAATGTCGGTGATCAGCGACTTATAGTGGGACTGTAGCGGGCATTCTGACACTGGGGGGAACTGACACCAATACAGTGATCAGTGCTAAAAAAAGCACTGACACTGTACTAATGGCACTGGGCAGGAAGGGGTTAACATGAGGGGCGATCAAAGGGTTAACAGTGCTGTGTGCTATTTTACTTGTGTTTGTGTGTCTGTGCTTCACTGTAATCACACTGCTTTGGATAGCTGTGCTGTGCACAGCCATCCAAAGCAGTGTGCACGAGCTGACAGGGAGGAGAACTGTATTGTTTACATACAGTTCTCCTCCCCGTTGTAGATGCTCGGCAAGCACTGGCGAGTAATCACCAGCCAGGACCCGGTGATGGACAACTGCGTCCCCTATCTGGAAATGCGAAATCACGTATAAATTCGTGATTTTGCGCACCCGTGCTGCCCTGTAGCAGTATATCTGCTATAGGGCGGTTGGGAAGTGGTTGATTGAGCAAGCTGAAGTTAGAAGCTGATCGGCTACCATGCACAGCTGCACCATATATTTCACTCTCCAGTTTTAGTAAATCAACCCCATACTGTAATAGTGGTGTGACCCTCCTGCGCTCCAAATATTGTGTTTAAACAATTAAACAAATTAAATATATGAACCCCAAAATAGCTGCTAGCATTAAATCATATACCAGTGATCAAGTGAATATAAACCATATAAATGCTGCGCTACATTCAAATCAAAGTGAATGTGGAATCCAATGACACAAATCCAATATAGTGACAATAATATGGAAATAGATATATAAGTGCTTGATAATAACAAAAATCATCAAATCAAACACCCAAAGGATGAAAAAACAAACACTTAAATCTATACGCATGTGCATAAATTACACATACATATAGTTACATCACACGTGCAAATGTGAAGTGAAATAATATTTACTTATTAAGCGCAAAAAAAGTCCAATATATAGATGTTAAAGGTGAAAAAATGTAAACGGTGTTTCCAATAATATTATAAAGTGACCACAGGTGAAACAAATCGTGCAGGTATCTGAGTGTAGATAGAACTTGTGAATCCAACCACCTTCTGGATTAGCCTCTCACCTCATCACTTCGACCCTTGCGGATCAAAGAGCAATAATGGATCCCTCTCACAGATCCTCCAGGCACCACAGCACTCCAGAAACGCTTTTCAGAATTCAATATTCCCACTTAAACTCTTCTCCAGGTATAGATGAAATATCAATCTCTCAGAACAAAAAGAGGAATCCTCCCATAGTGTAGCATATTTATTATACCATAGGAACATAGGAACATAAAACTTGTTGGTAAAAAATTCCACTTACATAGCAGCCAGTCCACATAAGACCCTCATGCTCTCAGATGAGGATATATCTGTGTTTGTTGGGTTAGACCCAACAAACACAGATATATCCTCATCTGAGAGCATGAGGGTCTTATGTGGACTGGCTGCTATGTAAGTGGAATTTTTTACCAACAAGTTTTATGTTCCTATGTTCCTATGGTATAATAAATATGCTACACTATGGGAGGATTCCTCTTTTTGTTCTGAGAGATTGATATTTCATCTATACCTGGAGAAGAGTTTAAGTGGGAATATTGAATTCTGAAAAGCGTTTCTGGAGTGCTGTGGTGCCTGGAGGATCTGTGAGAGGGATCCATTATTGCTCTTTGATCCGCAAGGGTCGAAGTGATGAGGTGAGAGGCTAATCCAGAAGGTGGTTGGATTCACAAGTTCTATCTACACTCAGATACCTGCACGATTTGTTTCACCTGTGGTCACTTTATAATATTATTGGAAACACCGTTTACATTTTTTCACCTTTAACATCTATATATTGGACTTTTTTTGCGCTTAATAAGTAAATATTATTTCACTTCACATTTGCACGTGTGATGTAACTATATGTATGTGTAATTTATGCACATGCGTATAGATTTAAGTGTTTGTTTTTTCATCCTTTGGGTGTTTGATTTGATGATTTTTGTTATTATCAAGCACTTATATATCTATTTCCATATTATTGTCACTATATTGGATTTGTGTCATTGGATTCCACATTCACTTTGATTTGAATGTAGCGCAGCATTTATATGGTTTATATTCACTCAACCCCATACTGTATATCTGTCTCAGGTAACTGCAAGGTTTTCTATAGGGTTGATTTACTAAAGGCAAAGGGACTCTGCACTTTGCAAGTGCAGCTGCATTGATTTTTCTACAGAGCTTAGTGAATATGGTAAAGTTTTGCTGATTTCCATCATCCAATCATGTAAAAGCAAAAAAGCAGGGTTTTTTATTTTCTTTGCTTCTGATTGGGTATTCTTTACAAAGTGAAGCTTCATCACATTCACTAAGCTTCACATTCTCTAAGAAAATGAGTGCAACTGCAGAGTGCACAGTCTATTTGCCTTTAGTATTATGTTCATACCAGAATGCTGTGTATCTCCATAGCTGTGTGATTTTACGTAACATGATTGCCTAGTATTGTACCTCAACACACAGAAACTCATGTAAATGTGCACAAATGGATCCCACTGCAATGCACCCCTCACCCACAATCAGGTCAGAGGAAACATGCCTTTGAAAAAAAAAACTATGCAGAAAACACACATAAAAACACATTAATATGCACATAAAAACGTGGAAAAGTGCGGAAGTGCAACTGACAACAGGCACATTTTTATGCGCTTTGTAATGTGAGCCCTTATGGTAAACTACAAAACCTAAAAGATACAAAATAGTGATCTGAGACATTGTTTAAACGAAAAAGGTGCTCTAGGACTCCAGAGGATTTGGGTAGATAAAGGTCACGGGAAGCAAGCTTTTAAACACTGGAAATAATAAAAGTATGTTCTTTCAAGATGATATTTTTAGATAGTCCAATTTTATTGTTATGCCTTTAGTTTTCTTTTCTGGTTATTGCAACATAATTATGTAACACTAGACTATTTCTTTTAGTAAGGCTGGAGAAAGTTTTGCTGTAGCATGAGAGAGGAATAAGATAAAAGAGACAGGAGAATTCTCGGAAATAATAATCATTTTAGTGTTACTTAACACTTCTTCAAAAGACAGATATATACTGTAAAAGAGAGAGAAGAAACAATATTAAAAGAAAACAGTTGCATCATCTATTAGAGATGTTAATTCTAAATAAAAATGAGTCATTTATTACCAGAAGGTTTACTAATTCACAAAAAGAATTGTCTTTCCATAGTGGCCTGTTTTGAAGGGGTCACAAATAGTGGTGAGCTCTAAGTGCCATGTAAGTCCATGTTCAGACCGAATTTTGCTTATTCAGAGGCTCATTGAATGACCAAGTGAAATTAGTGTATGGTCAAACTGGACCTTCAGCTGTAGTACAAAGTGAAACATTTTGCAGTGGTATTACTACGATTACTAAAATTGACAGCTTTCCATTCAGGCTTATTTTTAGAAGGTTAGTAGCTGCCAGGGATTTCTTGCTGACAGATGAATGGAAGCAATGGGCCAGAGGATAGTGTACAAAGAAAGTGTGAGGTCTGGTATGAGTTTTAAGGGGAATAATATGAGGGTGTACATAGTACCCTTATTCATTTGAAATAAAAGTAAACAGTATATAAACTGACACTTTTTTTTTAAACAAAAAGACTTGTCAAGATGTCCACAATGTAAATGTCATGCAAAGTGTAATTTTATCTTAATTTGGAGCTATGGCTTAACAGTGTCCTTGCTGATATCAATTATTGACCATGGAAAATGGAGATGCCTAGCAGTGTCTCTCTACACATCATATTTGAGTTTGAGTGATTGAAACAGAAAAAAAAAAAAAAACCTTTTCATACTTACCATTGCACAGAGTGGCCCTGAACCTCCTTTTCTAGGGTCCCCCGACAACAGTGTCTGTTCCTTCTCTTCTTTGTCTGCCCCCATAGCAATCTGTAGGCTTGATCTTCAGATGGACTGTGTGCGTCTATAGATACACATAGCAAGGCTTGGCCCTGCCCCTCGTTCTCTCCTCACAGGATTTGATTGACATCAGGAGGAGCCAATGGCCTTCACTGCTGCCGAGTCTCCTGTAAGAGGAGATAGAGCGGGGAAAAGCTGCTGCAGAGGGCCACAGTGTTGGATTGAGATCGGGCTCAAGTAAGGGCTCGGGCTCAGCGGGGCTGGGGAAGAATCTTTTGAAAGGTATTTTTTACCTTAATGAAGAAATTGCATTAAAAGAGAAGTTTGAGTGTTTTTTCCTCCCCCAAATTAGAATTGCCTTGGTGGATGCAGCATCGGTCCGATTCTGCATCTATCTCCTGCAGGCTCTAAGTGTGAGAACTCACTGATCACATGACTGGTGATCGCTGACTTCTCATCACTACTGTGAGCAGAGAGCGGCGATTGACAGTCATTGCTGTCTACTCTGCTCCCTTCGCACTCACTGGAGTGCTGGGCTGTGGAGGGGGAGTGAGCGGCTGGCTCAGGTTCTCAGCAGATCGCTGACAAGCTGAGCCTGGTGCCACTTCAGACTCTGGGGTGGATCCCGACATTAAAGTGGGGATCTTTCCCCAGCCTGGACCGGCTGAATGACATCAGCCACCAGTGGGCTTCTGTTTCTATTTTCTTTTGAATTATAACTACTCAGGTGGACCCACTACTTAACCTTGTATCCATTTCCATCTTTCTGCACTTCTAGGTAAAGACTAGAAAACAGCAAAATTCTCTTGAATTGGATTGTTTTCTTCTTACTGGTTCTTAACCACTCAGATCTGCTCTTATTCCGGAACATTTCTTTATCACCTCAGAGTCACCGTTAGAAATCATGGAGGCCCATAAAGGCTATCAGGCTCCACAGATCAAGGAGAACTTTGCACAGCTCCTGGGAGGTTCTCTCGATTTTTAGGGATTCTCCTAGCATATGGCTGCATGAGTTCCTGGGGATAGGCCTATACTTACAAATTAAACCTGGGCTCCCTTGCTGACCTGATGGGGCCTGGGCCCGGGCCTGGTACAGGAGGGCTACCTATACCCTATACTAAATTGACATAAAAAGCTGATTGCGTATACTTTAGATACTTTCATAATGATAATTATATTTGTTTATTTTCTCAAAAAAGACAGCACATCTGATGTTTAGCGTAAATGCTGTGTCCAAAGCAGGGCCAAAAGTGAAAATGAAATCTAGTAGCTGCAAGTAAAGGATCAGGCTAAAAGATCAATTTTGCCTTGGCATGGTGGTAACCAGGATGATGTGATGGGAAACAATTTAAAGTGTTACTAAGAGCAAAACTTTTTTTCATTATGGATACAGTAAGGGAGGGTTATGGCCCTCATCTTTTTTTTTGCCATCTGTGTCCCATTGGGAGATTTCCATTCACTCCCTCCTCCATAGCAAAAACATTGGAAGATTTCTCCTTTATTATTGTTCTGATATCAACCCAGAATTTGGGATTTTCTTTTACTTTCATGTTTTATGATAATGGCAAACAGGACAAATAGAGAGAGTCTAATAGTCTAATAGAATCTCCCTAACAGGGGCAAAGACAGAGATAAAACCTGACAAGTGTTTTAATCCCTTTCTCCAAACCTAATAAAAGGTTTGCCTTTTGTGGTGATAATGTGGACTGGGCACCACAAAAGGCTATGTGGAAGGGCAAGGCCGCCATGCTGTTTTGAATTCCTAAGGCAGCCATGACAGTTTGTAACAATAGGAGACACATAACAGCAGTGATCCCCTTTACATCATCCCAGTAAGGCATTTGATACAATCAACAATTTTTTAGCTGCATTCCAAACACCCTAATCAGTACTTTGATAGGTTTAGCAAAATCTAATCCAAAACAAAATTCAGTTTCCAGGCCCTCATAAAAATGTTAAGCTTTCATGTTTGAGTAACTATAAGCTTAACTGGTATCCCTCTTCCTAATAGTATCAGGTTTATCACCCATCGTAAATAGCTTAGCTGGGATAGGTGGCGAATACACATTGCTGTCTACCTTTTCTGGTAGAATCAAAACTTCAGTGTATTTCATAACTCCTGAGATAATAACAGTATAAGAATAAAGGCACTTTTACCTGTATCAGTTAATTAGCAGCATTTTAAGCCCAAACACCAATATCCTAGAAAGTATTGAGCGAATTAGGCCCATCTGCTATCCTAGGTGAAATATCCATCCAATACCCATCATATATATGTTCATTCAAAAGGTAATTTCATGTTGGATAATGATATACAAGTTACCAGACTGTATCAGACATTCATACACACCTAGGTGGACTTAGTATTGCTCTGATGCTGCATTTTCGTCACCACCTCCACGACTGAGAACTGAGCAATCAAAAACTGCTGATCACTTGGTTCTCAGTCTTCAGTGAACAGAGAGCTGGTGACTGTCAGCACTCCAACCCCCTCCAGCGATCACTGGAGTACTGGGCTGTGGATGGGGAGGGAGCAGCTGGCACAGACTCTCAGCACACCGCTGAGAGGATGAGCCAGCTGCCAGCCATGCATCTGAGTGGATCCCAACAATAAGGTCAGGATCTCAAACAAGCAGCGCTAGCTCTAATTATTCTGTGTTAATATAACAATTACAGTAATAACACAAAATAATAAAATGTATTATGCAAACATCAATCCTTAAATATAAACAAATAAAACCAAAGTGGTATGTGATCCTTCAAATATGATGTGCCAAATCCAATAATGTAATGTCAGTCCCATAAATTCAATTACAACAAATGTGATTAAAAGTGCTTCATAAGAAGATTAGTGCTTGAACAGAGCAAATCCAAAGTCCAATGTTTAATCAATGCATTAGTCCTCTGATTAGCTCTTTAATGTGGTCCACCACCAGTCGACAGTGTCCACCACCAAATGCTCCAAAAACACTCACCAGATGGAAATGCTGGTATATATAAAAAACCAGCACACATGCTGTTGTATGGAGATTTTACTAGGATCTTCAAAATACCTTCTCAGTACCTCTTCAATGTGTCTCATCAAACCCAACTCATCTCATAAACATCAAAGAAGGAGGAAGCAAAAGCAAACTTTCATTGTGCACACTTGTCCATTTGTTCCTAAATTTTTTAAAAAATTCACCACACACTTACATTAAAAAGTGTCTTCACCGACACTAGTATAAACTGCATTAGGATATCAAACATGAGCCGGCTCCTGCCACTTTCCTATAGCTGAAAGCTCTAGCCCAGTCAATTGTGATGGTGTCACATATACAAGCCACTCCCTGCACTTTTCATCTCTTAAGGTCTTCCAGGCGTGTCTTCAAGAGATGAAACATGCATCACTGAAGGTTTCCAAGAGCACAGTGACCTCCATAATTCTCAAATGGAAGACATTTGGGACAACCAGGACTCTTCCAAGAGCTGGTCACCTGGACAAACTGAGCAATCGGAGGGAGAAGGGCCTTATATGACCCCCATTTTATGAATAGTCATATAAAACATAGCTGTTATAAATGCAATGATTCCATCACTTCTTCTGCCTATATCCTCCTGTGATGAACTAGGAGAGCAGAGAGAGAGAGCAAACAGAGGCACATCACAAGGAACCTGATGCATTGGCATCTATTGGGGGACTCAAAGTAAAGGCAGTAGGAGATCTAGTACACAGAACAAACAGATTGCACAGCAATGAAGTGTGATCCTCAGGACAGCAATATGGAACAGTAACGGGAAGATAGTCCACAGGGCAAACAGAAGGCACAGCAAGGGAGAATGTTTCTCAGGATGGCAATGTGGGACAGCAAACAAGGGGGGTAGTCCGCAGGGCAGCTGGGAGACACAGCAAGGGAGAATGTTCTACAGAACAGCAATATGGGACAGCAAACAAGGGAGGTAGTCCACAGGGCAACGGGGAGACACAGCAAGGGAGAATGTTCCACAGGATGGCAATATAGTACAGCAAACAAGGGAGATAGTCCACAGGGCAATCTGGAGGCATAGCAAGGGAGAATGTTCCACAAGACGGTAATATGGGACAGCAAACAAGGGGGATAGTCCATGGGGCAGCTGGGAGACACAGCAAGGGAGAATGTTCCACAGTACAGCAATATGGGACAGGAAAAAAGGGGGATAGTTCACAAGGCAGTCGGGAGCCACAGCAAGGGAGAATGTTCCATAGGGCGATAATATGGGACATCAAACAAGGGGGATAGTCCATGGGGCAGCCAGGAGACACAGCAAGGGAGAATGTTCCACAGGACAGCAATGTGGAACAGCAAACAAGGGGGATAGTCCACAGGGCAGCCGGGAGCCTCAGCAAGGGAGAATGTTCCACAGGATGGCAATATGAGACCACAAACAAGGGATTAAGTCCAACACAGGGCAAGGATAAGGGTGGACAAGGGATTGAGTCCAGCACAGGGCAGAGATCCAGGCAGACAAGTGGGTTTAGTCAAGCACAGGGCAGGGTTCCAGGCAGCAGGGTATGGCACACTAAGGGTACAGGCCAGCATACAGGGCAGCAAATGGATACAGCAGGCACTTACTCCAGAGTCCAGGACCACAACTCAGGCACAAGCAAGGACAAGCAGCAATAGATGCAACATGGGTTCAGGGACTCACCAATCAACAGCGGCCACAGCTGAGGAATGCCAGGCAGTATGGCAGGGGAAAAGAGGTCTAGCATCACAGGTCCTTCATAGGTACATCATGGGTCCTCAGAGGGCTGATATTTCTCTGGTTAACCTTTACATGTGGCACGATGGTGGAGTGAAGTTTTTGTGGATGACCGCTCTTGGAGATTTATTTGATCTCACGTTGTTACACAGAAGAACTTTGGGAGTGTTTCATGGACTTTTTAAAATTTCACAATTACTTAATTTTTTTACTATATACTTCTCAGCATTTACATGCACTTTTTTGGCACTTATAAATCTTGGGCACTTTGTTTGGATTAGCACAAGTTTTTATTATTATTTGTAGCACAATGAAAGAGAAAAACTACAAATATATGCTATCATATAGATTATTTCTCCACTACATTTTCTTAACCTTTGATTTCTGCCTGGAGATAAATAATCAATATTTTTATTATTATTATTATTATTATTTCAGGTACTTCTATAGCGCCGTCAATTTATGCAGCGCTTTACATATATATTGTACATTCACATCAGTCCCTAGCCATCAAGGGGTGCACAATCTAAGGTATATTTTAAATGATACCTGTACTGAGAGAAAAATGTAGGCTTCCATTACTGACCTCTGTCTAAGAACAATAGTTTCCTGGAAATCTCAAGTTGAAAAAATCAAGCAGTCAGTAAAAAAAAGACACTTGCTATTTAAAAAAAGGTATCACCAAAGTCAGCCTTAGTATTTCTCTCAATACTAATTTCCTTTAATACTATCACGTATTACTATTGTTTGTGGAACCCTGTTTAGAGTATACATTTCAAATACTCAATAATTATCCTAAGAAAAAGATTTGGTTCACTATATAAAGATTAGCATTTGTCACGAAACGTAAAGAAATCCATGTAAATCATACAATTTCTCTGTCACGGAACTGGCCACTTATAACAAATGAGTTACAGAAACATTACACAACCATATTTATCAAAACAACCAGGGTTAGACTTAGCAGCTGTTCAAATAGAATGGTCCCAGAGAGCAAGGCTGCTGTATTTAAAGTCAAATTCTGAAATTCTTCACTTCAGAAGAAAATGATAGAAGTTTGACATTTCCTTTTAACCTCAGATAAAATATAAACCATAATAAGTGTCTCCCCATGTAAGACATAATGGTGCACATTTGTGAAAGTACTTTAAGCCAAATGCTTTATGTTCATTCATCAGATAGCGATAATGAATCAGCCTAATGCCCTTACAAACATCTCTCTTATGCCCTGCATGTGTGGTATTTCACAGGATGACAGATTGAGTCTGACCTAAACTCTGCCACCACAAGCCTAATTCATGGAACATTGTCTGCTTTGCTTACTATAACAATATTTGCTTAAATCATGCAAGGATATTTTTTTACACGGAAATACTAAAACAATTGTTTTCCTAATGTAATAAAGACATTTCTCATCTAATGTTTAAAACCTAGCTCCAGGGAAAAAATCTAATACCTCCCACTCCTACTCATTTACAATAAATAAAAAAAAAAGATCTATTTTAACTTACCTGAATCTGCCAGCATATGATCCTCAACAGAGCCTCTCCCAGTTTAGCAGAATGGTAGGCTGCTCCTGCAGTCTAGACAAGCCAACTGTTCTAGTTGCTAACCCTAGTGCTCTGATGCCATGTTTTTTTCACTTGTAGTCTTCAGGACCTTGGGAGAACCTCTCTAATGGACTCATCTTATAGTCAATAGAAAGTGTCTACATTGCCAGAGAGAGGCAGACCAAAAAAGAGGTCCCACTAAAGAGGCTTACAGCAGGTGCAGAGCTGGAATGGTGGGATTGTAAGAGACATGGGCTGCTGGAGAAGTGAACTCTGCTACTGTAGGGAACTTTAGATTATTTTGGAGACCAAAGCTGGCCATAGATGGATGGAATCTTGTCTGGTTCAGCAGGGACTGGTTGTAATTCAATTCAACTATGGGCAGCTGGTTGTACTGAAATTGATCCATCAATCAACTTCAATACAACCAGCCTGTCTGGTTTTTTGCATGCAGTCGCTGCCAATGGCTATAACCACATGCAGTGTTCATTGCGTTCTCCCAGCAGGGAAGTGGCTGTGATTTCCCCATCAACATGAACTGTGTTGATGGGGCAATCAAGCAAATTTCTTTCCTTCCATCATGGTGGAAAGAAAGAAAACTGTATAATCTATGGCTTGCTTAACAGGAGCTCTTTAAGGCAGACATTATAATCTGATTGTACATCTCCTTTAGATTAACTATAAATATATAGTGTGAAAGCCTACCTGGTTTCATGTTAATTGATTGATTAGCTGAGCTTTCTTGTTATAGAATTCTGAAACTGTACAAAGAGATTGTAATGTATAGTATAATGTATATCCAGATTTTATCATATTGTGTCATAGTCTGAAAATGTTTTAAGAAGTTCATAAGTACCAAAAGTCAATTCCATAAAGGTGGACATCAAAGGCTAATTGAAATCACAGAAATAAAAATTAAGTCAGATAAATATGTACTAATAGCCTACATTTTTATAGTCTTATCTCCACTATCCTCTTATAGTAGATATGCCTTGATGTGTCTAAATGTGACTGCCCAGTCCAACAGACACCAGAGTTTGACCACACTGCCCATTACTCTTCATAATCTCACAGACCTGTCATCCACCCCCCCTCTATTTCTTCCCACTCAAAGCCTGCTTGAGGACACTTATGAAGTGGATTGCTGTCAGTACTAAGCTATGCCAGCATAGAGCACTAGGATGGAAGGAGGGCAGGGAGAGCATTTCCACCAGGAGAAAAGGGTATTTTAAGGCATTTCCAAGTGAACAATCAGTAAAAACATATCATACCATACATCAAATATGGTGTATCAGGCACTGTTATTAAACATAGTATGCAATTAAACATATCATGGAATATTTGAATGCATGTAATGTTTAATGTCATTTTATATCATAACATATTATTTAGTGAAAGTTGTGGCTTAAAGCATGAGCCATAAGGTGGCTTTGATCAGAGCAACCAATTGGATTTCACCATTAAATATTACAGCAGATTGCATAATGAAGTTCTGCCTTGTTAACTTAAACAAAGGGGTGCAAGATCATGGTTATTTTATTTGTGTAATAAAATTGAGAGGTCCCTGTCTCTTGTTCCTATTTACAGTGTTTAACTTTGAGGAACCCACAATTTCTGAATATTGCCTGCATCACCGCCTGATATAACAGTCTGAATATTCATCTCTTGCATATCTATGTCAGTCTTTAGTTCAAAAAGCAATAAAATTAACAAAGGATGGCATCACAGTTGTTATTCTAGGTTAATGCAAGGGGGAATCTTCAATTATATTGGGAAACCCATTGTAGTTGATTTATTAAAACTGGAGAGTGCAAAATCTGGTGCAGCTCTGCATAGAAACCAATCAGCTTCCAGTTCTTTTTGTCAAAGCTTAATTGAACAAGCTGAAGTTAAATCTAATTGGTTACCATGTACAGCTACACTAGATTTTGCACTCGTCAGTTTTAGTAAACTAACCCCATTGATTCTAGTAAACCAACCCCATTGACTCATTCATGACCCAGTGTATAAGTTAAGCATATAACAAAATGCATGTTTTATGGTTATGCTTTTTTTATTTAGAATTCTTTCATTTGTTTTGAGCAAAATATTTTTCCCTTAAAGTACAGCTGTACCTTTGCATACTGGGTCTCCCTTTTCTTAGCGAATACACCAAAAATCAGACCTCAGGGGCAGCACTTTTACTGCAGCAGAAAGTCAAGCCACTTATCTCAGGTCTGATTTTTGGTATGCTACTTAAAGGTAAGGTGGAACCCGTACTGGCTTTTTCAACAAGGTGCACCTGAATTTTAAAGTGATACTAAAAAGAAACGTGTTCATTGCCACAATTCATTCACATAAATAATATATATCATGCCACTGTATTTTTTTTTATTCTCCAAGTACCTTATTCCTGCCACACTGTTATATGCTCATGTAATCTTTCCCTGTGTTTTGGCATCTGCAGGGAAAGATCCCTGGGAAGGGCTTCTATTACTATAGTATGAGTCCATCTCAGCAATGGGCAAACTATGGCCCGCGGGCCGTATACGGCCCGGCGGACCTTTTAATCCGGCTCGCGGAGAACGTGAGGGGAGCTAGGCTCTTCTCACAGTCCGCCCTGAAGACCGGTGTAGCATGAAAATCTGTCTCCTATGAGGATCTGTCCCCCTCGACGTATCTGCGCATGTGCCGGAGATCGCCGATCGGCTGCTAATGCCTGAAACTGGCACATGCGCAGATACGTCAAGGGGGACAGATCCTCATAGGAGACAGATTTTCATGCTACACCGGAACGGCGGGGGAACACGGCGAGAGGAACGCGCGGAGCAAAGGTAAGTGAATTGACACAGGGGGGACTTGGGGACTTAATATGGGGGATGAATTAATATGGGGAATGAATTACTATAGGGGGGATGAATTACTATAGGGGGGATGAATTACTATATGTGGGATGAATTACTATGGGGGATGAATTTCTATAGGGGGGATGAATTACTATATGGGGGATGAATTACTATGGGGGATGAATTACTACATGGGGGATTAATTACTATATGGGGGATGAATTACTATGGGGGATGAATTACTATGGGGGATGAATTACTATATGGGGGATGAATTACTATATGGGGGATGAATTACTATATAGGGGATGAATTACTATGGGGGATGAATTACTATATGGGGGATAATTACTATATGGGGGATGAATTACTATATGGGGGATGAATTACTATGGGGGATGAATTACTATATGGGGGATGAATTACTATGTGGGATGAATTACTATGGGGGATGAATTACTATATGGGGGATGAATTACTATGGGGGATGAATTACTATATGGGGGATGAATTACTATGGGGGATGAATTACTATGGGGGATGAATTACTATATGGGGGATGAATTACTATATGGGGGATTAATTACTATGGGGGATGAATTACTATATGGGGGATTAATTACTATGCTTACTATGGGGGAATATTACTATACTTACTATGGATGACACATACACATCATTCATCTACTCTCGGTCCGGCCCCCGGGTCCAATATATGAACCCATTGCGGCCCTCAAGTCAAAAAGTTTGCCCACCCCTGGTCTATCTGCACAGCCCGGTTAGTGCTGTGGCAGTCACAAGACTGAAAAAAAAACCAGTTTCAGAAGAGTAATTCAAATTATATTATAAATATCAAAAATCTTTCACAGCTCCCTATAAATCTTTATTGAACATCAAATGTGTATTTTTTGTGCATTATTTATGGTGTAGGCAGAGTCAACGATGATTGACACTAGCTTGTATTTTGTTCAGAAGGCATCTGTAGCCAAGGCTCTTTTTTACTTTACAGGTATTAGCAAATACATTTTATATATTTAATATGGATTCAATCTTTTTTGTGAGTTTCTTAGTGAATGTAATTAATCAGCTTATTATTTCCCGCCCCCATAGAGTTAAACAATAGGAGGATATGGAGGAGGAGGGGGAGGGAGAGTGTCATTTACCACTGTGTACATGCCCACTTCTGTGACTCCATAGTCATGGGTTGCACAGATAAGAAAAGGAGGAAACTGATATCTTAGAAGGGATCTGAAATTGAGCATGCTGGTCTACACAATCTCAGCCTGCAATGGGGACACAGAGAAGATGGGAGGGACAGCTGAAAGATTCAGACACAGTCTGCTAAGCAATGTGATCTCTAGGTCAAAGTGACTTAGAGCTCTGTACAACTAGACTTTAACCAATTCATAAATCTGTAACAACAGCAACAAGCAGTGCATACAAACATTAACTGCAATGTGAACAATAATACTATAACTATTCTAGAGTGCATTCTAGGAGAATGGCATGGATATAGTGCAATGCTGCCTGAGAGGTACCTCTTAGCATAAGCAATAGGTAAAGTTCTTGGTGTGGCAGCTGAAAATGGATAATATTTAGTCCTAACTTCTCAGCCAGCTAGCATTGGGGCCCAGTTGTACTGTTGGTGTACATGAGAACTATTCCCGTCAAGCCTACAGGAAGCAATAGGGCTACTATATGGCTGTATGGTCAGTTCCTAAAGGGCTCAGCCTTTATTTCTATAGCAGCAGATAGTAAATCCCCACAGCAACAGCTCCCCAGTCCCAGCGATATTGCAGCTCACCATCCATTCACACTCAGCGATTAGTCCACTCTACACTCTGCACCCAAGTGACTCTGACTGTCAGCACTCCCAAACTGAGAAATCCAGTAACTTAGGATGCAGGCGCGCAGCAGTAATGGTGCACACTGGACAGCGATGTGCACTCCCTGGTCTCCCTCACAACAAAAGGAAGCTGTGGCCTGTACAGTTTGAGAAAATGCATCTCTTTCCCCTCCTCCTGGCAATCTCATTCTGGGGAATGCAATTCAAAAACTCTTGATTACAGTAGAGTATTTCTTCTCTGGACTACAGTTCCTACAGTGCAGTTCTGCCTGACTCTATTGAACTCGTCTTGTTCAGCAGTTCACTCGCCCTTCTGATATAGCTGTTAACCAGTTCAGCATCTACAGAGACCAGCTGCAACAAATATATCTCTCACTCTGCATTCTCAGTCAAGTACCTGGCTACACTATGTTTATTATTAAAAAGAAAGACTTTACAACCACTTTAAGTAATTAAAGTACGACTTTGTTGGCATACACAGTGACACCATATGTGTTCAGATCACTAAGGTCAGCAACATGTGAAGAAAATAAAGCAGAAAGACAATGATGTGCACAAAAAAAAGAAAGACAATTTCTAATCAGTGAACTACTAATGCATTCCAATACACTACAGCTTTTCTAAAATCAGAATTTTTACTCAACCTAGCTTAACCACTTGCCCTCTAGAGGATTTACCCCCCTTAATGACCAGGCCTCTTTTTGCTACTCGGCACTGCACTAATTCAACTGATAATTGCGCGGTCATACAATGCTACACCCAAACAAAATTTACGTGCTTTTTTTTCACACAAATAGAGCTTTCTTTTTCTTTTGGTAATATTTGATCACCTGTGCGCTTTTTATTTTTTGTGCTATAAACAAAAAAAGACCGAAAATGTTGAAGAAACATGATATTGTTTACTTTCTGCTATAAAAAATATATAGTAAACTCAAAGTGAGTTATAAATTTAGGCCAAAATGTATTCTGCTACATGTTTTTGATAAAAAAAATCCAAATAAGTGTATATTGATTGCTTTGTGTGAAAGTTATAGCATCTACAAACTAAGGTATAGATACTGCAATTTACGTAATGTTTTTGCTATACTGCGCTGCACTAGTTTAACTGACAATTACACAGGTCATGCAATACGGTACATAAATTAAATGTATGTCCTTTTTTTTTTTTTGCTGTGATCCAACTGTTAGAGGGTGACTATATTCATTCTTCATGGTCCTACAGTATGCAATAATGCAGCCACCCTCTCTTGCTTGCTCCTGGGATGGATTATGGCAATGAAATTTGTAATGTGCATAGAGTAGCATTGCTCATTCCAAAAAAACAGAACTGAGTGGGAACAGGAAAAGTCAGGAGTTCACAAAGGATGTTATGAGAAGGCAGAAAACACAGTAAGACTTTTTTTTAATGAAAAATAAATTACATGGCTATTATTTAGTAGCTGTGTGTGGATATTTTTTTGAGAATAGGAATAAACTCAGTTCTCTGTAAATCACTGCATCCGCAGCACACACATAGTGCCTAATTGGTTGAATAGGATGTGTAGCTTCCTCTCTGTCTTTTTCTTTTACCAATCACATTATAAATTCAAAGGAATGTTGAGGCTGATTGACGTTTTAAGAAACATCTTAGTACTGACATTTTTGAATCAGGATTTCTTTGTGCAATATCCAGCAAAGAAGATGTTCCTGTATCATCAACAAGTATGCTACAGGACTACCAGATTACCAACAAAAGAGAGTTTAGTTGGTTGGTACACTACAGAAATGCCTTGATGGAAACCTAAAGCCCTGAAATTCTGTTTCTATTACATTCAAATGATCTGCCTTACGTTGTGTGGCCAATGATAAAAAACATACTGTAGGCTTGTTTCCAGATCATGTTCATTCCTAACCTTTGATATCCAAAGTAATGATGATTGAAATATATTGAGGTTTCTTAAACGAAATAGCATCCAAGTTCACATACTAGTACCGAAAGTTCCAAAAAGTACGTGTTGTTCACAAAAAGTAGCTGATATTACTTGATGTTCAAGATAATATAAAACAGCCAAATAGACAACATCTGCTGGATCTACAAAACAGCCAACAAATAGTACAAATAAATACAATTGCTTATAGATCCAGTTTATAATGATCTATTGATTTGTTGCCTAGTGAAAACATCAAGTAGTTAATATGTTATAACTGGAACAAGTACCTGGAAAAAGGTCCAAAGCAGACCCACTTTTAGATGTTCATAATACCAAAATAACAGTTTTACACAGAGACATGTGCTCTGTGGAATTCAAGGGGCGGCTGAGAGTAATATGTCCAAGGTTGATGGTTGTAGACAGTTGTATGCCATGTTTTATTAACTGTATTTATTTATATAGTGCTGATAAATTCTTCCATACTTTATGGACCACATTGAAGTACTTACTGCAATATTTTGCCAACAGTTTCTTAAAAAATAAAGTACACCTTTCCTTTTACTATTGTAAAGTGAAATGTAATGCAGGAACAGGGGCGGACTGACCATTCGAGCACTCGAGCAGTGCCCGAGGGCCCGGGGTTAGTAGGGGGCCCCATGAAATGCCCCTGGTACATTTTTTGTAGGCTATTTTTGAGTGTGGGCAAGGACACAGGGGCCCCATGATCCCCTATTGCCCATGGTCCCCATGAGTTGTCAATCCATCCCTGTGTAGAAACATACTGTACCTTAGTCCTTTGTGTTCAATGGTGTGGTCCTCATAAACCCAGGGCTTTCTTATATTCTAACACCATGACATGCTCCATTTTTATATCCTGCAACAAGCTATTGGTTGTTTAACCACTTGACCTCAGGAAGATTTACCCCCTTCAGGACCAGACCCTTTTTTAGAATACAGCGCTGCATTACTTTAACTGACAATTGTATGGTCCTGCAACTCTGTACATAAATAAAATTTATGTAATTTTTTCCCACTAATAGAACTTTCTTTTAGTGGTATTTGATCACCTCTGCATTTTTGTTTTTTTATGCTATAAATGAAAAAACACTTTTTTAGCATTTAAAAAAAATAAAACAATACTTTTTACTTTCTGCTATAAAACATATCCAATAAAAACATTTAAAAAGTTTAGTTTCTTCATAAATTTAGGACAAATGTATTCTGTACATATTTTTGGTAAAAAAAATACCAATAAGCATATATTGATTGGTTTGTGCAAAAGTTATAGCGTCTAGAAATGGTGGTATATATACTGGATTTTTTTAATACTAGTAATGGCAGTGATCAATGACTTATAGCAGGACTGTGATATTGCAGCGGGCAGTCTGACACTAGCTGACACTGGTGGGAACCAGTGGCACTAATACAGAGATCAGTGCTAAAAATATACACTGCCACTGTATTAATGACACTGGCTGGGAAGGGGTTAAACATCTAGGGCGATCAAAGGTTTAATTGTGTGCCTAGCCAGTGTTTTTGTGTTTATTTTATGCTGTTTTTATTAGGCAATCAGCTAGATTTTATTCCCTGAATAAAATCTAGCAGATTGCCATTGACATAACACAGCTCTGCCTTGTTTGCATAGGCAAAGCTGTGTTATGTCAGTTTTCTCAGAGATCAACAGGTGTCGGCGCTCATCCACTGACCTGCATCTGTTGATTGGCTTCTGCTCTATTCAATGACAGCAGAAGTGGCACTCAGGTGGCAGGCGCTTGCCCCCAAGTGGTGGAAGTGCAAAATCATGTTTATATGCATAATTTTGCACAGAACATTTGCCCCATAGCAGTAAATCTGCTATTGGGCGGATGGCAAGTCATGGGTGGCTTCAATGTCCATTGGGAAGATGGTAGACAATACCTTGACTTGACATTTGAGATTGAATTATTAGAGTTACCTGGATTTATGGTGTGCATGGGCACTAAATTGTAATGGTTGTGCATACTGGGCACACGAAAAACTATGTGTGTGGCAGCCATTTTGTTCGAATCTCAAGTAATCCAGGCCATTTTGTCATAAGAGACAGAGCTGCAGTAACCTTCGCCCTCCCTCCTCCTTAGTTCATCCAATAGACAAACTGTTAGCCACACCAGAACCTTGTTATCAGAAGCAGACCTTTTCACACCTATTAGCAGAATTCACACTTCAGTCTAGAAACCCAAATAAAATCATCAACTTCGCAAGCATGAGCAATCCAGAACACAAACTGATACCGGCTCCTATCAAAGATTACTTAGCTGAAGTCTCTAGCAATCCACATTTCTGTCTCTTCCTCTTGGTAGAATTCATAATCCCAGTGTATTTCATAAGTCATTAAATAATAACAGCACAGTCAGAATAAGGACATATTTACCTCCCTTGATTAATTTGTAGCGTTTTAAGTCCATACAACCCTATATTAGACAATATGGGGATCCAATGGAATATCGTATCCCTCCTAGGTAAAGTAGACATCCAAACCCTGTCATTATTATATTAATTTTGAAGATAATTCAGTGCTGAACAATAATCTAACAGTTTCCAGAATGCAACCTGTACATACTGTATTTGAGTGACATCCCATGGCCACTCCTTAGCTGCCTAATTGGTCAGATGGTCTCTGTCAACACCCCCTTGATATCAAAGAAAATTGGATTGCAACCGCATTAGACAGCTCTTGTTTAACATCAAACCAAGGAAAACCTAACAGGAATCTAGAGAGCCTCTGTACCACTGTACCACTGAACCGTCCTGCAAACTAGGACTTGAAAGTATTTTCATTTTCCATCCTTTTGTCCTGCTGTTGCTCTGTTGTCTCTGTTTCTTTGTAACACCTTTTTTTCTGTAAATATTTTATTTGTACCATTACGACCTTTTCATTATTGAGCACTATTGGGAAAAGTGTTAAAACTGTCTCAAATGCTCTAACACAAATGCTCTAACACAAACTTACAGAATCCCTGTCTCTTGAAAGTGCTACTGTAGTGTAAATCTCTGAATATACCTGTCTGTGGTGACAGTGTGTGTTACAGACGTTTATTGAAAAATCATAATTGTCATTGTGAAGGGCTGATAGGACCAAGTGCTATCTGGTGGCAGTTTGGAGTTTAAAGGTTTCTTTGTTTAGTTAACAAAACCCAGTGACAATCGCTTTTAGCCTGTTGGCACTTAGATTGTGGTCCCGTGAGCTAGAAAATCTTTGTGCAGTGCGAGGCTGAGAGTGTCATTGTTGTGCATCAGTAACACCGGTGTGTGAGGTCGACCAGTTATTTGTCATGAGTTTGTGGGAAGGGCAGTGGTCTGGCACCATGCTTGTCACTTATATAACAGAGGACAAATGTTTGGATATAATGCAGACACCTACACATGTCTGCACAAACTGCTAGTGCTAATGTATAAAACAAGCTGCACCACCATTCTGTAATTTTTCTATAGGCTGTATTCTTCTCTGAGCAATAGAAAAGAATAAGACTCCGTTCATACTAGTGCAAATTCAGATGTGACTTGACATGACATGGCATGACAATGAAAATAAATTTTGAAAAAGCTTCCTGTACTACTTTGGTGTGATTCCAGTGTGATTTGTGCCCCCATAGAATATGCAAACCACATCCAAGTTGCACTACATAATTACACTGAAAATCAGGTCAAACTTAGATTGCAGCAGAGCACCTGTGGCTGCTTGATCTATAAGCACATAATGTTTGCCTGGAAGTTGTGCTATTGCTTTTTGTCTTCCTGCTAGTGTAAGCTAGTTTTAGAAATGAAATAATTACTTTGAACAGATCATATTGAAATATGTACTGTACCTTTCTACAGGATTAGACTGCCCAAAATGTATATTGTCACTTTTAAGCAGGGCTTTTTTTCTCAGAAAAAAGGTGCAGGAACCCCCCCCCCTTCCATAGGCCACTCCTGTCTGCCCCCTATCGACCCCTTAGAACCGCCCCTCGTCCCCACTACTACAAACCTCATAGCACCATCCCTTCAGAGAACAGTAAGCCAAGTATAATTTGGGGGGCTATACAACAGCCCGCATATCCAGCAAAGAGACATCCCCATATCCAGCAAGGAAACAGCCCCATATCCAGCATGAGACACCCCCTATATTCAGCAAAGAGGCAGGCTCATATTCAGCAAAGAGACAAGCCCAATCCAGCAATAGACAGCCCAGTCCAGCAAAGAGACAGCCCTATATCCAACAAGAGACAGGTCCATATTCCACAAGAGACAGCCTCATATCCAGCAGAGACATACCCATATCCAGCAAGGAGACAACGCCATATCCAGCAAGAGATGCCCCCTATATTCAGCAAAGAGACAGGTCCATATCCAGTAAGAGAGATCCCCATCCAGTAAACAGATAACCCAATCCAGCAACAGACAGCCCAGTCCAGCAAAGAGACAGCCCTATATCCCACAAGAGACAGCCCTATATCCCACAAGAGACAGCCCCATATCCAGCAAGAGACAACCCCATGTCAAGCAAAGAGACATCCCCATATCTAGCAAAGAGACAGACCCATATCTAGCAGAGACAGCCCCATATTCAGCAAAGAGATTATCCCACATTCAGCAAGAGAGAGAGCTACATGTCCAGCAAAGAGAGAGCCTCATATCCAACAAAGAGACAGCCCCATATCCAGCAAGAGATATCCCCATATCCAGAAAAGGGATGGCCCCATATCCAGCAAAGAAATGGCCCCATTTCCAGCGAAGAGACAGGCTCATATTCAGCAAGAGACATCCCCAATCCAGCAAACAGGCAGTGCCAGTCTAGCAAAGTCCAGTCCAGCAAAAACACAGCCCAATCCAGCAAAGAGACAGTCACAGGCACAGCACAGTCCCAGTCGGCCGCATTGCCAATTAATTTACCAAAAAAGGCTAAAACCTTATCTCCATATGGTCAATCCTCTCCATACCTGTGCTACACAGTGACATCACTGGCGCAGTGGCACCAAAATGAGCTTCCAGCCTGCAGGGAGAGGCGGAGTGAAGTGCAGCCAGCACATCCTTAACAACCATGACTCATCTGCTGTCTGTTGAAGTTAAAAGAGGCTTCCAGATTCTGAGAATCCCCCCACCCGCAGACCCCCACAACCACCACCCACGTTTATGGGGAAGAGAGCCTTGTCCCCATCAACATTGGGACAAGGTGCTTTGGGAGGGGGAGCCCCCCTTCCCCAAAGCACCCCCCATGTTGAGGTCATGCGACCTAGTATTGTTCGGGGAGGGTGCTCACTTGTTCCCCTCCTTCCATGACCTGCCTGCATGCTGAGATAAGGGTCTGGTATGGATTTTAGGGGGGGCCCCACAACATTTTTTTTTTAAATTTTGGCATGGGGTTCCCCTTAAAAACCATACCAGACCTAAGGATCTGGATTTGATTAGAAAATATCAAATCCTTTCAATAAAAACGAATACAGGAAACAAATCTGCTCAACATAACAAATATGACGAAACAAAATTCTTCAATGAACGAAACAAAGACTAAATGAAATGACATTTCAGGTGTGCACATGTCCACAATGCAGTGAAAGCTGAAATTTTGTTTTATTTAAATACTACACTGCACCAGTTAAAAGTGAAATGAGTTGGTCTTTAATCATCATATTTATTTATTTTTTTTTTTAAAGTAGGTTGAAACAAAAAAGACACACCCATTAAGTTCAACCTAAAGACAAAAAATTCTTAAAAACCTGCAGTCTCAAAAACCTAAACCCACAATTAATCCAAGAAAATTACACTGGGCATCACTAAACAAAGAAGATCAGGGCTGGAACTGCAACCAAAGCTACTTAAACACTGCTGGGAGATCCCTTTCTTTTTAAGTTTTTACACAACCCTGACTTGGGTTGTAAAATCTGACATAGGTTCGAACCCTTGCTAGATTGTAAGCTCGAAAGAGCAGGGCCCTCAATGCCCTCATGTTTTGCATTGTATTGGTATTGTTCTGTCACATGTTCTGTCCCCCTTTGTAATGTACAGCGCTGAGTGAACTATTGGCGCTTTATAAATACTGTATAATAATAATAATTTCTAAAAAACAATAAAACACTTTGCTGGGTATTGGGCTTTAAAGTGTATATTAGGGAAAATAAACCCATATTCAGTATATTTCTTCAATATATGCAATTTCCCCAATTTTCCCCATTAAAATAGATGCAAGTACAGAAAATACCTTTTGACTTTGACAAAAAAATCCAGTGTACTCCCCCTATACCCATTCCTCTCTGTCTCAATCCACATGCATACATTGGTTTATTTCCCAGTAAAAACATGCTGCTACCCTGACTTTTAAATGCCTGTCCACACACTGCGTGTAAGAAATGAATTCTTAGGAGGTGTAGGAGATGTAGCTCTGGGGATTATTTCTACATCATAGGTTCTGAGCTCCCATCATCTACCCTCATAAGAATTTTACAAGCTTGATAATGATGTCATAGGGAGTAATAAAAGCTGTTTTTCATTACAACTAAATAGTATAAGAAAAAATAATCCCAGGACATGTTATATGAGAGGAAAGGGAAGTTGTGAGGTGCATTTGAGTAATGACATATCCTTTAATAATGAGCAGGGCCATCTTAATGAATGGCAAAACCTGGGCACTGCCAAGGGGCCCCAAGTGCATGGCAGGCCCATGATCAGGGCCAGGACACAAGGGGGGTGGGCGTGGTGTTGGAGTTGGGGTTCACTAGCGATTTGGCTGCTGGTGACACTCTTATTTGACAGGAGTGACTAAGGAAGGAGCTGTGGCTGGCTTCTTCAGGAGAGAGGATTCATCTTATTTCTCCCTCCTGCAGGTAGCAGAAGAGAGCTGCACTGAGACTGAGAATTCATCTCAGACTCAGCATAGGGGAGGAAGGAGGAGCTGACGTCAATACAGGTGGCTGTGAGTACGAGAGGGAAAGGGGGGGGGGCACAACTCTGATGTATGGGGAGACTGTGATTGGGGATTTCTGATGTTTGGGAACACTGTGATGAGGAAACCTTTTGTATGGGGGCACCTGATGTATGGGGAGACTTTGATGTGGACATCTGATACATGGGGACACCTGATGTATGGGGACATTGAGATGGAGGACACCTGATGTATGGGGACACTGTAACGAGGACACCTGTTGTATGGGGACACCTGATGCATGGAGACAATGTGATGGGGATATCTGATGTATGGGGACACCTGATGTATGGAGACACTGTGTGGGGAACACCTGATGTATGGGGACACTGTGTTATGGACATTTGATGCATGGGGACACCTGATGTATGGGTACACTGTGATGGGGGACATCTGATATATGAGGACACTGTAATGGGGACACCTGATATGTAGTGACACTGTGATGGGAGACACCTGATGTACAGTGAATGTGCAGTGTGATGGGGGAAGCTAATGTATATGGACACTTTGATAGGGAAACCTGATGCAGGCTGGTAGGTGCCTCACTGCATTACTTTGCCCAGGGGCCCATGATGCTATTAAAATGGCACTGATTATGTGGTCTGATGCACACTGGATGCTTTAGCCATCTCTCCTAGATGCCTTTCCCCTGGCAGCATTGTCTTGGCAGAAAAACAGCTTGTCACTTGTAAACGCATGTAACATATTTAGGAGCATCAAGCTTCTGGCCATTAAAATTAATTAACACTCAAACACTAAATGCGCTTAGCGTGAATGCATATTTAGATGCATTTACATGCATTTAGGCATCTCAAGCATTTTTTCTGCCAAAACGCCGCTGCTCCTGAATGCGCTGGCAGTGTTTTTTGTTTCTGCTTCTAAACACCCATGCCTTTAAACTCTTCTAAATGCTTATGTGTACGTAGACACACAGACTAACATTCAGGGGTGTTATGAGACAGAAAAAAAAAAAGCACCAAGCACCCCGAAGAGCAGCTTTAAAAATGTCCAATGTGCACGAGGACAAAATGTTGAATATATACTCATTAAAAATGCAGTTCCTTCTCTTTAACACATTGAAATACAATAGGGAAAAAAGTATCTGGTCCTGTAAAATACAACACAATACTCTTCAAAGGGAATGATGTAGAAAATGTGGACTGTTGGCCACAGCAACCAATCAGGTTTTATCTTTCATTTATGTGGACAATAAGACAGGAAAACAGACTAGCTGCTTTCAAAATCTTTTCTCCACTTTTTCTTTATTTATTATTTTGCTCCAATTTTTACACATCAGTCCTGCGTTTAAAAAATGGCTCTTAGAGTAGAACGCTCTCCCACACTCTATGCTATTGCATACACTTCCTATCACTCCTCTATGCTGCTGGGGACCAATGAAAGTGAGAACTGCTTTCTATAGGCACCTCCTGAGACAAATCACACTCTCCCTCACTTTCATTAATAAGTCTGAAGTCTGTTTAAGGAATAGATAATTGCTTTCCTTAGGAGGAAATTGAAGGCTGCCAGAAATACACTTTCTCTCTTTAACGATGACTTTAAATGTTACAGTATGCAGAAGGATTAAAAGGAACAATAATATTGAATCAGAAAAGCATCTGGTCCCCTATTACCAGTCCTTAGCAAAAAAAAAAATAAAAATGCAAACACAGAAAACAATTTTGACTGCTGTTCTTTGTTTAGCTGCCCCTGTCACTGTTATCCTCAACAATTCCTAGAACTGGTAACCCTTTCCACAAACTACAGTAGACTATGCACAGTTTCAACCCAGGCAACGCCTATTTTTAACATAATTGCCAGGGTGTGGAGGAAATTAGGTCATTTTGTAAAAATAAAGAAAAGTAGATAAAAAAAGAAAATTGTTTTAATGACAAAGCAGGGGGAAACACTTAAGGAGGAAAAAGGACATGGTCTGCATGACTGTCGCCGTTTCTGCAGCTTACTGATACGCCTATCCCCAACTATTAATCTTCTAATGGAGGGGATGTATTCCTTATTTCTTGTCTGCTCAGCCCGATTCTTTCTTTTAAGTGACCGCTAATATAAACTTATGTCAGGCCAGAGTATTATATAACATGAACTTTCACATTTTATTATCTTTACAGAAGAAATGAAAACATATTTTAGTGTGTTCAGTGGATGTCTCCATTATTTTGTGACATTCAGCTATATTGCAAAAAAATTCGCTATAACCGCAAAGAACAGCGGCATATCAACATTGACGGTGATTCCTAGAAAATTTCTAGAAATTACCCGTCTACTTGGGATGCCAGTATAAACATTGATTTGGTCCCAAGACACCCCACATCCTACAGCTGCTTTGAACATAGCAGCAAGACTTCCCTTTTCTGTACTGCTTGGTGGACTAAAAGGAAAGCTTTCATGAGTGTAACATGGAGGCTGCCATTGCTGGAATCTGCTTCTGAAAGCGCTGGTTGCCCGGAGGTTATGCTGACCTGATTTTATTAATGCTCTCTAAAATACATGTTAAAACAACTCGCATTCGCCTAGCAGTCATAAATTAATACAGTCATCAATATTTACATGTGTTTTCCCATAAATGTCAAAATTAGAATTAGATACTTGAAAACTAAACTCAAAGCGTACCCCTCCTCCCCCCACACACACACTCTTTGCCCCACCCGCAACTAATTGTTAGGTTACTTTATAAAATAAACCTTTTCCAAAACCCATTTTTACTGACCCAAATCTGTGGTCACGTGACATTCTGGTTCCTGAGGCTTCTATTTTGTTCACTACAAAGGTGGGGGGGGACTTCTTTGGGTGTCTCTGTCAGTGCCTCTGTAACATGGTTCATGTTCATGGTTCAGGAGACTGGAGTGGACAGAAGGCATCACACAGAGACAATTGGTTGGTGTGGGCACACACTGCAGCAATGGACCACCAATCGGCATACTCGGAAGCAGAACTGGAAAGAGATATGGACAGCTGACCTAGGTATGTGAAAAAAAAAAAGGATTTTTGTATTTAATGTAAAATCCTTTGTTTGAGTTCTTAACAGACACAGGATCAGTATTAATTCTGAGACAAGTGGGTTAAAATGCTACTTCAGAAGAATGGACACAAAAAAAAAAGCAGTTAGTCAGCCACATACAGTCATGGCCAAAAATATTGGCACCCCTGCATTTCGTTCAGATAATGCGCCACTTCATCCAGAAGATTGTTGCAATTACAAATGTTTAGGTATTCTCATGTTTATTTTTTTTGTTTGTATTGGTATGACACAAAAAAGTGGAGAAACAAAAAGCCAAATCGGATACTTTCCACACAAAACCCCAAAAATGGAATGAACAAAATGATTGGCACCCTCAATTTAATATTTGGTAATATACCTCTTGGAAAAAATAACTGAAATCAATCACTTCCTGTAACCATCAATGAGTTTCTTACACCTCTCTACTGGAATTTTGGACCATTCTTCTTTTCCCAAAGGCTCCAGGTGTCTCAGATTGGAAGGGTTCCTTTTCCCAACTGCTGTTTTGAGATCTCTCCACATGTGCTGTATGGGATTGAGATCTGAACTCATGCTAGCCAGTTCAATACCCTCCAACACTTTGTCTGAAACCATTTCTGGTGCTTTTTGACATGTGCTTTGGGTCATTGTCCTGCTGTAAGTCTCATGACCTCTGATGGAGACCCAACTTTCTGACACTAGGCTCTACATTGCACCCCAGAATTCTGCAGAATTCTTCAGATTTCATAATGCCATGCACACGATTAAGACATCCAGTGCCTGAAGCAGAAAAACAACCCCAAAACATCAGTGAACCTCCACCATGATTGACTGTAGGGACTATATTTTTTTCTTTAAAGGCCTCATTTCTTTTTCTGAAAACAGTAGAATGATGGGCTTTACCAAAAAGCTGTAATTTTGTTTCGTCTGTCCACAGCACATTCTCCCAAAAGGATTTTGGCTTCCTCAGGTAAGTTTTGGCAAACTCCAATCTGGCTTTTTTATGTTTCTGTGTGAGCAATAGGGTCCGCCTGGGTCTCCTACCATAGTGTCCTTTTTCATTCAGATTGTGACGTATTGTGCAAGCTAACACAGTTGTACCCTGTGCCTGAAGGTTAGCTTGAATTTGTATGGAAGTTGATTGTGGGTTTTTTTATTTACCATTCAAAGAATCATTTGTTGCAATCTTGATCAAGTTTTTCTCTTTCATCCATGTGCAGGTAGATTAGCTGTAGTGCCATGGGCTGTAAACTTCTTGATAATGTGGCGCACAGTGGACACAGGGACATTAAGATATTTTAATAGATACAGGACCTTATGTGCAAAGATGGTATCAAAGGAGACATGGGCATCCACCTGTTAAAATTTAGCAAACAAGCAAACAAAAGACCAGGTGGCAGCCTTGCAGTTAAAAAAACAGATGACAGATGACAGATGCTGAAGTCTAAAAGGCACGGACTGATTAACTGAATGCACCTGACAGGAAAAGGTGAAACTTTGACCAAAGCCTATAGGGTTAAAGCTGCTTAGGCCACCTAGTAATGAGGGACAAGAGGCAGGCTGCTCTTATAGGGACCTTCAAAATGCCGAAAAGGGTGGCAGTTCACTGGAAGAAGCCGCATCCAAGAGATAAACTTGAACAGCTCACACCTCATCAAAACAATGGAGGGATATCTCTTTGGGATGTACCAGCACAGGGCAGAGTGATGGAAGCATGATATTCAGGTTAAGGTGAAGGGAAAACCAACTTAGAGAGAAAAGCAAACCTAGGCCTCAAGACGTTTTCTCTGTGTAGCACCAGATAAGATTCTTTAATGGCAACAAGGAAAACGATATTATGAGTGAGAGTTAACAGAGGAATCCTCTGACAGTTGCAAGGGTTGGCTTTGGAAGAACCAACATGACAAGGTTGCGATCCCACAGAGTCAGGGGTAGATGTACAGGTTAAGCTATACAGGCAACACCCTGGTCTAAGGCTTTCACCGAAAATGAGTGGTAAGCTGTCTTGAAAAGAAATGTAAGGGCTGAGATCTGAGCTTTCCTGTACTCAAAGCCAAATGTTGATCCAAATCAGACTGTAGAAAGGGATTCCTCAGTGTGCTGCCTTGGATTGAAATTCATTGCCTCGCAACATGAGAAATATGCTTTCCAAGTGTGATGGTAGACCCTGTGAAAAGATGATGTCCCAGCTATAAATAGCATGGGAATAACAGAATCAGCTTCCCCCCTATGTTTTAGGACCTGGGCTTCAGCAGCCATTTTGTAAAAGCCAGCAACCATAACGCAAGGTGGAAAACTGGTCTTTAGGATAGAAGATCCAGGTAATATGGATCTGGAAGAGCCCACACAGAAGTCTGATGAAGTCCAAATACCACATCCACCTGGACCATGGCGTTGAGAAGCACTGGAATTACCTTAATTTTGATTCTGAAAAAAGAAGAGGAAAGGTGTGATTCAGGTTGTACTGTTCCCATTCCAGGCATAGGCTGGTTATTGGCTGCAGGTACATAGCATTGTCCACAGGATGTGCCTACTTGGTCCATGAACCCTAACTATTAAGTTCTCTGGAGCTAAAATGGACATATGAAACTCCCTAGAAGGAGGCAGCCATAAAGCCCAGAATGCTGATGCAAAAGCAGGGGGTTATTGACTGAACATCAGAGTTTGCTTCCAGGAGTAGAGAGTTAGGAGTCTGACTTGCAAAAGAAAAACCCTAGAATGGGCCATTTGTAGAAGGAGATCTAGATATCCGAAGCAAAGAGTCAGTTCCAGAGCTACATTTTAAATGTTCAGGACCAAACCAAACGTGAACAGTTTAATGAACATTTGAAGACAAGGCTTGTGCCTGCTGTTCCCCCAGGAAAAGGTAATTCAAGTATTCCACTATGGGTATGCTCTGTAAACAAAGCAGAGTAAGTAGAGAGACTAGCGCATTGGTTAAGACCCGAGGTGCAGAGGACTAACAGAGGTAAAGAGAAAAAGGAAAAGAAATTAAGGAAAAACTCAAGTAGCATTGATGCACTGGAACAATTGGGGTATCTAAGTAGGCATCCTTGATGTCCACAGGCACCTGACAGTCCATTGGATGGAGGGAAGCAATAAATGACCAATAGATTCAATGTAGAAATTTTGTGCTAGAATGACAATATTGAGTGACTTTAGATCCAGAATGGGGAAAATGCCCTCTTTTGCTTTGGGGATAGTAAACAAGTTTGAGTAGAAACCCTACTTTTTCCAGGACCATGGCTCTGACTCCCTAGCCCCAGGACACTATGTTCCATCACCCATATGTCCAAGATTTGTTCAGCCTAGATAGTAGCAAAGGATAAAAGATGCCCCCCCTGAGAAGTGGGAGCATCTCCTCATTTCAAGGGGGACTCATTGGTCTGGAGCTTTTGTATTTGAAGGCCTGCAGTGGAATTGTGTACCACACTTGGCCTTAGAGACTGGTAGAAATTCTTATTAGCTACAGAGGTAGAAGATCGGAAGGTGCTTCACATGGCATGGATAGAAAACCCTTACTAGATTTCAGGTGTATGATATGATACGACTCATCTGGATTAAGTCATTCACTATACAACAGGTCCCAGTAACAAGTAACAGATTGGGGACTTCTGAAGGAGTCTAAGGCTGGCCATACATTATACAATTTTGCTAAGATTTTTTTAATAAATTAATAATTAGGCAGGCCCTTGCACTACATAGTGGAAGGTAAATCTAAAGGAAATTGGGAAGAAATTGGTCAAAAAACTGTAAGAAAATGTATAGTGTATGGCCAGCCATAGAAAATGCAGATGCAGGTTGTTCCAAATCTAGACAGGTCTGCACTGCATCAATGAGGACCAAAATGGTATCCATATAGAGTAAGTCAACCTTTGTTGATGAAAAAAAAACAATCCTTTCTGGGTGATCGATGTACATTGTATATGGGAGGGGTGATGTGCGTGGATGCAACATCACTCCTCATTAGCTGGTGGGCAGAGCTCCAGAAGTCTTTGGTTGCGCAAGAGGTGAGTGGGACAGGGCTGTGTGCACACAGCAATATTAAGGTCCCCTGTCCCTCAAAACTGGGCTAATGCGTTAGACCAAAGGCATAACTAGAACCTTCAGGGCTCCAATGCAAAAAACCATGAAGGGCCCCCTGACCTGTCTCCACTCGCCCCTTACATCAGTGACCCCCAACAGAGAGAGTGACTGTCTGACTGCCCTACAGAGCTGTCACACACTAACCTGTAAGTGCCTGCAGGCTTTGGTGCTCCTCTTCTTTGCGTCTCTTCTTTCAGTTGCTTTCAAAAGGAAAGGCGCCTTGTCCAGAGCTTCCCTTCCCTCTTGTGCTCTCCTCCTTGCACACATAACCAGCGGCAGCCCCCGCTCAAGCCGAGCCCGTCCATAATCGAGCCAAGCTCAGCCAATTGCTAATCAGCTGGCTCCAGAACTGCACGTATGCGCAGTTCTGCAGCCTGCTGATTGGTAATCGGTTGAGATCGGCGGAGGGACAGGCTGCCGCTGGTCAGTTGCTCAAGGAGAGGGGCGCGGGGGGGGGGGGAGGAAGCTCGGAACAAGTGGAGTTTTTATGGGCACTATTCTGCTGTCTGTAAACTCACTGGCAACACTGCTTGGGGCAGTTAGGCAAATTAGGCGGTCATGAGGCCCCTGTAAATGTGAGCCCTTAGGCGACTGCCTAATTTGCCTAATTAAAGAGCAGCCTCTGTGGCTATGCAAGCAAACAAAAAGTCTATTGGAAAGGGTTTGCTTCTCTCAGCAAGACATCCAATTTCCTAACCGATTAGCATAAAAACTGGAGTATGATTGGAGTGGAAGAGGTTAAAGCTGACTAACATCTTTATTTGATAGTGTACAGCCTTCTGTAGGCAGCAGTATAACTGTAGGCAGCCGTATAACCCACTTTTCTCAGAATTAATACTGATCCTGTGTCCCTTACTGAACAATAAATTAATGAGCTGCAGAAGGTTTTTTTTTTTTTCATTTAAGCTGTTGAATTGATGGGAGAAATTAGGGGTGACAGAGGGTACTGGTTCATCTATAAATGGGCTTTAAGACTTAAGATTTTCTATGTATTTGTAGTTTTAAATCAGTTTTTTAAATAAAAAGACATTTTCCAAAGATTTCATGAACTCTTTATCTTTTTGAACTATTTTTTGAATATGACTGGTTGAGTGTAACATGTTTAGTTATATGCTATGTCCTGGAATGGGTTTAAAACACTTATGTGTAACTGAGAGGTCAGCTTTAATCATAAAAATACATTAGAGTAGACATCTTAATTACACAACATAAATGTTATTTAAATCATGGAAATCATGACATATTCACAGGCAATAGAAGCGGAAGTGAAGTCATCATTCCATGAGCAGTTTCAGTAGAAATTTTCACTATAGTAAAAAGTAGGAAAACCTCACTTGAACTTTTGACATGGGGAGCCTATATTTCCATATATTTTTTTTTTCATAAAACATATTAAACCTAATATGCTATAAAGGGCAATCATTCCGTTCTGGAAATATTTAGCTTTCAGTTTATCCTAAGAGTCCACCCACAGCCACTGCTTTTAACAAAAAAGCCTTGTGTCTATTCATTGCCGTATTCGGTATAGGCTCTGTTTGAGATGTACTTATGGAAATCTTTGTCTTTATTCATATTGCAAGCAGAAAACATTTTTTCCAAAGAATCCAACCCATGACTTGCTCTGTGGAGGAAGCTTTTCCATTACTTCTAGACTTGAATGTGAAACAGAACAACCAAATGAAATAGTACAGAACAGGTATGAGCAAACTTCTTACAATCTGCTTTATTTGTAATTTACCTGATTCACCTCTACAATCTGGTTTACTGTGTAAAAGTAGTTTTTCTATATTTCTTTTATTTAAGTAACAAAATAATTAATATTCTTGAAAAGAGTTATTAGTTGTACATTCAGTACATTATCATTTTTTCACATGTATAAACATCAAAATAGAGACAAATGCTACTGTAGTCCATTAAAAATATAGTTTGGGAAATTTGAGGTGCTTAGCTCAGTGGTAAAAGTGTTTGTAGTGAGCCCATACCAGTCTGAACTGTGATATTAAGGCTTCCCAGTCCAAAACTATTAGACAAAAAGTTCAGCAGAAATTGTTGCTCACACAGGGGATGTTTCATCATCAAAACAGGTAACAGAAATAGTGTCAAGCCACCTTGGCTCTTAGCTTCTGACCCCAAGACCACCTTACATAGTGACCCTGTGTTTTACAGTTGCAGCCCTTTCTCAACTCTCCTGGCTCTCTTAGCACTCACAGATGGTTAAATTGCAGCACTCAGCTGCCTGGGCCCACTTCCTGGTCTTTCAGTAGGGGCTCTCCTGGTACCCCGGGGCTCTCTTGCTTCTTTGAGATTTCAAGATTCTCTCAGTCCCTTAGACCCGCCTTGACTCTCTCAGTCTCTCATTCTCACATAGCTGCCTCGACTCTCTCAGTTCTATGGACAAGGAACCTCTCCTTCAGCATGGAGTACAGTCTTTTGAGTGGAGCACATCTGTTTCCGAAATGGAGCCCACACCTGTCTGCTTAAGGGAGCTCTGAAGTAAGCCCAAGTCCTTCATTATAAAGGCTGTGCGAACCTGCAAGTACAGCCTGCTGGTCTCCTGCAAGAACTAGACACTGGGTTGGAGATTTCTTCAAGCCCAAAACTCTTTGAAATCTCCAAAATCCGGAACCCAATCCAGGAATACTAAACCCTGGAGAAACCCATGTCAACCCTGTGTCATTTCTACTTCCATTTTCACAGTGGCAAGGCCTCGCACTGTCACAGGTTCTAATTTTCTTTTCCCCTGGAAATACAGAACAACATTTTTTTTTTCACCAGGTAGTTACCAGCATGGTGGAGGTCCTACCTCTACTCTCCTTATCACTGATATGGTAGTATTTCTTTTTAAATTTATCACAATATCAGCAACAGTCAGTAAAAGTGTCACAATTAAGAATGACATGAATTTATTGTATATGTGGATACAAACAATGAAAGTGTTTCATGACTTTGGTGTCATGCTGCTGACTACATCCACACCGCCAGAAATGTGTCACAAATGTCTTACTGAACCCTCCACACTGTGTTGTCAGCTTAAACAGGAAAGTAGGAGCCCAATACATTTTTGGCACAACAGCAATAACTTTTCTGTATTTGCAACATTATTATTATTTTTTTTTGCTGTTACATACACTTTAAATTGCCTCAGTATGTGTGGACAAGTAAATGGGGCTTAAGTATAACTGCACAGTGTTTAAGCTAACAGTTTTAAAATTCAACTAATTTTAATTTCCAGCTACAAGATTTAATATCAGCATTAGTCATCAGGTCAACTATACGAAAGATCAAAATAGCAAACAGTCAAATGATTTTTTTTTCTTCACACCAATTGCTGTCTGTTTGTTTCTCTAACAACAATTCACTTTCAGATAACAAATAAAGGAAACTGATAACTGTCTGTGTTTCCCATGGCAACAAGCAAGGTACTCCTTTTTCTTTCCTGGCCTGTACTGCAAGCATTACATATCTGAGAATCTGATTTGGGCTAGAAACTTCATCTCTCTGGTATTTTCACCAATAAGGCTTTCAATATGGTATCCATCGCCAGGACAGACTGATATTGTGTATTCTGAATAAGCTATAGGTTAAAAACAGAACATTCATAAAGTAAAAAAGCGCAGTATTAAATATAAATAACTACCAACTTCTTGTGGTCACAGTCATTCAGGCTTGGCAATGCCTTCATTAGTAACGGGAACCAAAGAAAAAAGGACATATTCATATAGCTCAAACAGTGCTGATCTGGGCACTATGACATGGAAATTCTCTGAGGTCAGCAAAAGTTTCCTTGCTATTATGCCCCAGTTGGCATATTTCAGTGAATAGTCACTATAGTATTGGATTCTGAAGAACCACCCAATCTGCCCTTTCTGCTGTTTGTTGACCTTCTACCCTTTCACAGTTACAGTTTTAGTTACTTTTAATGGTCCTCTCCACATATTTGTTTTTGTTAAGGTTCATGGATACAGTTGAAATACGTTTCAGTAGGATTGCGGAAAAAGTTGTGCAGCACAAGCATTTTCCATTTCATTATAATTTAAACGTGCTTTTGACAGCATGAGAGGATGACTGTTCTTTGTTGGAGAACTTGATATTTACAGACACTTTACAGGTAAGGATTCACTCACTGTGCTCATTTCAAGTAATTCAAAGATACAGTGAAAGAGTCCTTGACCAAGTCCGAGCTTCAAGTAATTCAAAGATACAGTGAAAGAGTCCTTGACCAAGTCCGAGCTTCTCACAATGATGTCTCTATTGGTTAGTTTCAGAGGTTGAGTCTTGAACCATGCTGGCCAGTGATTAATGTAAAATGTTTGGAATTTAAAAAAGTTATTAAGATCTGGGGACCCGTTAGGTTCCTTCCTCAGGCATTACATTCGATACCTGGAGAGGCAGGGTTCAAAATGGTAATTTTGATAAATGATGAAGAGTCCCAATTTGCTAGCACACTTAGTTAGGACTCTTTCATGTGCTAGTATTCAAACCTCGAGATAATATCTTGTCAGTCCCCTCAGCCTTTATATTCCCCAATAGTCCTTGCTACTCTTGAGAAACTCATGTACCTATTCTTCTATTGCTATCTAAGCTAATTAGAGGTATATCTTCTTTGGGACATACACTAAATTAGACTACTAAATTCAATTACATGTTTAGGCGCTTAAGACTTTTCTGGAAACACATACAGTACATTCTTACACATTCTATGCATTATATGCATGCACCCACACAGCTCTTGTCTTTAGATTTTCTGGTGAAATATGGCCATGTAATAAATGCCCAATGTCCTTCATTGCTGCCATGATGTCAGGTAAGTATCACACATCTCATCTTTCTTCTCATGCAATGAGACTAGTGGTGGGTAGCCTAGTAACACAATGTTTCACCCCATGACACTTTCACTATTTTCATTTCCTATTTGCCCAAGTAGTCAAAAAAGCAGCAGATGTTTGAAATTCCAAATAGTACAACCTTTCTCTTGGAGGTATCTGATGAAAGGCTAGAGCCCTAAAAAAGTATATCTAAAGCTGAATGCAAACATTTTATACTGCAACTTAATAGTTGGTTGTAGTTGTTAGTTTAATTTTTCAGGTTTTTTTTTACCTAGAGCACCACTCTGGGCTGTTGTTAATTTATTAAAATCGAAGTGGACCCCCCGCCCCACCTCCCTACAGTTGACAATATTAATGAAGGCTTCCATTTTGAAGTGCAAAGAGTTTATCCTCTTTAAGGCTTTATCCTCTTTGTACTCCACCTGTCCCCATTGGAGTTTCACCACACAGTACATGCATCTCTCTAGGTATCTTTTGTTATATTATTCTTTGGGGTTTGTATAAGTAGCCTTTGTAATCTGAATGGCCTTATTTTTGTTTTGCATCTACATGTGGTATTTATCCATATGCGCTTCTGTTTCACACCATATCTCTTCTCCTGATGAAGGCTCATTAAGAACTGAAACGTGTTGAGGTTTCAGGGTCTCCAAACTCCATCTGAGGATATTTTTCCAGATGGAACTCAACCAACTTACTCAATAAGTGATGTAAAAATATAGATTGCTCCATTTTGTGTTACATGTATAGTTCTTAACTTTGTTCAATAAAATCATTGTATTTTTTTATCTTAATGGTGTTGTTGGTCAGTACCTTGAGAATCCCACCCTTCTTTTTTTCTCTTTCTGTTATGTAATATTTTTGGATGTGGTACCTGTAGCAATCGTACCCACAGAGATGGACGCGGTTCAACCATTTTGCTCCAACCTCCATCTTGGCAAAGGATCGTCCATCTTGTACAAATATATCTTTCCTTATCCCCTTCCTTCTCTGCTCATCCACAGTGACATATGGCCTGAGTGATAAGAAGTGTCACAGGCGGCCAAAGCACAGCAGGGAGCTCTGAGCTATAAAACCTCAGGAGCTGGGTGCCACGCTGTCTCAGAAACTGTGCAATCTGGCACATCGTAAAAGTCCCTCACTGAACTTCAAAAGACCCTCCAAGGGTTCGTAAAAACAGACTTACTTTTAAAAACTCACTTTTCATATAAGTGGATATCTTCACATAGGACATAACTACCTAAACATGGAGCCTATATTCGGAAGGCTCAGTTTCAGGCCATTCTCCTGGTATGTGACACCCCTTAGCTGGCATACATAGGAAAGCAGAAAAGTATATCTCTTGAACCATTCAAGTGCATATTTCATGTTTCATATCTACCCGTTCCGCAGATGCGTCTGCATATTAATCTACCCGTGGGTGGAATGTCAAATGTACCTAGGAAAAGTTATGAGCCAAAATATAAGCCAGGAGAGATTCTGGTTGTACTTAGGTCTCCTCCCAACACCCCCTCCCCAAATAAGGCAATTGGTTCTTTGTTGTAAGGAGCCACCCCGCTGAGATTGTAGAAAAAGGGCTGTTATGCTTAGTGTGTGAGAGAAAGAAAGCAGAGTCTCCCTGTGACATCGAAACTGAGCGAGAGACCAGAAATCCTTTTTGAGCTCATAAGACTTGAAACTGCTTAACCCAAGGCTGATTGGCAAGTACTTTAACCCTTTAACCTCCTTTCTGTTATCTCTTTGCTGTGCTATTGTGCTCTGTATATGTATATATATATTGGTTACATCTTTTTTCTGTAAATATTTTTATTGCACACTTTTGACCTTTTAGTAATAAATCTTCTCTTGCTGGAAGTGTTCAACTGATTCTATAGCTTTTTAATGCAACTTACGAATTCCTGCCGCTGAAGAGCGCTACTATATTTGTTTAACCCTCTGTATAACCTGTCTGCGGTGACAGTGGTATACAGGCGATTAATCCAATCATCCTAGTGTTATTGCTGATATTGCCAAGTTTCCTCTTTTTCTGTACAAAAAGGAGATGGTGGCAGTGTGAAATTGCGTAATTAACCTGACCCAGTAACAATCGGGCTCAGGCTGCCGGTACATTGATTTGTGGTCAATTAGCTGGAAAATCGTTGTGCAGGGTGCAGCTGGGCATGGCATTGTTACGCATGTGACATCACGGTTTTAGATTGGCTAGCCCTTCGGTCACGAGTTTGGTGAGAATGGCGGGGATCTGACGCCGCGATCGTCACAGTACCCTTATATTATTAGTAGTCATAGACTCGACATATTCAATAGTATGTAAAAATGTACCCTACCTGGATTTCTTCTTTAAACATATTGCAAGGAATAAACATTTAAACTTATACAAATTTTTCAGGTGACAGGTTCCAGCCTCAAGGATTGTTGGTGTCTTTGATTTGCAGTAGAGCTCCTTATATATTTAGACAAGTTCCAGAGCTGGAACAGTGCTTGTGTTTATATGCTGTAAATTGATTTGAGCTGGAATGAGAGCTGCAGCTGATGTTCTACAACTGCTCCTCCTAATACTACTTCACATTTCTGTCACTATGAAATTAATTTTGCAATAACAAGCCAAGTGTATGAGAAATGCATTGCGGCTTTGTATATATTTTCCCAAATTTATTGTCAGGGCTAAAAAATGAAACACAAACATTTTTCATTTTAAAGGTTATTATGAAATATTTTTAAATGAAAATAATAGAATCATAGAAGAGTGACAGAAAAAAGGACCAAATGGTCCATAGAGTTTTTTGTGTTCTAGCCAGGGGTGGACTGACCATTTGGAAACTGCCCGAGGGCCCATGGTCAGTAGGGGTCCCCATGAGATGCCCCTGGTACCTTTTTTATAGGCTTTTTTGAGTTTGGGCAAGGACACAGGAGCCCCATGATCCCCTATTGCCCGGGGCCCCATGAGTTGTCAGTCCGCTCCTGGTTCTAGCCTTTCATTTTATATGTTATAGATGTTTGTGGTGGACTGCCTGGCACCCCACCTGGATTCCTCGGTAAGATTACTGCTTCCTCGCTGCTGGAAAATTCACAAAATTTATACCACACAAAATCAGATAAGAGCTTAATCACATTATCCTAAACAATGCAAACTTTAAACAGTAATATCATCAGTACATCTAACAGTACATCTAATGAACAGCTAGCAGCTAACAGTAACCTAATTAACCGCTTCCATACAGGGCACTTTTACCCCCTTCCTGTCCAGGCCAATTTTCAGGTTTCAGCGCTCTCACACTTTGAATGACAATTGCACGGTCATACAGCACTGTACCCAAACTAAAATGTTATAATTTTCTTCACACAACTAGAGCTTTCTTTTGGTGGTATTTAATCAACACTGGAGCTTTTATTTTTTGCTAAATTAACAAAAAAGTCCGAACATTTTGAAAAAAAACCCAAGTTTTTCTTTGTTTTTGTTATAAAAGATTGCAAATAAATAATTGTTCTTCATAAATTTAGGCCAAGATGTATTCTGCTACATTTCTTTGCTGAAAATAACCCAAATTAGGATGTATTATTTAGTCTGTAGGAAAGTTATAGAGTTTACAAACTATGGGATATATCTGAAAATTGATCAATCCTGAAGTACTGACAGCCATTCTAATTTCTTGAGGCCCAAAAATGTCAGAGCAGTACAGATATCCCCCAAATGACCCCTTTTTGCAAAGTAGACAGTCCGACGTACTTGATAAGAGGCATGGTGAGTTTTTTGAAGTTGTAATTTTTTTGTCATTTTTCGGAAAATGAAACAATGAAAAAATTATTTTCACTTTTTTTTTTACATACTGGTTTTTTTTTATTAGTTTTAATTTTTTATTACATTTTTTCTCTTTTTTAAAGTTTTTTTTGTCATATTTCACTATGACCAAAGTAGTATAATGTTACCATAGTAACATTGTACTACGTTGGGGAAGTGATCAGTATTTTTTTTTTGTTACACAATTTGCTTATAGCAAAGAATTACTTTGCTATAAGCAAGCATTTACCTGAATGACATCGATTCATTCAGAGTTTTTTTTTTTGCTTAGCTGTGATTTGGTCACGGCTAATCACATGACACAGATGGGCTGTGATTGGCCCAGCTTGTGCATGTGATCGCTGTGACCATTCACAGCTAGACACACTTGTATACAATGGATGGCATGAAAGGAAGCCATCCATTGTATACAACTGTCATGTGACCTGCTGTGATTGGTCACATCAGGTCACATGGTACTGGCAATGGGGCCGGGGCCGGTACACAGATCTGTCATTGGCCGTGTCCAAGGTACATGGCCGGTGACAGTATATGCCACAGAGGCGCACTGCGCATGTCTGAAAGGACGCCATATGGCATCTACCTGGAGGGACGAGCTTTTCACCCAGCCGCCATCTGGCTATAGGCCGGGCGGCAACTGGTTAAACAGTGATTTAATTAACAGTAAGCTAATCAACAAAGATGTTGGGTGTTTCACTTTCATTTGTGTAATCTGTCCACTGGAAAAGTCATCATAAGACAAAACTTATACAATGTTCCAACAGTCTGAAAAAGTGGAAATAATTTATCTTCATAGATTTCTTGAGGGAAATTGTTGATAAATATTTCTGTCCCAAGTGGAGGAGCTTCTCCAACCCAGTCTGCTGGAGGGCCACAATATTTCCTCTGACCATTAACTTGTACAAGATCCACTCAAGAAGGGAAGCTTTATTGCATTCATTCAGAGGATTAATCCAAGCCTCGCTCTCAGTGTTCATCACCTTATTGTCCATCATTACAGAAAGCTTTGCTCTCTCCATGTGATCAGAGACTAAACTGAGCTCTTTTCCATGCTCTGACAGGGAGAAGCAGACAATATTCTCGGTCTCCTCCATGGGCCAAAACTAGTGGGTAAAAAACTAGCCCCTAGTCCCCTCCAAAAGCCCCTGGCCCAGTTGGGTCTGTGACAATGTTCATCCCAAATATGCTTAAATTTACTGATGACGAACTAACTGCCTGATCTGGAAGTTTGTTCCAAGCATCCATTAGTCTTTTGACAAGATAATACTTTCTAAGTGTAGCGCCCTCTTAGTTTAGCTAGGGGGAAATAGATCCTAATGGTTAGACAGGAGCTGAATAGTAGCGCAGGTGTAATAGCCAGAGGGGTCAAATTGTGGTCAGGACAGAGAGGCTCTGCAGGCCAGCCCCTTTGAAATTTCCCCTGCTCTGGGGCTTGGAAGGAGGTTTGGAGGCAGAGGGTGGATCTGAGAAGTAGCTGGCTGCACTCTTGAGGGACAACAGCCAATCCCTAACAGAAGGCTTAGCAAGGGACTGGGAATCCCTTAAAAATGTAGGAGCCTGCTCAGGAGCAGGAGGGAGGAGTGTGGAGTGTGGGAGAGAAGGAGAGAGGAAGATGTGAGGCTGTGAGGAAGGAGGCTGCCAGGAGGCGTAGTGGGATGGGGACTGCCTGTGGGCCTGGAGCTGGAAAGGAGGAAAGTTTGGAACTCACTGGCCCCCTGAGCGAGGGCCACCTGTATGGCAGGGATGGAGCAGCCCAGCTGATAGGCCTGGTAGAAGCAACTAACCAACAAGCGGTACAGGAGAGGATCTGAGTGAGTACACCTGCAACCCCCTGGGTGGATAGGGGAAGGAGAACTCTGGTGGGAAACCCGATTAGCCCCATACTAGTGACTGATCACCTATTTAAAGGGACAGGAGCCAGTTCCCCTGCCCAGGAAAAACCTCCAGATTGCTGGGTGAAGAGGAGAATTGCATCTAGGGTTTGAGGTGTTACATTGTGGAGATCCTGGCTAGCTTTCCAACAGAGACTGTGCTACAAAAGAGCTTGTGAATAGTTCCAGGAAGTTTGTCCTCAGTTACTGGTTTCCTTGGGCATCCTATACCCCCTTTAACCTATCCGAAATCTAAACCCCCTCAATAAACAACAAAACAAAAGCTCAAGGACTGATTTCTGACTTTGAATGCAAGCTTGTGTGGATAATGCAGATTGCCTGGCTGTGCAGGACTATAGGGGGACCAACTTAAGGTTGGTTTTGAACTTTCCTTCTGCCAGTTTGAGGCCATGCCCCAATGTTCTTGATAGCATTATACTAAAAAGCAGAACTTAACTGTAGCTGAGCAACACAAACTGAAAACGCTATTTAATTCATTTTTACTATTCAAAGCAAACCCACCAATTCATCCATGTCTCCATGCCTTATTTTGTTGAGAAATCACTTTGCATTTCTAGCCACAGCCATGTTGAGTAAGGGCAGATGATTCATGCAGCATTCATTCCTAGAATCCATCTACCCTTAACTCAGGCATGCATGCAGGAGGTTGTGCTTAAAAAAATGGCAGTTTAAAATAAGTAAATATAATATACCTTCCTATTTACTAAGCTATCAGCATAAGGATCATAAATAGTTGATGTTGATTAAGAAAGTTTAGTTCCACTTTAAAGGTTTCAAACATGTCCCCTTCCCTGTCTTTCTTAAGACTGTACATGTTTAGTTCCTCCAGTCTCTCCTAATATGTTTTATCCTTCAGACTTTGAACCCACTCATATGTAGCCTTCTATTCAGCCAACTTTAGACTTCTTTTTGAATGTTTTCCCATGGTTCACTCTGCGAAACTCAGCAGCTGAAGTTAAATATTAAACACACAAGTGAATGAGGCAAACCTCTACCTCCAAATGACTCCCCATGGGGTTTCAACCAAGTGTTTATAAACCATGATTGCTGCTATACTTTGTCTGATTCTTTGGAAATCTTTTCTAATTTATTAAATTCAAATTATGTCACGCTGGTGGGCGAAGATTGAACAGAGTCTTTCTGCCTTATTACAGTGAACAGAGGTGGGACTTCTTAAACTGTCCACTGGTCTGACATAATTCATTCGGTACTAGGAGAGAAGAATAACTAACTTCCATGCCAACAATCCAGCAGCAGCACATTGTAACTGAGAGAAAAATAGTTGGATCTTCCAGTATGGGATTCAATGATGAGAACCCTCTTCTTGTACAGTATCTCCTGGCCCCATTAGCAGAAACCATTAACTTTCTACCCATCCAAGATCTTCCAGTGGCCACTGAGCCTCATGGACCTGTCTTTCAACTCCTCCTACTAGCATAGTTGCCAACAGTCCCGAAATGCTCGGGATGCTCACGGATTTTTAGCAGCTGTCACAAAATGTTCTTGTCCCGGGAAGAGTCCCTAAAATCATACAGCTTGGAGCTTGGAGGAGGGAGGAACACGGGAGTGCCATGCCATCCAAGACTGTGGGGCTTTGGGTTTATATTGATGATTCAGCAGTTTCCGGCCTCATTAATCCCCAGGCCCCCTTCAGGCTAGGCAGATCTAAATCAGCAGCTCAGTCTCACACACACCCTCCCCTGGCCGTAGCAAGGGAGGAAGAGAGCTTGCATTAGCCAACCCTATTCATATTCATTTTCATTTAAACCCTTTCCCATAATGTACCACTGGCAAAATAAGTTGTGGGCTAAGAAAGGATATGAATGTTCATAATTCATACCTACTGTAAGATCTCTCACTAATACAAGAGGTGACAGTGCCAGGGAGAACTGACAGCCAGGTTGAACTTAGGGGAAGTTGAACCAACCACAGGCTACAAATTAGCATTAGCTGACTACATCAATGCAGAATTAAATGTAGATACTCCTGCTTAAGGCCGGGTAGCTACATATTTAAATATATTGAATTTATTTTATTTTATGAAAAATGTGAGTTTAGTGTCACTTTAATACAATAATATATCTGTGGGACAATACTACTTTGGATGAGGGAGATACAGTTGCAGTAGGCTCTATTACGCAAATAGGGGCCTGGTGCAGTATCTGCTGAACCCCTTTCCAGAAATCTGGGACTTTTCCTTTCATAATAGTTTAATATTTTACCCATAACAATAAAATATTTGTGGGGCAATACTACTTTGAATGTGGGGGATATAGCTGCAGTAGGGTCTGTAACGGAACCGGAACCCAGACCGCACTGAGTTTTTCCGTTATAGCACAACTTCCCCTGTCCGAACACCATCCACGGACCACACCCTCGAAATCCCTCAGGAAAAAAAGACAACACCCAGCTCTTACTAAAACAGGAAGCCAACTACTCTTTATTTTACACAAAACACAGAATATATACAGAGGGCGGGGAAACACAACCAGGAACAAGAAATACATCATCAGCCCACCCTCTCAGTGGGAAGGGCTACAGTATAGGCAGGAAACACCTCATCACGCCTCCCCATCCAACCAGACACAGAACAATGGGATGCAACCATGTGGCAAAGGACATTGACCAACCCCCACACCAATACACAAACAGTACATCCCATAATAGTTCGCTGCACAGGAAGACACAGCACCATGGGGGGTAGCACATGGTAAACAGACAATGGTCAGCCATGTGGCCTAGACAAAGTAACACACACTATACACAGGACTCAGACATTCACATACACACCCTGTAACCCTTAACCACTTGCCTACCAGGCACTTATACCCCCTTCCTTACCAGGCCAATTTTCAGCTTTCAGCGCTGCCGCACTTTGATTGACAATTGCGCGGTCATGCAACATTGTACCCATATGAAATTTTGATCATTTTTTTCTCACAAATAGAGCTTTCTTTTGGTGGTATTTAATCGCCACTGGGCACTTTACTTTTTGCGCTATAAATTAAAAAAAGTGCAAAAAATTTGAAAAAAAAAAAAAGTTTATTTGTTTCTTTTATAAAATTTTTCAAACAGGTATTTTTTCTCCTTCACTGATTTGCGTTGATGAGGCGGCACTGATGGGCACTGATAGGCGGCACTGATGGGCACTGATAGGCAGCACTAAAGGGCACTGATAGGCAGTACTAATGAGGTGGCACGGATAGGCGGCACTGATAGACAGCACTAATTAGGGGTCACGGATAGGCGGCACTGATATGCAGCACTGATAGGCGGCACTGATAGGTGACACTGATGATGGGTACTGATAGACGGCACTGACTGGCATCACTTCTGGGCACTGACTGGCGGCACTGACTGGCACAACCCCTGGGCACTGACTGGTGGCACTGACTGGCAGCACTGCTGGGCTGCACTGGTGGGTGGCACTGGTGGGCAGCACTGGTGGGTGGGCACAGGTGGGTGGCACTGGTGGGCACAGGTGGGTGGCACTGGTGGGTGGGCACAGGTGGGTGGCACTGCTGGGCACATGTAGGTGGCACTTCTGGGCACAGGTAGGTGGCACTGCAGAGTGGCACAGGTGGGGGCACTGCTGGGCACAGGTGGGGGCACTGCTGGGCACAGGTGGGGGCAATGCTGGGAACGGGTGGGCGGGGCTAGTGGGCGCACTGCTGGGCGGAACTTGCGGGTGTCACTGCTGGGCACCGATCATCAGGGCACTGATCATCAGTGCCCTGATGATCGGTGCCGATCCCCGCTCTGACAACTGCCGGTTCTCGGCAGTACTTTCCTCACGATCTGACAGCGTGAGGAAAGTGCAGCCGAGAACCGGCACTTGCATTTCCCTGTGATCAGCGTGTCATTGGACACCGCTGATCACGTGGTAAAAGGCCGGTGGGATCGGCCTTTCACCACATCACGTGATCAGCTGTGTCCGTAGGACACAGCGATCACGGAGATCGCCGGGTGCGCGCCCCCTGGGGCGCGCAGGAGAGCGCGTTCTGGGAGGACGTCATATGACGTCCACTCAGAACTGGCCGGCCGCGGTGAAGCCGTCATTCGGCTATGCGCGGTCGGCAAGAAGTTAACAGGCACAGGGTGGGTTAAACATAATGATTTGGGGAGATGATACAGAGGTCCCCCGAAACCCAAAAGTCACTCCCGTCACAGGGTCTACTAGACAAGAAGGGTTCTGATGCAGTACTGTATCTGTTGCACCTCCTGTAGGGAATGTAGGACTCAACTAAGCATTATCAATCAAAGTGGTACAGATCAAATATGTTATGCAGAGCCATTTCCATATGCTAATAATTAGATTAAAGTCCAGTCTCAGCCAAAATATTTTACAATAGATTGGTGTAGCTTTAGACCCTGTTTTTTATTATTTTTATTGTTGTTTGTATCACCTTTGGGGAGATATCACCTAAATCTGGCAAAATTAGGCTGAAAACATGTCATAACAATGATATCCGTAGTATTTTACTCTTTTATCATAGTGTGCTATGGCTTCTGTGGATGAAAGTAGTAGTGTAACATTTTGTAATAAGAACATTTTTTTTAAAAATCCTGCATGGAAGAAGACAGTTACAAATAAGTACGGAAAAGAAAAAAAGCATTATATTCATCTTTTTACACTGAAACTGTTTCCAGAACAGCAGAGATTGCTAAGGACAACGGTTATCTACAGCAGCTGAAGTCAGCAACTGTGATCATTGGTACCAGTCACCCGCGATGGCAGTTACCGACAGCATCGACATCTCCCACCGCAGAGAGAGAGATCAGAGTGTTGGAAATTGCAGAGGAGGCATGTGACCATCCCAGGTGTACTGGTGTGCTGTGGATCCAATATATATATGGTTCATCACAGAAGTAAGGACAGAAATGCCCGTTAATTCCAGTGGCTTCTTTGGGGGTGAGCGCTACACGTGGGGGTCTTGGTCGGGATACCTTCTTGTCCCTGTTACAAAGTGATAACCACCTCTACTGACCATGATGGATTCTGCTACCACAGCCAAGTGGTGTGAAGAGCAAAATGGCAGGTTGGGGCTCTGTGTAAGTATGTGTCTCTCTGCTGCCACCTGGACAGAAGAACAAGTCCAGAAAGTAGTGTCAACTTTAGTACCTGATCAGAAGACATTCGTAGTGGACCTGAAGGTTGATCAGGTAGCTTCCAGTACTTATGCTCTGTTAAAATGGAGGAGAGGGATCCCAACCTGTTTCCAGGGGTCTAACATACAGTTGCCAGGGGCCCTTGAAGCCCAGCTTATACAGATATGTACACTGGATGACCACACTGAGATTACTAGCTCAAAAGCGTCAGGATCAGGAATATCAGATACTACTTCCACTCCAAATACAGGGTTCCCTCCTGCTACATTTTTCACTGATATGGGAAAGCTGGTGGAGACTTTAGTCCACAACTGAGCTGCGTCCATCAATTATGGATATCGCAAGCTGCGATTCTATTCAGGGAAGGTTCCTGTGCCACCTAGGGAAGAGGAGTATGAACCTGAATGGAACAGGCTTTGCAAGCACTAGAAGAATGGGATGTTTCAGAGGCTCAAAGGAAACAGCGAATTATTGACAGTTTGAAAGGTATTGCAGCAGAAGCCATTAGAAATCTGAAATTCAGCCAAGAGTGCAGTATAGTTTATGATTATCTTTGCATGTTACAAGATGAATTTGGATGCACAGAGAAAGCTACGGATTTAATCTACCTGTTTGAACATTCATTTCAGTAGGAAGATGAACAGTTGTCTGAATATATTCGACGACTAAATAAAATGCTGTGTCAGATTGTACTGTAGAAAGGAATAGAGCCTACAGTTGTAGACCAAGTCAAAATGAAACAGATCCTGAGAGGTGCCCTGAGTTCGGACCCTATCTGGATTCAGTTGAAGACTTTACAAGGAGGTACTTCATTGCGATACCCTGAGCTTATCAAGAAGGTACGGGAGGAAGAGGCCATCTTGGAGGAGTATCAGGATGTACACTGATTACAGAGGTCCGAATGGTCAACGTGTCCAATGACAGTTCAGAAATAGACCTATTGAAGACTCAGATGTCACAGATGATGGAGCTGATGACATTACTGTCCGCCAGGATTGCCACATCCGAGGGGGAAAAGGTATTGAAACCCACCCAGACAGAGAGAACACAAAATGTTCCTACTAGAGAACAAACACTCTCCTTCAGTGGTCTGTTACAATTGTGGAGGCGTTGGTCACTATCAGCGTAATTGTTCCAGCCCACTTAAGGCACAAGGAAATCACTAGACAGAGGGAAACTCCAGAGGACCCTGGCGAGGGAGCCAACTTGGTGCCCAATTAAGTCATTTTGCTCCAGTTCCCAAACTGTAAATGAACGGCAGGTTACTCACTCCTCATGTCTCAGAGAGTGAGACTGCAGCTGAAAGTGTACATCCTGCATTGCTCTCGGTATACCAGAGGTTGATTCAGGAACAGAAGGCTCCAGTTGAAGGAGTGGGAAAACTTTGAAAGTTGGACAGGACAGCAAATGTTATGCAACCAGGTGAAATAGCGTGTATGCGGGCTTCAGTTAAATTGAATTGGGAACAACCTGGCCCTTACGTTGTCCTTAAAGGTGACCCATAGACAACAAATTAGGGTTTGGAACTGATTCCAGAAGTCATTTCGATGAAGGCCTTATGGAGAGCCCATGGAAAGGTTCCTGTCAGTGTTCTCAATGTTACTGACTCTCCAGTGAAGCTGCGGGCTTGAATTTCAATTGGGCAAGTGAACCCAGCCACACCCATTGCACCACATGATACAGTGGGGAAAGCCGATGAAGAATTATCAGAGGACCAGCTCTATCCAAGTTTTCTCCTATGACATCTGAATGGAGAGAACGGGCCAGAATACAACTTTTAAAGTGGAGAAAAATTTTCTCTGCAAATGAGTTTGACGTGGGATGTGCAAAGAGCGCACAGCACCATATTCGTCTACAAGAGTATAAGCCATTTCGAGAGAGGTCTCGATGAATCCCATTAGCAGATTTAGATGACCTCAGGGAACATATTAGAGGACAGGAATTATTCAGGAGTCCCGTAGTCCCTATGCTTGTCCCATTGTGGTGGTAAGTAAGAAGAATGGGTCATTGAGGATGTGCAATGATTATCGCACCCTCAATAAGAGAACCATTCCAGACCAGTACACTACACCACGGATAGAAGATGCCCTGCAATGTCTTTCAGGGGCCAAATGATTCAGCGTGTTGGACTTGAGAAGTGGGTACCATCAGATCCCCATGCATCCACATGACCGTGAGAAAACTGCTTTCATCTTCCCTGTGGGGTTCTTTGAGTTTGAGTGAATGCCACAAGGTCTGTCTGGAGCCCCTGCTACCTTCCAGTGTTTGATGGAAAGGACTGTTGGTGATATGAATCTGATTGAAGTACTGGTGTATCTAGATTACATAATTGCCTTTGGATGTACTCTGGAAGCACATGAGGAGTGTCTGGAGAAGGTCTTAAGACAACTCCATGAAGAGGGGTTTAAGCTGTCTCTTGAAAAGTGCCAGTTTTACCAGTCATCAGTCACCTACCTTGGGCATGTTGCCTCAGCCAAGGGAGTAGCAACTGACCCCAAGATATTGGAAGCTGTCACCACATGGCCCAGGCCCCGAAATGTGCAAGAGCTGAGGTCATTTCTGGGGATCTGCTCTTACAACAGAAGGTTTGTGGAAGGATTTGCCAAGATAGCCAGACCTCTCACTGGACTTCTGCAGGCTGGGGAAGATGATAGACAGCAAGAGACCTCAGAGGGAGTCCAGCATACTAACGGATTGAGAAAGTCTCAAGAGTCCATAGAGGGAGAGTGGTCTGATCAATGCGAACAAGCATTCAATTGAAGTGGAGCTTGACTAATGCCCCAGTCTTAGCCTACGCTGACCCCAGCAAGCCCTATTAGCTCCATGTTGAAGCCAGAAGAGATGGACCGGGTGGTGTGTTGTATCAAGAATGTGAAGGATGTGTGAGATCTGTTGCTTATGTGAGTCACAGCCTTACTCCATCTGAGAAACTACCCTACCCACAAGTTGGAGTTCTTGGCATTGAAATGGGCTGTCGTGGACAAGTTGAAAGGATACCTGTATGGTGCAGAATTTGAGGTTAAGACAGATAACAACCCACTCACATATGTCCTTACCACGGCTAAACTGGATTCCACGGGACATCGACGGTTAGCAGCACTTTCCAGTTTCTGTTTCAGCTTGAAGTACCGACCTGGAGTTAGGAATAGAGATGCTGATGCTCTGTCAAGAAGACCTCATGACCCGTGAGATTCTAAGGAAGAGTGGACTTAACTGACGACAGAAGGCATTCAGGCTTTGTGTCAAGGGATTGAGTACCGAGGCAGAGGAGCAACGGGGGCTGAAACCCTTGGAGCAACCACTGTTGGAGTCCCAAGGCTCTACTGTGACCTAAGTCACCCAAGTGGGGGATGAGGGACTGCCTGCCCTTTCCAAGAAAGACTTGAGAAAGGATCAAACAGAGGATCCTCTTTGTTGCCTGACTTTGAAAGCTTTGGAGAGTGGTCACCCAGAACTTTTGCTAGTAGCAGACTCCCCAAAGGAGGCTTGATTGGTTCATAAGGAGTGGAATCGACTGCAGTTGTCAGATGGGGTGGTCTACAGAAGGGGCTCCTTGGATGACTCAAAAGAGACTTGGCAATTGTTCCTCCCAGAAATACATGGGGGGACAGTGCTGAATGCATTACATGATGAGCATGGGCATTTGGGATCTGATAGGACATTCAGGTTAGTTAGGGATCGCTTCTACTGGCCATGATTGCGAGCTGAAATTGAAAGCTACTATCACTCCTGCCTTCGCTGCATCCAGAGAAAGACTTTGCCCTCCAGAGCTGCCCCATGGGGCTACCTACTAAGTCGAGGCCCCATGGATCTGGTGAACATTGATTTCTTGTGTTTGGAACCCGACACGAGTGGTCAAGGGAACATATTGGTAGTGACTGACCATTTCACCCACTATGCCCAGGCCTATCCAATGAGGGATCAGCGAGCTGTTACAGTCACCAAAGTGTTAGTGGAGAGATTCTTTGTTCACTATGGGCTGCCCCAGAGAATTCATTCCGATCAAGGAAGAGACTTTGAAAGCAGACTCATTAAACAGCTATTCGATCTCTTGGGAATTAAGAAATCAGGAACAACACCTTGCCACCCTCAGGGGATCCAGAGAGGTTTAATCATACCCTCCTTGACATGCTTGGAACCGTCCCATCTTACAGAAAACAGCACTGGAGTAGGCATATCTCCACAGTGGTTCATGCCTATAACAGTACTAGAAATGACGCAATGGGTTACTCACCATATAGACTTATGTTTGGAAGAGAAGCTCTTCTGACAGTGGACTTGGCGTTCGGAATCTCAATAGACAGAACTTCAGCTACGTTCCACAGGGGTTATGTGGATAGGCTCAGAAAGAACCTGAAGACAGTCTGTGAGAAGGCACAGGAAGCTTCTGATAACAAAGGTCAGTGGAACAGGAAGAATTATGACCTAAAAGTTCGTATCCATGATTTAGAGCCAGGTGACAAGGTGTTGGTACAGAATCTGGGCCCCTCTGGAAAGCATAAGTTAGCTGATTGGTGGAGTTCTCAACAAAACGTCATTTGCTGGCAGCTCTCTGGCCTGCCTGTGTACCAAATCCAGCCTGATGGCAAGACAGGGCCCTTAAAGACCTGGCATCGAAACCACCTACTGCCCCCTGAGTGAAGCTGTCAGAATACCTGTGAAAACTCCATCACCCAAACCATCTTCTTCCAGGCAAGTTCCAGTCACCAGGTCTCAATCTCTACCATCATATGAGGCTGCAATTGGAGGAGATGATAGTGATGATTATTTGGAGGTTGTGGCCATCTGAGTCCATGGATGCCACTCCATCCACATCTGCTGCTAACCAGCACTCAGGCATGCTTCGGCCCAGTGCACTTGAATTCATACCTCGGGAACCAGAAAACACAGAGCTAGTAGAGGAAGACAATCTGTTAGTCTCTGAACTGGATGAGGAACTTCTGGAAGTTCTCTCAACCCGAAGGAGGACTTTCTGAGTAAAGCCACCTTGAATCTGATGAAGAACCCTGTGAAGAGATGCACCTTGAGCCCAAAGAACAGAGAGTTAAGAGAACAGTGAGACCCCCGCTTAGAATAATAAATGACACCCCTGAGACCAGCTCAGAAGAAACCCCTATTTCTCCAGAAGAAGAGAGAATTGAGTCCCCTCAACCTATACTTCAACTAGAAGATGATTCTGCAGATGAAGGATCCTCATTGCTTCTAGAATCAAGGTCTAAGCGACCAGTGCGACCTCCTCAGAGATTCACTTATGACTTATCCGGTAATAGAACAGAAGAATCTGTAACAACTGTGTGAAGATCACCTGAGGTGTCCACCCTGTCCATAGATGTATCAAAGGACTTGAGTCCTCCCCAGGCCATCAGCACACCTTGGTGTAATGTCCCCCTACCCACCTCATTTGTTAAGAGGTGGCACAAATTGAGTCTACCTTCTCATTCAGAGGGTTTATAATTTGAAAGGTCATGTGTAATTTATCCTTTGGGAGGACCCAAAGATTTAAGTGGGGGGGGGGGGGAGTGTAGCGGGGCCATTGCTGTTTCCCTTTTAAAGAACTGTTTCCCTTTTAAGACTGCATGTTGTCAGAAAGGGTTTGATTGGCTCAGCTCTCAGCAGTACTAGAGTGTTTGTGGGAGTTGCAGTTTCATCACAGAGGCAGACAATGCAACTTTATACTGCATAGGACTACAGGACCAGGATGCTTTGCAAAGAGGAGGAAGAGAGAGCCATCTGTGCCTTTGCAGAGGACATGTGGGAGCTAGTCTGCAGCACCTAATGTTGAAGTACACTGACACTGTTTCCAGAACAGCAGAGGTTGCTAAGGACAACGGTTATCTACAGCAGCTGAAGTCAGCAACTGTGATCATTAGTATCAGTCACCTGCGACGGCAGTTGCCGACAGCAATGACATCTCCCACCGCAGAGAGAGGTCAGAGTGTTGGAAATCGCACAGGAGGCTTGTGACCATCCCAGGTGTACTGGTGTGCTGTGGATCCAATATATATATGGTTCATCACTGAAGTAAGGACAGAAGTGCCCGTTAATCCCAGTGGCTCCTTCGGGGGTGAGCACTACATACCTTTATTCCTGAATAGCCACGAAGGATATAAAGAAACCTTAGACTAGATTTTTATTATCACAAGCTCCTGCACAGAGACAAAGCTTCACAATGGATTACTACACAGATCTGGAACTAATACAACAAAAAACTCCAAGATTCAAGGAAGAATACACATGGCTCTTGTTAGACAATATTTGCTTAGCCCAGTGTTCAGCTTTAAGTTGCTCCACCTGCAACCTGTGGTTCTTAAAAGCAGCAGCACTGTTTCTTTTTGTAGACAGTGGTTCATACTTCTTTTAGTTAGGCCCCTCCCCTGGGTGTGGGTGGTGGGTGGAGTACATGTCCCTTTATAAGTTGGAGTGGGTAGAGTTTTAGTCAGAAGGAGTATGTAAAAAGGTAACCCCTGACTTATGCTATGTAGGTAGCCCTTCAGGATTGGGCTGGCAAGATTCTGGATAAGGACCCATAGTAGGAGGACTCATGGTGAGAGAGGCTGGACTTTTCTGAGTTCAAATTTACTGTATTGAACTGTACTCTACTATTGGCATGAAGTGTGAAGTGAAAGAAGCGGCTGTACTGAGTTGTTGACTTGTTTTCTCACAGTAAAAATGGTGAAAAGCTATTCATGCGGACATTCCTTTAGTCAGAATATGGGCCTCAGGCCAGGAAAATTCAGAGTTTCTCCCTTTATAGATGTGTGTGTACCCGATCTGAAGAAGAAGCGGGGTAGTGCCCTTGGCCAGCTTGGTGGGAGCTGGCAGCAAATCCGGGCTGCTTACGCACAGAGTAGAAAAAAAAAAGAAAATGCAACTCCACATTAAAAACTAGGAAGGGAAAAAAAAGCTGCAGCAGGATGTAAAGCAACATGGGGCCCTAACCCAGCCAAAAGCTTTGGGTATTCGTTCTCAATAGCCATTCAACATCCATCAGCCACAATCATTCATTATGTAGGACAAGTGAAGCATATGGCCTGACTATAAGCTAAAAAGAGCTACAACCAAATACTATACTGAAACTGTATGCAATTCACTTTTGTTTATGACTTTCTGTTATCATGTATCAGAGCCCACCAATAGCAGATATTCTGCATATAACTGTAGCACCTTCCTAGATAGGTGGTAGGATAAGTAGATTATAGCTGGTTCCTCTGCTTAACAGGAGAACTGTTAGGAAATTAGGTTTTCTGCTTAACAGAGAGCTGCAACTGTTTAGTAGTGCTTGCTCAATGTGTTCAAGTGCTGCTAGTTCTGCCCCTGGTTTCCTCTGTAACCTAGGAAGGTTCTGGATATATAGGTGAAACTCATCCTGAACGCAGTATGAATATTAATGTCACTCCAGCCAATCCCAGGGAGTGCAGCCCTGAAGGATGCTGGGAGAAGGTATTTATTCTTTGGGCATACTGAACCCAGGGTATTTGCTGGAGAGGACTGTACCAGACTGGGGGAAGGCACGCTGCTGCCCCAGACACCTGCTGCCATGTGGTCTCAAGTGGGCGACCTGAGGCCTAAAGTAAGGGTGAGAGTGATCCTGGTTCTTTAGCAAGCTGAGTGAGGGGAGCTGTCTGCCAGAGATCTGTCTGGTACCACTGGAGGGTAGGGATGCACTGATACGCTTTTTTGATTGGCAGGTACAAGTACTGATACTTTTGGTCAAGTACTCACCGATACTGAGTACCGATACTTTGCGGTGTCATTTGCGTCAATATAAAATGTATGGACACAATTACACCACAAAGAATAGCATGCATGTTGAACAGTAACGCGATTCCTATCCAAATCGTATGCGGTTTCCCACTACTTCCAAGTGAACTCAGGCTTGTCATAGCCTGAGTTCACACAGTAGCGATGCAGGAGGTTTCCTGCAGAGGACAGCATGAGAGAAGGGCATGTGAGAATGTATACCTTGGTAGCAGATGGAGGCAGATACTCCAGATTCTCAGCTGTAGGACAGAAGAATAAACCACAGGTATTTGAAATCCCCACGGCTTTCTCTTCTCTCCTTGCAGGGATTACAGTTCGGTCTACAGGTATTTTGATTGGTCTGCACCATTACATGGATGGTACTGACCAATCAGAAGCCGTCTAGCCTTTACTGTCGTCCTACAAGGAGAGGAGAGAAAGCTGCTTAACAGGTCTGGGAATTTGAAATCCCTGCAGCTTTCTTTCCTCTCCTTGCAGGGATGACAGTATGGGCTAGACGGCTTCTGATTGGTCAGCACGGTCCTTTGACGGTGCTGACCAATCAAAAGCCCTCTAGCCTGAACGGTCAATACTGCAAGGAGAGGAGAGAAAGCCGCAGGGATTTGAAATCCCTGCAGCTTTCTGTCCTCTCCTATGGCTGAGAATCTGGAGCATCCACCTCCATGGTATACATTACCACTCTCCACTCAGCATGGGATCGGTGCAGAGAGGTTTCCTGCACAGCTCTTGTGTGAACTCAGCCTATTACAAGCCTGAGTTCACACAGGAGAAGTGGGGAAATCACATTCAATTTGGACAGGAGTGGCAATTCAAATCACATGCTATTCTTTGCGGTGCAATTTGCATTTTGTATTGACGCAAATCACACCGAAAAGTATTGGTTTCCTGTATTGGGAGCATTTTCACGAGTATGAGTGAAAATATTCGGTATCAGTGCATCCCTACTGGAGGGCATCTCTTGGAAGATTGAAGGAGGCTACCATTCTGTCCTTGGCCTTGTGAGTACAGACACTGTAGGATCTTGGGGACTCTGTGTGCTTTGCTACCCCTCTGGTGCTTTATAGTCAGTGTGGTGCTCAAACCAGGGGACATCAGCTGATGTCCTGAAGAACACTGTCTGTTTAACCCCTTTCTGACTTTGGGACTTTGCTTAAGGCTGCTACCTAAGGAAGTTCTGTCCTCAACTGTAACTAGTTCTATTCCTGGAGTATGCTGTTAAATTCTGGATTACTATCCACGTTCTCCAATAAAAAACTACAAAAACAACAACCTCTAGACTGATCATTGGAGACAATGAGCGAAAGTGTATGTGTACCAGGGTGTGAAACTACCCTGTGCCTGGCTGCAGGGCAAAGTTAGGGAAAGCCTGGACATTACTACAATGACTACTATGGGGTTAGTGCTACCACTGGTAGTTCTAGTTTTAATCTTGGGTAGTTCTTTGTCCTGTGAAAATATCGAAAACTGGTGAAACCTGAACCTGCTTAGGTGCCCATTCATATTTTTCTACCCCCTTGTATACTCCCCCTTCTTTCTAAAATCTTTTCCTATCTGAAGATTTCAAGAGCCAATGACAGCCCTGGACAGCATGAACCCCATACCCCTCATATTTCCTCATGCTTTGTTCCTGGTGGCCATGTATTGTCTTCAAACTCCTTGGAGCAACCTGTGCAGCATTATAATACAAAAGCTATGGGTCCTTTTACTTTTAGTTCTAATCACGTTCTCAGCTATTTCTCTACTTCACCGATGCTGATATTGTCAGCCTTGCTAGTAGTCTGACATTAGCAGTACTGATATTATTGAAAGGGTGAAAGCCAAACTATAACTGAGAGGCTGATATGCTCTATAAGTAAAGAATTCCGTAATTATTTATCTGTCCTACTGCACCACATGTGTGACTCATAGGATCTTTTAAACAAGACTTGCTCAGTTACATAAACAAGGAACTAAATGTAGACTGCTGGCCACATGAGGTGCAAAAAAAGATTGAGGGGGCCCCAAAACACAGATTATACATGTCTGGTATAGGGAATTAAGTGATAAAATAAATGTTGAGGGGAGGGTTAGGTGTTAAGGTCTAAGAATAAGGGTAAATGTTAGAGTATAGGGTTTAAATATTAATTGTTAGGAGAAGGTTAAAGAGACGCGCACAGTAGATTAAAAAGTTCAAACAAGTACAGCTTTGGAAGGTAGTTATAATTGTTTTCAATTAGTGTGTAGTTGACTCCAATCTTCACTCTTTTGCAGAGCTAGATGTCTGCATTTTGGTACTGCCTGATCAGCTGCTCTATAACTAGAGCTTCCCTTTAGAGGAACATAGCAGTAAGTGGAGGGAAGCCACAGCCCGCAGATGATCGGAGACTTGGAGTCAGCCTACAGCATATGTTAATAGTGTGTAATAAATCTGTGCATTCCACCACTGTACTTGTTTCAACTTTTTAAATTTAAGTTGTATTCTTTAAGAGTGAACAGCTGTTTTAGGGGTTAGGTTGTGGTATGGGTTCATATATGGGGAGATGTGTTTGGATGTGCTTTACAGTGATAATTTATGGTAAGTGACATTTAGGGAACTGTCTTTTAATTTGTTTTTTGGCGCCGTGAGCACAGAATCAGGAACTACTGTCTTTGAGATTGGCATACAATCTCTTCAAAGCAGAAATTTTGCACTTGCAAGGTGGGTGGGCTCTTGCAGTAATTTGAAAGTATGCATAGTATGCTTGCATGTTCTGGCACTTGTAGGCAGGTGCATATGTAAGGTTATCGTTTGTAATGCAATAAAGGGTTACTGGACGATTCTGTAAGAGTTAACGTTTTTGCTCTCTGACTTGCCTTCCCCTGTATAACTGCTTCCCACTTGTAAAGTGATTTATATAGGAGGAGACCTTATCTTGTGGCTGTCTGGGGATGGGAAGCAGTTTATGAAGACAATCAATGTTGTGTTTCCAAGGGTCAGACTATGGACATTATCTGTGGAGACTTATTCCAATCAAAGGTATGGACAGCACCATGTTGTACATCACAGCCATAGCCCAATATAATGTTCTTTATGGAAGGTGATAACATGTAAATGAGAATAGCCATGTAAAGCAGTGTACAACATTATAAAGCGCTGTGCAAACTGTTGGCGCTAAATAAATCCTGTATAATAATACCACATTGAAAATATACTGTATATGATATTGTTTCTTCAGTAAAATAGTTACTGAACTGCCTGGCCTGATTTATTTGGGGAAGAGGAACCAAATGTATACTTTAATAGTGCATTCATAGTGTATTAAAAGAACTGATGGAATGGAGAGTACCTGTTTAATATATTCCTTCAGGCTATGCAGTGAAGTGTGCTCAAACAAAGTTAACCTTTGCAATCATGAAACAAAGTATGAATTATAGTTAACCCTTGGGGTTAAGAGCTGGAGAGTGTCAAGAAGGAGGAGCATCCAGTTTTGGGTGTGGAATGGTGGTGGCCAGTGACAAAAAATTTTCAGGTAGAGGTGGCTGAGCATGGGAAACTCTACTGTACAGCAAGGTCCCTATCATAGGGCCTACTGCAAGAAAAGAATCCTCCTAGGGACTGAATCTAGAACCACATACATAAAAGGTCCTGTGAGTAGTATGGTGGCTCTACTATTTTCCTTTAAGGCTGGACAAAAGTAGAAGTACAGTCAGTGTCATGAAGAGCTGGTAAAGAATGATTAGTGTTCAGCACAAAGGTTGCTGGCAGTGTATAGCGCATTATCCTTCTGTATGTGGAGCCAGATAAAGATGGTGCTGACCCACACAAGAACAGATATAGAACACTGTCATGTTGGTTGCATGTACTTCCCCCATGTGTCTACCCTCTAGAACAGGGGTGTCAAACTGGCGGCCCTCCAGCTGTTGCAAAACTACAAGTCCCATCATGCCTCTGCCTTTGGGAATCATGCTTGTAACTGTCAATCTTGCAATGCCTCATGGGACTTGTAGTTTGGCAACAGCTAGAGGGCCGCCAGTTTGACACCTGTGCTCTAAATTTTCCTCCTCCAGCAATGTAAAATCTGGACTTTCCACCCATAATCCTTACATGGCCAATGACTTCTTCCCTGGTTTTCATACAGGTCCAGCCTCTTCCAGGTCTGTCACTGATGATATAACTACTGCACATGTACACTAAAGTGATATCCTCCTGGCACTTGGCCCCATTCTCTGCATCTTACTAAATTGCTAGGAGCAAAGGTAAGAAGTGCTTTGGCAGAAAAAAAATGGCATGTTTCTTATGCTGAAGAACTCTACATCCTAGCAATTTTTTATTAGTTCCATTTTAACTCTTGCTCTAAAATAGTGATTGGAAAGCTTCTATTTTGTTTTGTTCGTTATCCGTTGTTTAAGTGCCTTCAGTTTTGTTACTTGTTTTTGTATGTACATTACTTATTCTGCTGTTGTTTTTGCAGCAATCTTTATCTCTGCTAGGTTTTTTTTTTTATACTTTCCTAACAGAACTGGTCTAGTGTTGAAGTTCAGTCCAATTCTCAGAATAAGCATTGTTTGAGAACGGGCATATTTCAGGCTACAGCTTTGTCCTTGGGCAAACAAAAAGTTTATTTTACTCTGAGGTTATCTGTGTTTGACTGAACACCACAGACACTATGGCCTTTTTTTGTTATTTTCTGAAATCTAATTTAACCCATTTCAACTTGGAACATTTGATGACTTTTACATACATTGACCTCTGCAGTATATGTTAGTATTTTGTTGTTATAGATATTCCAGTGGGTTAAATTCCCCCCTCCTCAAATTACTCCTCATTTGACCGATAGCAGAAGTTAAAACTTTTAACTTATTTAGGACAACTTCAAAGGTCAGAGAGTGGACAGCACAAGTACCAGACACAACAGAACACGGCATATTTGCAGATCAGGTGCTGTATAAGTTCGAGTTGACTTGAGGATCCACTTTCAAGGTAGGTTTGCACATGCATTGTGAGCAGAATCAACTAGACTCCTCCGACCATTCCCCATAGTTCATGAGCAGTCAAAACAATCATTCATCAGAGATAGGTGCCCCAAGCAGTTTGCAGGACTGTTGTTGACCAGTTTCTTGTAACAAGTAGGGATGAGCAAAATTGAGAGTTTTCAGTTCCTCAAACTGTTGGTGAAAATCAGTAGATTTTGGAGAAATTTCACCATTTTTCGGAAATGCTTTAAAATCAGTAAGAAAGGCCAAATTAATTGTTTTTTAAAGAGTGTAATGACCTTTAAATGGCTCCTGAAGCTGCTTTTTAAAGGCTAAGTTCAACTTTTGGGAAAAATAAATGCACACATTTCTGCAGAAAAAATGTGCATTTATCATTTTTTCCCACAGGAGCTTAGAAAGCACTACACTCATGATCAGCAGATAACTGGTGCAATGTCAGGCTGCTACATACTATCAGTATAGATGTCTGCCTATACCTCTCGTATGGACAGACAGTTACTTAAGAGCAGGAAGATCAATGAACTACAAGAGCACTCTGCAGCACCCTGGCAGTTGATTGAGAACTACAAGCCATCTGCCACAGTGGAACATGGTACTTGTAGTCCATTTATTCACAGATCATTGTGAATTAATCTAAAGAAATAAAGAGGCCAATTGCAGACTTTAGAGGCACTGCGACAAAAATATTTTTAAAATCACTTTATCATAGGAAAGTAAACCATTACACAGCAATTAAATACATGTTACTCTGCTAAGAATACAAGACTCCCAAAGGGGGTAGAGTATTCTATGCTGGTTGCAAAATTCTTCAAATATTATTATTATTAAAATTGACACAAATGTACCGTATCCCGGTAAAGATATCAAAAGACATGATGCTCCACCATCATTCTTTCTTAGCGAGGATGTTTGGCTGTATAGTACCCCTGCTGGAAGGATGGGGGCTCTGATGGTTACTACCGGCTGGAACAGAAACCGAGGTGCCCACAGGCAGTTGGGGCCCGGGAGTAATTCCCCCGGGAAACCCAGAGGGGCCCAGTTCCTCCTGGTTTGAACGGATCTACCTTGTCTCGCCAGGGGCCGGGGAGGCAGAGAGTCCGCGGAACAGTTCCCCCTGAGTGGTCGCCTCAGGGGTGCTCCTAGTAGCATATGGGGATGGGATCCCAAGTGTGAAACGTGCACATGGTCACTGCTCCAAAACACTTTATCTGCACTGAGCCTTTTAGGGCTAGGCCTTTTGGCTAAGTCCAGGGCAATTTTTATGCTACAGGCCTCAGGGCCTAGCCAGTGCACAATTGCATGGCCACTTTTTTATTTTTACTTACTTAATTTTTTTCTCCCACGTTTGTTTCACTTTTCACTTATGTGTGTTTTTTTTTCTCACGGATGGTAGGGTGTGGGTCCTTGGGCCTACCCTGAAGTCTAGGGGGAGGATGTGTGGCCTTTTGGTTCCTTATTATTATTATTATTATTATAATACAGTATTTACACCGAGTTCCAAATTATGATGCAAATTATATTTTTCTCATTTACCTAAATAATTGATGTAAATAACAATCAGCATAATTCTCATGTTATCAACTATTAAGAGTACAATTCACATTTTATTGTACAAACCTCCTAATGATAACTGTATTTTTTTAAACATAAAACACTTACAATGCACTGTTCCAAATTATTACACACAGTAAGTTTCAAAACACTTTATAGGTTGTAAAGAACTGAAAACTGTCATTTGTTGTGTTTGCAGCATATTTACTGAAATCAAAAGATATTTCAATCAAACTTTTAACAACATTTTAACTTTTTAAACATTTTAACAGGTCACGTTACATTGTAACATAGGACCCCTTATTTGATAGCAGCTTCACAAGTCTTGCATCCATTGAACTTGTGAGTTTTTGGACAGTTTCTGCTTGAATTTGTTTGCAAGATGTCAGAATAGCCTCCCAGAGCTGTTGTTTGGATGTAAACTGCCTCCCACCCTCATAGATCTTTTGCTTGAGGATGCTCCAAAGCTTCTCAATAGGATTGAGGTCAGGGGAGGATGGAGGCCACACCATGACTTTCTCTCCTTTTATCCCCATAGCAGTCATTGTGTCAGGGCTCCCAGGTGTGACCAGAGGTGTGTGACTGACGCAGGGAAATGCAGACTTCAGATATGTGATAAACAATATAATTTATTAACACTAACCATACAAACATAAACGCAGTGCAATACTAAAACATAATACAGTGCAAACAAACCAAACCAACCACCCACAGATAACAGTACATACAAGCAAGCGTCGTCAGGCAGGCCGGGTCAATATCATTAGGGCAGGTAGGTACAGGGGGAGCAAGCGGAGATGGGTCGGGGTAACAGGCCAGGTTCAGCAGGTAGCTAGCAGCGTAGTACAGAGGGTCAGGCAGAGGGATGGTCAGGGTCACAAGCCAGGGATCAGAACAGGTAGCAAGCAGCGTGGTACAGAGGGTCAGGCAGAGGGATGGTCAGGAGCGAGCCGGGATCAGAGCAGGAGAAGTCAGCAGCGGTTCAGATCAGGCAGGGTCAGCAAAGGAACAGAAACAGGATGCAGGACAGATACAGGACCCAGGACAAACACAACACCAAGGCAGAGTCTGCAAGTCTGGCCATCCCTTAAATACACCAGTATCATCAGTTCCAGGTGTTAGCTGGCTGAAAGGTTGAGTCTCTGATTGCTGGGAGCACCCGCTGGCCAGCCCTGGTACTGCAGATCAAAAGGCAGGTGAGTCCCATCATTGCTGGCCAGTCCATTCCTGACACATTGATACAGAGGTATTATTTGCAGCATGAGATGATGCGTTGTCATGCATGAAGATGATTTTATTACGGAAAGCATAGTTCTTCCTTCTGTACCAGGGAGGAAAGTGGTCAGTCATAAACTCCACATACTTTGCAGAGGTCATCTTTAAACCTTCGGGGACCCTAAAGGGGCCGACCAGCTTTGTTCCCATGATTCCGGCCCAAAACATGACTCCACCACCGCCTTGCTGACATTGCAGCCTTGTTGGAACAGGGTTGCCATCCACCAACCATGCACTACTCCATCCATCTGGACCATCCAGGGTTGCACGGCACTCATCAGTGAACAGGACTGTTTGAAAATTAGTCTTCATGTATTTTTCTGCCCAATGCAGCCATTTCTGCTTGTGAGCATTGGTTATTGGTGGCCGAATAGAAGGTTTATGCACAGTTGCAAGACTCTGGAGGACTCTACACGTTAATGTCCGTGGGACTCCAGAGGCACCAGCAGCTTCAAATATCTGTTTGCTGCTATGTAATGGTATTTTAGCAGCTGCTCTCCTGATCCGATGCATGGATCTGGCAGAAATCTTCCTCAATGTGCCTTTATCTGCACGAACCCGTCTGTGCTCTGAATCAGCCACAAATCTCTTAATAGTGCGATGATCTCGCTTAAGTTTTCATGAAATATCTAATGTTTTCAAACCTCGTCCAAGGTATTGAACTATTTCACTCTTTTCAGCAGCAGAGAGATCCTTTTTCTTCCCCATATTGCTTGAAAATAGTGCTCTGCTTAATAATGTGGAACGCCGTCCTTTAGTAGTTTTCCTTAAATTGGGCTCATCGGCCAATCTAATTATCACAGGTGTCCGAGATTGTTTTCAGTGATCAAAAGAGCCCTGACACACAATGCCATCCATGAGTTAAACTGAAAAACAAAATATTTATTCTTTGTGACACTTAAATAGAATTTGCATAATATTTTGGAACGTGGTGTATATAGCGCTAAAAGGTTTGCTCAGCGCTGTACATTATAGTGGGGGACAGAACATGAGACAATACAGTAACAAAACAAAACACGAGGGGTTCAAGGGCCCTGCTCTTTCAAGCTTACAACCTTCCTCCCCTGTCCCTGGGGGGTCTCTCTTCGGGAGAGCCCCCTGACCTAGTACTTGGTGGCTGGCTTCAGCTAGGCAGACCATGTGGAAACCTTAGTCCCTGTAAGGAGCCTCGTGCCCCGGGGGATCAGGGTAGAGGTCCTACCCCTTCGGGGGGTGGACAAAGCACACCCCTAAGTGCACTTTTTTGTGTTGGTTTTTGCACTAGCACGTTTTTTGTTCACTTACGGGTTTTTCGTTTTTTCTCACTTCCGCAGACTTTAAAAAAAAAAACTGTGTGAACTTTATCCATAACAGACATGGGCACATTTGACAGCAACTCTTCCTGATAACATTTTCTTTAACACATGCACAGGGAGATGCTTTCCATTTCTTTGGGGAATATGGAGTTATCCACAAAGGGGATTTTTTTCTATATAAGGTATAAACCCCATTTAAAGGCCAGTTCACACTACAAAAACACACTCTGGATGCATTCCGGATACATTTTTGCTTACAGTTCCCACCACACTCTGTTCCGGTGCATTTTTGATGCAGTTTGTTATGTTCCAGTACAGTTCTGTGCACAAAAAATGCATCATGTTCTACTTTTTTTATGCACAGGTGGAATTGACTGCACTGGTGTGAACTAGGGCCATTGGAATACATGGAAAACACTGTGCATGCATTTTTTGATGCAGAAAAAAATGCACTGGACTTCATCTAATGTGAGCTAGCCCTACACTGTTAAGCAGCAACAACTAGTGGGGTCACCTTGGATCCTTGCCAATAAGGTGTTCTCAAGCAGTTAAGCTCCCCCACCTGTAACTTGTATTTGTTAATAGCAGGAGCTCTGTTTCCTTTATACAGAGTAGAAAAAAAGACAACCCCTCATGAAAAACCCAGGCAGCGGGAGGGGGGGCTTGTAAAATAAAAGCTACAATGGGTTTAAAAGGCAGCAACATGGGGCCTTAAACTGAGCAGAAGCTTTGGGCATTCTATTTCAATTACCATCCGACATTCATCCAAGACATATAGACTGAACTACAAGCTACTATTTCATGCATAGTAATGAATATTCTACAGCACTATTAAAGGTGGCTAGTCATGAGCAGAAGAAAAACACTTGTTTAGTTTAGTTATTTAAATCATTTTATTTAGTTACATTAGTTAAATTTGTTTAATTCGTTATCGGAGATCATTTTGTTTCTTCATTTTCGAATTTGATTCAAATTTTCCAAATTCAATTCAACTGAATCAAAAAATATTTAGCATTCAAATTCAAAATTATTCTATTCAGAATTTCGAATTTTGGAAGACGGTCATATTCTATTTTATTCTATTCTATTGTTTTTTCTATTTTTTTTTTTCTATTATATTCTAATTCAAATTTATTCTATTCTAAATTCTAATTTCAAATTGAAATTTATTCTATTCAAATTTCGGAAAACTGTTATATTCTATTTTATTCTATTGTTTTTTCTATTCTATTCTATTTTTATTTTCTATTCTTTTATTTTCTATTCTAATCTATTTTATTCAATTTGAATTTATTCTATTTGAATTTCAAATTTTGGAAGACGGTTATATTCTATTTTATTCTAGTCTATTGTTTTTTCTATTCTTTTTTTCTATTCTATTATTTTCAATTAGATTCTAATCTATTGTATTCAAATGTGAATTTCAGAAGTCAGTTAGATTCTATTTTATACCATTTTTTTCTATTCTATTCTTTTATTTTCTATTTTTTTTATTCTATTCTATAGCCTGAACTACAATTTTTGAGAAGCGAAGTAAGGAAAGTTTGGTTTCCTGAATGTCAATGAAAAATGCACATAGAGCCCAAACAAAACCTGCTCAGTGACATAAACCAGAACTATATAGAAACTGGCCTTTAATGAATACTCTGCAGCACTATTAAAGGTGGCTAGACATGTGCAGAACAAAACAAATTGTTTCATTTTGTTATTTAAATAATTTAATTTAGTTAAATTTGTTGAATTTGTTTTCAGGAATTTGTTTTGTTTCATCGTTTTCTAATTCTATTTGAATTTTCCGAATTTAGTCGAATTGAATTCCAATTTATTCTTTTGAAATTCAAATTTTAGAAGATATATTCTATTTTTTTCAATTGTTTTTTCTATTCTATTCTTTTATTTTGTATTCAATTCTAATCAATTTTATTCAAATGTATTCTATTCAGAAAACGGTTATAGTCTTTATATTTTGCTCTATTCTACTGTTTTTTCTATTTTTTTTTTCTATTATATTCTTTTCTATTCTATTTGATTTATTCTATGCGAAATTAGAATTTTGGAAGACGGTTATATTCTATTGTTTTTCCTATTCTATTCTTTTCTAATCTATGCTATTAAATTTTATTCAATTTGAAATTTGATTTTCAGAAGATGGTTATGTCCTTTATATTTTATTCTATACTATTGTTTTTTATAGTCTATTCTTATCTATTCTATTTTTTTATTTTCCACTCTATTCTTTTCTGTTCTAATTCGAATTTATTCTATTTGAAATTAGAATTTCGTAAGCGGGCAATATTTTATTCTATTCTATTGTTTTTTTCTGTTCTATGCTTTTCTATTCTATTTTTATTTTCTATTCTATTCAAATCTTTTCTGTTCTAGTATTTTATATTCTAATCTATTCTATTCAAATTTATTCCATTCAAAATTTGAATTTCAGAAGACGGTTATATTCTATTTTGGTCTATTCTATTGTTTTTTTCTGTTCTATTCTTTTCTTTTCTTTTGTTTTATTTTCTGTTCTTTTCTATTCTATTCTTTTCTATTCCATTCTAATCTATATTATTTCTTTCTATTTTATTATTTTATATTCTATTCTTTTCTATTCTATTTTATTATATTCTTTTATTTTATATTCTATTCTGTTTTGTTTTACTCTTTTCTTTTTTTTTTACCTAGTCTTTTATTTGACTCTATTCTTTCATTTTATCTTCTTATCGATTCTGTTCTTTTCTATTTTATTCCTTTATTTTCTTTTTTAACTTATTCTATTCTTGTTTTTGAATTCAATTTAGTTTTCAAATTTGATTCAGTTTGAATTTCAGATGAACCATCATTATTTCAGATTCATTTAAATTCGTTACTATTGTAATTTGGAAATCCAGATACATCCAAGTCTCTGAATAATGAAAAATTGGTCTGAATTTCAATGAAAAGAACCACACATGTCTAAAGGTGGCAGCCCCCAACACACAATGGCCTTTAGGTAGCTTGTGAAGCTACTGCACTTCCTTTGTCTATTTCTCCCTGCAGTCCTTGCAGGTAACTTATGTGGACATGCATGGGAATTCTGTTGTGGGTCAAGTATAGGTGGAAAGTTGAGTTGCTTTACATTTGCAGCCAAAGGGGAGAACTGGAAACAATGCTGAAAAACACTATGACTTTTGGTATCTTAAAAGGTCACATTTTTCATAATTACATGGAACTTTTTGAAATAAAGACCTAGAAGAGCATTTCTATGCTGAGGTCTACTGGTTTTGGCAGACTCTTGACCATACCATTCCTAAGCAGTAGGTATATAAATTCACATTTAAATACCTGCTAAGCCTTCTTACTATTTAGTTTAATAAATTGAAAAGTTTGGCTCAGCTAGGTTACAACTTTTACTGGCCTTCATTCCAAATTAAAGAGACCAATTAAAATAAAAACCACAATAACAATCAAACATATACAGTAGGAATAATTTCTTACGTTGTAACTTCTCGGCAAGGCCTTGTCCTCCTGTTACTTAAGCTTTGCAACTACTTTTTCCACAGGACCAGGTTGTTATTCCCATGTTAAACCCCCAAGTACCAGGATATCCATTTTTGCATGGGTCAGCATGGAATACTTTCTCAGCGTGGGTGCCTTACTATTTACCACAAATCTAGGTCTCACGTCATTTGATTGTTCAAGATCCATTACCATGTTAAAGTAGGAATCTGTAATAAAACAGTTACTGAAAAGTGGATCTAAAACTCTTGTGGAGATTATGCTGCACAGGTTGAGCTAAACTTAGGCAGACTACCATAGGAGTCAGAAAAGCCACTTCTATGCAGTTCCATGATTTTCTGATTAAAAATGGAGAAATCTAGTTTTTAAATGCATTTTAACCTCTCTGAAGCATTATTTATACTAAACACTTACAGGTTCATTTTCACTTTTGTACATCCCTGTGGATTTCTGCTGTACATCAAAGAACTTTTAATTTGGAACTCACTATGAACATTGATGACATTTTCACATCCCCACCTAAAACCTAAATGTTGTATTTTTGGATGGACGATTGTCATGACTAAAGGTGTCAGTGAAGTCTAAAAGGAAGTAAAAACAATTCCAAAGTCTTCTTTAAGTAAAGTTGTGCAATTGAATCTAATAAGTAATAACAAAATCTATTAAGCTGGTTTTCTTTCATGGCTTAAGCACAAAGGCAAAAACCTGTGAATGGCTACAGAATAAACAGCCATCTAGGAGCCAGAACTGGCAATAGTTACCTTTTCTACCCTCATGCTGCTGTTCTTGCCAAGTGCTCTAAGGTTACCCTGGTCATGGGTCACATAACTGTGTACTTACTGAGAAAACGTTTTCTATTAAGTTAGAATTCCAAAGCCTGAGACAAAAATAGAAGCAAAAGTAAAATATTAAAGAGCAGAATAAAAATATAGACTGGCATAAACAAATCAAAGTGCACACAAGCAAAAGCAAAAACAAGTGAAAAACACCCAATGAATGTGCCATACAGTTGTTTACCAAAATATCCTTGTGGGCAAACGAATAGAGCACCATCATAAGAAGAGACGTATAAGACTTGAACATCATTCTTAAAGGGACATGGCCATAGTGATTGTAAGAAGAGAAGTATAAGACTTGAACATCATTCTTAAAGGGACATGGCCATAGTGATTGTAAGAAGAGAAGTATAAGACTTGAACATCATTTTTAAAGGGACATGGCCATAGTGATTTTGTATGTATTGTCTTTTGTTATTTATTATTGTAAATAAAAAATAACAGACATCAACAGCTCAACATGAAATCTACAAAAGAAGAACAGCACCAGGTTAAAAAAAATGAATCCAATAAACACTTTACAAGTGAGCTACACATTAAATACTCAACATGCAGCTCCAATGGACAAGGTGGAAAGTGCATAGTAGAGCAGAGGACAGCTGCCTCAAAAGACTGATGATTGGCTGCAGCGGCATAGGCAAAACATCCGCTGAAATGACATGCTGGTAGGTTAATTGGCTCCTGTCTAAACTGGCCCTAATATGTGTATGTATGAATGTGAATTAGGGACTTTACATTGTACACCCCTTGAGTGTTAGGGACTGATGTGAATGTACAATATATATATGTAAAGCGCTGCATAAATTGACAGTGCTATATAAGTACCTGAAATAAATAATAATAAATAAATAGAGGTGAACAGTGGTGTCTGTAGCTCTCGCTCTAGTCATTCACTGGAAGCCGTGACAGGTGAAGGATGTGGGGCCTTGGAAACGCGTTGCAGCCCGCCCCTTCACCTATCAAGGCTTTCAGGAGCTTGAGGTTATTCCTCCTGGATATTGAGGTTCAAAACAATGATGAGGACCGTTCTCCACCAATCCCTGAATCCTATCACCATGAGCATGGCCATCAAGTCACATCTACTTTTGCTCTGTAAATCTAACAATGTAGTTTTCTCTGTTTTTGGAGAAACGACTTGTTACAAAGGAACACAGGAAGCTGTCCCTTATCAGGCTGTCTGTAACCCTCTTACTTCAACGCAAGCTGATCGTTTCAGCAGCTTCTTTTGAAGCTCTGAGCCCTTGGTTGAACATATGTCACATTTACTGGAAATACATTCATTTTACATACACATCTTTAGATATACAGCATTTTAGGCAAAAATGTATAATACACAAAGCCATTCTTCTATGTTTGTTACCAAAAACCTTCAATAAAATATATGAATAAAAACATAAAACCAATATGTTGTCCAGCAATGTTATTATTAGGCCAAACAACCAGTGTTAGACCAGAGCTGTGCAAAGCCACTGTATTTACAAGTCTTGAGGTATATGCCAAAGGAACTTAGGTGTCCCATCACACTTTGATACACACCGGTAAACATCTCCTTATCTTAATGATGAAGAGATGTTTAGGTTCAAAGAACTAGGCTCAACATTGTCTAAAATAACAATGGTGGGGATGTACTAAAACTGCAGCACATACAATCTAGCACAGCTGGGCCTAGTAACCAATCATCTTCTAGGTGTTATTATTCAAGCTTCATAGAACAAGCTAATTTTAAAAGCTGATTAGGTAGTATGACCAGCTTTTAAGGGCTAAACTGTTTTTTTTTTTTGATACAGTAATGAAGTGTTAGAACCCCTGTTAGTCTCTTTTCGCCAACTGTGTCTCATTGGTGAGATGCACCCTTTATTGTTTGGATGACTAGACAAAATATAGGTTCTTCTAGTCCTTTCACTTTCAATGATAAAGAAAAACAGTAGAAATACAAAGAGTGTCTCTCCCTAACAGGGCACAGACAAGTAAAAAATGATAGATATTCTAACCCCTCTCTGCTGTATCCAAAAAGAAAATGTCACTTTTAGTTACACTTTCTTGCAGTGCACTACAAAAGTCACATATAAAAAAGACATTTTAGACAAAAAACTGTTGGCTAGAGATCAACTTTATAAAAAGGCAACAATAGGCAACAGCAGAGGGAGAGGCAAATTCAGGCGGTGGATTAACACCAGAAGACTTTTTAAGCCACTGTCTGAGTAAGTCAAGTTTCTTTTGTCGATATTCTGTTGTATTTCTAAAGAATTCCTGCATGCATGCCTTCATGCACTTAATTTCTACTTCAATGGCCTTTAAATAACCCTCTAAGATTTCATAATGTTTTTTCCTGGTGGAAACTCTCTGTTGTTCAAAAACAAGTTGTTCTCGGTCAAGATTACATATGCTACATATAGTATGCCCACATCGTATGTCGATTGGTGGAGTGGGCGATCCCAAATTGGCATTAACATCTGCTGAACTTTGGCTTAAATTGTTATCTTTGGATTTTGAACTTAAAGACGGTGGCAGAAGGTTGATTACCTCAACACCAACATTAGGTTGCTGTTCTTGAGAATAGCTGATGATATAATTCCTGTCAGATGCAGAGAAGCCCAGATCTTGCAGATCTGCTGCCTCAGAAAAGAGTAGGAGGTTTCCTTCTTCTGTGGGGGTCATCTGCAAGAAAACAGATATTGATTAAGTCAAAGTTGACCCATGTCCTCCCCTTCTGGAAAACTCACCCAAGTCCAGGATAAATCCAGCGCTGGTCAAAGATGATCCATGGTCACTTCTAGGGAAAGTTTGCAAAAACAGCATTATATTTTGAAGGAGGGGGGAGTATTTCCTGCCAGCATACAATAGGGCTACAAGAAAGAACCCAGCATCAACACTGAACATGCATATTTAACATCTAGACCAGGGTCTCCAAACTATGGCCCTCCAGGTGTTGAGGACCCGCAAGTCCCATGAGGCTTTGCAAGACTCTGACAGCCACATACAAGACTCCCAGAGGCATGATGGAACTTGTAGTACTTCAACAGCTGGAGGACCATAATTTGGAGACCCCTGATCTAGACTATTCGCTAACATGATGTACTTACCTCTCTTGTTGAGCAAGGTATCAAAACCTTTTGCCAGCCCTGTAACTGTCTCTTCATAAATGAAGAGCACCAGTTTTTTTTTCATAGTCCAGCATGGGCAGCACAGTGGCTAAATGGTTAGCACTTCCACCTGTCAGTATTAGGGTCGTTGGTTCAAATTCCAGCCACAGCACCACCTGCCTGGAGTTTGCATGTTCTCCCTGTGCCTGCGTGGGTTTCCTCCGGGTACTCCGGTTTCCTCCCACACTCCAAAGACATGCTGGTAGGTGAATTGGACCCTGTCTAAATTGGCCCTAGCATGTGTATGTATGAATGTGAGTTAGGGACCTTAGATTGTACACCCCTTGAGGGTTAGGGACTGATGTGAATGTACAATATATATGTACAGCACTGCACAAATTGACGGCGCTATATAAGTACCTGAAATAAATAAATAAATAAATAATAAATCTCAACAGAAGCTTGTAATCTGCCACCAGCTTTTTGCCTAGAAAAAATTAGATAAGCAATAAGCAAACAAGTTACACATCTAGGGTGTACATTAGAAACGATGAAGTGGCATTTACTTGTGACAAATTCAAGGCATTTGTAGTCATGCTTTCTAATGTCTGTACACACAATCAGACTAACCTTTCCTTCCTGATGAAGGCCATTTTCTTCTTGATGTTGCCCTTGATGTCTTGATACCTCTTTTTCACATTTTCTTTACTACGGGGTGCTACTCCCTCTGCATTTCCAGCTCTTGTAATTGATTTCCACTGTTTTAATTTCCAAGCTTGCCCACTCTTAAACATGTGGGGACCCAGCAACTTGTTGACCATCTGGACAATTCCTCTTGTTAGGAGTAGTGGATATTTGCTTGACACTGCTGCCACTGGAACTTTTCTGATGTCTCCTTTTCTTGGATCTTGAAAGTGTGGTATGTGTACAAGCATCACTGCTGTCAATTGAGGGTTTCTCCACGCAGGGCATGTAAGTTTGGCCTGCACCTTCATTATCCACTTCTGTATTGCTAGCTATGTAGTTAACTTGATTAATGTTAAATGGCATTTTCTTCTCTCTAGAGTAGCAGGCCTTTGTGATTTATTTTCTTCATCTAGATAAAAACTTGAGAAAGACAGATCTAACCTTGGTTATTTCTTCTTCCAGATGAGCGAGACTTGGTGGGTGACCTGTGGATTCCAGAATTGCTTGCTTCTGGGACAGCATTGTCTTTGTGGCACTATGAAAAACACATAAATACTTTTAAGTTGCTGAATATTTCACTTTACATTTGACATGAAAAAAATACCACCTACTGTTCCAATCCCATCCCTCCCGCTTTTTATTTTTTTGTGAATGCATCCTTCAACTGCAATAGAATCACAAAGTTATACACAGTTAAATGGAGACATGTGAAGTATGTTTGGTTGGACAGGAGTACCTTCACAAGAATGCAGTATGGCACTTACTTTGGGAATTAGCCATTCTGAGGTGTTTTTCCCCTTGGTATTTTCTGGAATTAATATTTTGAGTGCCTACAAAGGAAAGAAAATGAAGACTCTTATTTCAACATGAAATTCCTTCAAACAACACTAGGCACATTGTTTCAGCAACTAGTCACATTGTACATGTGAGAGCATTTCAAGACATGTTTTAGGATTGTAGGGAAGCTATCATGATTTACCTCCATAACATGCTTTCTTGTTCCCCTCTCTTGCTCCTGGCTTATCCTGGGATGTACTCTCTATTGGATACAATAAAAACATGTTAGTAACAAAATCTGAACATATGCATGTTTAGGTATGAGCAGGGGCGGACTGACCATTTGGAAACTCGGGCACTGCCCAAGGACCCGGGGTCAGTAGGGGGCCCCATGAGATGCCCCTGGTACCCTTTTCATAGGTTTTTTTGAGTTTGGGCAAGGACACAGGGGCCCCATGATCCCCTATTGCCCAGGGGCCCCATGAGTTGTCAGTCCGCCCCTGGGTATGAGTAATAAATACATACTTACATTTGACCATGGATGCTTTAAGGATGCAGCAGGTGACTTGGGCTCCATGTTATTTTACTGTTGAAAACAAAAAATACAATGCTTTGAAGAAGCAGAGAAAACAACTGAAGCACATTTAAGAACAAAAGAAAAAACATTTTACAATGGTTACATTGAAATGCATGTTGACAGCAAAGAGAACATACAAAATGTAATACATAGGCATGTACTGTATATATGTACCTCTGCTGTTGATAAGTCTGCCTCAAAGTTGGATGTTTAGAGCTGTAAATAAAGAAAAATTCTTGTTAAGATTACATGTAGTTTGTGGTTATCTCATTTTCCTATTCCAAACAATATCAAACAACTGCACAGCAAACATGTTGGGACATGCTTCACAAGTCCAAAACAAATGGGGAGGAAAGGCTGAACATTCACACTGGGCATCTTTGGGCAAACAAGCAGACAAGGACAATAGCAGAAGTGTGCAGCTAAAAAGGGGTCTAAACATGCAGAAATTAACCATATATTACAGAACAAGCATGTGCCACTAATTAAACTATGAGCTAGAAACAGGGGCGGACTAACAACTCATGGGGCCCCCGGGCAATAGGGGAACATGGGGCCCCTGTCTCCTTGCCCAAACTCAAAAAAGTCTATGAAAAAGGTACCAGGGGCATCTCATGGGGCCCCCTATTGACCCCGGGCCCTCGAGCAGTGCCCGAGTTTCCAAATGGTCAGTCCGCCCCTGGCTAGAAATGTACCAAAATATAGAAAACACTTGTGTCACAAACAAACCATGAAGCTGAAACAGTGCGGTGTGCCCCAGAATACAGAACAAACATATGCCACAAGCAGGGTATGCACCAGAAATGAGCCGGAAAATACTGATAAAAACATATGCCACAAGCCAAACATAAAAGTGTATAACTGCTAAGACACATGAAGCTATTAAAAGTGCTTTGCCATGTTCTTCACCAGATTATTATACAGTATTTATAAAGCGCCAATAGTTCACTCAGCGCTGTACATTACAAAGGGGGACAGAACATGTGGCAGAACAATACCAATACAATGCAAAACATGAGGGGATTGAGGGCCCTGCTCTTTGGAGCTTACAATCTAGGAGGGAGGGGATAGTGGTACAGGAGGAGATAGCTGTGGGGGATGGAGTGGTAGGAAGAGTGGAGGAGGTCAGCAAGTTAGCAGGGGGTGGGGTAGGCTTCCCTGAAGAGATGGGGTTTCAGGGTGCGCCTAAAGGAGAGGAGAGCAGGTGATAATCTGATGGGTTGGGGCAGGGAGTTCCAGAGGATGGGTGACACCCTGGAGAAGTCCTGGAGGCGGGCATGGGAGGAGGAGACCAGGGAACTAGAGAGAAGGTCTTGTGAGGAGCGGAGTGTGCATGCTGGGCGGTAATTGGATATTAGGTCAGTGATGTAGTTCGGGGCAGTATGGTGGACGGCCTTGTATGTCAGTGTTAGCATTTTGAATTTGATCCGTTGCGCAATCGGAAGCCAGTGGAGGGATTGGCAGAGGGGGGTGGCGGAAACGGATGTTTGGCTTCTCTTCTGCTGAGCTCTCCTCCACTATTGCTCACTTCTGCCAGGGCCCTGAGAAGTGTCCACCAGAAAAGAAGTCCTGCCTGCTGGATATGGTAACACCTGCTGTATATTACCGCACATCTGCAATAAATTACAGCACTGTTTCATGCGTTAAATACCGCAAAAACGTCAAAATAATAAGTGCGGTATTTTAGTAGCGTTTTTTTGTGAGCGCCAAAAAATTGTTTTGGGAAAATGCTAAGCAGTATTTTACCACATTCCATAAAGCAGTAGATACCACTTTGTGAATGGAGCCCCCAGTTCTTGGCTCCTCTTCAGTGCCATGAACCTAATTGAAGAATTATAGCATTCATTGGAATTTCATTCCATAGAGGTGGCACCATGATGCTCATTAAATATAAGGCCCCTTACAAACAAGAATCATCCCAGATGCTAGGGAAGAAGGGGTGTATTGACTCAAATGGCTCAATATACGTGAGTGTTTAACCAAGCTTTCCCATCACTGTACACTCCATTCATCTTAAATTAGTGCATGCAGCACAAGAAATAATTCAATAGCATTCCCTCAATGGACTGGCTCTCCTGAGGAGAAGAGTAAGCTCAGCTCTGTGCTCCTTGTACTGGTAGTATGAGCCCAATATAAAGAGCAATGATAAAGAGCAAATTGCAGTAATCTCTAAAAACAAATCAATGAGAATTCAGCTTACTGTAGTTAGACAAGTGAAATATGTACTCAGTTATAATTTTGCTATTGGTTTTATATCTCAGAACCAAAATTATACCAGTGCATTGGTCCCACAGCATTTGAGCAGAGCTTAACAGCTAAATAATCTTTAAGAAGTAAGGGCTTTTCTTTTATATATATATTCAAAATGTTTTATAGCTTTACCTCTGTTGGACCTGCTGGTATTTTGATGGGTTCCCCTGCCATTTACAGTGATGACCCACCCTTTACCTACTCCTGAGAATACACCAACTCACCAATAAGGATAGATGAGCTTTAGTCAAATAACAATACGCCCTGTGAGAAAGGAGCTGGTTAAACAGGATTTGACAATAGCAGAGTCAACATGTCATCCAATGATACAGAGACACAGAGAGGTGAATAAAGATTGTGTTTGTTCCCATAAGTGGCAGTGAACACACTAGGAGAACAATTCTACTGACTTTAAAACAAAAGTGTAGCTAAAAAAACTAAACAGAAAAATCAACACAAGGGACATAATTGACAGTCAGTAGAATGTGTCCCTTGTTCTGATCCCTCTTCTTTTATTAGAACTCTTTCTCGGTCTCCCCACACCCACTACACTGAACTAAACAGGATCCATGAATGGAGGGGGTGGACCTTTCAGTCATCTGCCTATCCTTCATTCTTAGATCCTGTTCCATTCATAGAAAGCTGTAGTAATGGCTGAATGGAATAGTAGGGCAGGAAGAGTGGGCAGCACAGTGGCTAAATGGTTAGCACTTCCGCCTGGCAGTACTAGGGCCATTGGTTTGAATCCCAGCCACGGAACCTCCTGCCTGGAGTTTGCATGTTCTCCCTGTGCCTGTGTGGGTTTCCTCCGGGTGCTCCGGTTTCCAAAGACATGCTGCTAGGTTAATTGGCTCCTGTCTAAATTGTCCCTAGTACATATGTATGTATGTATGAATGTAAGTTAGGGACCTTAGATTGTACACCCCTTGAGGGTTAGGGACTGATGTGAATGTAGAATATAGAATATATGTAGAATATATATATGAAAGCACTGCGTAAATTGACGGTGCTATACAAGTACCTAAAATAAATAAATAGTTGAGCTCCTTTGATGAGAGCATGTGACATTCCCTTATTAGTATTAGGTTCCACCACACCGCAATATTACAGCAGAGGGTGTGGAGCAGGGATGAAGGAGAATTTCAACTAAAAATTAGATTCAACACAAGGGACACGTCCTACTGACTGTAAGTTATGTTTTTTGTCCTGATTTTTTTGTTATTATTTTAGCTACAGGTAGAGCAACCCCTGCAGAAGCCACTGGTTATGTTGGGTCCTCTGTTCTTACCTTGACCTTGAAAAAGACCTCAGCATCCGGGCACCTCGGGTATACACGTTAGGGGGAGATTTACTATCTTTTGTCAGTACCTTGGGCTCACCCTGAAATCAGGCTCCAGACCTCCTGGTGACATAAAGTATATTGTCAAATAGTGTTAAAACAAGAAAAGTACAACAACATGAATTTCTGTGTAACACACCAGATACTAGAGTTTCAGGTGATATGGCTGGAGCGCTACCTTATGTTCAAACCAAACCAGCATAAACTGTAGCCCTCCACACTCAATGAGCAGCATAGGGCAACAACAGATTTGTACAAAACCAAATAAAGGCTAAGTTGCCTATGGACACTTGAGACGAGGGGGCTAGGCCTAGTTTTCTTGAGATATGCTTAGGTGGTAAATTATATTCAATAGCAAGTAATTTAGGTATACAGTAATCTTGGTTGGGGGCCTTGAAGATGTTAGCACACTTGTAAAGAAGAGGGATGTGTTTGCAAACAGTGAATCAGCTTTAGATACAATGGACTCCTGAGAACACTAATGGGGGAGCAGTCAAGCAGTCAAGTCAAGTCAGTTAACACTCTAAGATATGAGTATGGTGACTTGTTCTAAATGCTATCCAGCAGGACTATCAGAATGCAGAGGTATGCAGATTGGAGTTTTTAATGAGGATAAGGGACAGTTACACTCTTCATGTGATTCTGCACAGAGTCATGTAATGGATCTCAGAAAGAGAAGCAGTCCACTCACCAGCTCCACTGTATCTGACAAAGCAGGTTTTCTTTCAGGTGGGGACCCCCTTTAGAATGTTGCTAGTTCCAAGGTGGCTTCCGGCTATGATTCGATGAGCAGCTTCTGTGATGCAGCAGTGAATTCTGGTTGGAAATTTTACAGCAGTGGCAGCAATCAGCTAATCTGGGTCTGGTGTTCTGAGTCCCCTGGTGGCTTCAGCAGTAGGTCTCTCTACGGGACTTGGGTACACTGACTCTTAACTCAATCCAACAGGATGCAGTGGATCTCCCCACTCTCCAGAACTGAGAGATCTTGGTTCCAATGCAGCACTAAAACTCTAGCTGGTCTCCTCTAATCTCTCTGCAACAGGACCTTCCACTCCTCACACACTGATGGCTATCTCCCATCTGCCCCGTTCTTTGCTGGGCTTTTCTATTCATGTTGTTCCTTCTGCCTTCAGGCATTCTGGGTCCTGTAGTTTCTGTCTGTATGTAAAGTATTTGCACTTTTCCTGGTCACCCTACATCTCCCAACATTTAGTGATCTATCTTTGAATGGACCAGAAGCTCTAAGTCCAAAGAAGCTCCATCCTGTGGTGGAAAAAAGACTGCATTCAGGAAATGTTCACCATAAACATGCATTATAAGGCTTGCATATTTCAGTAACAGTTATTCTGGATACATACACTTAGGCTCCTTTCACAGGGACGTTCCGATCAGGTCCACCTGCTTGTTTTTCATGCAGACCCAGTTGGAACCTCCATTCTCCTCTATGGAGCGGCGGATGTAAACGGACATGTTTTTATAGCGTTTTAGCGTTCTCACTCTTTGAATGACGATTGCGCAGTCATACAACGATGTACCAAACTCAATTTTTCACATTTTGTTCACACAACTAGAGCTTTCTTTTGGTGGTATTTAATTACCACTGAGATTTTTATTGTATGCTAAATTGACAAAAAAAAACTAAAATTTTGAAAAAAAAGACGTTTTCTTTGTTTCTGGTTCAATTTTGCAAATAAATAATTGTTCTTCATAAATTTAGGCCAAGATGTATTCTGCTACATTTCTTTGGTGAAAATAGCCCAAATCAGAATTTATTATTTAGCCTGTAGGAAAATTATAGAGTTCATAAACTATGGAATATATCTGAAAATCGATCAATCCTTTAGTACTGATGGCCAATCTAATTTCTAGAGGTCTAAAAATGTCAGGACAGCACAGATATCCCCCAAATAACCACTTTTTGCAAAGTAGACAGTCTGAGGCACTTAGCAAGAGGCATAGCGAGTTTGTTTAAGTTGAAATTTTTTGTCATAATTTTTGGGAAACTTAAATTATAAACATTTTTTCACACATTTTTTTCTTTTTTTACATACTGCTACCAGTGCAGTACAGCATCATAATATAACTGGTGTGGCAGTGATCAAGGACACTGACTGGTGACAGTATGAAAACAAATATATAATTTTTCAATCTTTTTCTTTTTTTTAAGATTTGTTTTTTCAATATTTTCTTTTCATAATACACTGTGACCAGAGTAGTATAATGTTACCATAATAACATTGTACTACTCCGGGAAGTGATCAGTATTTTTTTTTACACATTAGGATTGCTTAAGGCAAAGAATTTCTTTGCTATAAGCAAGCATTTAACTGAATTAAATAGATTAATTCAGTTTTTTTTGTTGTGATTAGCTATGATTGGTCACAGCTAATCATATGGCACAGATGGGCTGTGATTGGTCCAGTCTGCACATGTGATCACTGTGACCAATCACAGCTAGTGACACAATTGTATACAATGGATGGCATGAAAGGAAGCTTTGTGATTGGTCACAGCAGGTCACTTGGTACTGGCAACAGGCCGCTACACAGATCTGTCATCGTCTGTGTTTGAGGTACACAGTCAGTGACAGATCTCGCCACAGGGCGGCCCCACGGGCATGCGCGAGGCACGATCCGGGAAGGACGTCATATGACGCCCACCCGGATCGACGAGAGTCCCTCCCACCTGTAATTCTGCTATTGGCTGAACAGGAACAGGTTAATACTCATGCCCTGTCAAGCCACTGGTCAGTTAATATAAGCAAAGTCTGCCAGTGGTGGAGCCATTTAACCTGGCGTTGGAATGCTCATCCTCAAGATGCTCACATAGGTCCTCTTCTTAAACAACACAGTGCTCTTGCCTCATGGGTGGGGTTAAGTCCAACTGCTCGAAAAGTCAGCCAGTGCCAGTCCTGCTCTGCTCAGGTCTCCAGCAAAATGGCCACCCACCTGCATTTTGTCAATCAGTGTCGGGAAGGGAAATATGAGCTGCAGTGAGGTTGCAATTTTCTGCTGAGCAACCTAAGAAGACATATTCCTACTGTACCAGATGTCAGGGATGGGTCCTGGACAGGAGATACATGTTCATTACATTATCCGGATTATTGACTCTTTTAAGGGGGACAGGGGTTCTCGCCCATGAAGAATTCTGGGGTAGTCCAGTTAGAGAGGAGAGACCTGATTTACAGTTCTGTGAGGATTAGTAAGTCCTCACTCTGAGGCTCGGAGGAATTTTGGGTGAGAAAAAGCCTCCAAACCCTGATAATGGGAACTTTGGTCCTGAAGGGTTAACCTGGCTGCAGAGAAGTCCAGAAGAGGAACAGGAAACAGCCAGTAGGTGTCTGTAAGGTGGAGTAAAGCAGAAAACAGTAAAGTGAGCAGTGTGGACTAGTATGTGACTGAGACATGAACTGAGGACATCTCTTTGGGACCCCTGAGGCAGGCGGAGGCTTTCAAAAACCCTGTTAAGGGGCAAGTTTAATTGTGGTGATCCGAGTTTGTTTTATGTGTATCAGAAACTGGACTATTTTTGTTTCTGAATGCTGAGGACAAGCTGTTTCTTGTTTTTTTTTCAATAAAAGGACCGTTTGTTCTTACCAATATGGCTGGCTGGTTTTGTGGTTGCTGAGCAGTGTGGTCAGACAGCTTGACCCTCTTCCATCTGCTATCTGACCATGCTGCTCAAAAGGAGATGAATACATACAGTAATTATTGATTGACAGTGCTTATTTCTGGCAGCAGGCCAGGGAAAGCAATGCTGTCAATCAGCACAGCAGGGGGAGGGGTCATCACACATACACATACAAACAAATAGGATCACTTGCTGCTACTTAACAGTAGTACACAGTACTGTCGCCCAGACACTTGCTTGTCCCTCTCCCTTTAGGACTTTTTGAACCATTTTCTTGTCTGCTCTGTGGTCTTCATCTCTCCCCTTACTTTCTTCTGCTGCTCATCTTGTCACGCACAGCCATTCACTGTTCAGTTAGTCTACCTTCTATGCATCTTTCCCATACCTCTCAGGACTTCTCCATCACAATTCCATAGTGTTCATCTTGCCTAGCACTCTCATTGACTGTTCACATAATCACCTCCCAAGTGTACTCTGTTGGAGGAGTCTGTGTGCCGTTGTTTGCTTTGTTTTTTTAATAGAAGCAACATGGGAAATGTAATTTGCTGACAATTTGAAACCATTTTTCTTTGTTAATGTCAGTGCTTTAAAAAAAGCTCCTAGCCAAATTATATAAAAAAAAGTTTGAAATGGTACATGTTCCCTTATGGCAGTACCCACCCATGATATTTTGTGACATTTTTGCCCAGAAAATGGGCACTTTTGATTTGACAGATTTGGCTCCCATTGGTCCACGTGGGAATTGCCATCCAAGCATCTGTGAAGTTCACCAAACCCTGCTCAAACCAAACCCAGGGCAGTTTGGCTCATCCCTATTGGCTACATTTTGTAATAGCTATTTGTTTGTTTCCCATACATTACTTTGATTGTAGGTTTTCTTTCCATGTGTAGCACCCTCTAGTGTGCATAGTTAGGTAAATTTAGCTTGGCTCACAGTGCAGCTGAAGTGAGTTTGTCTGCGGGGTTTAAACTCCGGTCAGGCTGGAAGGAAGGAAAGAAGGAAAGGAGCAGTTTGATCAGGGGGATCTTCACTACCCTTCAGCCTCATCCCTGTATTGTAAGAGAAGGACTTGTACAATAGGAGGCTTCAACAGCTGTCTATAACGAGCAGCAGGATTTCAAGGGATAGTACTAAGAAGACAGTGTAGCCACAGTGGTCCTCACCGTTATCTATACTTTTCAGCCCCCAAAGCCTACACGGGAGTTTGCAGACGAGTGCAATATTCAGCTAGCTTTCAGAGGGACAATATACTGTTATCCTTCACCCTTGCTTGGGGAATTCTCAGTTGAAACCAGGTGTGCTGGCATTTTCTCCTAAGAGTACATAGAGCTCCTGCATATAGTTGGGATTTTGTTATTTTCTACTAAGGGGACAGAGAGCTCCTAAAAGCAGACAGGATATTGGCTACTGATACATTAAGAACTGACATTATTTCGGAGGGAGTACAGTCTAGGATCCATGTTTGCTTGTACATAGATAAGTTGTTCTCCAAGTTGTTGTTGCATTCAGTATTGGGCATCCCATAGCCCCTTATCCCCATCCAAGTTATATTCCCCTAATAAGACAGAAAAGCAATCATTGTGTTTGTGTTTAATGACTGTGTGCTTGCCAAAAATGTGTATTGCCTGGCTGTGTAGACAAAGGGGTCTGTCTGTTGCCTCCATACTGTGATTAGTTGAATGTTGCCTATGTATTGTCACGATTGCCTGATTGTTGCCCACATATTGACATGATTGACCATTTGGTACTTTATTGTAAATCTTTGGTTTTGTTTCACAAGTGTTCCTGCCCTACTTCAGCCTGCAACTACAAAACTATTTCATGGGCACCAGCTTGCATGGGCATGATCACTACCAGATACTTCAGAAAATGCAAGTCAATCCAGCAGTTAACACTCCTGCAGGGCCGTCCTAATAGCATCATAGGCCCCTGAGCAAAGTAATGCACTGGGGCCCCTACCAGCCTGCCCCAATTTATGCACCTACTCTCAAGAATTAAAATATAAATAGTTTATATAAGTAAACATATACAGTATTAGTAATTTAAATAAAATCAATTTTAAAGAATAAGAAAATTGGCATAAATCAAGGACTATTCAACACAAAGGGCAGAGGGGTTTGAGGGGAGATAGAAGGGCACAGTACAGGTTCTCAGACACTGTCAGGGACATGGCCATTTCAGGGCAGCTTTGTTAAAATCGTGGCTGTCCTGGCAAATACGAGACAGTTGGCAAGTATGATGTAATGCAAATTATGATGGGGCCCCCATACACTTGGGGCCTCTGAGCAGCGCCCAGGAGTGCCCATTTATCAAGACTCCCCTGCACCCCTCTATAATGTTCATTGCCTCATAGTCTGTAATATTATTAATACATTAGAAGTGCCAGGCTGGCTGACTCCTAGATCCTCATGCATGTTGGGTATCTCCCTAAATTGATGCCAAGTGGGGATGGAAATAGAGGCATCAGCAGAAGTTCATAGAAGTGGCTCTAACCAGAAAGTTCAGGTGGTAGAATGAGGATTAGAGCCACAGAGAATTTACAAATTAAATGAATTTCCCTTTTCTCAACTGTCACTTAATATTTCAGCTTTGAGTTGCTCTTTAACAATAACACTAGAGATGAGCGAATCGAACATGACGAAGTGGAATTCGTTCCGAAGATTTGGAAAAATTCTATTCGCGACGAATCCGAAGATTAGCAAACTTCGGATGCACGAATCGAATTTTCCCAAAAATGGCGGCGACATGTGAGGCCACGGAGAAAATGGACAGAGAAGATGGGGCGGAGATCTCTGGGAAGGCGCGCAGACAAGGCGCGCTGACCCATAATGCATTCATGACATGTGATCGCATTAGCCAATCAGCAGCCAGCCAGCACTATAAATCACGGCCATCTTAGAATTCTCCATTAGCCTCCGGTCATTCAAGAGAGACAGACCTGTGTGTATTAAGGGACAGAGTTAGGGCCACAGAGACTTTAGGGCCACAGAATCGTTACTCAGGGCCACAGAATCGTTACTCAGGGACACAGAATCGTTACTCAGGGACACAGAATCGTTACTCAGGGACACAGAATCGTTACTTAGGGCCACAGCTATCAAAGAATCGAAAATTTAAAGTGACATACACCCTTTTTTTTTTTGGTGGCTGTCGTGCACAGTTGGTGCTGCAGTTTGCCGATTGTGCTAAATAAACTGACTTTCTGCTTCACAACCACTATTGTACGTTCAAAGAGTTAGATCCATTTACACGCTGGGTGGCGGTAATATTTTTTGGGTGATTAGTGCATTCCAGTGACATAAACGTACAGTTTCCAGCCAACGGCAAGCTGCAATTGACCGATTGTGCTAAATAAACTGACTTTCTGCTTCACAACCACTATTGTACGTTCAAAGAGTTAAATCCATTTACACGCCGGCTGGCGGTAATATTTTTTGGGTGATTAGTGCATTCCAGTGACAGAAACGTACAGTTTCCAGCCAACGGCAAGCTGCAATTGACTGATTGTGTACAATAAACTGACTTTCTGCTTCACAACCACTATTGTACGTTCAAAGAGTTAGATCCATTTACACGCCGGGTGGCGGTAATATTTTTTGGGTGATTAGTGCATTCCAGTGACATAAACGTACAGTTTCCAGCCAACGGCAAGCTGCAATTGACCGATTGTGCTAAATAAACTGACTTTCTGCTTCACAACCACTATTGTACGTTCAAAGAGTTAAATCCATATACACGCCGGGTGGCGGTAATATTTTTTGGGTGATTAGTGCATTCCAGTGACATAAACGTACAGTTTCCAGCCAACGGCAAGCTGCAATTGACCGATTGTGCTAAATAAACTGACTTTCTGCTTCACAACCACTATTGTACGTTCAAAGAGTTAGATCCATTTACACGCCGGGTGGCGGTAATATTTTTTGGGTGATTAGTGCATTCCAGTGACATAAACGTACAGTTTCCAGCCAACGGCAAGCTGCAATTGACCGATTGTGCTAAATAAACTGACTTTCTGCTTCACAACCACTATTGTACGTTCAAAGAGTTAGATCCATTTACACGCCGGGTGGCGGTAATATTTTTTGGGTGATTAGTGCATTCCAGTGACATAAACGTACAGTTTCCAGCCAACGGCAAGCTGCAATTGACCGATTGTGCTAAATAAACTGACTTTCTGCTTCACAACCACTATTGTACATTCAAAGAGTTAAATCCATATACAAGCCGGGTGGCGGTAATATTTTTTGGGTGATTAGTGCATTCCAGTGACATAAACGTACAGTTTCCAGCCAACGGCAAGCTGCAATTGACCGATTGTGCTAAATAAACTGACTTTCTGCTTCACAACCACTATTGTACGTTCAAAGAGTTAGATCCATTTACACGCCGGGTGGCGGTAATATTTTTTGGGTGATTAGTGCATTCCAGTGACATAAACGTACAGTTTCCAGCCAACGGCAAGCTGCAATTGACCGATTGTGCTAAATAAACTGACTTTCTGCTTCACAACCACTATTGTACGTTCAAAGAGTTAAATCCGTTTTTATTTTTGGGGTGCTTATTGAATTAAAGAGTATGTCAGACAACACGCAGAGGAGTGGCAGAGGAGGCAATGTTTCAGGAGCGAGCAGACGTGGCAGCAGAGGAAGGGGTCGAGGCAGCACTAGTCGCAGCCAGAGGCCAGTGCTCCCGGTGTCATCCAGCGGTCGTGTCTCCACCGACAACCCTGCCGTCATCGATTGGTTGACTCGGTCATCTTCCTCTTCCCAGGTCACCTCTGACACCTACAGCCAACGGTCGGTGGGTACGTCAGACACAACCGTTAGTTGGCATGGCCCGGGAGCAAGCCCACTGAAATCACGTGTCCTCGACCTGCCCCTGTCCTTTGGTGTTCCCTCACCAAGCGAAGTATCGCATGCTGTGGGCTCAGCCCCACTGTACAGTGAGGAAGAGCTAACAGAGGGCGGTCAGGAACGGGGGGAGACATCCGCCTCTTCAGCAGCCAGGCGAAGAAGTACTGGCGAGGAGAGTGGCTCGGTAGCCGGTCTAGAGACAGGTCTGTCTCCTGACCCACACGCAGCCGAGGGGGCTAGTAGTGAGGCGGAGACCCTAATTGATGATGATGAGGCTGATCGCACTTGGCAGCCTCGTCGTCATCAGGCTATTGCTTCCGCATCATCAGGAGAAGAGGGTGCCAGCTTGCCAGCGAGCAAAACAGTCGGTGGGTTGCCCAGGAGGCAGCAGGGTCGCAGCAGTGTCAGTGGAGCCAAACGGCCACGGAGTAGAGCACCAGCTCCACTGCAGCCTACCACCACGGCCAGTAGTGGTGCCGGTGTGCACGGAGGAAGTAGCAGTCAGCCAGTGAGGAGTAGCGGGGGCAAAGTTTCCTACTCGGCGGTGTGGCAATTTTTCGTCAAGCCGCCCGAGGAAGTAAACGTAGCCGTATGTCGACTATGTGGCCAGAAAGTCAAGCGTGGACAGGGGGCCAATGTTGGGACTACAGCGTTGCGTCAGCATATGCAGCGTCGCCATTCGGTGGCCTGGGAAAACCGTGATAAAGATACGGCGGTTCTGCCTGCCCCAGCCCCCGCTCCATCACCCGCTCCGTTACTTGCTCCGTCACCCGACGTCAATCGCCCTCTATCAGCCAGTCAAGGCTCCAACACCTCTGCTGAGGGGAGTTGTCGCTCGTTGCCATCTTCCGCTCGTTCAGATGCTCCTTCTCCTGCTACTCCTCTTCACGGATTCCGTCAGCAGTCTTTCTTGGAATCCGTTTCCAAGAGACAACAGTTTGCGAGCACGCACCCGACGGTGCAGAAGCTGAACGTCCTCCTGTCCAAGTTGCTGGTGCTGCAGTCCCTCCCTTTCCAAGTGGTGGACTCAGCACCTTTCCGAGAAATGATGGCTTGTGCCGAGCCACGGTGGAGAGTGCCAAGCCGGCATTTCTTCGCCAAAAAGGCAGTGCCAGCCCTGCATTCACATGTAGAAGAGATGGTGGGCCAGTCTTTGAGCATGTCGGTCTCTGCCAAAGTGCACGGCAGCGCCGACGTGTGGAGCTGTAACTACGGTCAGGGACAGTACATGTCATTTGCGGCCCACTGGGTGAACGTGGTGCCGGCACAGCCGCACCAGCAACTTGGACAGGTCACGCCGCTTTTGCCTCCACGTTTCCACGTCCTTGGTCCAGCAAAGATGTCCGCCTCTACCACCTCTTCTTCCGCCGTGTCCTCAGCCGCCACCCCCGTGCCAAGTCCCATTACCCGACCGGCATATCACATGTGCAGGGCGCAACGGTGTCACGCTGTGCTGCACCTGGTATGCCTTGGCGAACGTAGTCACACAGGGGAGGAACTTCTGAGTGTAATGAACAGAGAAATCGACAGATGGCTGTCTCCGCGCAAACTGAAAATCGGAACCATGTTGACCGACAACGGAAAGAACATGGTGTCTGCTCTGCGTCAAGGAAGGTTGTGCCATGCGCCATGCATGGCTCACGTGTTCAATCTGGTTGTCAAGCGGTTCCTAAAATCCACCATCCCACTGCAAGATATCCTTAAAATGTCACGTAAACTTTGCATGCATTTCAGCCATTCCTACACCGCAAAGCACACCCTCCTTGAGCTGCAGCGGCAGAACGGAATTCCACAGCATCGCCTGATCTGCGACGTTGCAACAAGGTGGAATTCAACCCTACATATGTTAGACCGCCTTTACTAACAGCGAAAGGCCATCACCGATTTCCTGATGTTACAAGCGGATAAAGGTACTCCCCTGTGTAACTTAGATGTCAGCCATTGGCAGCTCATGCGTGACACCTGCCGCTTGCTCAGGCCCTTTGAGGAGGCCACGCTATTCGTGAGTTGGCAGGACTATGGGATGAACGACGTCATTCCTCTGTTGCACGTCCTGGAACAAATGCTGTTAACAATGGCTGGTCAGGGTGCGGTAGACGTGGCGCACAGATCTCAACGCCACATGACCCCTGTGGGGGCAGGACAGGAAGAAGAGGAGGAGGTAGAGGAGGACATTGGTGCTCAGGAATTATTGAGTGAAATGGGTGGTTTTTCCACTCAGCGGACAGGAGTGGAGGAGCAGGAGCATCTGGTAGAGGAGGAGGAGGAGACAGAGGACCCAGACGCACCGTGGCAGTATGCTGTGGAGATGGAGGCAGGGAGTCCCTCGCATTCCTTGGCACAAATGGCCCATAGCATGCTCGGTCGCTTGCGTAGCGACAGCCGAATAATAACCATCAGACAGAGGGATGACTTTTGGCTGTCCACCTTGTTGGACCCTCGCTACCGTTCAAAAATGGTGGCCTTTTTCACACCTGCTGAGAGGGAGGCCAAAATAAAGTACTATAAAAACCACCTATGTAGTCAGTTGGTCTCTGCCTTTCTGCGCCAACGTCCATCCTCAGACACTGTGGGCCCTGTGCGCTCGCGGGAATTGCTTTGTATATCTGTCGCCTTAGGGGCCGCTGTCTGGCGACATAATTTTTTGTCACTGTGTAGACATCTATTTATAGGCCGATGTTTGGCCACAAAAATATATTTAGTAATAACCTAGCCGTTCAGGCCGCTCCCTGAACACCTCGGGAATTGCTTTGTATATCTGTCGCCTTAGAGGCCGCTGTCTGAACAGCTCATGAATTGCTTTCTATATGTGTCGCCTTTGAGGCCGCTGGCTGGACAGCTGATGAATTGATTTGTATATATGTACTTATTGTCCGCTGTCCGGACAGCTCATGAATTACTTTTTGTATATAGCCTTCCAAACCACTCTCAGAATAAGTCATGATATTCATGCTGTGTATAGCCTTATAGGCCAATGGTCAATCAAGTCATGATTGTTATAGTGTGTATAGCCTTATAGGCCGCTGTCTTTACAACTTTATAATTCCATGCAGTATATAGCCCTATCGGCCACTTTCTGGCATCCAGTTGCTGTAGCCCCCATCACCACACTGTGCCACGGGCCCCTGTACCGCCTTCTCATACTGCTGCCAGATCCATCCTCTGCCATGTGCGTGTTTGTCGTCTGCTCACGCTGCTGGGTTCCAGTTTTAAACCTAGGCCTGTGTATGGCTTCCGAATACTGCTGCCTCCACCGCCACCCTGCGCCATGTGCCTCTGTCGTCTGCTCACGCTGCTGACGGGTTCCGCTTTTTAACCTAGGCCTGTGTATGGCTTCCGAATACTGCTGCCTCCACCGCCACCCTGCGCCATGTGCCTCTGTCGTCTGCTCACGCTGCTGACGGCTTCCGCTTTTTAAACTAGTCCTGTGTATGTCTTCCGAATACTGCTGCCTCCACTGCCACCCTGCGCCATGTGCCACTTTCGGGTCTCCTCACACTGCTGCCAGGTCCATACTGATTCATGGCCTCCTGTACCGGCTCCTCATGAACGTGGTTCAACGGGTTTGCATCACTTAACGGCAAATCGTTGACAAATGCTGGGACGTTCAGTGTTGTGCGCATTAAGCCAGACACCAAAGGGCAGCACAGACCTGTTATTACTCGCTCAAGCATGGCTGAACAAAACCAGTCTCTACCACAAATTGGACCCAGACCTGCCCAGGGTCTCGTAACTAGATTGCACGGAGGAGTAGAGTCCGTTATCGGAATTAAATAGACAAAATGCCACACCAAAAAGAGTGTCCATTTCCAACACTTATTCCAGAAAGAGGAACAACCCGTTTCATATACGGCCCGTAGACGTTTCACGTCTGCCACATTCAGTCGATTTAAGACGCAAGCTCCACTTCCTGTGGTCTCTGACCGTCGATATACCTTTAAGTGTCAGCTTTGAAGCTATATTCCCTCCGGAGCACTGACACTGGTGCCCTTCCGTCAACATGCCTTTAAGTTTCAGTTTTCAACCATATTCCCCACAGAAGGCAAACTCTTGGGTATCCCAGAAGCTGCTCAGCGGGTCAGGGCAATAAAGCTCCCGGTTCGCAGGTTGTTCCGTCTTATGGATGGAAGTACGACGGTATATGATCTTCTTCGCACCCACGGCATTACCTCATAAAATTTCTGCATTGCATCTGCAATCACAACGCTGACTTCCCGGATCGCCACTCAGCCATTGGACTCTTGATAGTCGTCTCCCCACACTGCTGCTGGGGGGACTTTTTAACCTAGGCCTGTGTATGGCCTTCAATTGAAGCTGCTTCCGCTCCGCCACTCTGCCATTGGACTCTTGATAGTCGTCTCCCCACGCTGCTGCTGGGGAGACTTTTTAACATAGGCCTCTGTATGGCCTTTAATTGAAGCTGCTTACGCTCCGCCACTCTGCCATGGGCCTCTTGGGTATCCCAGAAGCTGCTCAGCGGGTCAGGGCAATAAAGCTCCCGGTTCGCAGGTTGTTCCGTCTTATGGATGGAAGTACGACGGTATATGATCTTCTTCGCACCCGCGGCATCACCTCATAGAATCTCTGCATTGCATCTGCAATCACAACGCTGACTTCCCGGATCGCCACTCAGCCATTGGACTCTTGATAGTCGTCTCCCCACACTGCTGCTGGGGGGACTTTTTAACCTAGGCCTGTGTATGGCCTTCAATTGAAGCTGCTTCCGCTCCGCCACTCTGCCATTGGACTCTTGATAGTCGTCTCCCCACGCTGCTGCTGGGGAGACTTTTTAACCTAGGCCTCTGTATGGCCTTTAATTGAAGCTGCTTACGCTCCGCCACTCTGCCATGGGCCTCTTGGGTATCCCAGAAGCTGCTCAGCGGGTCAGGGCAATAAAGCTCCCGGTTTGCAGGTTGTTCCGTCTTATGGATGGAAGTACGACGGTATATGATCTTCTTCGCACCCACGGCATCACCTCATAGAATCTCTGCATTGCATCTGCAATCACAACGCTGACTTCCCGGATCGCCACTCAGCCATTGGACTCTTGATAGTCGTCTCCCCACACTGCTGCTGGGGGGACTTTTTAACCTAGGCCTGTGTATGGCCTTCAATTGAAGCTGCTTCCGCTCCGCCACTCTGCCATTGGACTCTTGATAGTCGTCTCCCCACGCTGCTGCTGGGGGGACTTTTTAACCTAGGCCTGTGTATGGCCTTCAATTGAAGCTGCTTCTGCTCCGCCACTCTGCCATTGGACTCTTGATAGTCGTCTCCCCACACTGCTGCTGGGGGGACTTTTTAACATAGGCCTCTGTATGGCCTTCAATTTAAGCTGCTTACGCTTTGCCACTCTGCCATGGGCCCCTGTACCGCCTCCTCTTGCTGCTGCCAGGTCCAGAGTGTGTCATGGGTCCCTGTACGGCCTCCCATTGCTGCTGACTTCATCGCCAGACTCTGCCATGTGCCACTTTCAGGTCTCCTTACACTGTTGGTGGGTTCCATTTTGTGATAGGGTGCTGTATGGCCTTCCATTGCTGCTGCCTCCACCGCCACCCTGCGCCATGTGCCTCTGTCGTCTGCTCACGCTGCTGACGGCTTCCGCTTTTTAACCGAGGCCTGTGTTTGGCTTCCGAATACTGCTGCATCCACCGCCACCCTGCGCCATGTGTCTCTGTTGTCTGCTCACGCTGCTGACGGCTTCCGCTTTTTAACCTAGGCCTGTGTATGGCTTCAGAATAATGCTGCCTACACCGCCACCCTGCGCCATGTGCCTCTGTCGTCTGCTCACGCTGCTGCCAGGTCCATACTGATTCATGGCCCCCTGTACCGGCTCCTCATGAACGTGGTTCAGCGGGTTTGCATCACTTAACGGCAAATCGTTGACAAACGCTGGGATGTTCAGTGTTGTGCGCATTAAGCCAGACACCAAAGGGCAGCACAGACCTGTTATTACTCGCTCAAGCATGGCTGAACAAAACCAGTCTCTACCACAAATTGGACCCAGACCTGCCCAGGGTCTCGTAAGTAGATTGCACGGAGGAGTAGAGTTCGTTATTGGAATTAACTGTGAGGGACTTTTAAACATAGGCCTGTGTATGGCCTTCAATTGAAGCTGCTTCTGCTCCGCCACTCTGCCATTGGACTCTTGATAGTCGCCTCCTCATGCTGCTGCCAGGCCCGTAATCTGCAATGGGCCCCCGTACCGACTCCTCATGCAGCTGCCAGGCCCGTAATCTGTCATGGGCCCCTGTACCGCCTCCTCATGCTGCTGCCAGGTCCAGAGTGTGTCATGGGTCCCTGTACGGCCTCCCATTGCTGCTGTCTCCATCGCCACACTCTGCCATGTGCCACTTTCAGGTCTCCTCACACTGCTGGTGGGTTCCATTTTGTCATAGGGTGCTGTATGGCCTCCCATTGCTGCTGCCTCCACCGCCACACTGTGGCTCCACACTCTGGTTTTGGCCCCGTGACTGCCCAAATGAGTGAAGTGTGCTGTGATTCTAAGATCGACGGCACTCATCTGCATGTCATACTGACTGACAGTATTATTTAGCCGAACCGAATTTTTGAATAATTCGCTCATCTCTAAATAACACCATACAGCAATTCCTATACTAATTTAAAATACATTAGATAAGCATGACCTTTCTACCCTAGGTTCATACTTAAGCCTGGATAACACCAATGCAATTTGCGTTTTGTCTGTTTTGTAGTGCTTTTTGCGATGTGTTTTGCGTTTTTCTACATTTACTTTTGACCCTTTTTTTTATACATTTTGCGTTTTTTTGGCAACTTGTTACGCTGGGCAAATTAACCACTTCAATACGGGGCACTTATACCCCCTTCCTGCCCAGGCTAATTTTCAGCTTTCATCGCTATCGCACTTTGACTGACAATTGCGCGGTCATGCAACACTGTACCCATATGAAATTTTTATCATTTTTTTCACACAAATAGAGATTTTGTTTGGTGGTATTTAATCACCACTGAGTTTTTAATTTTTTGCTAAATAAAACAAAAAACACCTGAAACCTTTGAAAAAAACACACTTTTCATCATTTCTGTTATAAAATTTTGCAAATAAATAACATTTCTTCAGAAATTTAGGTCAAAATGTATTCCGCTACATTTCTTTGGTGAAAATAATAATAATAAGTGAATTTGTATTTTTTTGTTTTCAAATGTTTCCACAATTTTTTTTATTTTTTATTACATTTTTTTCTTTTTTTTACTATTTTAATTTTTCAGCACACTGTGACCAGTCATTCAGTCTTTTGTTGTGATTAGTGCTGATTGGGCAAAGCTGATCACATGATACAGATGGGCTGTGATTGGCCCTGTCTGTATCATGTGACTGCCTTGACCAGTCACAGCTAACAACATAATTGTATACAATGGATGGCATGACAGGAAGCCATCCATTGTATACAATTGACATGTGATCTGCTGTGATTGGTCACAACTGACAACTGGCCGGTGTAGTGATATGTCCTGTGGACACAGCCGGTGGCAGATCTCGACGCTGCGCGGCCCTGCAGCCGAGTGAGCTGCTCGTTTTGATTCAACGTCATATGACACCCAGTCACAACGGCGAGGGCCCGCGCAGCATCGCGATCTGTCACCTGCTGTGTACACCGGCCCATTGCCAATGTCATGTGACCACTATGTTGTTAGCTGTGACTGGTCAAGGCAGTCACATGATACAGACAGAGCCAATCAAAGCCCATCTGTATCATGTGAGCAGCTTTGCCCAATCAGCACTAATCACAACAAAAGACTGAATGAATCAGTTTCATTCAGTAACAATGACTGCAAATATCAATGAAATACATTTGGTATTAGCAATCATAATGTGTTAAAAAAAAAAGTCCTGATCACTTGCACAGAGTAATTCAATGTTACTATGGTAACATTGTATTGCTTTGGTCACAGGTGTTAAAAACGCGTCAAATGATTTTAAAACACTTAAAAATCCTTCAAAAATGTACTACATGCGTGTCTCCATTGAAGTCTATTGAACCAAAAATGCAACGTTTTGCGTTTAAAAAAGTCACTGACCATTTCCAAAAACACAGTGGCTCAAAAAAGCATAGATGTGAATGTGTCCCATAGGAAACCATGTTAAATGGTCTGTAGTGCATTTCTACAAAAAGCACTAAAAAACGCATTGCTGTAAGCCAGGTCTTCTGTGGATTTCAGTGCGTTTTCCAGTTTGCAGAAATGCACTACAGTTCATTTAACATGATTTCGTATGGATCTAGTTCACATCTGTGTGTTTTGAGCCATTGAAGATTTTTTAAAAGTCCAAGGACTTTTTTTTCCCACAGTAGATTGCGTTTTGTGTGTAATAGACTTCAATGGACCCACACCAAAGCATTTTTGATGCTTTTTTAATGCATTTTGTAATTTGCGTGTTGTGTTTTTGTGTGACTGTAAGCTGGTTGCTAAGGAGTGGGTGGCCGCCAGTGCCCTTAACAACCAGTAAACAACATGGTTGTTAAGGAGCAGGCAGCTGCTGCGTCCCTAACAACTGATGAGTGATATAAAGAATATAAAGAAAACTATTGCCGGCAATTAAAAAAATAAAAAACAATTGGGGAAAATACAGCATGGGGTCCACTCCAATTCATACCAAGTCTTTTCGGTCTAGTATGAATTTTAAGGGGAACCCCCATGCCAAAATAAAATAAAAATAAAAAAAAAAAAAGTGTGCGCCCCCCACCCAAAAATCCATAACAGACCCTTATCCAAATATGCAGCCTGGCAGGTCAGGAAACGGGGGGGGGGGGGGGAACGAGTGAACGCCTGCTCTCCCTGAACCTTACCAGTCCACATGTCCTCAACAAGGGGAGTGCTTTGGGGCAGGGGGGCTCCCACGCAAAACACCTTGTCCCCATGTTGCTGAGGACAAGGGTCTCTTCCTCACAACCCTGGGCTGTGGTTGTGGGGGTCTGCGGGGGTGACTTATCAGAGTCTAGAAGCCCTTTTTAAGAAGGGGACCCCCAGATCCCACTGTAGCAAGCGTACACCCAGAGATGGATGCGGTTCAACCATTTTGGTTTCAACCTCCATCTTGGCAAATGGTCAAACATATTCCCCCCCTCATTCTCCCCCTTCCTCTCTGTTCATACACAGTAACATATGGCCTGTGTGTTAGAAGTGTCACAGGCCGGCCAGGGCACAGCAGGAAGCCCCGAGCTATAAAGCCCCAAGGGAGATGGGGCCTCGCTGTCCAAAGAACCTGAGTAATCTAGCACATCGTAACAAGATAACGCAAGCCTTCCCAGGAGTTCAAAGACATTCCAGAGGAGCACGAACCAGATATCACTTTTAAAATCCATTTTTCTCCTATGTCTCATATCTTGAGAGACTTACATAAAAACCAGGCCTATCTTCAGATTGCCCACGAGAAGACAAACAGTTTGATAGGTCACACTCCCTGGCTGGAATACCTAGGAAAGCAGAAAATTACATCTCTGGAACCCTTCAAATATGTATTTCATATCTACCCGTTCCTCAGATGCGTCTGCATAGTAATCTACCCGCGGGTGGAATGTCACTTCTGCATAGGAAAAGTTATAAGCCAAAATATGAACTAGAAGAGATTTTGGCTCTAGTTTAGGTCTACGCCCAGACCTTCCCTCCCTAAACGGGGCATTGGTCCTTGACTTCAGAGACACACCCTGCTAGGGAACCACAAAATGGGCTGTCAGGCCTAAGAGAGTTAGGTTGAAGAATTCTCCCTTTTAACATCAGAACCAACCTGTGAGATGTGCCCTTTTGCTTTGAAACTTGATCTGCAAACCCAAGGCTAATTGGCAAGTATTTTAACCCTTTAACCTCCTTTCTGTTACCTCTTTGTTGTGCTGTTGTTCTCTGTATATTTATATATATATTAGTTACATCTTTTTTCTGTAAATATTTTTATTGCACCCTTTTGACCTTTTAGTAATAAATCTTTCCTTCTGAAAGTGTTGAACTGTTTCTTTAGCTCGATAATGCAATTTACGAATTCCTGTCTCTAAAAGAGCGCTACTGTGTTTGTTTAACCTCTGCATAACCCCTCTGTGGTGACCGTGCTATACGGACGATTATCTCAACCATCATAGTGTTATTGCTGGTATTGCGAGATTCCTCCTTCTCTGTACAAAAGGAGGTGGTGGCAGTGTGAAGGGTTAATTGCGTAATTAACCTGACCCAGTAACAATCACTCCCAGGCTGCCGGTACATCGATTGTGGTCCAATTAGCTGGAAAATCGTTGTGCAGGGTGCAGCTGGGCGAGGCATTGTTACGCACGTGACATCACGGTTTTAGATTGGCTGGTCCTTTGGTCATGAGTTTGGTGAGAAGGTCAGGGGTCTGATGCCGCAATCGTCACACCCACCTCCCCATGTGAATGAGTATGTGGTACATGGTACCTCCACTCATTCACCAAAGTGTAAAAAGTGCATAAAAACACAACAGTTTTTGAGAAGTACTTTATTAAAGAATTTAAGAAAGAAAAAAAAATGTCCTCCGAACTAGATCAACATCAATCACAATGAATGCCGGAGTCGTAGCCAACCCTCAAAAAAAAAAAGAGCTCCACTCCCAACGAAGGCTCCCAGCATCAGACAACTTTTAAATTACCATAGGGGGAGAGCCACCTGGTGATGTCATCGATTGGAGAATGCTGGCTGCATGCTCGGATAAAGATCTGGTATGGATTTTGGGGGGACCCCACACCTTTTTTTAAGAAAATTTGGCTTGGGGTTCCCCTTAACCACTTGCCTACTGAGCACTTATACCCCCTTACTGCCCAGGACAATTTTCAGCTTTCAGCGCTGTAGCATTTTGAATGACAATTGAGCAGTCATGCAACATTGTACATTTGCAATTTTTATCATTTTTTTTCATGCAAATAGAGCTTTTTTTGGTGTTATTTATTCACCACTGGGTGTTTTATTTGTTGCACTATAAACAAAAAAGAGGAAAAAATTTGAAAAGAAAAAAAGTTTATATTATAAAATTTTGTAATTTTTCTCCTTCACTGATGTGCTTTGATGAGGTGGCACGGATAGGCAGCACTGATAGGCTGAACTGATGAGGTAGCACTGATGAAGCGGCACTGGTTGGCATTGATGAGGTGGCACTGATGATGCTGCACTGATATGCAGCAATGATGGGCACTGATGGGAAACACTGACAGGTGGTGCTGCATGATGGCACTGACTGACAGCACTGATTGATGGCACTGACTGGTGGCACTGATGGGCACTGATGGGCGCAACTGCTGGGGGGCACTGATGGGCGGCACTGCTGAGCACTGGTGGGAGGCACTGATGGACACTGGTGGGTGGCACTGCTGGGCACTGGTGGGTGACACTGCTGTGCAGCACTGCAGGGCACTGATCATCAGGGCACTGATATTCAGTGCCCTGATGATCAGTGCCGATCTCTGTGACAGCTGCTGGTTATCGGCAGTACTTTCCTCACACTGTGACAGCGTGAGGAAAGTGCTGCCAATAATATCCAATATTTACTCTGTGATCTACTGACACATTGGACACAGCTGATCACATGGTATAAGGCCGCTGTGATTGGCCTTTTAACTCATCATGTGATCAGCTGTGTCCGATGAGAACTCATCGGTTGTTAAGAACTCGGTGGCTGCCTGCTCCTTAACAACCGTGTTGTTTACTGGTTGTTGAGGAATCTGGTGGCCGCCCATTCCATGGCAACCAGCTAAACTCACACAAAGCAAAAAAAAAGCAAGATGCATAAAAAAATACAAAAAAGCACATCAAAAATAAGTATGAAAAAAAATGCAAAATGCTCCCAGAAAATGCATCAAACGCAATCTGCATAGATGTGAACCTAACCTAAGAGTGTTTTTTTTTGCTCAGCGCTTAAAGATATTATTCTAGATTTCGGTGCCCGAAACATCTTGGCTGCTGTGTCTTATAGCTTTCAAGTCCATGTGCCCTCTTTGACAGATGCCTCCAAGAGTGTTGTTGATAAAGTTTATTATAAAAAAGTTACAAATGAATGAAACCCATGATGCAGCACTAAAGGCAAAAGTTTTTGTTTTTTTTAAATTTTGGATAAAGGAGGAGTATAACTCTTTTCAATGTTGAGCGGGTTGCCTTCTGTGTAACACTGGCTATGGAACAGGAAATTAAGGGAAATTTCCCCAAAGCAGGAAGTGAGAGGAAATTCCAAATCCAAAGTGAGGGAATCTGTTCCTGTCACCAGAGTCACCAGAACTAATGTCCACATTGGAAGACTTCCCCTCCTTTTCAGTTCTGGTTACAACCAAATATTTGGGATTTTCTTTCATAATAATATTCATTGATATCACTAAAAAGGGCAAATAGAGAGGGCGAATCTTCCTAATGGGGACACAGACACCAGTACAAATCTGACAGGTGCTCTAATCCCTGTCCACTCCGTCAAAAAAAAAAACATTTTGCCTTCAGTTATACTTTACGTAATCTGATTGAATGTGTAGATGTGCTGTGAGCTTGCACATCAGTATGTAGTGCCATCGGGAGCACGCATCCTAAGGTGCCATCATTGCTCCTGCATAGACACAATAAGGAATTGTCACCTTGGCTCAGGAAGTCCCTTACTGGCAATTTCAACATGTGAAAACTGAACAAGAGGAAGCATACATTACAAAACAAGTCTCTCAAGATATGTGAAGTAGGGTTTATTTTTTGGATTCACATACACCAAGTGTAATTTTAGCAGATGAACAGTAGGTACTTGTCAACAAATAAACACAAATCTTGCCTTGCTAGTGGTCTGAAAAGCAAGCAGAGTATTGCTTGTATGGTCCGCACCCTTCCTGGCTTGTTATTCCTGTAAAGGTATGGGTGTGTTTCAGTTGAGGAGGGTGTACATTTCCCCCACGTACACACTCCATATAACCCTTCCATACGCACGGCAGCAGGGTATCACTTTACACCTATTATCCGCTCTCACACACACATTCCCCTCCCGCGGCGTCCCTGCACAGTAATATGTTCAAGAAGATACAGGGCCTGGGTTGTGTAATTCCACAGCTTGAAGTGATTCTGGCTGCAGAAAAGGAATAAAATGGGCCTTAACCCTTTCACCTAGGATGGGAACACAGGGGCTTATTTGTAAAGGACTTGGACCTCACACAGCTTTGGAAATGGACACGACTTTCCCATCCTCATCCTTGGGCAACCATCCCCATATTTGAACAAGCCTTTGTTCTAGAGATAGGTCATTTGATTAAACTTCCTTTGTTACGCAATGCGGAAATTATGATGAGCCATTATTCCTACTTAATTCACTGTTTCTGTCTTCAATGGGATAAATACAGACACTATTCATCATACGTGAATTAAATCTAATCTCTTTAGAAGCATTTGTGTATTGCATTCAAGCATACTTGTCAACTTCACACCTCACATACACATGTGCTCATTTAAAACCTCAAAGGGCCATAAAGTCAAACGTAAAGGTATATTATATTGACTTGTTTCTTCTTTATTTTGTTCTACTACAGTTCCTGCACACTGAAATATTATGGCTTGCAAATCAGCTCTCTGGGCCTAAGGGTAAGCCTATAGGGGTTCATATGGGAGGAATAGCTGTAAGATACAACTGAATTGTGTATGTGATAGCTCATTTTTTGTTTGCTAGCAGGTAATAAAATGCATTTTGCATTTTCATTAATTTGTTTTGTGGTTTCTCTATTGAATATTTTCCTTCTATAATTTTTTAACTAATATGGAGAGAGGGAGGAACAGCACTAGAAGACATTCTACAGCACACTAGTGCTGGTAGTGATGAACATACTAACAGAAGAGATTACGCATTTCTTTGCGGCTGCTCTCTCATTGTCCTACACACAGGACAACCAAGCTGAGCTGAAAATGTTGATGTGGTGAACAATTACCAGGCTTTGCTGTTTGGCAGAGGTGACTAGATCACAGGAATGGCTGGGAAAACCTCTGATCCTACCAGGCATGATGCATCCACAGGAAGGTGGATAAGAAGAGCAAAAAGGGGGTACTGGAGATAGCGTTGAGCTGCTGTACGGGAGCAACACTGGAGGCAAAAAAGAAGATTCGTACACACGACAAGCAGAGTACAGAGGAAATGTTTAAGGTGAAGGGCAGAAACAGACAGACAAGTGCTGGCGGTGGGGGGGAGGATAATGCTAGAGGCAGTGGTAAGGCATATTACATGGGAATGCAGGTAGCTGGAGTGAGGCACAATACAATGGAATATTGGAGACAGAGTTGAGGTACTATACAGGAGGATGTTGAAGATAGTAGTAAGGCATGATTCCGGGACATGGACACTGGTGGAATGGAATGTTAGAGAAAATGGTAAAGCATGATACTGGGCATTAAAACTGGAGGTGGAAGTAAGGCACAGTACAGGGTATGTTGGATGGAGGCACTGTACAGGAAGATGCTGGAGACAGTGGCAAGGCATGATATGGGGGATGGACACAAGAGACAAAAGTAGGGTACAGTACAGGGAGATGTTGGTGCCAGAGGTGAAGCACTATACTTGGTTATACTGGAGACAGCAGTAAGCCATGATACGGGGGATGGACAATGGAGGTGAAAGTAGGGCACAGTACAGGAGGGTATTGGTGGCAGAGATGAGGTACTATACTAGGTAATGCTGGAAAGAATGGTAACCCATGATTCAGGACATGGACAATGGAAGCGGAAGTAAGGCACAATTCATGGGAAGTTGGAGGCAGAGGTGAGACACTATACAGGTGAATGCTGAGGATAGTGGTAAGGCATGATGTGGAAATAGGCACTGTGAGTGGTAGTGTGCTACCGCATAGGGCAATGCTAGAGGAAGAGCAAAGGAATGCAACAGAGGGGACGTGAAAGGTGGGTGAAAGAACTAGTCCTTCTATGTAGTAAAATTTTGTTCGTCATTATTTAATTTGGTGGTTCAGTGAGGTAAAATCCTTCCAAGACCCCACCTCACCACCCCCACCCCCCAGCTTAGAGACCTCATATCATAGCTCTTATGCAGTCTATAGATGGGTAAAAAATCGGCCAATTTTTTGGCAGAAAAAAAAAATCGGCTGATTTTCGCACCGTTAATTGGTCGGCCGTTTTTCTGGATTTTGTCAGATTTATTTGATCGGTAAAGTTGGAAAAAAATCGGCCGATTTTCGCAGCAATGGTGGGCAAATCAGCCGATCTTTTTACCAATAAAAAATCTGTGCATGAGCCGTGACCTGCAAGAAAAAGAAAAAGATGAAGAAGAAGAGAAAGAAGAGGAGAAAGAAGAGGAGAAAGAAGAAGAGAAAGAAGAAGAGAAAGAAGAGGAAGAAGAAGAGGAGAAAGAAGAAGAAGAAGAAGAGGAGAAAGAAGAAGAAGAAGAAGAGGAGAAAGAAGAAGAAGAAGAAGAGGAGAAAGAAGAAGAAGAAGAAGAGGAGAAAGAAGAAGAAGAAGAAGAGGAGAAAGAAGAAGAAGAAGAAGAGGAGAAAGAAGAAGAAGAAGAGGAGAAAGAAGAAGAAGAAGAAGAGGAGAAAGAAGAAGAGGAGGAAGAAGAAGAGGAGGAAGAAGAAGAGGAGGAAGAAGAAGAGGAGGAAGAAGAAGAGGAGGAAGAAGAAGAGGAGGAAGAAGAGGAAGAAGAAGAGGAGGAAGAAGAAGAGGAAGAAGAAGAGGAGGAAGAAGAAGAGGAAGAAGAAGAGGAGGAAGAAGAGGAGGAAGAAGAGAAAGAAGAAGAAGAAGAAGAGAAAGAAGAAGAAGAAGAAGAGAAAGAAGAAGAAGAAGAAGAGAAAGAAGAAGAAGAAGAGAAAGAGAAAGAAGAGAAAGAAGAAGAAGAAGAAGAGAAAGAAGAAGAAGAAGAAGAGAAAGAAGAAGAAGAGAAGAAGAAGAGAAAGAAGAGAAGAAGAAGAAGAGAAAGGAGAGGAAGAAGAGAAAGAAGAAGAAGAAGAAGAGAAAGAAGAAGAAGAGAAAGAAGAGAAAGAAAAGAAGAGAAAGAAGAAGAATTCCAGTCCGCTATTATATTTGACATTAAAAAGTATTGCGGTTGCAACAATGTATCTATTTGTATCCAAAATACAAAACCATCTGTATTCGAAATGGATACAAATAGATAGGATGTCGCAACCGCAATACTTTTTAATGTCAAATATAATAGCGGGGCTCTCTGCAGGGACAGAAGTAATTAAATGCTGGCCGTAGATGGGAAGAAAATCGGCTGATTTTTTTTACTCTTGGTGGTAACATCGGCCTATTGAACGACCGATTTTTTGTTTTTTGTTAAAAAAACGTCCGGTTTTCTCCCCGTCTATGGCCTGAATTACTCATAGGTAATTACTCTGGCGCAAGAAATCTCCCATTAAAATAAGGACATGGGATCAACTGTTCACTGTATCTGTAGCAGCGGAAGCAGTTGCCAATTTGTAAGCATGAAAGGTGTTATCTGAGGCCTGCTAAACTGAAGGAGGTGTCAATAATGACCTAATGAACCACCAACAAAAATAAGTGCTTCTGTTTTCCTGCTCCCCCACCCTACTGTTGTGTGCTCTTCTGTTAAGTCAGGGCTAATCAAAAGAGAGCTAATTAATATATAAAGAAACTGCAATTATTCTGCTTATAAAAGAGACAAATTAAGAACATTTCTCTTTTGGCTCAGCAACATTGTATTTGTAGTGGTTTAAATCATGTAGAAAGTGGTGTCTAATAACTGTTCAATAAAAGTGGCCCAGATGTCCAATGGACATTGTCCTTTACACAGATAGAAAGGGAAACAGATAAATGGGTATACATACAGTCAGCTCTTTTGTTCCTCCGGAGAATGCCAGGAAGGCGCACAGAAAATGTGAATGCGGGAGGTAAGATTGGGCAACAGACTTCTGGATTCCATTTCAAATCAGAAACGTACCCAAGAAATAGCCAAGAACAATAACACTGAAAAAAATACAATAATAAGGCCTGGTTAGGATTGGTGTCACGTCTGTGTCTTATTCTGCAAGTGGCCCCGGGGTGAGGAGACGGGGAGACCTGCCAAGCGGACACTTTCCATATCTCATCCTGCCGTCTATCCTATTTAACCCTGTCTCTGCCAGACGTGTACAACTGTAGCTGGTTAACGTGCTGAGAGGGCCTGTAAGGAGAAGTTGAGCTTATGCCAAAAGTGAATGCCAGAGAAGTGGTTTGTATTTTTCTTGGCCAGTGCAGAATACTTGTCATTTCAAAAATGCTCGATCGCTGTATAAATAAACGCCATTGCAGACAGAACTGCAGGTATTGTCTTTCAAAAGTAAACTGCATATGTAGGTCATTGTGCAGAATGGATGTTTAGATTTATAAAGTCAATTTAATAACATCCGTTTTTGTGGTATTTTGTTTTTGAACTTTGATACTCTCTATTTTATCATTATCAAATTTATTAGTAAAGTGTATCCAGACCGAAGAAAAAAAATCAGTATATTGCAGCTTACTAGTCCTTAGATATGGTGGCTGCATTCATTTTCGTTTTGCAAGTTTTTTTTTTTTAATATATTTTCACCTGGTGGTCCTGCTAGTAAAACACACTGTCCTAGGACAGAAATTTTGTTAGGACTACAGAACACCACCACTTTTCTCTGTAGTTCAGAGAAATAAACTGGGCAGGGTTGATAATGTTGGAGACTTTAGGTGCTGCATTTTTTTTCTCTATAGGAAGTTAGGAGCTTACTAAATTTCTGGCAGAATTTACAGTTTTGTTTTGCACTTATTGAACAGAAATAATGAAAAATGAACACATTTTTAAAGTTTAAGTACTCTTCAATTTACCTTTTGTGGTACTGTTGTACAAATAGTGATTGTTAAAATAATAGGGCATTGAAAAAAAATAATTTCCCCTCAGTCAGCCACTGACCACCAATGCTGGTATTTATTGTAAAATCCCTTGCCCCTTCCATGTCTTTATGAATCTTGCTTTATGTTCTGTGCGTAGTCATGTTGGAACACGAAATGAGCTATCACAAACACAATTCAGTTGTATCTTACAGCTATTCCTCCCATATCAACCCCTATAGGCTTACCCTTAGGCCCAGAGAGCTGATTTGCAAGCCATAATATTTCAGTGTGCAGAAAATGTAGTAGAACAAAATAAAGAAGAAACAAGTCAATATAATATACCTTTAGGTTTGACTTTATGGATGACATGGATGAGTGAGTTTGAGGTGGAGAAATTTGACTGGTCTGCACCTCATAGAACACCTTTGGGATGAATTAGAGCAGAGACTGCAAGTCAGGCCTTCTCATCCGACATCAGTGCCTGACCTCACAAATGAGCTTCTGGAAGAATGGTCAAACATTCCCATAGACATAGTCCTAAACCTTGTGGACAGCCTTCCCCTAGGGACTCAGACTGGGAGGCCATTAAAATTCATGTGCGCGTAACGGCAGGTGTCCCAATAATTGTTGTCAATATAGTGTAGTAAGTACATCACTGGTGTCCCCATACTGTAAACATTAATACCCACCAGGGGCGGACTGACCATTTGAAAACTTGGGCACTGCCCGAGGGCCCGGGGTCAGTAGGGGGACCCATGAGATGCCCCTGGTACCTTTTTCATTTGGGCAAGGACACAGGGGCCCCATGATCCCCTATTGCCCGGGGGCCCCATGAGTTGTCAGTCCGCCCCTGGTACCCACATGGAGAAAATGTAATTTTCATTCCTGTAGATAACCACTCCTTCTCTTATACAGGACTTACCAAGTCAGAACCAAAAGCACAACTTCTATGATGAAAGTGGTGCTTTACTACATGTCTCCAATGCATGCACTTTTCCCCATGTTTTATCCCTGTAAATGCTACAAATACAGAAAAGAATACCTGATCTGTCAGAAATCTAGTGTGCACATAACTTAGTGTTTGAGCTGACAATAAAGTGCAAAACTTAAATACCAATCAGCATTGTCAGTCCTGTTGGGTGGACTGTAGAGCTCCACCTATCCCCTTATCCCTCTGTTGTTGCTGCCTTGATTTTCAAAAACCTGTCAACACATTGTTTGTAGGGAAATGGCTTTTAGATTATGTAGTTCTGAAAACATGCCTACATCATTTGGAGCTAACAGCAATTGTCACTGTAGGAGCTATGCAAGGCTGGTGATCATTTCACAGAGGTTAATAAAGACGTTTCTCACAATAGGCAATGGTAAAAGAAATAACTAATGCTGGGTCAATATCTTGGGGGGAGAGTTAGGTTTAGGGATACATTTGAGTATTGCTTGGATATACTTTAATATAACTGTACAAAGAATTATCAAATAACAAAACAATTGGTCAGAGCTGTCAATAGGGCTTGCGATAACAGGCCTTAGTTCACTACAAGCATTTTTTTTATTTCTTTACAAGCCTAGAAATGGGGATGCAAAACCCACTTGCAGTAGGTCAATGCAGATCACATGTCAATGAATTTTGAATAATCTCAGAAAAGTCTCAACCACAAGCCCAAAGCTTATTGACACAAGCCCTTACAATCACTTTGAACCCCATATATAGCCATGGACTTGATCAAAGCGATTAATATTGCAAAAATATCACCAGGACAATTGTCTCCCATGGGACTTTAATGCAGCCAAAAGCACAACAAAAATGACAGGTGCAGCTCAAAACTCCGCCAGGTCCTTTTGCATGACAAACCACTAGGAGTGCCAACAAGTACAGAGCTCATCCCAGCTCAAAACATCCAGTAGGGTAAGGAAGTCCTAAAAGTCGCACATCACAGCAAAACCCTGTGAGGAGGTGTATGACAGCCTCAGCCCAGGCTCCGAACAGGCCATGCTCCAACGCATTTCACTCTACCCCCTGAGCTTAATCATTGGGATGGCACTACATGTGAAACTCAAAAAATTTGAATATCGTGCAAAAGTTCATTTATTTCAGTAATTCAACTTAAAAGGTGAAACTAATATATGAGATAGACTCATTACATGCAAAGCAAGATAGTTCAAGCCGTGATTTGTCATAATTGTGATAATTATGGCTTACAGCTCATGAAAACCCCAAATTCACAATCTCAGAAAATTAGAATATTGTGAAAAGGTGCAAAATTCTAGGCTCAAAGTGTCCCACTCTAATCAGCTAATTAAGCCATAACACCTGCAAAGGCCTTTAAATGGTCTCTCAGTCTGGCTCAGTAGGAATCACAATCATGGGAAAGACTGCTGACCTGACAGTTGTTCAGAAAACCATCATTGACACCCTCCATAAGGACGGAAAGCCTCAAAAGGTAATTGCAAAAGAAGTTGGATGTTCCCAAAGTGCTGTATCAAAGCACATTAATAGAAAGTTATGTGGAAGGGAAAAGCGTGGAAGAAAAAGGTGCACAAGCAGCAGGGATGACTGCAGCCTGGAGAGGATTGTCAGGAAAAGGACATTCAAAAGTGTTGGGGCTTTCACAAGGAGTGGACTGAGGCTGGAGTCAGTGCATCAAGAGCCACCACACACAGACGGATCCTCGACATGGGCTTCAAATGTCATATTCCTCTTGTCAAGTCACTCCTGAACAAAAAACAACGTCAGAAGTATCTTACCTGGGGTAAAGAAAAACAGGCCTGGCCTGTTGCTCAGTGGTCCAAAGTCCTCTTTTCTGATGAGAACAACTTTTGTATCTCATTTGGAAACCAAGGACCCAGAGTATGGAGCAAGAATGGAGAGGCACACACTGCAAGATGCTTGAAGTCCAGTGTGAAGTTTCCACAGTCTGTGTTGATTTGGGGAGCCATGTCATCTGCTGGTGTTGGTCCACAGTGCTTCATTAAGTCCAGGGTCAACACAGCCGTCTACCAGGAGATTTTGGAGCACTTCATGCTTCCTTCCACAGACAAGCTTTATGGGGATGCTGACTTCATTTTCCAGCAGGACCTGGCACCTGCCCACACTGCCAAAAGCACCAAAACCTTGTTTAATGACCATGGGATTACTGTGCTTGATTGGCCAGCAAACTCGCCTGACCTGAACCCCATAGAGAATCTATGGGGCACTGCCAAGAGAAAGATGAGAGACATGAGACCGAACAATGCAGAAGAACTGAAGGCCACTATTGAAGCATCCTGGTCTTCCATAACACCTCAGCAGTGCCACAGGCTGATAGGTTCCATGCCACGCCGCATTGAGGCAGTAATTGCTGCAAAAGGGGCCCAAACCAAGTACTGAGTACATATGCATGCTTATGCTTTTCAGAGGTCTGATATTGTTCTATGTACAATCCTTGTTTTATTGATTGTATGTAATAGTCTAATTTTCTGATATTATGGATTTGGGGTTTTCATGAGCTGTAAGCCATAATCATCACAATTATCAAAAATCACGGCTTGAACTATCTTGCTTTGCATGTAATGAGTCTATCTCATATATTAGTTTCACCTTTTAAGTTGCATTACTGAAATAAATGAACTTTTGCACGATATTCTAATTTTTCGAGTTTCACCTGTATATGCCTAGAATTTATGGGTATACACTTTATGAATGTGCATTTCCGAAACCAGAGTATCCATGTAAATAAGCTTTTATTGAGGGATTTTATTAGTATAATATTTGTACAATAAAAATTTACTTCAAGTCTGGGTGACCCTGTATATATCAGGATATGACTTGGAGTCATCTACACAGATGGGGAAAAAATATGTAAAATGAAAAAAAGTGTTTGCTGCAACTCGTTTTTAATATTACTTTTATATTACAAACCACCACAAGGATATCAGTGATCCAAAAAGCTAAAAAAATGTATGTCCAGCCAAAACTTTATTTTTAGCTATGTTATAGAGTGGGGAAGGATTACAACCCCTAAGATTTCCCTAGCAGAGTCTCAGATATCAATAAAACCTGAATCCTAATCTTTCCCCACTCTAGCCAAGACAAAAGCCGGCCATAGATTGATCGAAACTCAGTCTGGTTCAGCAGGAACTGGCTGAATTTCAATCCATAAATGGGCAGGCTGGTTGTACAAATGTTGATTTCTCAATCAACTTCTGTACAACCAGCCTGCTGGAAAATTTTGATCAGTACTGCTGGCTATACCATCCCTGCGGTCAAAATACAATAACTCCATGGGAGAGATTCCCTCATCCAACTCGAGTATGCGGATAGGGGAATAGGGGTTCAATTGATTCAACCAGTGGATTGAATGATATACAGCTCAAATTTCAAATTCCTGTGCATAGCCATGCTGATGCCCCCCAGCTCAACAAACTTCATTTGAGAAAGAGCTGGATGAAAAAATTCAGCCAAACAGCTGCAGTCACTATTTGGGTTTTCTGACAGCTGCGAGTAATGGCTGTTAGAATACAATAGCTTGCAGCATGATATTCCATGAATTTCTCTTGTTAAGCCATTTATGTGTATGGCCAGCTTTATACTTTCATTTTCACAGGGTAGCTTAGCTTCCCCCTGCAAGCAGTGAGTTGACAGCTTACCAGCCTTCTAACCTGTATTGTAAACACAGAGGGCATGCACCAAGGGGGAGAGAAAAGTGCCAAGTCCTGACTATCGGCTTCACTGCTTGTATTATGAAATTTGAGGAGGAATTGCTCCACAGCGGATGTAATTACAGATGTCAGTGAGGGCTTCTTTAAAAAGCATATTTATTGCTTGTGTAGCGCTGCCCTCTTGAGAGCCTCTGGTTTTGGGTCCCCCTTACTGTATTTCCTGCACAGCCAGGCATCATGCATTTTCCAGACACAAGAAACAGTCCATGGGCTTGGGTTTTTCTGTTTATTAGAGAATTTAACTTGGATAGGGTAAAGGGATTTTGGGATGCCCAACGTGATTGAAGAAAAACAAAATGTGGACAATTTCCTTCTTTAGAATACAGCAAAATGACAGACTTTCAACTGCATTCCAGCCAGATCCACGACAGTCTTTAGAAAAATAATCCCCTTCAAGAAATTTGGTGCCCCCTAAGTGTATTTTCAGCAAAGTGACAACTTGTAGGAGCTCTGGGTCCCCTTTGTCAACAAAATACTAGCCCACCTGGCTACGGTATCTGATCCCAGGGCAAGGGATCGGGTAAGCACTAAATTGTCCACTGAAGACTTGCCAAGAACTTGCATCCAGCAGACTTCTCCCTTATAGGCCCAGGGTTATAGAGGTACTCACACTGTCCTTATCTTGCAGCTCTGCACAGAACTGTTCTCAGGCCTTCTGTTGGGCTGGTTCTTTTCCAGGCTATGCAGGCTGTCCTTCCCCAGAGGACTGCAGGACAGTGGTGTTCCCTCCCTCAGCTTTCCTCCTTTCTTCAACCTCCAAACTGGAGGCAGAACCCCCCCTTCTCTGGGGCCACCTTTCAGGCTATGCAGCAGCACTTCACTCTTCTATCCACCTGACTCCCCTTCAAGCCAGGCACTGTCATATTTATTGTGTGGTCTGCCACACTGCTAGGCCCCCAGCCTGGGATTGGGCAGACTCCCGTAAATATGCAGATCAGCACCTCCTCACCTCCGCCTACTGACATCTAGAGCTTCTCTGAGCTTCTAGAGCAAGGGGAGGTACCAGACTGACCTGTAGAGCCTTCCAGATTTAACCTGAAGTAACCCTCTGTTAAACCCAGGCTTCTAGCCAGCCTGTAACTACTCTCAACAACTATGTACACTAGAGGGTGCTAAATTTGTGAAGATTACACTCCAGGTATAGATACAACATTTAAATTTGTTTAGCTTGGACCTATGTAAGTATGCATATGCTATACCTATGGAACTGCTGTGGAATCAAGAACCACTGTGATAATCAATGATTGCCACCGTCTTCTAGGTCCTGTGCTTAGCCGCCGCTAAATAAAACAGATCTTTTTTTTAAAGATACAGTTAGTGTGATTTATGACATATTACCACTAGAGATGAGCGAATCGAACATGACGAAGTGGAATTCATTTCGAAGATTAGGAAATATTCGATTCGCGCCGAATCCGAAAATTAGCAAACTTCGGATGCACGAATCGAATTTTCCCAAAAATGGCGGCGACATGTGTGGCGACGGAGCGGGGATCTCTGGGAAGGCGCGCAGACAAGGCGCGCTGACCCATAATGCATTCATTCATGACATGTGATCACATTAGCCAATCAGCAGCCAGCCAGCCAGCACTGTGTAATGGTGGAGCTATAAATCGCGGCCATCTTAGAATTCTCCATTAGCCTCCGGTTATTCAAGAGAGACAGACCTCTGTGTATTAGGGACAGAGTTAGGGCCACAGAGACTTTAGGGACACAGAATCGTTACTCAGGGACACAGAATCATTACTCAGGGACACAGAATTGTTACTCAGGGACACAGAATCGTTACTCAGGGACACAGAATTGTTACTCAGGGACAGACACAGAATTGTTACTCAGGGACACAGAATTGTTACTCAGGGACACAGAATTGTTACTCAGGGACACAGAATCGTTACTCAGGGACACAGAATCGTTACTCAGGGACACAGAATCGTTACTCAGGGACACAGAATTGTTACTCAGGGACACAGAATCGTTACTCAGGGACACAGAATCGTTACTCAGGGACAGACACAGAATTGTTACTCAGGGACACAGAATCGTTACTCAGGGACACAGAATCGTTACTCAGGGACAGACACAGAATTGTTACTCAGGGACACAGAATTGTTACTCAGGGACACAGAATTGTTACTCAGGGACAGACACAGAATTGTTACTCAGGGACACAGAATTGTTACTCAGGGACACAGAATTGTTACTGAGGGACACAGAATCGTTACTCAGGGACACAGAATTGTTACTCAGGGACACAGAATTGTTACTCAGGGACACAGAATTGTTACTCAAGGACAGACACAGAATTGTTACTCAGGGACACAGAATCGTTACTCAGGGACACAGAATCGTTACTCAGGGACACAGAATCGTTACCGAGGGACACAGAATCGTTACCGAGGGACACAGAATCGTTACTGAGGGACACAGAATCGTTACTCAGGGACACAGAATCATTACCGAGGGACACAGAATCGTTACTCAGGGACACAGAATCGTTACTCAGGGACACAGAATCGTTACTCAGGGACACAGAATCGTTACTCAGGGACACAGAATCGTTGAATTAAAGAGTATGTCAGACAACACGCAGAGGAGTGGCAGAGGAGGCAATGTTTCAGGAGCGAGCAGACGTGGCAGCAGAGGAAGGGATCGAGGCAGCACTAGTCGCAGCCAGAGGCCAGTGCTCCCGGTGTCATCCAGCGGTCGTGTCTCCACCGACAACCCTGCCGTCATCGATTGGTTGGCTCGGTCGTCTTCTTCTTCCCAGGTCACCTCTGACACCTACAGCCAACGGTCGGTGGGTACGTCAGACACAACCGTTAGTTGGCATGGCCCGGGAGCAAGCCCACTGAAATCACGTGTCCTCGACCTGCCCCTGTCCTTTGGTGTTCCCTCACCAAGCGAAGTATCGCATGCTGTGGGCTCAGCCCCACTGTACAGTGAGGAAGAGCTAACAGAGGGCGGTCAGGAACGGGGGGAGACATCCGCCTCTTCAGCAGCCAGGCGAAGAAGTACTGGCGAGGAGAGTGGCTCGGTAGCCGGTCTAGAGACAGGTCTGTCTCCTGACCCACACGCAGCCGAGGGGGCTAGTAGTGACGCGGAGACCCTAATTGATGATGATGAGGCTGATCGCACTTGGCAGCCTCGTCGTCATCAGGCTATTGCTTCCGCATCATCAGGAGAAGAGGGTGCCAGCTTGCCAGCGAGCAAAACAGTCGGTGGGTTGCCCAGGAGGCCGCAGGGTCGAGGCAGTGTCAGTGGAGCCAAACGGCCACGGAGTAGAGCACCAGCTCCACTGCAGCCTACCACCATGGCCAGTAGTGGTGCCGGTGTGCACGGAGGAAGTAGCAGTCAGCCAGTGAGGAGTAGCGGGGGCAAAGTTTCCTACTCGGCGGTGTGGCAATTTTTCGTCAAGCCGCCCGAGGAAGTAAACGTAGCCGTATGTCGACTATGTGGCCAGAAAGTCAAGCGTGGCCAGGGGGCCCATGTTGGGACTACAGCGTTGCGTCAGCATATGCAGCGTTGCCATTCGGTGGCCTGGGAAAACCGTGATAAAGATACGGCGGTTCTGCCTGCCCCAGCCCCCGCTCCATCACCCGCTCCGTTACTTGCTCCGTCACCCGACGTCAATCGCCCTCTATCAGCCAGTCAAGGCTCCAACACCTCTGCTGAGGGGAGTTGTCGCTCGTTGGCATCTTCCGCTCATTCAGATGCTCCTTCTCCTGCTACTCCTTTTCACGGATTCCGTCAGCAGTCTTTCTTGGAATCCGTTTCCAAGAGACAACAGTTTGCGAGCACGCACCCGACAGTGCAGAAGCTGAACGTCCTCCTGTCCAAGTTGCTGGTGCTGCAGTCCCTCCCTTTCCAAGTGGTGGACTCAGCACCTTTCCGAGAAATGATGGCTTGTGCCGAGCCGCGGTGGAGAGTGCCAAGCCGGCATTTCTTCGCCAAAAAGGCAGTGCCAGCCCTGCATTCACATGTAGAAGAGATGGTGGGCCAGTCTTTGAGCATGTCGGTCTCTGCCAAAGTGCACGGCAGCGCCGACGTGTGGAGCTGTAACTACGGTCAGGGACAGTACATGTCATTTATGGCCCACTGGGTGAACGTGGTGCCGGCACAGCCGCACCAGCAACTTGGACAGGTCACGCCGCTTTTGCCTCCACGTTTGCACGTCCTTGGTCCAGCAAAGATGTCCGCCTCTACCACCTCTTCTTCCGCCGTGTCCTCAGCCGCCACCCCCGTGCCAAGTCCCATTACCCGACCGGCATATCACATGTGCAGGGCGCAACGGTGTCACGCTGTGCTGCACCTGGTATGCCTTGGCGAACGTAGTCACACAGGGGAGGAACTTCTGAGTGTAATGAACAGAGAAATCGACAGATGGCTGTCTCCGCGCAAACTGAAAATCGGAACCATGTTGACCGACAACAGAAAGAACATGGTGTCTGCTCTGCGTCAAGGAAGGTTGTGCCGTGCGCCATGCATGGCTCACGTGTTCAATCTGGTTGTCAAGCGGTTCCTAAAATCCACCATCCCACTGCAAGACATCCTTAAAATGTCACGTAAACTTTGCATGCATTTCAGCCATTCCTACACCGCAAAGCACACCCTCCTTGAGCTGCAGCGGCAGAACGGAATTCCACAGCATCGCCTGATCTGCGACGTTGCAACAAGGTGGAATTCAACCCTACATATGTTAGACCGCCTTTACGAACAGCGAAAGGCCATCACCGATTTCCTGATGTTACAAGCGGATAAAAGGTACTCCCCTGTGTAACTTAGATGTCAGCCATTGGCAGCTCATGCATGACACCTGCCGCTTGCTCAGGCCCTTTGAGGAGGCCACGCTATTCGTGAGTCGGCAGGACTATGGGATGAACGACGTCATTCCTCTGTTGCACGTCCTGGAACAAATGCTGTTAACAATGGCTGGTCAGGGTGCGGTAGACGTGGCGCACAGATCTCAACGCCACATGACCCCTGTGGGGGCAGGACAGGAAGAAGAGGAGGAGGTAGAGGAGGACATTGGTGCTCAGGAATTATTGAGTGAAATGGGTGGTTTTTCCACTCAGCGGACAGGAGTGGAGGAGCAGGAGCATCTGGTAGAGGAGGAGGAGGAGACAGAGGACCCAGATGCACCGTGGCAGTATGCTGTGGAGATGGAGGCAGGGAGTCCCTCGCATTCCTTGGCACAAATGGCCCATAGCATGCTCGGTCGCTTGCGTAGCGACAGCTGAATAATAACCATCAGACAGAGGGATGACTTTTGGCTGTCCACCTTGTTGGACCCTCGCTACCGTTCAAAAATGGTGGCCTTTTTTACACCTGCTGAGAGGGAGGCCAAAATAACGTACTATAAAAACCACCTATGTAGTCAGTTGGTCTCTGCCTTTCTGCACCAACGTCCATCCTCAGACACTGTGGGCCCTGTGCGATCGCGTTCCGCTGCCATGGCAGCAGGGGAGGGGTGGTAGGAGCAGTGGCAGCTCCACCAGCAGCGGCTGCCTCAGTCTGCAGTCGATGATGAGTAGCTTTCTTCACCAGCGCAGTGAGGAAACTACTAACCAGCCGCAGCAGCAGCAGCATCAGGTGGACCTGGAGCAGGACCTCAAACAACAGGCTTGGGCCTACTTGGACAGCACCCTGCCAACCGAGGTAGACAATCCCCTTGACTACTGGGCAACGAAACTTGACCTTTGGCCCCAACTAGCTGAATTTGCCCTTGAAAGGCTGTCATGCCCGGCCAGTAGCGTGGCATCGGAGCGCGTGTTTAGTGCGGCAGGAGGTATTGTAACTCCGCGGAGGACACGACTGTCCACCCAAAGTGTGGAGAGACTCACGTTTGTGAAAATGAATCAGGCGTGGATTAGTCTGGATTTCAAACCACCAGTTCCTGACACAACTGACTAAATCCGCCATGAATCATGCCCCAAACATGTTATTATTTTTAACATAGGCCTCTGTATGGCCTTCAATTTAAGCTGCTTACGCTTCGCCACTCTGCCATGGGCCCCTGTACCACCTCCTCTTGCTGCTGCCAGACCCAGAGTGTGTCATGGGTCCCTGTACGGCCTCCCATTGCTGCTGTCTCCATTGCCACACTCTGCCATGTGCCACTTTCAGGTCTCCTCACACTGCTGGTGGGTTCCATTTTGTCATAGGGTGCTGTATGGCCTCCCATTGCTACTGCCAGGCCCGTAATCTGCCATGGGCCCCCGTACCGACTCCTCATGCTGCTGCCAGGCCCGTAATCTGTCATGGGCCCCTGTACCGCCTCCTCATGCTGCTGCCAGGTCCAGAGTGTGTCATGGGTCCCTGTACGGCCTCCCATTGCTGCTGTCTCCATCGCCACACTCTGCCATGTGCCACTTTCAGGTCTCCTCACACTGCTGGTGGGTTCCAATTTGTCATAGGGTGCTGGCAGATTACGGGCCTCCCATTGCTGCTGCCAGGCCCGTAATCTGCCATGGGCCCCCGTACCGACTCCTCATGCTGCTGCCAGGCCCATAATCTGTCATGGGCCCCTGTACCGCCTCCTCATGCTGCTGCCAGGTCCAGAGTGTGTCGTGGGTCCCTGTACGGCCTCCCATTGCTGCTGTCTCCATCGCCACACTCTGCCATGTGCCACTTTCAGGTCTCCTCCCACTGCTGGTGGGTTCCATTTTTTCATAGGGTGCTGTATGGCCTCCCATTGCTGCTGCCTCCACCACCACACTGTGGCTCCACACTCTGGTTTTGGCCCCGTGACTGCCCAAATGAGTGAAGTGTGCGGTGATTCTAAGATCAACGGCACTCATCTGCATGTCATACTGACTGACAGTATTATTTCTCTTCCCCAGCAGACTCCAAGGGCATTTAAATTAAAGGTACAGTGTTCTGCACTAATATAAAGGCTCTCTGAAGCCTAGAAACACCCTTTTTATAAGTTAAATTCGCAGCGAATATATTCGACTCGAATCTAATTTATTCCGCGAATTCGCCGAATCAGCCTAATCGAATTTTTGAATAATTCGCTCATCTCTAATTACCACGTCAGATATCCCATATCTTACACTTTTTCTGCAAATGTCTTTATCTGTAACTTCTGTTTCCAAAGAATGTGTTTGTGAATAGGCTGCATTCACAGGTATAAGCTTCATTTACAGGTGTAGCAGTGACTGTGATTTACTGTACACATGACTAATTATATCTTAGACCAAAACATTTTTTTTTTAGTTTTGGGAATGGATGGATTAAAACGGGGGTCAGCAACCAGTAGATCATGATCTACCAGTAGATCTTGACCAGGTGACTGGTGGATCACGACCAGAGCTTGCTGGCCCACCATCCCAGAGCATCAAACAGAGTGCAATGCAGAGGGACTGCCTATAAAGTTGGAGCTGTAGTACAGAGCAAGAGTCTTCTCTGTAATGTTGGCCCCTACACCCTTTCATGGTTGGAGGGTGCAGCATCTGCCAAGCTTGACTCATTCAAATGAATGAGACTGCTCTGCAAGTGCCTTGCAACCTTGTGCAGTACAGCAAACAAGGGGTTAAATAGGCAGTGCCGTGTTGCTTTCTCACCACCTGCTTTACCCACTTGCACCCCACAGAAGCATTCAGTTGTGGGGCACTTGCAGAGTTGCCCCAATTATTTGAATGGGTCTCAGTTGACAGGCTGTTACACCCACCAAAAGCAACAGGGCGTGCAATTCCTGCTGCAACATGTGTACACCTTTGGCTGCTGCTTAAGATGCTAAAGGGGGTAGGGATTGGGGCAGTAAAACCATGACTCAACCGCAAGGTTTCACCACCCCCCAACTTTACATGTGAATGAGCCCTAAGAGTGCCGCTGCCAGATGCAACTAAGGGCTCATTCACAAGTGCAGCGGGCACTGCTGCTCCTCTGAAATGCGATCCAAATGTGTTTGGCACGTGGCGAGGAAGCAATATGTTGTCTCCTCACCACTTGATTTAAACTCATGATTGCCATGCAATGCACACAATTGTGACACGGTAGTATGGCAATTAGAGGTTTAAATCAGGTGTTAGGAGGTGACACTGGCCAACACTGTGCCCGGTGATCTTTGACTTTGATCATGTTGTTCAGGTAGATCTCCACCCCTTTAAGGTTGCCAACCCCTGGATTAAAACCTCTCTCAAATTTAAACTATCTATGTCCCAACAATGAAGAATTACCCAATATGTCTGGGATTCCACTGTCAATGAGGCCAATAGTATGGGAAAATCTAAAATGTTGAGTGGTCACTGGGTCAGGAATAAAGAGGAAATTTCCAGCAGGGACACCTGTTCTGGTGAAAACTGTCTAAACAAAGATTGTGATTATTTGGGGAAATCTCATCTCACATCCTGTTTGTCTTACTGTCCAAAAAAAAAAAAAAATTTTTTTTGTTAGGGCTCATGTACACTGCAGCTGATAAACTCACATTTAGGAGCTGTTCAGAGTTTTTTGCAGCAGCCCCTGAACTCACCCTAATGTTTACCTATGTGTCCATGTACACATCTTCGTTTACAGGCATTTGAGTTTACAGTCGTTTTTTTGAACGCAGAAAACTTGTGTTCAACAGTCGATTTTATCAGCGTTTCAAACGCAAAATGCTTGTAAACACGGCTAAACACAGCAAACTATGTTTATAAGCATTTGCGTTTGAAACTTTTTTTTAACTCTTCCAGTTCGCGATGCTGTCCAGAGCCTTTTTTCATCATGAAAATGCATGCAAAGCGTTTTCAAGGTACTTAAATGGACAAAACACTGAACACAGGATGTTCCTACCAAGCTAGTCACACAATGTAATGACCAATTCACACCTCAACAAAAAGATATGATAAAGATATTCACACCTCAAATTCCTCATGAAGACCCCCTGCCAGGTGGCCTTAATGACTCACTCCACCAGACACCTTTCCCAGCCTTGGGAACAAAAGAAATGTTAAATGTTAATGAGCAACTCACACCTAAGCTAATCTCAACACATACTTCTCTCTCTGCTTCTACTCTCTGTATTTATCTGAAACTTTTCAGTGCATTCTGGGCATTTGAGAAGTTCTCCTGTGCTTATGTTTAAAAACACAAAAACGCATAAACGCATTATGCAAACGTGGCTAAACAGACCTTTTTTAACCTACGTTTTCCAGCAGTCAGTTTCCATCGTTCACAAGTGTCCCGTGTACATGGGGCCTTAGACAGTAACTACTTAATTGCATGCATGTATGTAGGCCCTCCAGCCTGAGTACCCCTGTATGTGGTCTCTGGAATGCCTCTGTATAACTCCACTTGTGTATTGGAGTTCATCCACCTGGTGGCACTAATTGTAGCAAGGTTCTAGCTGAGTATAGCAGTGGATTAATGGCGCAGAGACTGTGCAGGTAGGTATTATTGTGACAGGGGACACATTTCATATGTAGGACTGTAATGCCAAACCCTAGAGCTTTGAGATCATAGTAAAGTAACTGAAAGCGGTATATTTAGAGGAGCCAGGTATGCTAGGAGTTCGTATGTATTGGCATGGTGTTCATAGTGAGAGTCAGTGGTGTCTAGAGTAAATTTGGATTTTCTTTTCTCTAGAATGCCGTACTATAAGCCCCTTTTTGTACAGCCAAAATTCTTCTATGCTACTGAATGCTACTATTGTAAGATAAGTCATGCATGACATGCTTTTTCATGCCCGTAAGGTTGCTTACAAATGCTGTACACTTCTGTGCTGACTTTTGCACAGTTAAATTTGCCAACAGTGAGTAAAAGAAGCCATCATTATAATCATGTTTGTCATCTATGTGCTCAAGACCTAAAAAAGGGGTTGCTAATTAAAAGATTCTGAGTGGGTGAGAGCAAATCAGCACATGCCCTGGTGTATATTACATATATTGAGATATTCTACCTCACATTATATTTGGACAGTTTGGCAGATCATATTTTGTCTCTGTCCTAGCCAGACAGTTGTGAAAAAAATTCTGATATTTGTGTTCAAGAATTCGCTAGACAGCTGGGAATCAACTGTGGTACTGCCAAGCTGCTGACGGTTATACAAGTTCGAATGTGATCACTTTCACAGTTTCTTATCAGTAGGATGGGAATTATTTACATGCTGATGTCAAACTGGCAAATGGCAAGATAATACTTTATGTATACAATTGCGCCCTGTCCAGAATTTTGACTTTTATGGCAGAATCCATTTATATTGTGAGTCCTAGATTCTGACGCACAAAAGTTTGGCTTCTTCAAAAGAATTTGTGGGGGTCAAACTGGAAAGGAGTCACAACATGTGTGCATGTAACGTCAGTCCCCACATGTAATACATACCTTCTAAATGAAATCAAGCTATTAGATATAAATTGAATTTTCACACCAGGGGCCCATTTTTTTTATTGTTAAAAAATGGAAGTCTACCCTGGTTAGCTCTACCTCACACAATCTCTTATCTGGCAACATGGGTTTCCCCCTAAAGCTCTATACACACATTAAAAATGATTACCTGTTTTTTGTGCATGCTAGTCTCCATATTGATAATGAAGAGGGTACTAAACTTACAAAAATTCTCATACAAAAGAAAAGAATTTCAAAAGTGATGTCATGTATTGTATTGTATTTGTATTGCATGTACTGATTAAAATCTGATCTGGTATTGTACGAGAAAATTTTTCACGCCTGTCCCTTTTGGGTATTGTCACATGAATTGTCGCAATTGGCTCTCAAAAGTTGCATACTAACGATCAGATTATTGGACAATCGGTCTTTGTACAAAAATTTTCGGATGATTTTCTTATTGTGCCTTAAAGCTGTACTTTTGTCTAGAATATTGAATATAGAATACTTTCAACTTAATGAAAATTTGTATCAATGTTTTACCAAATTTGCAGTTTTGTCCAATCTTTGACAGCTAACTTCTCAGGAAGTGAGATAAAGAAGGCACTTTTTCCACAATGGTCATCCAAAATGCACACCCAACCACCAGCAACTTCAAGACAGAAAGAAGCGAATCACATACTGTATATCCTTATATCTTTTATTAAATGGCTTAAGGGAAGTTTGGATTAACTTTTAGACACGGTAGAAAACAAATCTTTTGACCGAGTGCATGAAAATTAAAGTATTGTTTTGGAGAACTGAAGCTGAAAATGATAAAAGAGATTTTACTAATGATGAATAGACTTTGGCTAATGTTTTCAAGGGACAAACTGGTTTGCCGTGAATTTTGGTGGGTGAAAAAAAAAAAAGACAAATAGCTTAGTGGGCTTTAAACATGAAATGTGAAAAAACTGAATTTATCTCCGTTACTCATAGTAATCAATACTAGCTAGGAGTTTCCTAGTGCAGAAAAAAATTTGATGTGTTGTATACGAAAGTCAAAATAAAGTCAGAAGTATTGATCTTACAGGTCAGTGACCTAACAGGGTTGAAGCAAGAGGTAAAGTATAAGATTCAGTTCTATGTAGAGTAAAGGACAAAATGCAGATTAAAGTAGACTAGAAAGATTTCAAGATTTCAGTATGCACTGTATAGTAAGCATGTCAAGATACAGCATTTTCTACCAATTTAGACCGAGCTATAAATCTACAAATCCAACTGGCTCCATCCACAGAGCACAATGATCCAAGAAATGCAATTATTACTGTAACACATTGCAATAGGAAGTTTCACTGTATCATCTTCAGCTCAACAGTACACAGGAAAAATCCAGTATATAGCCAATAAAGTCCAATAGTCCTAGTAATAGTCATATCCGAAAATATAAAATGAAATGATAAGAGACTACAAAAACATATCAAATGACCAAGAAAAGCACATAAAATGCATCTAAAATCAAGTCAATACAATACTTAATGTAAAATTAGTTAGATTTTGTGTTTTTATTAATAAAATGATGCTGCTAACTGAACGCTGTCATTTTTGGACAAAGTAAAGCTGCTGCCCGTCATGTCCTTTGGGCTTCCTAAGTCATGTAATAAACAGGGGCGGACTGACAACTCATGGGGCCCCCGGGCAATAGGGGATCATGGGGCCTCTGTGTCCTCGCCTGCACTCAAACCACACCCAAAAAAGCCTATGAAAGGTACCAGGGGCATCTCATAGGGCCCCCTACTGACACCGGGCCCTCGGGCAGTGCCCGAGTACCTGAATGGTCAGTCTGTCCCTGGTAATAACATATGTTGATTGTGATATTCTGTACTTGGATGTATGGTAATTGTGAAGTAGGTGCACTCACAACGTGGACTATATATTCCATTTATTCTATTTATTTGCATGGATGCGTGCAGCACTCTAAATTTCTGTCTTGTTAAGAGTTTAATTAAACACACCCTTGGTGGGACTTTTACACACACAGAGTAAGGCCACATTAAGTATGTGATCATCTCCTCCAAAGGTCTAAGATGCCACCCACAAATCATGGGGATAAAGGAAGAATCATAGATACCAGAACAAGGCTTTTTTTTTTCAAAATTGCTAAGCTAATATTTTGTAGCTTACCTCCAAACTAGAGTGGGTGAAAGCAAAGATTCAACTTTTTTTGCAGAAACATTGATAAGCCTACAATCGATATTAGCAGCAGCAGGTACCACACAGACATGTGCAGAAGGAAACAAATTTAATTAGTTTGAATAATTTAAATAATTTTGTTTCTTTTCATTTTTTTAATGCGTTTTTGGAATTAATTTCATTTATTCATTTTCTAATTCAATTATAATTCAATGTGGTCGAATTTGGAACATTAAAATCGACATTCAAATTTATTCTATTTGAAACTCGAATTTTGGAAGACGGTTATATTCTATTTTATTCTGTTCCGCCCTATTGTTTTTTTCTATTCCATTCTTTTCTATTCTAATCTATTCTATGCTTGAGGTGATTGTAGCCGTATTAGTGCATTTGCGACAGAAACAATTGAGTACTGTCCGTGATACTTTTTTTATTTGCACTAACATACAATTTTGAGGACAAGCTTTCGGGGTATGTCCCCTTCTTCAAGAAGGGGACATACCCCGAAAGCTTGTCCTCAAAATTGTATGTTAGTGCAAATAAAAAAAGTATCACGGACAGTACTCAATTGAATCTATTCTATGCAAATTCAAATTTATTCTATTCGAAATTCGAATTTCGAAAGACAGTTATGCTCTGATTTATGCTATTCTGTTTTATTCTTTTGTATTCTATTTTAGTTCTATTTTATTATCTTATTTTCTATTCTTTTCTATTCTTTTGTAATTTATTCTAATCTATTCAAATTTATTCTATTCAAAATTTGAAATTTGGAAGACAGTTATGTTCTATTTTATTTCATTTTATTCTTTTATATTGTCTTATTTTCTATTCTCTTCCATTCTATTCTAATCTATTCAAATTTATTCTATTTGAAATTCAAATTTTGGAAGACTATTTTATTTTTATTTCTATTCCATTTTATTCTATTCTTTTTTATTCTATTCTATGAAAATTCAAAATTATTCTATTCAAAATTCAGATTTTGGAAGACAGATATGTTCTTTCCATTTTATGCTAATGTTTTTTTTCTATTCTATACTATTCTTTTATATTGTATTCTAATCTATTGTTTTTTCTATTCTATTATTTTCCATTTTAGTCTATTCAATTATTTTATATTATATTCTATTGTATTGTTTTTCTATCTTATTCTACTCTTTTCTTTTCTATTCTAATCTATTCTATTTTTTCATTTTCAAATTCGATTTCGAGTCGAATCTAATTTGATTCAAATTCAAGTCAAATTTTATTCAAATTTGAATTTCATCTGAATTTCGGATTCGTTACTATTGTAATTAAGAAATCTGGATACATACAAATTTCCAAAAAACGAAAAATTGTTCCGAATTTCAATTCAGAAAGAAATTAACTGCACATGTCTAGTACCACATGTGGCATAACAGATCGTATATAGTCTGCTTAGGGAAATTGCATATTTTCCAGAATATTGTAACTTACAGGCTTTCTTCTATCTTTCTTATGCTGGAATCGGCACGACTCTCTAAAGTTTAAACCAATTTTCTCTGCAGGCATGGTGGATAATGATTGATGGTAGAGCTTCTAGACAAAATTGGTAACTGGCCACAATACACTTCCTAATACCTGTACAGAAAAATAACTACGTGAGTGATTATATGAATCAAATATGTTCTTTTTTTCTGTTCCAGTTGATTTGTTTTGTAAGTTCTAGAAAAGCACAAGGGGCAATCACAGAAGAGCTATATAACAATCAGAACATATAAGAAATATATTAAAAACAGGACATATAATACAAAGAATTAAACTTTTACAACAACAATGGTTTAAGTGTTTGGGTTTAGGTGCACTTTATGCAAAATGATCTTTGCTGCAATAAAGGCACTTTCCAGTGCCACTGCTTACTTTAACATTCCTGCCTGCTGTGTCTATCCATTACATGTCTTTGGTTAGTAGTGGGCCTGAAGATGGCTTGTATACACTGGGTTGGTGACAGATGTGCATTATCCTATGGATAGACTATGGACATTAAAAAATTTACATATTGTTAACAAGTAGTAAAGGAACTTTAAAAATGCCCTCACTCACCCCTCTAGCTGATTGTACTGTGAAGTAATTAGTTCTCAAGAGGGCAACGTTTTTTGTTAGATTTGGATTGAGTGATAAAGAGTTAGAAGCATGGTCTGTTTTTTATTGTTGCCTCAGTATATCTAACTGTCTTGATCACCAATGTCACAGGAATGAAAGTGAGTAAATTCAAAATTATAAGAAGCCACCAGAAAAGGAATTGAGGGGAAACCTTTCAATGGGGACAATTGTTCCTGTGACAAGTAAGATGGGATTTCTTTTACATTGTAAACAATTTCTCTTACTTCTTGTTAGGTCTATTGGACAAGAAGTGAAAGGAAATCTCCCTAATGAGACATAGATGTGACAGTTGTTATAATCGTTATCTCCTCCATCCAAAAGGAGAAAAGAAGATTTTGTCTTTAGACATAGCTTCAGGGCCAGTTCACACTACATGCGTTTCAGTGTGTTTTTTTTATGCATCCAAAAACGCACAGAAAGTAGGTTATACAGTGAGGAAGAGAAGTATTTGAACACCCTGCGATTTTGCAAGTTCTCCCACTTAGAGATCATGGAGGGGTCTGAAATTCACATTGTAGGTGCATTCTCACTCAGAGACAGAATTTAAAAAGAAAATTCAGGAAATCACATTGTATGATTTTTAAAGAATTTATTTGTCTCACTGCTGAACATAAGTATTTGAACTCCTAAGAAACAGCAAGAATTCTGGCTCTCAAAGACCTGTTACTGTGACTTTAAAAAGTCCACCTCTACTCCACTCATTAATCTAACTTAGTAGCACCTGTCTGAGCTCTTTAAAGACACCTGTCCACCCCACATTCAGTCAGACGCCAACTACTACCATGGGCAAGACCAAAGAGCTAAAATTAAAAGAAGGATGGCATTCCCCCTCTGATGATGTGCCGTAGCACGAAAGGCCTCAGGAGGAGCCAACAGCATGTGTGACTTTCTGCACCGCCGTGACCACAAGGAGGTCCGGCGGTTTCTTATTGTGCCGGGTCAGTACATGTCCTTTTATTGCTTTCACACTGGCAGTATATGTATACATGTACCCCTGGTTGTTACCCTATCTGTGACCTAATAAATCCATTTGAAACCTACTACACTATTGGCACTCCCTCTCTGTTTTTAACCCTCTCCGAGGGTTTCAGATCATTAGCAGCTGGTTCCTAGCACACCTTGTATTCAGAAGAGGGAGCTCAACCGCCTTCACTTACTGGCTTTAAGTGTTCCCTGGACCTTGCCACATATCACTACACCCAAGGCTGATGACCCACCTGGGAGGGATGGTCCGTGTGTCTGGCTGATTACCTGATAGATGGTCATATACATGCGCATTTTTAATGTGCGGTCGGTGAGTGCGCATTTTATCTATACGGTTCCAGTCACCTATTTTGATATAGAGAAGATTCTCACTGCAAGTTTTCCTACAAGAGCTTTTGTCGCATTTATGGGGGATTCATGAACTCTATGCTCACTTATTTGTTTACATATTTATTTACAGATTTATATTACAGGGCTGCACTATATATTTTTAAGACCAAAGAGCTGTCAAAAGACACCAGAGACAAAATTGTGGACCTCCACAAGGCTGGAAAGGGCTACGGGGCAATTGCGAAGCAGCTTGGTGAAAATAGATCAACTGTTGGAGCAATTGTTAGAAAATGGAAGAGGCTAAAGACGACTGTCAGTCTCCCTCAGACTGGGGCTCCATGCAAGATCTCACCTCGTGGGGTATCACTGATGATAAGAAAGGTGAGGAATCAGCCCAGAACTACAAGGGAGGAGCTGGTCAATGACATGAAGAGAGCTGGGACCACAGTTTCAAAGGTCACTGTCTGTAGAACACTACGCCGTCATGGTTTCAAATCATGCATTGCATGGAAGGTTCCCCTGCTCAAGTCATCACATGTCCAGGCCCGTCTGAAGTTTGCCAATGACCATCTGGATGATCCAGAGGAGGCATGGGAGAAAGTCATGTGGTCAGATGAGACCAAAGTAGAACTTTTTGGTCTAAACTTCACTCATCGTGTTTGGAGGAAAAAGAAGGATGAGTTGCATCCCTAGAACACCATCCCTACTGTTAAGCATGGGGGTGGTAACATCATGCTTTGGGGGTGCTTTTCTGCGAAGGGGACAGGACAACTGCACTGTATTAAGGAGAGGATGAATGGGGCCATTTATTGTGAGATTTTGAGTAACAACCTCCTTCCCTCAGTCAGAGCATTGAATATGGGTCGTGGCTGGGTCTTCCAACATGACAATGACCCGAAGCACACAACCAGGATAACCAAGGAGTGGCTCCGTAAGAAGCATATCAAGGTTCTGGAGTGGCCTAGCCAGTCTCCAGACCTAAATCCAATAGAACATCTTTGGAGGGAGCTGAAACTCCGTGTTGCTCAGCAACAGCCCCGAAACCTGACAGATCTAGAGATCTGTGTAGAGGAGAGGGCCAAAATCCCTGTTGCAGTGTGTGCAAACCTGGTCAAGAACTACAGGAAACGTTTGACCTCTGTAATTGCAAACAAAGGCTTCTGTACCAAATATTAACACTGATTTTCTCAGGTGTTCAAATACTTATGTTCAGCAGTGCAAGACAAATAAAGTGTTAAAAATCATACAATGTGATTTCCTGAATTTTTTTTTTAAATTCTGTTTCTCAGAGTCGGAATGCGCCTACAATGTGAATTTCAGACCCCTCCATGATTTCTAAGTGGGAGAACTTGCAAAATTGCAGGGTGTTCAAATACTTCTGTTCCTCACTGTATTGTTGTCAATGTCAAAGTTCACATCAGTGCTTGCAGTTCCAATGCATTCTGGTTGCAGAAAAAAAGTAAAACATGCAGCATTTTTCCTGCACAGAACAGTAATGAAATGTGGTAAATCACATAAAAAATGCACCAGAATGCACCAAAACCACACTGGAACACACATCTCATTTTAAATTGAAGAAAAAGAGAGAGGAAAAAATGAAGCGGAACACATCAAAACCGCACCAGAACATCCCAAAAAAGGCATCAAAACCACACCAGAATGCACCAAAAATGCATTAAAAATGCGCATGCAGAAACGCACCCAGAACGCATCTGGAGTTTTTATGGTGTGACTTGGCCCTTAGTCAGTTTCCTAACACCTTAGAAATACCTTCTGTGTTTTCACATTAGAAGGCTGGGAAACTGCCAAGATTCTGGTACAATAGAGAGTAATAACAGGGAAAACACTAGAATTTTATTACTTCTGTTTTGAATTTTGAAGATAACTAGCGATGGGCCGAACATCCCTGTGTTCTGTTTGCAGTCGAATGGTCAAACCTAATGAACGTTCAACCGCGAACTTCAAACTCACGAGAAGTTTATGAACTTGTAAATTCAAAAGTGCCCATTTTGAGAGCTTATATGCAAGTTATTGGCCATAAAAGGGGTATGGAGACCCGGTATTGCCCTGAGGGACATGAATCAATGAAAAAAAAATATTTCAAAAAGTATAGTTTTTAAAGGGGCAGTCATTTTTCATTGCTTAACGACTACCTGCCTGGCCTATAGCAGATTGAAGGCCGGTCGGGACGCTCTGACATCCTGGCAGAAGGTGCCGCTCATACGGCCATGGGATCACGGGACACAGCCGATGACAGATCACTACAGCAGTCTGCTGCCAGTGTCATGTGGCCGCTGTCACCAATCACAGCAGATCACATGACAATTGCATACAATGGATGGCTTCCTTTCATGCTATCCTTATAAAACTGTGTTGTTAGCTGTGGTTGGTCACAGCAGTCACATGTTACAGACAGGGCAAATCACAGCCCATATGTACCATGTGATTAGCCTTGCCCAATCACAGCTAATCACAACAAAAGACTGAATAAATTAGTTTTGCTAATATCAATTAAATGCACTTGCCCAGAGTAGTACAATGTTGCTATGGTAACATTGTATTTCTCTGGTCAGTGTGTTGAAAAAAAAAAAAGAAAAATGTGTAATAAAAAAGAAAAAAATTATAGATAAAAATGTTTTAAAAAATTAATTATTTTTTTTTTACCTATTGTCACACCCTTACATTAGTTATTTGATAACACTGTACTGAACTGGTGACAATATGCGAATTGTGAATTTTCTTTTTATTTCTTCGTTTTGTAAAAAATTGTGACAAAAAATTACAACTTTAATTACAACTTCAAAAAACTCACTATGGCTCTTACTACATACCTTGGACGGTTTATTTTTCAAAAATGTGTAATTTGGAGGGTATTTGTACTATCCTGGCATTTTTAGGCTTCAAGAAATGAGATAGGCCATCAGTACATCAGGACTGGTTGACTGTCAGATATATATAGACTGTACTATAGTTTGTGAACTCTATAACGTTCCTACAGACTAAATAATATACACTAGTTTGGGGTATTTTCACCAAAGAAAGGTAATAGAGTACATTTTGACTTGTACCCCTACCCATTCACTAAAGGGTTAAATTTAGAAAAATTAGGAAATGCCCCTTGTCCCCATCATCCCAATGCCAAGGGCACGAGGACTGGTAAGCTGCAGGGAGGGAGGGGGCGCTCGATCATCCCCCCCTTTCCTGCCCTGCCAGGCCTCTGCTCGAACCAAGCGTCTGGTAGGAACTTAGGGGGGACCCCACGTTTCCCCCCCATTTTTTGGGGGGGGTTCCCCTTACACGCCCTACCAGGCCTAAAGGGCCTGGTACAGCTTTTAGCGGGGACCCCAAGCATTTAAAAAAAAAATTGTTACTATGGGGTCCCTCCTAACCTTCCTACCAGACCTAAAGGGCTTGTTATGGATGGGGAAGGGGGGGGGGGATCCAAGCTGTTTCTTTTTTGAATGTATTTTTTTTTTTATATTATTATTTTATTATTATGATTTTTTTCTTTGAGGGTGGTAGTACTCTCAGTGTAAGCAGCCTTATATAGCGTGGACAATTGGCCAAAGTCACCACCCAAATAATGGCTCTCACAGTGTATTGTGCTGTGATTGGACAAAGCATTGCACCTAACCTGTGGTCAGGTTCATTGCTTTGGCCAATCATGGCTCTCACAATGCACTGTGAGAGTGCAGTGCACTGTTGGGTGCTCGGTGGACTAAGGGACTCTCTGGCCCCCATTGAAAGTTAGCACAGATTGTTGCAAACTACATGCAGAAGGATCTCCACAGCCTGCAGACACTACCAGCCCTCCTTCCTACTCTGAACATCTCCCAGGACAAAGATAAAGGGTTAATCACAATGCCTTCCTTTGAAAGCTTGCTACACTTGTAAATTCCTGGGTGTGCTGATGTACTCACTCTGTCCTCTTTGCTCCCTACTACTCCTAAGGCGAGATTTCTCCTCAAACTGCACCGTTGATGAGATCTCCCCAAGCCCGCCTGGGGGTAAAGGCCTTCCCTAATCCTAGGGGACACCTCAGCTCCTTTGCTGACATGTCTCTCCCATGTTTATGGGCTAGTCTTACCATACTACCAGGTCCTCTTAGCCTGGAATTGGTGAGCCTCCCATAAATATGCAGATTTAAGTATCCACCCCTTCCATCAACTGGCTTCTGGAAGCTTCCAACGTCCTCCAGGACCAGTTGGAGGTGATAGAGTCCCAGCCTGTTGAGTAACCCAGCCTGACATGCAGTAACCTGACCTAATTACAGACACAATTACCATGAATTATACCACCCTAAATTTACCTACACTATCACTAATAGCACACTAGAGGGCGCTATATTAGGATAAGCAAATGTATTTATACCTGACACCATTTATAAATGGAATATCTCTTCCTGTTGGGCTAAATAAATGTTGTATTCCTGTTGTAATATACAAACTGTATATCTTTCCCTTTTGGGATACAGAAATGTTGTACTCCTGATAGGAAATATAAATGGTATTTCTCTTCCTGTTGGGATAAATAAATTGCATATTCTTGATAGGTGTGCTGTTACACATATTGTGCAACAATATAATGCAATGCATAGTTGTGGTTAATGTTCATTTACTGACATTTTGGTTATTGCATCTTCCTTTTCTATCCTGTCCCATCCCACTAGCTAGTGATGCATTTCCTCTTCCTTCTTCTCTGTCTTCTTAGGATGAATGTGACCATCTGTCTCTAGGCTACATGCAATCTGCTTGCATCCAGGGACACATTACCAAGTTTTTACCTGCAAATATCATCACTTCATTCATCTGCTACATCTTGTTGTCTGATGTACCTTCTGCATTGCAATAAAGATCCATGGATGAGAAAAACAGGTGTTTGGTGAGTTCAGCTATCTGATAAAGACTGTCCACAGTGATTGTATTTGCTAGAGATGAGCGAATCGAACCAGGCGAAGTGGAATTCGTTTCGAATTTCAGGAAAAATTTGATTCGTGGCGAATCCGAATATTAGCATACTTCGGGTGCGCGAATCGGATTTTTCCCGATCAGCCGGCAAAAGTGTCCCTGCAGAGAGCTCCGCTATTTCTGACAGTTCTCTGACAGTTCCTTCACATGTACAGCGGTTGAAACATTGTATCTATTTGTTTCCATTTAGGATACAGATGTTTTTATTTGGAAATAGATACAATGTTTCAACCGCTGTAAATGTGAAGGAACTGTCAGAGAACTGTCAGAAATAGCGGAGCTCTCTGCAGATACACTTTTTGCTGTACTGGAATACTTCTTCTTTTCATTCTTCTTTTCATTCTTCTCATTCTTCTTTTCATTCTTCTTCTCATTCTTCTTTTCATGAAGAAGAAAAGAAGAATGAGAAGAATGAAAAGAAGAAGAAGAATGAAAAGAAGAATGAGAAGAAGAATGAAAAGAAGAATGAGAAGAATGAAAAGAAGAATGAAAAGAAGAATGAGAAGAAGAATGAAAAGAAGAATGAGAAGAAGAATGAGAAGAATGAAAAGAAGAATGAGAAGAATGAAAAGAAGAATGAAAAGAAGAAGAAGAATGAAAAGAAGAATGAAAAGAAGAATGAGAAGAATGAAAAGAAGAATGAAAAGAATGAAAAGAAGAATGAAAAGAAGAAGAAGAAGAATGAAAAGAAGAAGAAGAATGAAAAGAAGAATGAGAAGAAGAATGAGAAGAAGAATGAGAAGAATGAAAAGAATGAGAAGAATGAAAAGATGAAAAGAAGAAGAATGAAAAGAAGAAGAAGAATGAAAAGAAGAAGAAGAACGAAAAGAAGAATGAAAAGAAGAAGAATCTTTTCATTCTTCTCATTCTTCTTTTCATTCTTCTTTTCATTCTTCTTCTTCTTCTTTTCATTCTTCTTCTTCTTTTCATTCTTCTTTTCATTCTTCTTCTTCTTCTTCTCAATCTTCTTCTTCTTCTTCTTTTCATTCTTCTTTTCATTCTTCTTCTTCTTCTCAATCTTCTTCTTCTTCTTCTTTTCATTCTTCTTTTCATTCTTCTTCTTCTTTTCATTCTTCTTCTTCTTCTTTTCATTCTTCTTCTTCTTTTCATTCTTCTTCGTCTTCTTTTCATTCTTCTTCTTCTTTTCATTCTTCTTCGTCTTCTTTTCATTCTTCTTTTCATTCTTCTTTTCATTCTTCTTCTTTTCATTCTTCTCATTCTTCTTTTCATTCTTCTTCTTCTTTTCATTCTTCTTCTTCTTTTCATTCTTCTCATTCTTCTTTTCTTCTTCATGAAAAGAAGAATGAGAAGAAGAATGAAAAGAAGAATGAAAAGAAGAAGAAGAATGAAAAGAAGAATGAGAAGAAGAATGAAAAGAAGAATGAGAAGAATGAAAAGAAGAATGAAAAGAAGAAGAAGAATGAAAAGAAGAATGAGAAGAAGAATGAAAAGAAGAATGAGAAGAAGAATGAGAAGAAGAATGAGAAGAATGAAAAGAATAATGAGAAGAATGAAAAGAAGAATGAAAAGAAGAAGAAGAAGAATGAAAAGAAGAAGAAGAATGAAAAGAAGAATGAAAAGAAGAAGAATCTTTTCATTCTTCTCATTCTTCTTTTCATTCTTCTTCTTCTTCTTTTCATTCTTCTTCTTCTTTTCATTCATTTCAAAAGAAGAAGAAGAATCTTTTCATTCTTCTCATTCTTCTTTTCATTCTTCTTCTTCTTTTCATTCTTCTTCTTTTCATTCTTCTTCTTCTTCTTGTCATTCTTCTTCTTTTCATTCTTCTTTTCATTCTTCTTCTTTTCATTCTTCTTCTTCTTCTTTTCATTCTTCTTCTCATTCTTCTTTTCATTCTTCTCATTCTTCTTTTCATTCTTCTTTTCATTCTTCTTTTCATTCTTCATGAAAAGAAGAATGAAAAGAAGAATGAAAAGAAGAAGAAGAATGAAAAGAAGAATGAGAAGAAGAATGAAAAGAAGAATGAAAAGAAGAATGAGAAGAATGAAAAGAAGAATGAAAAGAAGAAGTATTCCAGTACAGCAAAAAGTGTATCTGCAGAGAGCTCCGCTATTTCTGACAGTTCTCTATGTTTTATGGAAACAAATAGATACAATGTTTCAACCGCTGTATGGAGTGAATGTCAGAGAACTGTCAGAAATAGCGGAGCTCTGCAGATACACTTAGCGGAGCTCTGCAGATACACTTTTTGCCGGCTTGGAATTCTTCTTATTTTCATCCTACTTCTTCTTCTTCTTCTTCATCCTCATCCTCAGAAGAAGAAGAGGATGAGGATGAGGATGAAGAAGAAGAAGAAGAAGTAGGATGAAAATAAGAAGAATTCCAAGCCGGCAAAAAGTGTATCTGCAGAGCTCCGCTAAGTGTATCTGCAGAGCTCCGGTAAGAAATAGCGGAGCTCTGCAGATACACTTTTTGCCGGCTTGGAATTCTCCTTCTTCTCATCCTTCTCCTTCTTCTCCTCATCCTTCTTCTTCTTCTCCTCATCCTTCTTCTTCTTCTCCTCATCCTTCTTCTTCTTCTCCTCATCCTTCTTCTTCTTCTCCTCATCCTTCTTCTTCTCCTCATCCTTCTCCTTCTTCTCATCCTTCTCCTTCTTCTCATCCTTCTCCTTCTTCTCATCCTTCTCCTTCTTCTCATCCTTCTCCTTCTCCTTCTTCTCATCCTTCTCCTTCTTCTCATCCTTCTCCTTCTCCTTCTTCTCATCCTTCTCCTTCTCCTTCTTCTCATCCTTCTCCTTCTCCTTCTTCTCATCCTTCTCCTTCTCCTTCTTCTCATCCTTCTCCTTCTTCTCATCCTTCTCCTTCTTCTCATCCTTCTCCTTCTTCTCATCCTTCTCCTTCTTCTCATCCTTCTCCTTCTCCTTCCTCATCTCCAAGGGCATTTAAATTAAAGGTACAGTGTTCTGCACTAATATAAAGGCTCTCTGAAGCCTAGAAACCCTTTTTATAAGTTAAATTCGCAGCGAATAAATTCGCATCGAATCGAATTTCTTCCTCAAATTCGGCGAATCAGCCGAATCGAATTTTTGAATAATTCGCTCATCTCTAGTATTTGCCTATACAGGCCAGGCATAGACTTCTCAGCAAAGGATAAATCACAAATACAACAGTTGGTGTCAGAATAATAGGATTTAAAAAATGATATATCAGAAGTATATTTTTTCCTGTTGGGTTAATTAAGTGGTGTAGTCATCTTGGGATATTTGCATGGTACATCTATTCAGGTTCGACTAACATTCTTGTATATTTGAAAAAACCTGTCAAGATATATTTTTAGGTTATGGAAGATATTCTAAAACTGGTTCTTACAGTCCCTTTTATTGTAACAGGGTGGGCCAAAATGCAGTTTATTCTGTGCCTGCTTATTTGCCTCTAAAAGAAAACCATTGCTACTATCAAAGCAGACATATTGACAGAGAAGGAATAAGGTAGTCAAGACTGATGCATGGCCAGACATACACAAATGCATTTTAGTGCAACTTAACCCATATGGAAATATATTTTAAAAATATTCTTCCCAAATATATTGCCATATATTTGAAATGCTACAATTTTGGCCATATTCAATATATATATATATATATATATATATATATATATATATATATATATATATATATATTGCATGTTGAAATGCGTTTTTATTGCAAAATATAAGAGAAATATTTAAAAAAATACATTTCAAATATACTATATGTCTTTAAAAATAAAAATCTACATTTTTGGAATGCATTTACAAATATATGAATAAGTATATGTTAAAATGACTTTTTTATATGTTAAAAAAAATCTGAAGAATATATTTAAAAAAAAAATCATGCAGTAAATATATATATTTATTGAAATATATTTTGAAATATATTGAATATGGCCAAAATTGTAGCATTTCAAATATATGGCAAAATATCTGGGAAGAATATTTTTAAAATATATTTCAAATATATTTTTCTTCCATAATGGAAAGCACAATGCCACCTGTGTGCATAATGTATAGCGAGTACTTAAAATATAAAATAACACATCACGCATTGCATCCAGTATGAATGTTCCCTTAAAGTGTTACTAAACCCCAGACCCTGCATTCACTATATCTGGTCTCTCACAGTACACAGATCATGGAAGTACAAATATTTCAGTAAATCTAAACTGCCAAATATCTTTTCTCATCAGCAGTTAGAGTAGTCTTGTGACTTCTATCAGTGTCTAGCTGAGCACTGGTTAAAGCTTGAAGGTGGAGTTTTCTTTCTGCTCTAGGAGGATGCAGAACCTCTGACCTCTGTCTGGACAGTGCTAATTGCCCCTGTACTGATCACATGCACTTTCCCAAGGAAAAAAAAACTCTTTAGCAATACACACCAAACTGAGCATGCCCAGAGTGTTTCCACATGATATTTCTTATCAGGAGATAAGAGGGGGAGACTGGAAGAAGGGGAGGATCAGAGTGGTCACGATCAAAAAGCCTTTTTACACAATGAAGAGGATTAACCCTTTAGGTTCCACAGTGAATATATCAAGCATGCTTTACAGTATACAGTACACAGACTGATTTTATTGTTGTGGGTTTAGTAACACTTTCACTGCTTCCCTCCTGCCCGCAATGTATTGCACCCAGGCGGCAGCTACAGGCAAAGTGACATACCCGTATGTCGCTCTGGCTGTACTAATATAGGGGGGTGCTACGTGCCTTGAGCCAGCACACAGTGCTCCCCCCCTGCGACTACTGTGTCCACCAGACACAGCGGAATGAAGAGCCCGGTGAACGGGACCCGGTGATCATGTGATCGCTATGCGATCATAATGTAAGCAAAGCTGTTATAAATCAATCTCATTCATAACAGCGCTGCTTCTCTTCCTAGTGAGCTGTGATTGGCCCACAGCTGTTACATGATACATGGGGCCAATCACAGCATTCGGTACCATGTGACCAGCTCCAGCCAATAACAGATCACTATCATGAGCTGTCAAAACTTAACTCATGCTTTGCATTGTAGGACAAATGATCTTCATTTCTCCTGCAAAGCAAAATGTAAAAAAATAAATAAATAATCCCTGATCACCCCCCACAGTAGTACAATGCTACTATGGTAACGTTGTACTCTTCTGATAAAAATATTTAAAAAAAAATAAAATAAAATGTAAAATACCATATTGAGAATTAAAAAGAAAAAAAATGTTAAGGGTTTTTTTTTTTTACTACTTGCCGACTGCTTATTCGCATTTTGCAGGCGAGCAGGAGCTCTGGGCAAAGTAATGTAATCTTACGTCACTTCCAATTTCGGTCCAGGGAGAAAAGAGAGAACACAGCACCGAGTAAAAGCACTACATTTCACACACATGTTAGATTAGCACATTTAACCCTTTGATCACCCTATAACCCTTTGATCACCCTGTCACCCAGCCAGTGCCATTAGTACAGTGTCAGTATATAGATTTTTTCACTGATCACTGTATTCCTGCCACAAGTGACATCAGATAGTGTCAGGGACAGTTAGCGTCCCTCCCAGCCAGGGTCAGCTAGTGTTAGATTATCCGCACACTATCGCACTCATACTATAGGTCGCTGATCACCGCCATTACTAGTATAGTGTTTGTACGGATCAAGATATTGATCATGAACAGAACTATACTAGTGCCTGCTTTGTATAGTGTCCCCAAAAACACAATGTTAGGATCAGCGCCGTTCGCTGCCAGCACTAGAGTTTAGCCCCTCCACTGTTTTTCATAGAAGATTTGTATCAATTGATTGTGCGCCAAAGCAATATATATGCACAACAATACATCACCACTCACCCAAATGCTGCTCTTGCCAGACAATTCACATGGAAACCTATCACAGTTTCTGAATTTAAAACTTTTTTGGGCCTTACCTACAACATGGGCATTACAAAAAAGAATGAATTGAGGTTGTGTTGGTCCACAGACCAGATTCATCATTTGCCTATGTTCTCTGCTGTTACATATATGTCCAACATGGACCAGCAATGTACTGGTATGTCTCTGGACTTTGGGTGGTTATACCGGGATGATGCCTGCAACTACAGGCAACATCCTGGTATTGTTTTCTTCTGCTGGCGGTTGACTTTCACATAAAAGCAATCCTAGTGGCCAATTAGCTGCTGAATAGTTTTTACAAGCAGCAGGAAGGGACTTGCCCTCCTCCTGCCGCTTTCCACAGTTTTCTTGGGCTCTCCTGTCCCACAGGGGACTTCGAGAATGCAGCCGGAAGTTCCACTGGCTGACTATAGAGCTGATCAGAGAATGGCTCCAATCATCTCTATGGTCTAAGAGACCAAAAGCTACAAGCATTTCATAATTTTCATTTTGCCAGACTTTAACAGCGCCATTTGTAAATTGGGAAAGCATCTGATCACACCGATCTTGGTGAGATCAGATGATGTAAGAGAAGAGGAGATACCTAGAGTCTAATAGACCCCAGATTTCTCAAAATAATAATACCTGTAAATGCCCATTGCAGTCGCAGGAGATATTTACATTCCCTGTGACAGCAATAAAAATGATTGAAAAAAATGAAATGGCCAGTGTAAAAATAATTGAAAAAAAAATCAAAATAACTAAAAAAAAAGAAAAAAGAACAAAAAAAAGCACGCTCACCTGCGTGCGCAAGTGTTTGCCAGTATGTAAACAGCGGTTGCACCACGTGTGTGAGGTATTGTCGTGAACGTCAGATCAATGCTAGTAATTCTAGCACTAGAGCTACTGTGTAAATCTAAATTGGTGACTTGTAAAGGCTTTTACAGCATCGCCTATTGATATTAAAAATATATGTACTTTGTCGCCATTGCAATTTTAAAGCATGTCATGTTTGGTATCTATTTACTCGGTGTAACATTATCTTTTATAGTTTATCAAACTATTGGGCAATATATTGTGCTTTTGCGCATTAAAATTCTAAAACGTGTATTTTTCCCAAAAGATTTGCATTTGAAAAATAGTTGCACAAATACTGTGTGGTGTAAAAAATTTCAGCACCCACCGTTTTATTCTCTAGGGCCTCTGGTTTAAAAAAATATATTGTACGGGGGTTCAAAGTAATTTTCTAGCCAAAAAAAAACAGTTTTTTTCATGTGAACAAAAAGTGTCAGAAAGGGATTGGGATTCAAGAGTGGGTGATGTGGGGCATAAGCTTCTAATGATGGCCTTGAAATGCCAGGATAGTAGAAGTAACCCCTCCAAATGACCCCTTTGTGGAAAGTAGACACTCCAAGGTATTTGCTAAGAGGCATTGTGAGTATTTTGCCGATCTCATTTGTTGCCACATGTTTTTGGAAATCAGAGAAAGAAAACAAAAATTATTTTTTTCTTTTCATTTTCAAAACCATGTGACAAAAATACTATCTGTAAAATATTCATCATTCCATCATTCATTGGAGTGTCTACTTTCCAAAAAGGTGTCATTTGGAGGGTGATTATACACTATGCTTGCAAAGATGAGGTGCAAATTTGGATTGAAAAACATATTTATTCCCAAAGAAAAATCAGTTTATTCTTTTACACTTTTAGCCTTTTGTAGTTTAGTTTTGTTTTTGCATTCTAGCTTTCCATATATTGCAATCTGCTTTTAAATGGCCTTGTTTCTTGCACACAAAACATTCATGTGTTTCTTGTCGGATGTTACTATTTGTATTCCTAATTTTCGCCTTTAAAGCAGACTCTGTGATAGAAGCACCGTCACTATTAATGCTTTATGTTTTACATTTATAATCATCCATAAGCTTGCCCTTAACGTATTCCAATGTCAGTTTATCATCTGGATGTGCATCAAGTGCTGTGACAAGCGTTTCATAACTTTCTGGTGAACCACTAAGTAATAGTGCTGCAACATGAAAATCTTTTATTTCTTCTCTTATACCTCTCAGGCATTCAACAATTTCCATGGTGTACCGTATGTAATCCTATATATCCTGGCCTTCCATCAGCTTGGATTGGTATAGCTTTCTAATCAAATACAGTTTATTGCTGGGATTAGCTCTTTCGTGCTCCTTTTCTAATCCTTCCCACCTGTCTTTATCAGTTTCAAACTTACATGTATGCATAATTTGATCATCTTCTTCGCTAAGAGAGATTTTGCTCTGAGCTTTCTGATCTTTTTTTATCCACTCATCTGAAGGGTGTTCTGTCCTGACTTCATTTACACATTTCCATGTACCTTATTAACAGCATTTTCATCTTGATTTTCCAAGATTGGTAGTTCTGGTTTGTCAGATTTGCAAATGAAAGCTTTGCTGCAGCTGTGTTACTGGCCATTTTTCTTTTATTCTGTTGTAGTCTTCTTTCTGTTGCTGCATCTTGCACTCTTTCCTGTTGATGGCTGTGACTGGGTGTCTGGACCAGTAACCTGTTAGAGATTCTTTATATAGCCCTGCAGAACAGACAGTGCACAGTCCACATGTGTTTTTCTGCAGCTTCTCAGCAACAGGAATGTTTAGCCAAGAATGGTGCTTTAGGATTCAGATGGGCGATGACATCCGTCCTGTGTGCTGAGATGCAATTTTCTGCATTCATCTTGGATCTGAGCACAAATAACCTATAGAAGTGGATGCAGATGCAGAGGTTATATGGTGCTCTAAACGCATGTCAGGTTTTGGCAAGTGGGTGTGTCTGTGCAGCCACTGCATCTGCATCCGCTTCTATAGCCTGCCTGTGCGCAGCTCCAAGATGGATACAGAAACAGAAAACAGCAGCTCAGCAGGCAGGATGGGTGTCTCTGAATGAGCTCTTAAGGTAGAGTCAGGTATGTCTTTTAGAGCCACACCTGGCAAGTATAATGCTATAGAAAATATAGTGTTGAACAAGTATGCCTTTGCTTGGTGGAGAATATTATTAACTGAAAGGGTCAGAGAACATTTTTTTTCATACATATTGTGCCATGTCTTTCACTAGTAAGACAGAAGCTTGATATGCCTTTAAAAAAAGCATGTCAGAATAGACAAGTGTTCTATTTTACGGAGTTAGCGCCCTGAGCAGTTGTCTGTGTGCGCAATATGTTTTACAACGCTTGTTTTGAAACTCTCAGCAACTCAACCCCATGACTACTCCATGAAACAGTTCTCTGCATTTAATATACTATGGGGTCTATTTATAAAATATTCACATAGTCATCGATCTGGAAAATTTGTGTGTACATTCCTTCTGGGCAAAAATGAATGTTATTTTTCCTTTTCCGAATGCATGTTACATAATTGGTAATGTTGAATAAAGGCACTGGTCCATCCAGGTCAACCTGAGTGTGTATTAATATCACTACCATTTTCAATATCCCAAGATGTTGTGTTTGCTAAGGAATACATCCACATTTTTCTAAATTTGTCTACACTCCCTGCTGACACAACCAACTGTGGAAGGGAGTTCCACATCCTTACTGCTAAGAACCCCTTATGCAGTTTAAGATTGAATCCCTTCTCATTCAACCTCTTTGTGTGACCACATGTCTTCTTTAAAGACCTTAGATTAATTGTTTACCAAGTCCATAGAGTTAGATGTACTAGCAAATTTGGATACAGCAAGCCAAACACCAGCTAACACTTTATAAGCAGCTACAACACACACTGTACAAGTGCTCTGAGAGCTGATTGGAGAGGAGGGAAATGGACAACCACCACCCTTCACAGAGCACACAAGAACTGAGCTGAGGTTGTCAATCACAGGCTGTGTGCTGGAGATCCCTTCCTGGTCACCTGTTTAGCTCATTCTTGGTGTCTAGACCAGTGTTTTTCAGTCAAGGCACCCTTTAAAATCCTTCACAATCTCGAGGCACCCTTCAAAATTTTGCTCAATCTTGAGGCACCAATTACAAAATGTAAAATAACTAAACACCCTATGTTAGATGTGATTTATTCTTCCAAAGCAAACACACTTTTGCACACTGGTACTGACTAGTATTCCATTGTTTCTCTTCTTCCTCGGTTTCTCTCACTTGCTCACATGCTAGTGTGACCCCAGTTCTTATGGAGAAGGACAGGGAAGGGACAGGCAAGGATGCTGTGCAGGTGCCCGATGTCCTTCTTATCAACTGATGACATCATTGGTTGTTTTGTCACCAGCCACTAGAAAGTTGTAATGCTGCACAATGAAAACCTGTGGTAACTAAAAGGCAGACTTCATCCACCCGCTGGCTTGTATACAATGTTTTGGGAATTTTTTTCAAGGCACCCCTGAAGAAACCTGAAGGCACCTGGTTGAGAAAGGCTGGTCTAGAAAGCAGAGAAAAATGACACAGTGCTTTTAAGAGAGGCAAGTAAACACTATGGAAATATGTGCTTTGTTTCATTTGTGAGGTTTATAACCGCTTTAAGCAGGGGCGGACTGACCATTTGGAAACTCGGGCACTGTCCGAGGGCCAGGGGTCAGTAGAGGGCCCCATGAGATGCCCCTGGTACCTTTTTCATAGGCTTTTTTGAGTTTGGGCCCCATGATCCCCTATTGCCCGGGGGCCCCATGAGTTGTCAGTCCGCCCCTGGCTTTAAGTTTTTCAAGTCTTTTTTGAACTCTAGTTTCTGACAGCCACAAGGGTACATTCAATATAATGTAATTAAGATTATTGTCTTGTTTATTATACCCGGAGAAGAATTTATGCAATACATTTGCCTTTTATCATGAGCAGTAGTAAAATACTGGTTACATTTATTTAATTCCCTCTAGTGTTATTACATCCCTTGTTACAAATACATATTTAAATTTTATGCTCTTCATCGCCATCTAGTAGTTATAATGCAGTATTTACCTACTGCCCATAATGAAAGAACATACTTTCAGAAGAGAAAAAAATCCTATGAAACATTTGTATTTGCCCAGTTCGCAAACAACGAATGAACATGCAAGTTCAGTGTTTGAATGTCTATGAATTTTTTGTATTTCAATGTTTTTATTAATTTATAAACAGTTTAAGACAGGAGCAACAAAACACGCCCACGCAGGAGCCATCAATAGCACATAAAAAAAAAACCAGTGCTCTAACACCAACAGAGAAAAAGGTGCGCCCACGCAGGGGCTATCAATGGCGCTTAAATGACAAAAACATTGGTATAAAACCGACAGTAACTCAAACCAAAGGCAGCTATCCACCGCCACACCAAAACAAACAAAAAAGAAAAGGAAGGAGTACAAAAGGAAAAAGATAACAAGACCAAGAACAGGGGTCCAAGAATACCAATACCGAGCAAAACCCCAGACTAGCTGGGGGGAGCGTGGGAAAGGCATATTGCAATCACGGCTCCCATATTTTCAAGAATTTCCATTAGGAGCCGTTACAGATACTCAAGATCTGTTCATTGAGCATCATAGCGGTAATACGGTCCTGCACCCCCTGAAGAGGGACAAACGGGCTTTTCCATGTCTGAGCAATTGTTCTAGTGGCCGACAAAAACAAATAGGAAGCCAACTTCTGCTGGCTATGAATTTTTTTATGTATTGTGATATGGGTGTTGTTAGCTCTCGTGCTTTGTGTGTTTGTCAAGTGAATCAACGTCACACAGGAACTGTAGTTAAGGGCTCAACAGTCCACCTTTATTAAATGAAAGGCAAAGTAAAAGTCTAACACATACGGATTGCCCATGCAGGGGTTCTTTTCCAGCAAACACAAATAATGAAAAATACCTGGCTCCTAACCACTTGGCAACCGTGCTATAGCTGAATGATGGCTACAGCGGCAGTTGTCCAGTCCTTGGAAGACGGCATATGATGTCCTCCCAGAACACGTCCTCCCGTGTGCCTCCGAGGGTGCACACTTGACGATCTCCATGATTGCTGTGTCCTATGGACACAGCTGATCACATGATGTGGTAAAAGGCCAATCACAGTGCCCTGATGATCGGTGTTCAGCAGTGCCACCCACCAGTGTAGTCCACATATGCCCAGCAGTGCCACTCACTAGTGCCCATCAGTGCCATCCACCTGTGCCCAGCAGTGCCAATCACCTGTGCCCAGCAGTGCCACCCATCAGTGCTGCCCATCAGTGCCGCCTATCAGTGCCCATCATTGTTGCATATCAGTACAGCATTGCCAGTGCCAGCTCATCAGTGCTGCCTATCAGTGCTGCCTATTCATGCCACCTCATCAGTGCCGCCTATCAGTGCCCATAAGTTCTGCCCATCAGTGCCGTCTATCAGTGCCCATCAGTGCTGCCTATCAGTGCAGCCTCATCAACGCACATCAGTGAAGGAGAAAAATTACCTGTTTGCAAAATTTTATAATAGAAATAAAGAAAAACTTTTTTTTTTCAAATTTTTTGCTCTTTTTTTTTTGTTTATAGCTCAAAAAATAAAAACACCCAGCGGCGAGTAAATACCACAAAAAGAAAGCTCTATTTGTGTGAAAAAAAATTATAAAAATTTCATATGGGTACAGTGTTGTATGACAGCATTGAAAGCTGAAAATTGGCCTGGGCAGGAAGGGTGTATAAGTGCCCGGTAAGCAAGTGGTTAAGGCTCACTCAGTCTCGATTGCAGTACCTGGCTGCATAGGTCTACTTCTGGCCTCAAATAGTGTTCCACAGCCACAGTCCCTCCCCACCTCGGGGTTTGCTTGCTTTTCCAGGGACCTCCAGACTTCCTCCAGCCCTCCTGCACCCTCTAGCCACCTCAGCTTTCTCAACCTCCCAGACCCTCTCTTGGTCTCCCAGGGCCTTGTAGTTGTCCCAACTTTCCCAGTCCTTTGGGCAAGAAGCCCCCCTCACAAGGGATGCAGTCTCTGAGAGGAACAACCAGATCTCCTGACAGGACTCTTTCTTGTAATGGCAGCAGCTGCTATGCTCAGATCTGGCTTATACCAATACTGCCCACCTGCCCTCACACAGGCAACTAGCAAAGCCTGGACACAGGACTGAAGACTCTGTTCCACCCAAGACTCTTTGGAACCTTCAAGCTCAAGACCCCAATCAGGAACTACCAATCTCAGAAAAACTTAGCACACAGTATTCTCTGTTCACAAACCACCTGCTGGAGCTTCTCAAACTGGATCTTTGAGAGTCCTGTGTCATCTCTGTCTAAATTCACATAGTGGTGGGGCCTTGCACTGTCTCAATATATAGGCCCCTAAATTTGCCCTTTTTTTTTTTTAAACAAAGCAAAGCTATAACTAAAGGCAATCAATTAAATGGGGGTGGACTCCTGCGCTGCCAAATAAAAAAATATCCTCACAAGGGATGAAGTAGCTGCTAACACCTGAAGGAAATGAAGGGTGACGTAACGCGTAGGAATAGAGCGTGGTGATGTCATTACGTTTGGACGTAATTGCCATCTTGGGACTCCTTGTATGTACATCTGATTGTGGGTTACACAGTACATGCCTGCTGGGTCTGTGACCCTTGTTTTTATGTGAGTAGCCATTTAGCTGTTTTTGAATTTTTTAAATAAATATCTAATTACTACACTATGGAAGTTCTATCTTTGACTTCTTTTTGAGCCATTTGAAGACCCCTTAAAGATGTGTTTGATCGTTTATATGATTTCGATGGGGGCTGTTCCTGTGTCCACTTAAAGGGAGAGATTCATCCAACCAGGGATAATCCAGGGATATTGATTGCTCTTTGACTCCTTGAGAGTCAAATTTTTGAGGTGAGCGCACACTAGAAGTTGATGGATATAATTGGCACCATAAATATGAGCACGCAACAAAAAGTGGGAATATAAAAGTTGAAGAATTGAAAAATCTGGATTTTTATATTATATATTTTTTTGTGCTATAATTATTTTTTTTTTTTTCACTTGTTGGGACTAATTTCTTCACTTCTTGGGACTTTTTACATTTATTTATATCAATTGATATATGTCACGGTTTTATAATTGGTCACTTTGATTTTATATTTGCTTTGGAATGTATATCACCTTTAATTAAGGTAATAAGGATACACATGGTTTATTAATATTCTTTCACTTTAATATTATGATTTGACAATATGGTATTTTAGTATTTACAGCACTACACCATTTGTTCAAAATAATTTTTTCAATATGACTAAAGGCACTTTTCATTACTGGTAGAGTAAGGGAGGGATTTTTTTTTTTTACACAATTTGATTGCTTATAGCAAAGAATTTCTTTGCTATAAGCAAGCATTTAACTGAATTGAATCGATTAATTCAGGTTTTTTTTGTTGTGATTAGCTGTGAATCCGCACTGTGAGGACGTCGAATGACAAAACGCGTAGGGTGGGGCTTAATGGATGTGACATCAGGATACTCCTCGAGACTGTGGGCTGTGGTATCGTGGTGAGCGAGGCTCGTCCCTGCTGTTTCTGAGGCTGTCATTGCTGGTGTCAGCTCAGACACCTTTCTTGTGAGTGCATATCCGATGTTTAATAAAGTATATGATTTTTAAAAAAAACGTACTGCACCATTATATCTTCTTTTGATTCCCCGAGCATTAGCAATATTTATGGAGAGATGATAACCACTTGTTAATAAGGTTGCTCCACCTGTGCTGACTGGCTGATTGAAGTATATTGCTCCTACTCTTTGGATACTTCTACAGATCATCGCTCCCAGAGCAATTGCTGTTATGCTGATTTATAATTTGATCAGCATATAGCTCTGGTGAGTTTATTCATTTTATTTGGTGGTGGATTTTCTCACGGTGTTTTTTTGCTTCATACAAGATTTCAGAATTGATTATCACTTTTGATGGTGGTTGGACTTATATATGAATTGTGGACATTACATTTGAATTAATTTATTATTTCTTTGTGGTAATATATTTTTTAGAGCATTCCTTTATTTATTTAAATGTCATGCATTGTTTCATGTTTTTCATGCATGTTTTCAGAAAGCACACCAAACATGCAGCAAGCAGAAACTTTGGTACACTTTTTGAAAATGCACCAAAAATGCCAGACAGAATAGAAGCCTATGGGAAACTGTGGGTAACCCGCATGAAGGCTAGGTTCTGCCATACCTCCTGAAAAGCAGGAAAAATGTCCCTGCAACATTTTAGAAAATCACAGCCCACGCAGAAACCACAATTTCAGTGCGGCTCCCAGTGTATGTTGTATGCCATTAAGATTAATAGTACCCAGGGGCAGACTGACCATTTAGAAACTCGGGCGCTGCCCGAGGGCCCCGGGGTCAGTAGGGGGCCCATGAAATGCCCCTGGTACCTTTTTCATAGGTTTTTTTGAGTTTGGGCAAGGACACATGGGCCCTATGATCCCCTATTGCCAGGGGGCCACATGAGTTGTCAGTCCACCCCTGATGGTACCCGCACACATCCAGCACATTTTTCTGTGAGGGCAGTTGTGGCAACAGGTGCACACCTGCAGCAGGAACCACCCGCACGAATGTGAACCTAGGTGAAAACCATGGGTACACTGCGCTGCATCTGCTCTGCGGCCAAACTGCAGTGCAGCAGGGTGAAAGCAGACTCACAGTGCTCCCTTGAGGCAACCTTTCCTTCACTTCCTACAGTATGCAGATAAAAGCTGTCAGAGAGAAGGGGAAGAGAAGAGAAATCACCTCTATGGGGATTCAGAGGAGTTTAAAACCTGACAGAAGTTCCAACCCCTTCCCCTGTGAATCCAAAAGTGAAAAAAAGTGTTGGCTGAAGAAGGCTTTACGCGTCCTTTTTACCATATATTAGGAAGTCAAACTTAGAATTCTAAAAAATATGCAAATACAGTCATGGCAAAAAATATTGACACCCCTGCATTTCTGTTAGATAATGCACCACTTCACCCAGAAAATTGTTGCATTTAGAAATCTTTAGGTGTTCTCGTGTTTATTTCTTTTGTTTGTATTGGTATGGAAAAAAGTGGAGAAACTAAAAGCCAAATCTGGCACATTCCATGCAAACCCCAAAAATGGACTGGACAAAATCATTGGCACCTTCTTAAAGTTGTAAGAAATAATTGCATTCCAAGTTTGTAATGCTCCTGTAATTTGTAATTAAACTCACCTATATCAATTAACGGATCTTAATGTTCCTGTGTCCACTGTGCGCAACATTGTCAAGAAGTTTACAGCCCATGGCATTGTAGATATTCTCCCTGGTCATCGACAAAAGAGAAAAACTTGATCAAAGATTGCAACAAAGGATTGTTGGAATGGTGGATAAAGAACCTCGATCTACTTCAGACAAATTCAAGATGACCTTCAGGGACAGGGTACGACTGTGTCGGCTTGCACTCTATGTTGCCATCTGAATGAAAAGGGACTCTATGGTAGACCCAGGAGGACCCCACTGCTGATACAGAAACATTAAAAAAAACACATTGGAGTTTGCCAAAACTTACCTGAGGAAGCCAAAATCCTTTTGGGAGAATATGCTGTGGACAGACAAAAGAAAAAAATTGCAGCATTTTGGAAAAGCCCATCATTCTACGGTTTTCAGAAAAAGAAATGAGGCTTTTAAAGAAAAGAATACAGTGCCTACAGTCAAACATGGTGGATGTTCACTGATGTTTTGGAGTTGGTTTGCTGCTTCTGGCACTGGGCGTCTTGACCGTGTGCATGGCATTATGAAATCTGAAGACTACCAAAGAATTCATGGATCTTGCAGCAGGACAATTACCCAACGCACACATCAAAAAAGTATACAGAAATGGTTTAAGACAAGTGCTGGAGAGTACTGAACTGGCCAGCAGTGAGTCCAGATCTCAATCCCATAGAGCACCTGTGGAGTGATCTCAAGCAGCAGTTGAGAAAAGGAACCCTTCCAATCTGAGAGACCTGTGTCACGTACCTTAGTAGGGAGCTTGACGTGAAGAGGCAGACCTCTCGTACAACCCTGGCTCAGGAACCGCTGAGAGTGAGACAGCAGTCACAGGAGCGCGGTGGGGTAAGAGGGCCTGGGATCCACCTGGTGAAGTAGCAGGACTGGGGAGCAGCGGACCAAAGCAGGATGCGGATGGATCCGTGCAGGATGGATGGATGATGCAGAGCAGACCAGAGCAGGATGCGGATGGATCCGTGCAGGATGGATGGATGCGGATGCACCGGGAGGCAAGTAGCGGAGTCAGGCGGGTCGGGTTTGGTATCCAAGGAGGCAGAGCAGACCAGAGCAGCAGGCAGAGGGATCGTCGGGTTACAGGCCAGGTTCAGCAACAGGAGGTAAAATGATAAGATGAAGGCAGAAGAATATCCAGAGACAAGCCAGGGGTCAGGGCAGGTGATGGTCAACAATAGTCAGGAGCAGGCTGTGTTCGGCAACAGGAAACAAATCAGAGTCAGGAATCACAGGCAGAAGAATAAGACCATATGGCAATTTGGATCCTGCAGTGGCCCGTTTAAACAGCCCGCTCGGCGCCGTCATTGGTGACAGGCGCGCAGCCTTGAGCGTGAGTGCGCATGCACGGCCGCAATTGCCACCATGCACGCCTTGGTCCTAGTGCCCGTACGCCTTGTCGGGATCCTGCGCATGCGCAGATTCGTGCGCTGCGGTGATCTTTTTATTCCCTGACAACCTGGAGCAGTTGGTGAAAAAAGAATGGTCCAAAATTCCAGTAGAAAGGTGTAAGAAACTAATTAATGGTTACAGGAAACAAATGATTTCAGTTTTTTTCCAAGGGGTATATTACCAAATATTAAATTGAGGATGCCAATAATTTTGTCCAGTCCATTTTTCGGGTTTTGCATGGAATGTGTCAGATTTTACTTTTTGTTTCTCTGTTTTTGTGTCATACCAATACAAAGTAAAAAAATAAAGCATAAGAATCCCTAAACATTTGTAATTGTAACAATTTTCTGTGCGAAGTGGTGCATTATCTGACAGAAATGCAGGGGTGTCAATATTTTTGGCCATGACTGTATATATTTTAATAGCCTCAAAGGATATAAATCTACTTTGTGCATGCTATGTAGTGATGAGCCGTGTTGACGGGGACAAAGGCCTGTTTCTCACAACCGTGGCTGGTGGTTGTGGAGGTCTGTGGGTGGGGGGGTTAATGGAATCTGGAAGCCCCCAGATCCCACCCCCACTTCCATGTGAATGGGTATGGGGTACATGGTACCGCTACTCATTCACACAAATGAAAAGTGTAGTGTAAAAATGACAGAAGACAGTCTTTGACAAGTCCTTTATTAAAAATGAAAATTTAAGAAAGTCCCCCGAAGTAGATCCAACGTCAATCACGATGTCCACCTCCACCACCACCGACCAGAAAAAAGAATTAAAAACACTCCGCTCTTGGCGCTGATTCCCACCATCTGACAGCTGCACCAGCCTGACAGTTCTTAAGTCCTGTGATGACGTCACAAGGTAGCAGGGTGGCCCCACCCCTTGTGATATC